>NW_027507764.1:503350888-503950888 GCF_037356315.1 Lithobates pipiens | reverse complement strand
CATAAATTTGGGCCAAAATTTATACTGCTACATCTCTTTGGTAAAAATAATCCAAATTAGTGGATATTATTTAGTCTCTGAGAAAGTTATAGAGTTTGCAAGCTATGGTGCAGGTGTGATCAAAATTGATCACACCTGACGCACTGATGGCCTCTAATTTCTTGAGGCTCTGAAATGTCAGGAAAGTACAAATACCCCCTAATGATCCTTTTTTGAAAAATGGACAGTAGAGGTGCGCGATTAATCGCGAAACGATCGCAATCTTGATTCACCCCCTCCACGCGATCTAAGTTCTGGGTGACCCGCGATTTTCTTTTAGTGCCGCCGGTTCCGCGTAACTAGTGTGGAACGCAAATGGCGGATATCGAAACTGACGTCAGCCACCAGAACTGATGTCAGTCATTGGAGCGTGCGATGTGGCGTGCCGCTGCCTGGTTGTGGGCAGGTACAGTGGCCAGGAAACAGCAGTGCGAGTGCACACTGCTATACACAGTAGTAGGGGTGCAACGGATCCTCACGGGTCACCCCGCTCGGATCGGCACATGCCGCGATCCGCTGAGTGCTCCGCGGTCTCGGCCTTAACAAAGGCCGCGGCTTCGGCCTAGCTCTGAAGCGGTGGCCATCTTTCTACACCCAGGCTGTTTACACTGTGATCGCTCCGACGGAGCGATCACTTGTAAACAAACCGTCGTCATGTCATGACGCCGGTTCCTCTCTCCCCCTCTGTACTAATCTGTACAGTGGAGGGGAGAGATCCAGAGATGGAAGCAGCCATCCCTCCATACCCTGCAGTACCCAGCAATACCCTGCCAATACTCTTGCAATACCCTGCCAATACTCTGCAATACCCTGCCTGCCAATACTCTGCAATACCCTGCCAATACCCTTCCTGCCAATACTCAGCGATACCCTGCCTGTTAATTTTTCAAATAAAACTGTTTTTTGAGAATCGTGAGAGAATCGTGATCTTCATTCTAAGCAAAAGAATCGTGATTCTCATTTTTTCCCAGAATCTAGTAGACAGTCAAAAGGTATTTAGTAAGAGGCATGGGGAGTTTTTTGAAGTTGTAATTTTTTCCCCCACAATTCTTTGGAAAATTAAGAATTATTATTTTTCACAAAATTGTCATAATAACAAGTTATTTCTCACACACAGCATATGCATACTTACAATCACACCCCAAAATACATTCTGCTACTCCTCCTGAGTATGGCGATACCACATGTGTGTGACTTTTACACAGCCTGGCCACAGAGGTCCAACATGCAGGGAGCAGCATCAGGGGTTCTAGGAGCATAAATTACACCTCTAATTTCCTAATGACCCATTACATTTGTGAAGGCCCTGGAGCACCAGGACAATGGAATTACCAACAAAATGACCCCATTTTTGAAAGAAAACACCCTAACATCTATTCTATAAGCATAAGTCTTTTGAATGGTTCATTTTTTTCCAGACGTCTTTGAAAAACGTGGAAACAAAATGAAAACTTATTTTTTTTTTACACAAATTTGCCAATTTATAAGATATTTCTAACACATAGCATGAATGTAGCAAAATTTAACCCCAAAAGACATTCTGCTACTCCTCCTGAGTATGGCGATACCACATGTCAGACTTTTACACAACCTGGCCACATACAGAGGCCCAGCACTAAAGTAGTACCTTCAGGCGTCCTAGGAGCATAAATGACACATATCATATCATTCCTACCTATCACACTTTTGAAGGTCCTTGAGCACCAGGACAGTAGAAATACCCACAAAATGACCCCATTTTGCAATGCAACCACCCCAATGTATATTCTATGAGGCATGGGCTGCAGATAGGTACTCGGATGGCCTGGTGACAGGTACTTGGGTACTGTGATGGGCTACAGATCGGTACTTGGGTACTCTGATGGGCTGGTGACAGGTGCTCAAGTACTCAGATGATCTGTTTCAGGTACTCAGATGGACTATGACAGGTACTCGGGTACTTTGATGGCTGTTGATAGGTCCTCTTTATTGGGGGGCAATCAGTGTGTTGGTGTGTACTGTAAGCGGTAATAAGACGTTACCGCAATCTCCTCACACACAATCCGTGTGTGAGGAGGAGAACCCGGTAACATCTCATTACCGCGGTTTGTTGACATTCTGTGACCGGCTGTAATTGGACACAGCCGGTCACACGGTAAAGAGCCAATTTCATTGGCTCTTTACTGCGATTGGGGTTGAGCAAGCCTCATCACAGATCCTAATACGTTTTCTGGCGATAAACAGAACTCTGAGAATGGCTGTGTAGGTGTAGGGTGTGTGCATGTCCTCGTCTAGCCACCCAAGCAGACACAGATTAGGGTAAACTGCAAATTTACGGTTCTATATTTTAATAATAGAGTTGATCACATCAGACCAGTACCTTTTCAGTTTCGGGCACTTCGAGAGAATGTGAATAAGGGTACCGTTTGTCCACCCTACAAGGACAAATGATCGTCTCTTTTGTGCCATTTATGTAGTTTATACGGGGTATGGTAAGTTCGGTGAATAATGAATAGTTGCGTGAGTTTTTGTGAAGAGGACACATTATCCAATATGGTAGACCATTCCGCATCTGTTATGTGACCTATATCCTCTGCCCAGCTTGTCCTACACTTTGTCATGACCGGCCCTTTACTCTGATCGTAGTGCGCGCCGGATTCACAGTTCTGGGAGGAAGTCAATAGATGTCTGCACAATGCTGTAGCGGTCATTCTGCTATAGCACAGTCAGCAAGTGGTTGAGACAAGTGGGGTTATTTTTACGAAAGGCAAATCCACTTTGCACTACAAGTGTAAACTGAAAGTGCATTTGGAAGTGCAGTCGCTGTAAATCTGAGGGGTAGATCTGAAATCAGGGCAAGATCTGATTTTATCATCCAATCATGTGCAAGCTAAAATGCTGATTTTTATTTTCCTTGCATGTCCCCCTCGGATCTACAGCGACTGCACTTCCAAGTGAACTTTACACTTGTAGTGCAAAGTGGATTTGCCTTTTGTAAATAACCCCCATTGTGTATAACACACAAACTTTGTGATCGTGTGAGGGGAAGGGTTTGATCATCACAGTAAGCCATTATTCCATAAAGTATTCCAGTTTCGATGGCAGATGGGAAAGGGAAGCTTTCCCTTATATTGCAGCCATTTGCTAAAATCATTTAAGTTCTTTTTCCTCAATGTACACACAGCACCCCATATTGACAGAAAAACACAGAATTGTTGAAATTTTTGCAGATGTATTAAAAAAAAGAAAAACTGAAATATCACATGGTCCTAAGTATTCAGACCCTTTGCTCAGTATTTAGTAGAAGCCCACTTTTGATCTAATACAGCCATGAGTCTTTCTGGGAAAGATGCAACAAGTTTTTCACACCTGGATTTGGGGGATCCTCTGCCATTCCTCCTTGCAGATCCTCTTCAGTTCTGTCAGATTGGATGGTAAACATTGGTGGACAGACATTTTTAGGTCTCTCCAGAGACGGTCAATTGGGTTTAAGTCAGGGCTCTGGCTGGGCCATTCAAGAACAGTCATGGAGTTGTGGTTAAGCCACTCCTTCGTTATTTTAGCTGTGTGCTTAGGGTCATTGTCTTGTTGGAAGGTAAACCTTTGGCCCAGTCTGAATTCCTGAGCACTCGGCAGAAGGTTTTCGTCCAGGATATCCCTGTACTTGGCCACAATTATCTTTCCCTCGATTGCAACCAGTTGTCCTGTCCCTGCACCTGAAAAACACCCCCGCATCATGATGCTGCCACCGCCATGCTTCACTGTTGGGGCTGTATTGGACAGATGAGGAGCAGTGCCTGGTTTTCTCCACACATACCGCTTAGAATTAAGGCCAAAAATTTCCATCTTGGTCTCATCAGACCAAACAATCTTATTTCTCACCATCTTGGAGTCCTTCAGGTGGGCTTTCATCTGTTTTGCACTGAGGAGAGGCTTCCGTCGGGCCACTCTGCCAAAAAGCCCTGACTGGTGGAAGGCTGCAGTGATGGTTGACTTTCTACAACTTTCTACCATCTCTGGAGCTCAGCCACAGTGATCTTTGGGTTCTTCACCTCTCTCACCAAGGCTCTTCTCCTCCGATAGCTCAGTTTGCCTGGACGGCCAGCTCTAGGAAGGGTTCTGGTCATCCCAAACATCTTCCTTTTAAGAATTATGGCGGCCACTGTGCTCTTAGGAACCTTAAGTGCAGCAGAAATTTTTTTGTAACCTTGGCCAGATCTGTGCCTTGCCACAATTCTGTCCCCGAGCTCTTCAGACAGTTCCTTTGACCTCATGATTCTCATCTGCTCTGACATGCACTGTGAGCTGTAAGGTCTTATATAGAGAGAGGTGTGTGGCTTTCCTAATCAAGCCAGTTAAAAATGTAGAAAGATATTTCGACTATACTACTCCATGAAGGCGGACATTGTCCTTCAAGAGACGCACTTTCCCGCTTCACATACCCCTACCTTCCTACAACCTTGATTCCCACAATTCTACCTAGCTAATGCAGAGAATAAGACAAGAGGGGTAGCCATCTGCTTCTCGTGCAACCTTAAACTTTACACTGACAAAGTTAGAGATCTGGAGATTCTCCTACTTGAAGGTACCATAAACGGAGGGACATACACTTTTGTGACATATTACACACCCACATACACTTTTGTGACATATTACGCACCCACTAAAGGCCAGGGAATGTTTTTCAACACTATGGGGAAGAGACACTAATTTGGCTTTTGACCTAGCCCTGGACAAATCCAGGGGAAGTTCACCTACTGCCAAACGCCCACCAAAACAGAGTTTGAAAGTTACACAATTATTAAACAATCATCTAGTTCACATATGGAGGGAACTGAACCCCCATGCCAAAGATTTCACCCATTTCTCGGCTTCACACCAGACTTATGCCAGGATAGGCCACATTTTTGTAACGGCCTCTTCAATTCCCCTGTTGCCTCGAAGATACCCCACTGTTGGACCACTCCATGCTGTCCCTATCCATGCAATATGCAGGGGATTCCGAGAGACCCTTTCAATGGAGTCTCAACAAATTCATCTTCAACAACCTGGTTCACTGCTCAATCCTTGAGAAATCACGTCATGACTATTTTCTAGACGACACTGACAATATCTCCCTATCCACACTCTGGGCAGCATATAAATCTGTGATGAGGGGCATTCTTATTCAGATGTCCTCTCGATTAAAGAGGGAACGCAAAGCTGAAATCGTACGACCGAATAGAGAATTTCTTGGTGTGTAAAGCACATAAACGCAACGCCACACCTACCTCTTTACAAGCCCTGGAAACAGCTAAAATTCAACTTAATTTGACCCTCACCACAGACAGTGAGCTATTTCTCCGCTGGTCAGGGGCAAAATTTTACTACCAAGCAAATAAAATTGGCTCCAAACTGGCAGCGAAATTAAGCCCCAAGACTCAAACCCTAGTCCTCCCCAAAATTAAGACCGCCACAGGGGATCTGACTCAAAACCCAAACCGCATCATGGATGCTTTCCAGGCATACTACTCCAAACTATACTTGGACCAGAAACCACCAACTGCTAACGAACAAGACTCCTTTCTTCGTGACCTAATACTCCCTAAATTATCAGATGAGCATAAGAACCTTATGGAAAGTCCGTTTTCCACGGAAAAAGTTTTGGGGGTAATAAAATCCCTGAAACGTGGCTCAGCACCAGGCCCGGATGGTTTCTCCTGCGGCTATTCTAAAACAAATTTGGGACCACTCTAGCCTTGTAACTCACACGTCTTTTTAATTCTCTGAAAGAGGGTAACCCAATAGATAGAGACTTGAACAAGGCCTTTATTTCGGTTATCCCTAAACCAGGGAAGGATAGGAGTGATGTGGGAAATTATCGCCCCATCTCTCTCATCAACAATTGCATTAAGATCATGACCAAAGTCCTGGCGAACAGAATGTCAGAATTTATAGCGAAATATATCAATGAACAGGCAGGCTTTATACCGGAGAGACAGGGCCGGACCAGGTCAGAAGGGCCCTAAATATCTTATCACTTCTGAACTTCAATTGGGATAGAGGGACCCCACAAGAAGGCTTCCTGGCATCTATCGACCTACAGAAACCTTCGATAGTGTCCTGGCCTTATCTCTGATATATATTAGAAAGGTGGGTTTTGACCCCAACCTTTTTGGCATCATACACTCTCTATACTGCTCCCCGAGTGCACAAATACGCCTCATGGGATACTACACGAGTTTAATATACATAAAGGCATGAGACAGGGCTGCCCACTATCTCCACTCATTCGCGATTGCCATTGAAACACTAGCTATAGCCATTAGAGCCGATCTGAACATTAAAAGGAATGGTATGCAGACCCCATGAACATAAGTGTTCACCGTTTGCGGACAACATGCTATTCTTCGTTACGTCCCCCCTAATATCCACACCCAATCTATTACGAACGCTCAAGGACTTTGGTTCCCTCTGGGGTCTCACAGTGAATTTATCCAAATCAATGGCTCTTAACAGCTCTGTCCCAGGCCACTGGCTGGATCAACCGAAACATTTCCCCTTTACTTGGACTAAGGATTCTATACCATACCCAGGTATCACACTCCCCAGTAAGGTGGACAGACTCTTTGCTGCAAACTACCAGCAGATTTTCAAAAAATTGGAAGGGGACCTCAGGGCATGGTAATTTTCACACACAACCATCTCTAGTGTTCACATAGAATGGTCCGAAAGAGAAAATAGCCAGCGAGTGGCAGTTGTGTGGAGAAAAAATGCATTGTTGATGTCAGAGGAGAATGGGCAGACTAGTTCAAGATGATAAAAAGGCAACAGTAACTCAAATATCAACTCATTACAACCAAAGTATGCAGAATACCATCTCTGAACACACACATCAAACCTTGAAGCAGATGGGCTACAGCAGCAGAAGACACCAGGTGCCACTCCTGTCAGCTAAGATGATAAAGCCGAGGGTACAATTCGCACAGGCTCACCAAAATTGGACAATAGAAGATTGGAAACATGTTGCCTGGTCTGATGATTGTCAATTTCAGCTGTGACATTCAGAATTTGTCATAAACAGCATGAAGGCATGGATCTTTCCTGCTTTGTATCAACAGTTCAGGCTGGTGGTGGGGGTGTAATGGTGTGGGGGATATATTCTTGGCACACTTTGGGCCCCTTCTTACCAACTGAGCATCATTTAAATGCCACGGCCTACCTGAGTATTTCTGCTCACCATGTCCATCCCCTTTATGACTACAGTGTACCCATCTTCTGATGGCTCCTTCCAGCAGGATAATCCACCATGCCACAAAGCTCAAATCTCACCACTGGTTTCTTGAACATGACAATGAGGTCCCTGTAATCCATTGGCCTCCACAGTCACCAGATCTCCATCCAATCACTTTTGTGATATGATGGAATGGGAGATTCACATCATGGATATGCAGCCAACAAATCTGCAACAACTGTGTGATGTTTTGTCAATATGGAGAAAAACCTCTGAGGAAAGTTTCCAACACCTTGTTGCATCTGTGCCATGAAGAATGAAGACAGTTCTGAAGGTAAAAGGGAGTCCAACCCGGTACTAGCAAGGTGTACCCAATCAAGTGGTCGGTGAGTGTATATTTTTGAATGCATCCTTACTTTACAGCATTACTTCACAAACTTTTGTATATCCAAATATAAATGCATTAAGGGCAGCTACCAAGATTTTTTTTTCAGAACCAAAGTTGTGTAATGAAAAATGTCCTGTCCTACAGCTTCTCTTAACCAGAAGTCCTCCGGGATTATACTGCATGATGCTCCATACAAGAGTATTCTGTAACCGATATGAGAATTATCCTGTGGCCTGACAGTAAGGTAACTCAAGACTCCAAACCAGAAGTAAACTGTTGGACATCACCAACAGAGATTTATAGAAATATAGAAGAGAATAATGTGCTGGTCGGCTAGAATTTAGATTCCAAAAAAACGAAAGAAAAAGTTAATAGGTTTCAGAATATGGCCTAATGCTGCCATCTTGTGGAGAAGAAAAGTGCAATTTTTTTTTTAGAAACGGGAATTAGAAGGCAGTAGGCAACATAGAAATTTCATAAAAAATTGCTACCAAAAAATAAATAAAAATACTGCATATGCATAATTGTATTTTACTATATACACACACACAAAAAAAAACATGCTGCTGTAAAATGTTATATATTCACATGTACACATATACAGAAAGCTGCCATACAGGTAAATTCAATATAAAGAAAATAAAAGCAATGTTACATTTCTTTAGCCAGCAGCACTGTAGATTTCAGTTTTACAACATGATTTTAATCGTCATTCATCTTCACTATCCCAAAGACCAGTTTTCATGTGCTTGAAGTGGAACTATAGTCAGAAAATAAAGTCCTGCTAGGTCACTTCTGCAGGTATTTCATAATGTAAAATATTAAAAATAAGCGTCTATACTGCACAAAATCCAGTACTGCACTGTCTCACTCTGCTCTGCACATGCTCAGTTGCTCTCCATTTTTGGCATTATACCAAAAATCAGAGCTACTAGAGGCCCGATCTGCTGACAGCCTAAAGCTTTACTGCTTTTTAGGGGCTTTAGCAAAATGGCAGCTTCCAGCAAGAAGAGACAGGAACAATGCTGGGAGACACTTTACAGCACACATTCATTTTGGAAGCATAAGTCAAGTGGAATGTATGATCCTTGCTAAAATAACTTCATCAAGTTGTTATGGATACATTTCTGCATTAAGTACATGGCCATAAGGCTAGAGGCTTTATTTTTGGTGAGCAAGCACATATTAGTATTACAAGTCTTTGCATTTCATGCAGGAAGAGTTGGACAATGGACCGCTAGAATTTGATGTGCAAAACCGGGATTAAGGACATGGAGCAGCCTCTCAGAGCTGATCTACTTCCCCTTGTAATACCACGCCTCTCTTTATAGATAAAGTATAACCCCCCCAGTGTCAGGAAATGGTAAACTCAGTCCTACAACAGCTACCTCAACCCTGGATGTGTTTAAAAGGGGGACGCTCCCTAAGATTAGGGTGCTTCATAACCACTGGAAGAGCTCTGTTATAAACCCCCCCCCCCCCCCCCAAAAAAAACAGGACCTTCATTGATCACCAGTTCTTAACACCAGCAAAAAAGAACAAACCGATTCCATATAGGAAAACTACAGAGATATTTATAGGCTAACATTTTTTCAAGAGGTCTGGTACCTGGCTGGCTGGCTGTGGCTTTAGAGCAGTATTTCTCAACTCCAGTCCTCAAGCCCCCCCAATGGGTCATGTTTTGAGGATTTTTCTCAGATGAAACAGCTGTGGCAATTACAAAGGCATTGAAACTGATCAAATCACCTGTGCAAAATAATGGAGAGCCTGAAAACATGACCTGTTGGGGAGCCTTGAGGACTGGAGTTGAGAAACATTGCTTTAGGGTTTAGGAATCTTTGACCTGGAGCAAGCTTGCATCAAGTGAAGAGGAAAGTCAGAATTCATAATCCACATCTGTCGCAGGTCAGTAACTCCTAAAGCAATCTGGTCACTGGATCAGTAGAGCCGCTAGGCATGTCGATTTTAAGAAGACATCAGCGATGGCAATTCTCAAGTTTATGTAAGTGGTAAAGTTTTTGGTTTTGAGTAAACTGAGCCAGAAACTAAGGTGGGTGGGGGTGGAGAGAAATCATACAACTGGAATCCCAAGGAAATATTGTACAAGGAGTCAACAGGAATGAGCTCAGGCATGTTTGGATACCAGTTCAAACCCACCGGAGCCATCAAAGCTAACAGTCAATCTTAGGAGGCGGAGGCATTCCCCATGCATCACGTATGCAAGGGGCATAGTGAAAAGTTTCTTGAAAGCTCCTTGACGCGATAGCTCAAACAGGTTTTGACTTGTGTGTGAACATGCCTTGGCTCATCACTAGTTAGAGCTGGGCGATTTTCACAAAAAAATTAAAAATAAATCTTCGATTTAAAAAAACAAAACAAAAAAACTCTATTCACGTTTCAAGTTTCTGTTTTTTTTTTTATGGCCACCGCGGTGGTCCTGAGGAGCTGCGGGCAGGAGTTTTTAAGCGAGGCCGCAGCCTCGTCTAAAAACTCCTGCGAGCAGCACCTCAGGACCGGCGCGGTGTCGGCGCCAGTCCGCGTGAAAAAAAAAAAAAAAAAGTAAAAATATATGAAAAAAATAATAATAATCGATTTGCTGAAATTTTTTATCGATTTGACCTCTTAACTTGATTCAAGATTTAAATCGATTTTTTTCCCCAGCCCTATCACTGGTAGTCAATGGGTAGCACCCACCGGCCTCCATTCCATTAATTAATTTAGGGTGATCCCTTTCATTGATAAACTTCTGAATCAATTTTATATTGTAGTAGCGCTTTTCAAAATCTGGCTCCAATATTGCCTTGGATCCACTTCTATTTGAAAGAATAGGGAAAGATTCTTATTTTTTTAGGCATCAATGATCAGCTTTGCAAACCTGTACTGAAGAGAGGATGGGTTTCTAAGTAACACAATACCAATTTTGTCACTAGTTTGCTGTAACAAGTGCAATAGACCTGTTAAGCTAACAAACCCTAAGGCCCCACCACATCCTGCAGCCATGGAGAAGTCACCATGCGTAACATAACCAAAAAGGAGCCTGTTGCAGTGTGTGGTCACCTCCGGTATAGGACTAGGCCACAACCCCAGTGTCAGTTGGTCACTGACTGAGAGATCTGCATTAATCTCCATCTTCTCAGAGCCTTCATGCTTAGACTTGGATTTCTGCCTTTTCCGCTCCTTCTTCTGCTTCACAATTTTACTCTTAAAAGGGTCACTGTGCTTGGGCTCCTGGGGGCCCGCAAACAACTTGTCTTTTCTCAGCTGGATGAAATCTTCCTTAGCTGGAATGCAAATCAGTGAATGCAACTCTGGGCTTCCCTTTGTCACCATCGCCAGTCTTACCCACACCAATGCCCTTGGGGAGTCTCTTAGAATGGGATTCACCAGACTCGACAGTTCTGGAGATGAGGTATGATTGGTATTCCTACCATGCGGATCAAACAAGGCAGACAGCATTTTCAACACCTTTTTATTCCTGTAAAACAAAAGTCAGAAAATATTGTAGTTCATGTTCCATTGTATATCAGAGACACTACTTTTATTTTTAATCAAAAAAAAAAAAAAACAAAAAAAAAAAGAGGTTCCTTCTAACAGGTACCAAACATTACATGGGCTTGTATGTTTTGAGTTCAAGCTACACTCCATTCCTAAACTTTATGGAAAGCATACCGACACGATTTGTACCAGCTGATAGGTAAAAAGCCCACGTGGCACCAAAATTTAACAAAGAGCGGTTATAGTCCTGGAAACAGGCATGTTAGCCCAACATCAATAGTTTGTAAACTAGTGGAGGTGATAAGGGATATCAAAGAATTTGCTGATGAAAACAGTATCGGTAGTAATCAGCATGGGTTTATGAAAGGTCGTTCTTCCAAACCAACCTGTTAACATGCTACGAGGAAGTGAGCTGCCACCTGGAGAAAGGTAGGCTGGTATCTAGATTTTGCAAACGCATTTGATACATTCCCCCACAAACCCTTAATCTACAAACTGACGTCTGTAGGCATGGACCAAAAGGTAAGTTCTTGGCTAGAAAACTGGCTACAAGGGCGTGTCAAAAGGGTAGTGATAAATAATGTGTACTCGGAGTGGTCTCGAGTGGAAAGTTCTGCCTTGGGACCAACTCTGTTTAATTTACCGTATATACTCGAGTATAAGCCGAGATTTTCAGCCTCTTTTTTGAGGCTGAAAGTGCCCCCCTCGGCTTATACTCGAGTCATCGCTGTCTGTCTGCCCGATCAGCGTGTCGAGCAGACAGACAGCGGCCATTCTAGGATTCAAAGGCCGCGCCTCCGTCTCCGCCTTCGCCTGTGATAGGCGGAACACTGAATTTCCCAGCAGTCTGTGTTCCGCCTATCACGGACGTCCTCTCATCCTCGTCCGTAGTATGAGGATGAGCGGACGTCCATGATAGGCGGACCACTGACTGCTGGGAAATTGAGTGTTCCGCCTATCACGGACATCCGATAGGCGGAACACTCAATTTCCCAGCAGTCAGTGGGAAATTGAGTGTTCCGCCTATCACCGACGGAGGCGCGGCTTTTGAATCCTAGAATGGCCACCGACGAAGAGCTGCGGGACGGGCTGGGACGCAGGCCGGGACGGGACGCAGGCCGGGACGGGACGCAGGCCGGGACGGGACGCAGGCCGGGACGGGACGCAGGCCGGGACGGACACAGGCTGGACGGACACAGGCAGGCTGGACACAGGTAGGCTGCACGGACACACACACACACACACACACACACACACACACACACACACGGATGCATGCACACACAGGGATGGATGGACACACACGGATGCATGGACACACACACACACACACACACACACACACACACGGATGCATGCACACACACAGGGATGGATGGACACACACACGGATGCATGGACACACACACGGATGCATGGACACACACACGGATGCATGGACACACACACGGATGCATGGACACACACGGATGCATGGACACACACACACACACACGCATGGACACACACAGGGATGGACGACACACAGGGATGGACAGGCATGTCTCACCCTCGGCTTATACACGAGTCAATAATTTTTTCCATTTTTTTGGGGGTAAATTGGGGACCTCGGCTTATATTCGGGTCGGCCTATACTCGAGTATATACGGTATTTATAAATGATAGAGAGGATGGGATAAATAGCTTGATCTCAGTGCTTGCTGACAACACAAAAAGGAGTAGGGCAAAAACATAACAGGATATAGCAACCTTACAAGAGGACCTGAATAAATGAATGGAGCGAGCAACTAGATGGCAAATGAGGTTTAACATTAAAAAATATAAAGTAATTCACTTGGGGGTTAAAAATATAAAATGCAAAGTTACTTGCTAGGGGGAGAAGCTCTGGGGGATTGCAGGATGGACAAGGATCCGGCCATCCTAGTAGAAGACAGGCTGAGCAATAGCTTACAATGTCAAGCTGCAACAAGCAAAGCCAGCAGAATATTAGCATGCATTAAAGTGGTTGCAAAGCCTTAAAGTGGTTGTAAACCCTTACAGACCACTTTAAACTACAGGTAAGCCTAGAATAAGGCTTACCTGTAGGTGCTTGAAATATCTCCTAGACCTTAGGAGATATTTGCAAATCGCTGTACGCGATTTCTTCTGCGCATGCGCCGGAGTTAGAAAGCGCACGCTGTGCCATTTTCTAGCTCGGGTCATGCCGTGACGCCACGCGACTCCGGCCAGTCACAGAGCTGGAGTCCGTGGCCCCGGAAGGAAGAGGGGTGAAGAATGGACGCTTGCTGCTAGCCAGGAAGACGGGACATCGCGGGATTCTCCTGCAGGCAAGTGTCACATAATGGGCTATTATGCGATGAACCAAGTCCCGCTGTCTGTCAATGGAGACAGCAGAGGGACTCAGGAGTGAGCCCGCAGGGGTGCCCACATGGAAAGCCGCTTTTCGCGAGGGCACCCGAAGTGCCGGTGGGGGGACCTCAAAAGAAGAGGATCAGAGCTGTTCTGTGCAAAACCATTGCACAGAGCAGGCAAGTTTAGGCAAATTTGTTATTTAAAAAAAATACCACTTAAAAAAAGGGGATTTACTCCAAAGATAAAATGATAATCCTGACACTTTATAAAAATCCGGGTTGGCCGCATCTGTAGTATTCCGTCCAGTTCTGGTCACCTATCCTTAGGAAGGATGTGCTGGAGCTAGAGAGAGTCCAGAGAAGGGCAACAAATGAATAAGGGGGCTGGAGGACCTCAATGAGGAACAACTACAAGCACTAAATCTATTCTCCCTGGAGAAGAGACTCTTGAGAGGAGATATGATAGCGATATACAAATGCCTCAATGGTGATCCCAGCGTGGGTATGAAACTATTCTCAGGGAGTACAAGAAGACACGGGGCCACACAATGAGACTGGAAGAGAACCAGTTTAACCTTAAGCCACATAGGGGGCTTTTCACTGTCAGGGCGGTAAGGATGTGGAACTCTTCCACAATCTGTGGTGTCAGCAGGAAGTATTGATAGTCTTAAAGGACTTAGACGTGCATCTTAGCAAACACAATATACAGGGATATGGGAAATCATACACGTGAACACACTCCCACACAAGTCAAACTGGATGGATGATTGTCTTTATGCAACTTTACCAACTAGGTGTGTGTAAAGGGAGCCGAGCTACATGGTAAACCCACTAAAACACATCAATAAATCCACAATTAACCATACAGTGCCAATTCCATGAATCAATCCAGTGTCGCCTACTTTTATTCCATATTTATCGGTGTATGACACATACACTCTCTCTCTCCCCCCTGAAAATGGTGGACAAATCATGGGTGCGTGTTATATGCTGACAGTGTACCTTGGAGGGGGAACGAGCACCACCGGAATTCACTGAGCCGTCATGTCCCGTTTACTCGGCTCTCTACACAGTCCCGACTCGGCCACCGGCACTGGATCAGTGTTCTGTCAATCAGAGGAGCTGGTCCAATGCCAATGGCAGAGGCAGGAGTGTGTGTGGTGTGTGTGTGTGTGTGTGTGTGTGTGTGTGTGCGCGCGCGCCAAGCAAGAGCAGGAGATGACAGCTCTGTGATTTCCTGCACTGTTCAGGCTGCATTAATGAGAGATTGTGAGGCTGAAAATGGGCATTAATCAGGCTGCATTGCGTCTGAAAATGGGTATCAGGTTACAGATGGGCATTGATCAGGCTGCATTGATGGGAGTTGGGAGGCTGCAGATGGGCAGTAATGAGGCTGCATTGATGGGCACTGACCCTTATTTTGCTTCAAAGTTGTTCATTTAAAAAATACGTTTTTTCCTGAAACGTCTCTTAAAATAAAAGGTGCATGTTATACTCCGATAAATAAAGTAAGTGTCCATAAATAATCCTGTGTTCCATTATTGCTTGTGCTTTCATAAATCACCTCTTCCAAACAGCATATCAAAGTAGTAACATTCTGTAAAATTATTCTGCATTTTTTGACTGAAAATGTAATAAAATCAGGAGTCTTAACTTGCATATAACAAATAAAATGTTATTATATTTGACATACCTTAACACAGAGAAACCTTGTGCTTCCTTTGGGCCGACCTCAACAAGGTTTTGTTCAGTGCTGACCACAGAACCAGATTCCAGGTTTATATCTTTGTGATGATGCAGCTGCTCTTCAGTTCTTTGGTCCTCCTCCTGTACAGATCTTTCTAGCTTTGCCCCAGCTTCACTTCCATGGTCCTTGTCCTCCAGTACAGATCTGTCCAGCTCAGCCCCAGCTCGCATCTCCCACTCTCTGGTCAGCTGTTCCCAGGGGCACAGAAATGGAGCCAGAATACCATGCTTGATGAAGTTAGTCCTCTTTGCAGGTGGGCGCCTTATATGAAACAAGAAAATCAGCTTTCAAAATGTGTGATTGCTCAAGTTTTCAAAGCAGTATTCTTTGCTTTGGAAAATGTGCATGTACTGGTGTAATTATTTTTTTTGCCCAGACATACATTAATAATAAAAAAAATTATATATATATTTATATTTATTTATTTTATTAAACACACGTAGCACCCCAGAGTTTTGTCAGGGAGCTCCTCACAAATTTACTTGTCAAGACTAGTCCTTGATAGGCATCTATTGATTTCTCCCCAAGCTTGGCCTCGTTGCGCTTTTCTCTTCTACCGCTAGGTGGCCGGGTACTTGGTGATACTAGGTACGAGAAGGGCAATCCAAAGTCAAGTTGCGGGTATCCCAGCCAATGGGCAGGGGTTTTCTTGAATCCCTTGGCCTGCTGGGAGAGCCTATATATTCGGGTGAGGTCAGTGGTCGGAGGTAGAAGGGAAGAGGTCGCCACAAAGAGACCAATCGCCTTCACCAGGGACCACAGTGAGTAGCTGAAGCAAGTACCGGAACCATAGTCTCACTGAAGGGCACGGTGTAGAATCGAGAAACTTCAGGCGGTAAGGAGGTCAGGGACCCAACCTGCGGAGGAGATGCTTGCAGAGCAGCCTTGTGTGTCAAGCCAATTAGCAGGGGTGAAACTTGAGGAGTCTCTGGATTGCCAAGCTTAGGAACCAGCAGAGAAGTGGGGGTGATGCTTGAGATACCACCGCAAACCTTGGAGGATCTCAAGGAATTCATAGTCAGTGAATCAGTGGGTCTAGTGAGAGACCAGGAGCTCAGTATTGAACAAGGAGCAGTTGAAGTGGAGATGAAAGAACTGATACGTTTGAGTTAGGAACTGTTACCATAGGAGACAGCAATTCTGCACGTGCAAAAGTGGCGTGTTGCTGGGGCCTTTCCCTGCATGGCTGTTCTATTGAAGTCTCGGAGTCTGCCAATTGAGTTTCCAACTAAGGGTGTCCTGGCCCTAACCCTCTTTACCCCAAAATATACAAGGACTGCCAAAAGAAGTAAAACCTCTTTTACATCCAAAAAGGGTCTGGCGCCCAATGACTTTCACCGTCTTTGCACTCACTATGCCTCACAACCCACCACATATTGAAGGATGTCGGCTATCGCTGGCCTTGGAGGTTCTCAGACCAAAAGAGGTTAAAGACCTTGCTACATACATTTGTGCTCATAAGTTTACAAACCCTGGCAGAATTTATGATTTCTTGGCCATTTTTTAGAGAATGAGAATGAATGAGAACAAAAACGTCTTTCACTCATGGTTAGTGTTTGGCTGAAGCCATTTTATTATCAAACGTTTACTTTCAAATCATAATCACAACAGAAACTACCCTAATGACCCTGATCAAAAGTTTACATACCCTGGTTCTTAAAGTGGTTGTAAACCCTTACAAACCACTTTGACCTACAGGTAAGCCTAGATTAAGGCTTACCTGTAGGTCCAAGAAATATCTCCTAAACCGTATATTTACCCGCTGTCTGCGGCGCGCAGGCACACTGGGCAAGCCGCAGATTGTGGCGATATGCCGCGAGTTTCGGCTCCCGTGCGCATGCGTGGGAGTGACGCCACCGCGGCTCCGGCGAATCACAGCGCCGGAGCAGAGAGACCCACCAAGAAGATGGACGCTTGGAACTACAGGGGACAGCGGTGACTTCGCTGGCTCCTGTGTCAGGTAAGTGACACATAATGGACTACTATGAGATGCATAGTAGTCCATTATGCTTTACCTTTGCAGAGAATCAAAGAGGAAGTAAACCCATCAGGGTTTACTTCCTCTTTAATACCGTGTATTGCCCCCTTTAATATCAATGACAGTTGGAACTTTGTGGTATTTGTGGATGAGGCTCTTTATCTTCTCAAATGGTAAAGCTGCCCATTCCTCTTGGCAAAAAGCCTCCAGTTCCTGTAAATTCTTGGGCTGTCTGCACGTTTGAGATCATCCCAGAGTGGCTCAATGATATCCACTCTAAAACCTTCACTGTATTCTGTTGTAGCCAATGACAGGTCAATTTAGCCTTGTGTTTTGGATCTCTGTCATCTTGGAATGTCCATGTCCCATGCACAGCTTTCTGGCTGATGAATGCAAAATGTTCCTCCAGTATTTTTTTTGATAACATACTGCATTCATCTTGCCATAAATTTTGAACAAAATTTCCTGTGCCTTTGTAGCTCCCACATCCCCAAAACATCAGCGATCCACCTCAGTGTTTCACAGTATGAATGGTGTAGCTTTCATCATAGGCCTTGTTGACTCCTCTCCAAACGTAGAGTTTATGGTTGTGGCCAAAAAGCTACATTTTGGTCTCATCAACCCAAATGACTTTGTGCCAGGTGGTTTCAGGCTCGTCTCTGTGCCGTTTGGTGTATTGTAAGTGGGATATTTTGTGGCATTTGCGTATTAATGGCTTTCTTCTGGCAACTCGACCATGCAATCCATCTTTCTTCAAGTGCCTCCTTATTGTGCATCTTAAAACAGCCACACCACATGTTTTCAGAGTTCTGTTCACTTTCACCTGAAGTTATTTGTGGGCTTCTCTTTGCATCTCAAACAATTTTCATGGCAGTTGTGGCTGAAATTTTAGTTGGTCTACCTGACCGTGGTTTGGTTTCAACAGAACCACAAATTTTCCCACTTCTTGATTAGAGTTTGAACACTGCTGATTGCCATTCTGAATTCCTTGGATATCTTTTTATATCCCTTTCCTGTTTTATACAGTTCAACTACCTTTTCCTGCAGATCCTTTGACAATTCTTTTGCTTTCCCCATAACTCAGAATCCAGAAACCTCAGTGCAGCACTGGATGAAAGATGCAAGGATCTTTCAGGAGTCCAGAAACTCATTGACCTTTTATACACACACACTAATTACAAGAAAACAGATCACAGGTGAGGATGGTTACCTTTAATAGCTATTCAAACCCCTTTGTGTCAACTTGTGTGCATGTTATCAGGCCAAAATCACCAGGGTATGTACAATTTTGATCAGGGTCATTTGGGTAGTTTCTGTTGTCATGATTTTAAGAGAGTAAACACAGTTGATTGATAATAAATGGCTTCAGCCAAACACTAATCATGAGAGAAAAAGGTTTGTGTTATTAAAATTCTCCAAAAAAAAAAAAAAAAACTGTATATTATATATATATAAAATCGCAACTTGTGTATCATTTGAGGTGTTTAAAATGTGTCTCTGCCAAGATTCCAACATCATAATGTGCTGGTGTATACCCAGTGACAACAGAAAGACAACTTACTTGGTGTATTTTTCCAGCAGCTGAGACTCTTTCTCCAGGGCAGACTGAACCCCAGCCAGGCTGTCGGGGAAGTCCCCAGGAATATGTGGTGACCCCATATACTGGAAGTGTTGCAAAGCTTGCTGTAAACCTCCAACTCGGACACCTCTGTAAATCTGTAATTTCATTATAAGTAAGGCTGTTGCACAGTAAACAGATTGCATGAATTACAAGGAATGAGAACACATACCAGAGGGATCCAGAAAGCCATGCTCCAGCCTTTCGGTAGGCAGATGTCCCAGCCACTGCCCCATCCTAGCCGATCGTTGCCTTTGGCTTTACCAGGGTGCTGAATTAATAGAATGGGAATCTTAGATTCCTTATTGCCAAGATCCAGCCGTGAACCAGGTACCAGAAGCTCACTTCTCAAACGGTTGACTTCCTGTAATACAGTTGATAATCTCTTAATATGGCCAGAGAACACAGTCAGGAACAAATAAATATTGTTAATCTAATATTTTCAAATGCAGCCATAAATTTTTAGCCCCTTGTGTCAGGTTTTTCTGGCTATCCTTATTTATTCTGTTACAGAGGTTAGAGCCGACATTCACCCACTCTCCTTATTCACAGAATAGTTTAAAGGTTTTAATCATACACAATCTAATAGATCACTACTGCAGTGCCCCTTTTAAATAATGTTCTGAGAATCATGTGTAATGGAGGATGGGTGTATACATACAGTATATTGTACATTATACTTAGAACTGAAAAAAGGTTTCTTAACCATGTAAAAGAAAATCATTCCTTTACACAAGAAAGGTGAAGGCTACAAGATCAGCAAAGCTTTATCAGTCAGAATACTGTAGCAAAATGTAACAAAGATGGAACTGCAACCATCTCAGAGATGTCCAGGCCATCCACAGAAGTGAACACCTCGACGGGAGCATCTTCCAATAAGAAGGGTTGAAGAAAATTGCCATGCAAGTTCACTGCAGTTAGCTAAAGTAGAAAGCCAAACTGGCGTGATTGTTTCCTGTGACACAATACAGCGTACACTGCAGAGGAATGGCATGTATTGGTTTCGTCCACAAAGGAAACCTCTCCTAAAGCCCATGCACAAAAAAGCCTGCCTAGAATTTGCCAGGTCCCATGCTGAAAAAGAAGACTACTGGGACTCTGGAGTGATCTGACCAAGATAAAGGTTTTTGGAACTGATGGCTTCAAACTGTATGGCATCACAAAAGTGAGGAGTACAAAGAAAAATGTATGGTGTCTACTGTGAAACATGCAGCCCCTTCTGTGGGGCTGCATGAGTACTGCTGGTGTCGGAGCTGCATTTCATTGATGGTATCACGAATTCACAGATATACTGCTCTATATTGAAAGAGAAGATGGTACCACTTTCATCACATCCAACATGACAATGATCCAAAAACACACATCTAAGGCCACTGAAGAACAGGGTGAAAGTAATTCAGTGGCCAATATGTCTCCTGATCTGGAGCCAATCGAACACCTATGGGGAATTCTGAAGAGACAAGTAGAGCATCACTCTTCATCCAGCATCCAGGCTCTAAAAGAGGTCATGGTTAAAGAATGGAAAAAGATGTTGCAATATGTTGCCAACTTGTTTATTCCATGCCTAGAAGGCTTGGCGCTGTCCTTGCAAATAATGGAGGTCATACGAAATACTAGATGTAGTAGTTTTTATTGTGGGGATGTAGTCATCTTTGCATCAATATGAGCAAAACTGAAGTTTTTGTAATCTTAAAAAAAAAAAAATCTTACTTTTCAAAAAGGGTAGTACTCATTTATGCGGAGATAGAGAATATATATATATATATATATATATATATATATATATATATATATACACACACACACACACACATATACACACACACATACACACTTTCACCTGGTTTCCACATTCTGATCTGTACTGTCATTGGCCCCATCTCAAAGTTATTAGCTTTCTCTTTCATCACTGTTCCCAAATGTTCCATAAAAGAACATATCCTGGCATCCCTTTATAAGAGTGTGCTCAAACAACCAACCAGCTAAGTCTGCTGCACCCAGTGGCCAGCAGGGATGAGTATGTGTTTCTAAAGGGGTGCCGAGGATGTAATCTTTAAAAAAAAAAAATTGTTACGTGAAGATCCAAGGCAAGGTTCTGTAATGTTAACTGTAGCTTGCCAGCCTCTCCCAAACAGCAGACAGATCAGTGATGACATCACTGCATCTCAAAAAAATAAAAATAAAATAAAAGTAATTTGTGTTGATCTGGGAAGAGATACAATAAGAGTAATTATATTCACGTCCTACACTTCAGCTTTAGGAATACGCAAGTATTTCAAATATCTATAGCCTGGTCAGTGTTACTTTAACTACCACTTAATGTCAATTACTCAGATCTGCCCATCTGTCAGTCACTGGGCTGAAAGCATTGATCAAGCCAGCGAAGACACTGCAACATAGAAGGCCTGCATGTATACACCATTGTTCCGAATCACAAGGCTTTATGTGTTATTCACCTGTTCTGTTATTTTATTGTCCGTTACTTGAGAGCGAATATCAGAAGACCAGATGAGACTTTGAGAGCATTCCACTGGAACGCCATTCACCATCAGTGACCTCACTTTTTCTCCATCTGCTGAGTCAAGAGAAAGCAGACATATCTGTCCATCAACAGACAACTCTGTGCACATCCCCAGAATACAAACAATACAAACATTGAAACAAACATCTTATTCTGAAGCATACACTTGGAATTGTTAATTCATTTGTTAGGTTATATCCAAGTGTGTATAAAGCAGATCTGCAGGCATCCGCAGAGAAGTCATGTTTTTATGCCACAGGACACCTAATGAGTTACTATGCTAGTGTAGCTCTGACATCTCCCAGACGGTCCAGCTGTGGTCACTGGTCAAACTATGGATTGTTTGAATAGTCAGAAGGAATGTTCCTAAAGATCAAAGCATTATGAGTGATTCAGAAGCTTGCCACTTTTCAGACAATGTACTTTATGGTAAATGCTTATGAACAGACTTGATAAACATTTTTTGATTATGGAGTCTCATTTGCAAACAAACCCCCCCCCCACTCGCAACGCCGCCACCCCCAAGGGAGACAGAAAGGAAGGCCCCTTATCTTAGGACAGTGGTTCTCAACTCCTGGCCAGGCAAGATAACTGAAGGGGATATCATTTGTTGCTCAGTGATTTCAGTATTCTAGTCTGCATCTCCCCAAGGCAATACCTAAAATTTGGCCTGTTAGTGGGTCTTGGGGACAGGACCCACTTCCTTATTGACCGGGAGGAGACACCCGTCATCCGATCCCATTATGTCGGTCAAGAAACAGATGGGGTAACCTATTCCCCATCCATCTGGCAGATCATATGCAATTGGACGGGCGGCCAGTTCCATACAGTTGCCCCACAGAGGACAGCGGGGGCTGTATCCATGTTCGCTGTGCATAGGGGAGCTGACACAGACCTGTCATCCAGCTGCTCAGCGGGGATCAGTGGAGAGATCCCCCACTGAGCAAGTGAACCCAGTTTCACAGTGTTTTCAGTTTGTGGTATTTGGTTGTAGTTCAGTTTAGCTTGAACAGTATAGTAGCATGTAGCGTCATAGGTTGCCATGGGTGAAGTCCACTTGCCTCTATAGTCCTTACTTCAGCTCTATTCAAAGAATACAAAATAAACCCCCCCCCCCCCCCCCCCGCATCCGCTGATCTCTGAGTTAACTGCAGAGTGGAAGGCAGCTTAGTGCTGGGTGGAGGGCAGGGGGCGGGAACTATCACAGTGATTGGTTGTTAGGTGGCCCAGAGGACACAGCATTGGGGAGTACAGAGGACACTACTGTGGGGTTTAACCTGAAGGGGGGCAGAGGACACTACTGTGACACAATATTCTTCATGCAATCTTTTTATTGGCAGCTTGATTGTTTTAAAGCCCCCCCCCCCCCCCTCCCCAGGAAATTTGCTTCCCTCCATATTTTCCAGGTAGATCTCAACCTTTGAAAGGTTGCCGACCCCACATGTAACCACATCATTGGCCTAACATTTTTCTCAAATTGATCCACCCAGTTTTACCCTCCTCTGCCACCTTACATGTAGCTCCCGCATTCCCTCACTTATCCTTAGTCCTTTTAATCTAGTACTGTTAAGCCATTCCTTTCATTACTCTCTTCACAGTACATGAGATAACGTTACATAAAACATTGATAATGATCACAAAATGGTCAAAGATGGCCAAGATGAATAGTTCAACAGACACATGAAGGGCAGACAACACTATTCCAGTTGGCCTTGCCAGGATTTGAACCTGGGTCATCTGTATGGCAAGACAGAGGCTCCCACCGAGCACAAGGCCAGCAATAGCTTGATCCTTCTACACAAACATTAGACACGTAGACAATGATATATGTATACATATAATAGCCAGAGGATTCACCTTCATACTGCTGGAGATTTGGCACAGATTTGGTCCTCTTCTTAGGTAAATTGACTCTTGGATCTCCAACTGTGAGACCCAAAACAGTTCCTGGTGGAATCTGTGCTGGTGAGGTTATTCCTGGAAATAAGTCATGTGCAGGTTTGAGAAATAGGAATTAGGTATGAAATATCCTGTTCAGTGACCAAAGTACAATTCCTCAAAGCAAAGGTTATTGAACTAGGATATCTGACGTGTGCCCCTGCCAAAACAAGCACTGCCTTCTAAAGATATGAACTGTATGCCCAAATACAGAATAGTCTTTAAGGGAGTCGGAACCTGGCAGGGGGGTGGGGAATTGTTACATTATCTAAAAACAGAACTACAAAATATTTTAGTTAAAACAGTTTAAAATACATGTACTCAAACTATATACATGCTGACTGCCTGCAGTTCCACTTTAAGTGTTCAGCATTTTTGTGCACGTTTTTGTTTTTAAAAATCTTTGGGTAGATTAATTACTAGTCTGTCTAGTTTTTAAATGTGGTGTAAAATATATATTTGCCTTGGAAAGCGCTATAGGTCAGTAGACATCAATACAATGGAACAGAAAAACGTATTCACCTTAAAATGGAAATTGATGGAGAAAATGAACCAATCAGTCCAGTAGGCATGTGAAACCACTAAAACTATAACAGAAGCTCAAAAGGAGTTTGACAACTACTGGGAAGTAGGCTGCAGAACACCAGAACAAACAACGGGGACTTTAACAGATGGCCATGCCCCTTTGAGAAACCTGTGTTGACAGCATGTCATTAAGATACTCAGACTTCAAAAGGTTCTGATCAAGAGTTCTGAGGGTATTGACTTTCATTAATGGCATACCAATTAAGGAACAGAAAATATGAAAGAGAAGCTCCACCCAAAAAGGGGAAGCTCTACTTGTTTCCACCCTCCTCCCCTCCACTGCCACCTTTAGCACTTTAGAGGGTACCTGGTTTTGACAGGTACCCGCTCCCTACTCCGGCTCAGTTTGCCATGTCAAACTGAGCCGGAAGTTCAGCCCCTTCCTTCCCGTGAAGTCTCCTAGGACACATCACAGGTCCCAGAAAACTAGGGGACCACTCACAAGGTGCAGCACGACTTGCTCATGTGCAGTTGGAAACAGGCAGTAGAGTTTCGTCTTCAGAGTGTTTGTTGTGATTTGTGAGGATTTTAGCAAATCAATAAGTTTGCATTATGGGGCCCGATAGGATACTGTCAAATAGAAAGACTCAAAACACCTGAATGGAAAGTAGACAGTCTTGTTGCAGACCAGAACCATCACTCTCCAACGGCACCATGCTAAACTTCTGATGCAAAGAACTTTAACCCACAACAATACGCTCCTTTGAATTTATTGCTGTGTGTTCATCATGCAGAGATCTGCTATTTACCCCAATGATCTGTCAGAGAAATAATAGAGAACAAAGCACCCCCAAGCACCCAGCGTGTACCTTGCAGTAAGCGAAAGAGTGAGCCCTGCTGGTCATGAAGGAGACTATTATCTGAATTCTGACTGTAGTCTTCCCACCAGCTGTGGGGTCCATGATCTTCAGTTTTCTGTGGATAAAAATGAAGAGGTTTCAAGACTACAAAACTAGCCCAAAAGTGTCTATTGAGGCAACAAACTGGAAGTATAAGGCCTTATGCACAAAGGAGGTTTTCTTTACCTCTCCCCTGGAAGTCTCTGCTCCAGGGGAGGAAAACACGCTTAAGGCCATGCTTTACATGAGCATTTATGCACAATCGTGCATTTGGTCTTGCCCAGAATAATTTATTCTGGTCATTAGAAAGCCTTAACGCACCTAAAAATGTATAGGAGCATTTGCCATTATTTCCGCTCAAAGGCTATCCTCTTCTGAATGCGCAAGTGAGGGTTTTTTTTTTCTTCTGCCTCAAAACGCCTATGCGTGCACACATAAGCTAACACAGAGGGGCATTTAGAGGCAAAAAAATAAAAAATAAAAAGGAGAAACGCCCTTAATAGTGGCATTTTTGACACCCAGCGCACATAGGGCCAAAGATGGTAGCCAACAGCATATTATAGTAAAGGCTCACTTTGTGGACTGGGGCTGGATGTAGAGCATCATTGAGTACACAGTTAGAGAGGGGGCCAACAAGGCGATACCGCACTATTTCCATAGTCAGGTCCCTGTAAAATAAAAAAAAAAAAAGGATTTAAAAAGGCAAACAAAAACATTGTAAAAAAACTTAAGCTTGGTTACTTTTCAATTCTGCGGAAGAATTACACAACACAAAGTTAAAATACTGTACTCCTTTCAACTGCATACTGAAATTCAGTGGCAAGTTTGGCAACTTCATACGACTTTTTTGCAGTATAACAATCAAATTCCACAGAAATGAACAAATAGACTTCCATTTCCAGTTATTACAATACAGCAATCATGTTTATTCGATGAGAGAGCCGGTTTTGCATTTTTTTGCACAGGTTTAAAAAAAAAAAAAAAAATAATAATTTTAGGCCCAAATATTATATAAAAATCTCAAAACATTGTACATATTTTTTTCTGCAAGCAGACACCCTAGAGCAGTGATGGCGAACCTTGGTACTCCAGGTGTTTTCGAACTACCCATGTAATAATTTCCCATGATGCTCAACTACACTGTAGAGTGCATGAGCATCATGGGAAATTTAGTTCCAAAACATCTGGGGTGCCAAGGTTCGCCATCACTGCCCTAGAGAATAAAATAGTGGTCATTCCAACTTTTTAGGTCACTTGATATAACCACAAAATTTCAGTAAAACACACAAAGTGAATTGTAGGGAAAACACACACAAACTACCCAACATTCAAACCTTAAATTTGTGGCAACAAAGCTTTAGTACCATATATTTTCTATAGGCGACACTTCAAAAGCCCCCTATACATCATCCATTTACTGTTACGAAGGAGATCTTGTACTAGCATTATTGCGCTCACTCCGGCGTGCGTGGCAATATGCAACATGTATCGCAGTCGATGGTTCACGCATAGGCACCCTCGATTTTATGTGCTTGGCTGTAACTTTGCTCATTATATAAGGAATAAGTGCCCTATGGGATAATTTCTAGGTGACAGGATATCAAATGAGACATGCAGGGTGTTAAAGTTGTGATAAACTCCCATCTCTGGTTTTTACCTATAGGTAAGCCTTATAAGCTTACCTATAGGTAGTGAAAAATCTCCTAAAACGTGCATCTTTTAGGCTAGGTTTACAGTAACACCCGGGCCGTTCCTTCAGAGCCCTGTGCTGTGAACTTCGGCTCCCGCGCACATGTGTCATCATAACTCTGGCCACGTAAAGAAGATGGGTGAAGTTGGAAGCACCTGCAGCTCGTTCTGAAAGGGCATCGTTTTAAGGCAAGTTCAACATAACTGGGATAATAGACGATGCATACTAGCACATTATGACATTACTTTGCAGGGTACCAATAAAAAAAAAAAAAAAAATTTCAAGCGGTTTACTACTGCTTTAATATAGGGGGTGGTTGCTGGTGCCGAGGGTGTGTGGAGGCAACCAGGTGGCAGCACAGCCACCCAAATGCATCTGCCTGTCCATTTTACACACAATCCCAGTGGTTGCAGCAATCGGATTAGTGTGCGAATCCCCCACTGTCTCAGGTCTGTACGACGTACGGACCTGGCAGCTAAAGGCTTAAAGGGATTGTAAAGTCTGTTATTTTAAACTAAGGAAAAAAAAAAAAAAAATGTATAATATATATATATATATATATATATATATATATATATATATATATATATATATATATATATATATATATATATATATATATATATATATATATATATATATATATATATAGTTATACTTACCTCCTCTATGCAGTGGTTTTGCACAGAGCAGCCCAGATTCTCCTCTTCTTGGGTCCCTCGTTGGCACTCCTGGCCCCTCCCTCCTGTTGGGTGCCCCCACAGCAGCCAGCTTGCTATGGGGGAACCTGAGCCAAATCACAGCTCCTTGTGTCCATTAAGACATGAGACTGCAGCCTGGTCCCTTTTCTCTCAGAATAGAATGCATTAAGATAAAAAAAAAAAACAATAAAACATTCCGACTTTACAACCACTTTCAAATTTGTGAAAAAATAGCTGTTGGACTTCACAGGGACATATAAACACTGCCTGGTGCTCAGTAATGTGTGGGAGATTGGGTGAATTGAAGATCTGGAGGCTATATAGCCATCTGCAGAGTCATTCACAAGTAGGACAAGTCTACATAAACTTATTTAGGCAAAATAAAAATTTTGATATCAATTTGTCTTATGAGTGCTCTATTCATTCATTCCTATTCATGAGTTTCTAGTGGGAATAATTTATTCTGTAATTGCATAGGTGATAGAGGATAAACCAGAGATAAGGCTGGGAAGGACATACCACACAACAAACATGAATGATATCGAAGGCTCTATATGCATGGGCACTTACACCCATAGTCCATGAATAGGCCATGTCTAAGTATCTGGATATGCAATGGCAGCACATTCTTTTCTATGGGAACACTACGCATGCACAGCACAAATTAATTTGTTCCAATTTGAAAGTTGTGCAAGTGAGCGGCTCTGAATACACTTTGTGCGTTTGGGGCCACTCACTCACATGACTGTCCTATTGGAACGAGCTGCTGCATTCTCGTAGACATCAATGGGCTGCCTGCATGCAGCACCTGGTGTCTACAGCCACGTAAAGACCTGGCCCATTCATGGGCTACTGGTCTAAGTGTCTGTATGAATAAGACTTAATAGTCACATAAATCATGTAGCAATGGCAAAAACATGTTTTTATAAAATAAAAACAAACACATACCGAATTGTAATGGAAGTTTGGGTGGATGTCCACTGGTATGGGTCAGGACAGTCTCTTGTTCCGTCACCAATGATCTTTTTTACCGGCACAGCTTTCTCCCCTTCTTTATCCTGCATCTTCCTCTTCTTGCCCGCTTTTTTCACAGTTGCTGGTTTCTCCTCCTGGGGAGGATCAGCTGGCAGTGCTGGAATGTACACAGCATTATCTGGCCTGTCGTCACATACACAGACAAGTCTCAGTTCCTTCAATATGTCCTGATAAAAAAAATAAAACCATATAATCTGTTACCGTAAGACAAAGGTGCTCAACCCTTTGAAGAACAAGATCCACTTAAGTGATTTGGTTAACTGGTCACAGGCCACAATGAACTATGGGGTTTTTCCAGGCCCCAAGCTATAATTGCCTTTACTGTCCTGAGCCCCCATGAGGCTGCTTTCACACTGATGCACTGATGTTTACCCTCACCGTGGTTCTAGTGCAGTGCACCTGCAGCACTTTGCCAGACTTCTATTACATCTTGCTGGTGTGGTGCCCTTTCTGAAATTACACCAAAAAACCGGCATTCAGGAGTTTTGGTATGCTTTCAGAAAGCGCAAACACCCAGGTTTTATAGTAGAAGTCTAGGGCTTGCAGCTAACCCACAGGTGCACCCCATGGACCAGAGTGAAAGCTGGCTAATGACCCTTTTTTGGAAGTGCTCATATGCCCATTAAGTGCAGCGTATGTGATGTTTAATACACTGAACCTTTCTCTTCCAGCTTCTGCTGGCATTGCTCTCCAGGCTACTAGAAAGGTCCCAAGCGAAGTGCACTTGGATCACTCCGCTTGGGATAGGAGCCGATCCTACAAAGTCGTGTCGGCATATATGTGCCTCCAGCTCCCTCTGTGACCACCTTCTTCCTCTGTTGTCAGCAAGATTACCCACTCACTGTCACAACAGGGATCGGGGGTGGGGGTGCAGGGGCTGCTGCAACAGTAACATGTTAAGGGGAACTTATCCTTTAACTACTTAAGGACTGCCCCAAGCAGATATACTGTGGCAGGGCGGCACTCCTGCTTGAAAATATACCTGTGTGATTTCGTTCACACAGGGGTAGGGCCGCCGTCGACCCACTATGATTGGACACAGTGGGACCCACCAATCTTTGACAGGAGAGGCAGGACGACAGTCTGCCTTTGTAAACAAAGCAGACCACTGTTCTGTCAGAGAGGAAGATGAAGATGAAGATGTTGTATGTTCCAATGGGCACCTTTTGGGGGGAGGGGGCAGGATACCCGTCTTTGACAGGTATCCTGTTCCCACAGCCGTGAATATTAACGTCATCACTCGGCTCCCTCCTCCTCCCCCGTCGCCAGGCCAGAGGGGGAGAGGAGCAAAGCCTCGCACAGGCAAAGTAGGTTTCCCAGCGTGAAGTCGTAAGGCTACACTGCCGGGATCCCTTACCCCCAATGGTGGCGGCAGCACCCGAAAGCTCATGAAAACATCAGCTGCGGTACCAACATCGCTGGACTCCAGGACAGGTAAGTGTCCTATTATTAAAAGCCAGCAGCTGCAGTATGTGTAGCTACTGGCTTTTCATTTTTTGCAGTGGAGTGTGGACCTCGGCTTTAACCCTTTGATCACCCCTGTTAACTGGTCCCCAAAGTGTCTTAGTGTCCGATTTGTCTGCCGCAATCCTGCTAAAAATCGCTGATCACCGACATAACTAGTAAAAAAAGAAATAAAAATTCCATAAATCTATCCCATAGTTTGTATCAATATACGCTTATTGGGATTTTTTTTTTTTTTTTTTACCAACACGTAGCAGAATACATATTGGCCTAAATTGATGAGTTACATTTTTATTGGATAGGTTTTATAGCAGAAAGTAAAAAAAAAATTTTTTTTTTTTTCCAAAATTTACGGTCTTGTTTATGTAAAAAAAATAACCGCCAGATGTGATCAAATACCACCAAAAGAAAGCTCTATTTGTGGGGGAATTTTTTATTTGGGTACAACGTTGCACGACTGCACAATTGTCCGTTAAAATAGCGCAGTGCCGCATCACAAAAAATTCCCTGGTCACAAAGGGGGTAAACCTTGTAAAAGACTACATCCAGGGAGAGGCAGGAGACAAATTTCTCTAAAGGGATCTTTGGCTTTCTAATTCAATTAGGCTGCATTCACACCTGAGCGTTTCAAAGTCGCTCGTTTTTGCACAGGTCACCAATGTAAAAAAATAAATAAATAAAAATAAAAAAACACATGTAATCTGCCCCAAAGAAGCTCATGTCCTTGTTTCAGCTTAAAGCATTTTCAGGCATTTTACTTCAAGTGACAAAATGCTCAGATGTGAACAGGTGCCATTGAAATTAATGAAATTTTGCTTGTCAGGCGTTTTATGAGCTGCAAAAACGCTCAGGTGTGAATGCAGCCTTATAGAAACTTAACATTACCTGTTTCAGGGCAGGATGCATCCATATCCACAGCTGCCTTATCTCACATGATGACTCTGGGATAGATTTGGGTTTCCAGATGAAATCAACAGGTCCCAAAGCTTTATCAGGGTATTTATCAGCTTTGTATAGAACCAGAGAGCCCTGCCTCCTCCCAGACAGACAAGGCACAGCAGCAAAAGTTGGACCTGGAACAAACCGAAAACAGAACACTAAAACATATCTGCTAATGGTCAACCAGGTCTATTCTGGAGAGATGCATGGTCTCTTCCATTACAATGTGTACCCAACTAAAGGAATCTCTGCACTCATCTCATACACACAATGGCAAAACAGAACAAAGGGGAATGATTACATGCAAGTTACAGCCGGGAGATTGGGAGAACCAAACATTTCACATACAAGCAGTGAAGAATGAATAGTCTTGGAACACAATCGCCTCCCAAATCAGTGAGGAAAGCTGCAATACGTTTACCCCGACAGACTCAGATCAATGTAAAGAGGAGACAAAAATAAAGAACACAATGAAGGTTGCTTCCAGTGTACAGACCATGTTAAATCATAATGCATCTGTTTATTGCTAAAACCCAATTAAATCAAATGACATGTCATACTACACACACCATACACTGATCAGCCATAACTTTATGACCCCCCACCTAATGTTGAGTAGGTCCCCCCTTTTGCTACCAAAACAGCCCTGACCCATGGAGACATGGACTCCACTAGAAGGTATCCTGTGGTATCTGGCACCAAGCTGTTAGTAGCAGATCTTTTAAATCCTGTAGGTTGTAAGGCAATTACTCAGCATGGATTGGACTTGTTTTTCCAGCACAGCCCACAGATGCTCAATTGGATGGAGATCTGGAGACCAATTTCCAGATGCCATTGTAACAAGATAATCAATCAATATTCACTTAAGCTGTCAGTGGTCATAAAGTTATGGCTGCTATCAGTAAACCCGTCACACAGGCATCTGCACTCACCTGTTTCTATGCTGCAAAGCCTTGACAGGGCCTTCAGTACTTCTTCCCCTTTGCCCGTTACTTCAACACAGCAGAGGTAAGATAAGTCCTGTGGAAGAAAGATCAACAATTCAATGTCTAGAAAAACTCAAGGCAGCATTTCTTTAAACCAGCATTATTCATTTCATCACAAATGCAAGACAATCAATGGTTCCATTCAATATTCTAAGATAGTGTCGGCAAATACAAGCTGTTGCTAAAACTAGTATTCCAGATACTTCCTATTGTGTGAAGCCTCCAGTATGCAAATTATGACAGGAAATCCGACAGCAAGAATTATCTCAGTATGGAAGTTGCCTGCATGGAGTTGTTCTGTTTAAACCAACACAATACATTCAAGGTGCATCAAAACAAAAAATGTTCAATCTGTGAATAATTTAGGGCCCCGTGTACAACCTGAGCCAAAAATACAAAAGGCTTTACAGAGATTGCTCTGGTCATACACCTGTAAAGTTGCTTTAAAGTTAGGTTTTTAACCTTAATGCAGTCTCTGCAATAACCTTCAGTGTGCAGCTTCCCCGCTCAGTCCTACTAAATACTTACCCGAGTCCGATCTCGATCCAGCGCTGTGCCCGAGAGCAGCAGCTCCCTCTCCCCTCACTGGAGAGAGGGGGAGACATTGGCTCTTGCTGCTGTCAATCACAGCCTTGAAGGAGAGAGCAGAAGGTGGGGCTGAAGCGCATTTGTGTATGGACAGAGTGCAGCTCATGAGCGAGCCTGCATGAGTGCCCCCATAGCAAGTAGCTTGCTATGAGGAAACTCGGCGGGGGGACCCAGAAGTGTTGCAGGACCCCAGAAGAGGAGGATCTAGGCTGCTCTGTGCAAAACCATTACACAGATCAGGTAAGAATTTTTTTTTAATCAAAAATAAAATAAACACATTTACAAACTACTTTAAAAAATGACCACACGCACACTATACAGTCTGATTGTACAATTGACAAATATGAGGACACACCTAAACGCATTAAATGGGACAGCCTTAAGCCCTGGTTCACACTACTTCAGCATTTCAAAGAGGCTCTTGCACTGCAGATCAGTGCAATTTGCACCTCCAATTTCATTGTGGATTGCAACTTTGTTTAAACAGCTATGCCAGTCGCAATGAATTTGGCTAAAAGCCACGCAAGAACCGTTTTTTCAAAGTTGCTGCGACATGAGTCCCGGCAATTTAAACCGTTCCATTGCCGACAATGGGGTGTGACTTTACATGCAATTTGGAACTGACAAACCGCACCAGTGTGATCGGGGGCTAAAGGGAGAGATTGCACAATCAAATTGTATAGTCTATGGTCATCTTAATCCAGGTGCTCAGGACTGTAATCTCTCACACTGGCTGTACAATCAGAATGCACAGTGTATCGCTATCTTAAAGTGAGTACACCCCTCACATTTTTGTAAATATTCTCTTATATCTTTTCATGTGACAACACTGAATAAATGACACTTTACTACAATGTAAAGTAGTGAGTGTACAGCTTGTATAACAGTGTAAATTTGCTGTCACCTCAAAATAACTCAACACAGCCATTAATGTCTAAACCGCTGGCAACAAAAGTGAGTACATCCCTAAGGGAAAATGTCCAAATTGGGCCCAAAGTGTCAATATTTTGTGTGGCCACCATTATTTTACAGCACTGTCTTAACCCTCTTGGCATGGAGCTCACCAGAGCTTCACTGGTTGCCACTGGAGTCCTCTTCCACTCCTCCATGACGACATCATGGAGCTGGTGGATGTTGGAGACCAGTCTCCGAAGGGAGGAAATCATTCTCTGCTTCAGTATGTCACAATACATGTTGGCATTCATGGTTCGTTTGACGTAGTGTGCAGCGTATGGTCTGAGCACCGACAAGCTGACCCCCCATCACTTCAACCTCTGCAGCAATGCTGGTAGCACTCATATGTCAATTTCCCAAAGACAAACTCTGGATACCACGCCAAGTCTGTGCAATCAACTTCTTTGGTCGACCATGGCAAGGCCTGTTCTGAGTGGAACCTGTCCTGTTATACCGCTGTACGGTCGTGGCCACCGTGCTGCAGCTCAGTTTCAGGGTCTTGGCAATCTTATAGCCTAGGCCATCTTTATGTAGAGTAACAATTATTTTTTTTCAGATCCTCAGAGAGTTCTTTGCTATGAGGTGCCATATTGAACCTCCAGTATCCGGTATGACAGCGATAACACCAAATTTAACACACCAGTCACATTACACTGGGGAGGGAAAATAGCTAATTGGACCCAATTTGGACACGTTCACTTAGGGGTGTACACACTTTTGTTGCCAGCAGTTTCGACTGTGTTGAGTCATTTTGAGGGGACAGAAAATTTACACTGTTATACAAGCTGTACACTCACTACTTTACATTGTAGCAAAGTGCCATTTCTTCAGTGTTGTCAAATGAAAAAATATAATGAAATATTTACAAAAATGTGAGGGGTGTACTCATTTTTGTGAGCTACTGTAGGCGTTAAGAGATTGTAATAGCACACACCAGCAATAAATTCATACTGCTGCTTTATGCAGCATACTATTAAACCCTCATGCAGAGGGAAGGGAATGGGAAGATTTGAGTTTACCTATCAGACGGGTACCTTATATTATCTGTACAGTAAAATTTCAAGAAGAGCTCCAAAGAACTAAATACATACCATAGTTAAAATACACATATAAATTGTACAAAGGATTCGTAACTTGTTAGGATTAAACACATAAAACAAAGCCCTTTATTAACATTACCTTTGTACATCTACCTTAAAAAAACACCTACTACATTTCTCTTATTTGTTCCCTTTGGCTCGATTAAATATACAACTGAATGTGTGTAATTATATCTGTTCAGAAAGTGGGGCAATAAAAATAAAGGGGCTGCTCATCCAGCCACAAATCTTGTAAACTGGTAACTTCCTGTGCCCTCTACCTCTACACTCTCATCAGTTCCCTGCTATTCCTCTGGAATACAAAAAAGGGAGTTATGTTGTAGTCCTAACACACTTCCCATTCCTAGGGTGAGGATGCTGCCCAGTATGATATACAGGCGAAAATAAAGATAAAAAGAAAACTGAAAACAAATGCAGCCACCATCTCTAAGGGCCAATAAGCTGTAAAGCGATCAATGTTTGTAAAGTAAATTAATAATAATGCACAAGATTGGCACACTGTTTCTTCCTTCTTGTCATTAGCATTTACTGGCATGAGACAAGTATACACGAAAGTAAAGCTGAAGTAAAATCAGCAGGTTTGGTTGCAGCCAGTGATTGAAGCCGGAGGGTCAGAATGACAGTCAGGCAGATGGCACATTCAGGGGTGGTGAGTAATGGAAATCTACCATGGAGAATTCTGTGATGAATGGAGAAGGTGGAGGTATCCAATGATTATAGACAGGTAAACCCTATAGGAGAGGCTTTACCTGAAGTAGGCAGTGATTGGACATGGCTCGGTAACAGGCTCTGTAGCTCTTCATTGTAGGCCGTTCTGCTAAGTAATAGCCCCATTTCTTCACCATGTGGAAGCGCTTTGTGAACCAAATGTGAGTTTCCAGCCAGATATTCTTCCTCTGCCTGCGATTAAACTCCAACTGAAGGTTCCCATGGCGCCTCCGAGCTTTGCGACACTTGCTTTTAGATTGTTCTTTCTTCTGGTGCACAGTTTTTTCCATCTGCAGATTACAACAGGGGAGATTTACTAAAAACTGAGCACACAGAATGTAGTGCACAGAAATCAATCTGCTACTAGATTTTGTCAAAGCTTAAAGTGTAATGACACTTTCATAGGGATAAAAAATAGCAAATAAAGAAAAAAAATAATATAGCGTATACAATTGCAACACAAGTTATATTGGATTTGAATGTTCTTAGAAACTAGCTTTCCTTTTCAATCTGCAGCTCTGTCATTGCATTGCCTTTTCATAAAATATGGCTACCTGGAGGTGTTCTGTACACAGAATGTGTACAGAACACCCAGCAGAAACAATTTCCTGCGTGTGAGATTCGCTCATCAATTTTCCCAGAAGTCTGCCTAAGATACAAGTCAGATTTCAGGCATCCCCTGCTACAAAAATGTCATTTTTGGCGAGATATTGCCAATAGGAAATCACGTCTAAAAGGGATGCAGGCCCAGCAGCTTTCCTCATTAGTGCCCTGCAGGTGAAACACTGATAATTGTAAAACCACGCCCAATAGACTCACATTCCCCCATGGACAGAGAAACACAAGGTAGTGATCTGCAAAAAAAGTTTGTTAAAATCCTTGTAATGTACATACATCACCCAGAGGAGAATGTTTTTTCTCTACAAAAGTGGAGTAAAGTTTTAAAGTAGAAGTGAATAAAAATTTTTTTTTATAAAATTTATATATATACATACACATATATATATATATATATATATATATATATATATATATAAAATCTCCTATAGGGGATTATTATTAAAATTGAAAGAAAGTCATAACTTTGGGATATCCCTAGAAAAATAACAGAGGAAATCTTCCAATCGGGATACTAGTTCTATAGCTCACGTCACATAGCCAGGCCGAGTTCGGGAAGGATCAAGACCATATGGTCGGGATCTGCCCAGAACCCTGGACCGGCACCCGGCTTAGCCTCTCAGCAGAGGCCGCTGAGAGCCTGAGCAAGCCAACCCCACCCCATCCACAGCACAGAGCTCTAGTGAGCCGGTGACTCACAGGTACCAGCACTCTGCTCACAGAGCTGCAAGGACTGAGCGATCAGTTGCATTTGGATCTTGGATCTCAATCTTGGAGCCGGAACGATGCTGCATCCAGCTAGGCAAGTACGATTCCAAAAAATAAAATCCCATACTGCTCTTTTAAAGAAGGCAGAACAAGTGCCACTGAACAGAAGAGCCTACCTCTCTCTTAGCAATCTCCCGCAGCCTTCTGGGTAACCGCTTAATGTCATGTCCCATGGCACGTCGTCGCATGTGGCGGGGCAAAGACTGAAACACCAAAGAGTTGGAAGATTTCTGAGACACGGCCTTCAACATGGCATTTATTTCTGCTGCTCTGGCCTGAGCAAACATTGATGCTAGAATACAAAGCAAAAGGAATACAATTAAATATACACACACACACACACTTTCATTACAGCCAATACAGGTTTGTCCATCTGTATACAGGCTATATACAATATCACATATTGATTATCAGCTTTGTCTGACCTAACAGGAACCATTACAAACACATGTAAGCTTATTGTTAAAATAACACTTCTGTCCTGCCATCAGTTGCCGGTGTGTGTTCCATATAGTGCAGGGTGAATGCAGCTTGGCTATAGAAGTTCAGAGTTCAATAAAACCTATAGCGTCCATTTCTGTAAATTGGTGTTCAGTTTATAAATGCCACAGAACTGAATTACAGCATAGAAGAGAGAAGGGAAAGCTGCAACTCCAGTTTAAAAGCTTTGAAAATGCAAAGTTTACCTTTTGGAAAAGTGTAATAAATGCCCCTACATAAAAAAAAAAAAAAATTTATATATATATATATATATATATATATATATATATAAAAATAAATAAGCAGCCTTTATTACATTTTGCATTGTAACCTGCAGGGCATTGCAACCATAAGCGCATTGTGCCTGCTGTATGGTTTATATCCAAGCTCCAGGTCCGTACAGAGGTGCGGACCTTCTACTATTAGGCTGGAGAAAGTAATAGATGGACTATGATTGCAGTGAAGTCACCACTTATGCTCCATTGAGATCCGTGCACCCCTCTGCCATGGTGAAAGATGGGAATTGTAGTCTGTCCAGATCCCTGTAAATGTATGATGTGACTAAAGACAGAGACATGTACAGCTGCACTAAATCCAAAAATCAACAGGATGCTCCAGAGAGAAGCACCTATGAATCAGGTAAATGGGGAGGGGGTGGGTGTTCGGGAACGCTATTATGTTTCTACTTATACCCTAGGTATGGTTATAACATGAAATATGTTTGAAAAAATGGACTAAGCCTTTAAAGCAACTCAACTGGGAGTTATAACCTAAAAAGCCTGCAACATAAGCTATCGATACTCACCTGTCCTGCTACCCTAACCACTTAAAACTGCTACGATGGAGAGAAATTTTCTTAAAGATTTTCACAATCCAGAATACTACTGAATGTGTCAGGTGTTGCTTCCCAGATGAAAGTCAAGGCTATCAGCCACGATATCACTACAGGGCAAAGTATTCAGTTAGAGGACAGTGGAAAAAACTAGAGTGCACATCGGGTAACACTGGCATCCAACATTCCTAGAAGTGTGCTGGATGCTCAAGGACAAGTTCACCTTTTGACAAAAATAAATAATAGGATGCAGGCAAAAGAATGGGCATTATTTTTTGTTTTGGGATAACCAATGCCATGCAGGCCTTCTGCAAATCTGTCAGTGTACCAATACATTCTGACAGGAAGGCTCAATGGACTACCACAGCGCCCACAGCACTATAGTAGCTCATTGAAAAACTACAAGTGGACAGCCACTAAGGCTGCCAGACCTTTTCGTTTTCCATTCACAGAGAACTGAATAAGTGATGCGGCCGGGTGGGGAGAATATTCTGTCACAGCAGGTGTGTGGGGGGTTGTGGGTCCGTTCGCAACAAGTTACATCCTGAATATGGGTGTTATAGACCCCTTTCACACTGAGGCAGTTTTCAGGCATTTTAGAGCTAGAAATAGCGCCTAAAAACTGCTCTCATTTATTACAATGGTGCTTTCACACCCGGGAAGAGCGTTCAGAAAAGTCCTGCAAGCAGCATCTTTGGGGTGGTTTTTGGGAGTGCTGTATACATCGCTCCCAAAACGCCTCTGCCCATTGCAATGAATGGGCAGCGCTTCTTAAGCACTGCAACACAGGAGTTTTGAAACCATTTTTTGGGGTTAAAAGCTCCCCACTAGCAGCCAAAAAGCAGCGCTAAAATGATCAGTGCTTTACCGTTAATGGCCAGAGCTTTCAGTGTAAGAGCAGCCTAACATGTAACATTTTATGAAAGGTGAACTTATCCTTTAAGCAAGTGTTAACAGGATAGTCAAGTATTATTGTTTGCTTGTCAGGACAGGAGAGTATCAATCAACTGTTTTGCAGGAGATAATGTTTTTAGCTTTTAAAGGCTAGGTTTTTTTTTTCCGAACATGCAACACATTCCAGCTCCTTCCATCTCTCCCCTGGAGTGGAGTGCAGGAGTGGGACAGCAGGTGGGGGTTCCCTCTATCAGAACACAATAGCTCAGAGGGTAGATCACTGTACTAACACATCATTAGTACAGGACCTCCTTGTGGTACACATGGTAAGTGCCAGGCTTTAATTCTAATTCCGTAGTCAATAAATAGCTCTTTACAGTAAACATTTACCTGTAATATATTTAGGGATCTGAGGTCCTTCATTGAAGTCCCCTCTTCCTCGGCCTCCAGTGTGTGGTCCTCTCTGCTGCTGCCCAGAGGTGCCGCCTAAGGAAAATGCATGACATGTGACAAGTTGACAAGGCTCTTTGGTAATCTAACATTAGGTGACATTCTCACATATGCAGTTCATGGGTCCAGTTTTACCTCTTTGCTGCGGAAAATATCCCCGTCCATAACCCTGGGGTGTCCTATCACTCTGATCGAAGCTCACGTTGGAGGGCTGATTTCTCATCCGTCTGGCATATTTTTTTTCTTTTGCATTAGACATTGTGGATGAAATACTGAAAGAAAACAAATCATCAGAGGCTGGAGTGGTGCATACAGCCTGTGAAATCTTTCCCTTGGTTTCTCATTCATGTTTCAAAAACTCACATTAGGATATGGAAAGGGATGATTACAGATACTTCTACACCATGTCATGAGCAAGTACAAAAGATAAAAATCAAAGTTATTCAACCAGCCAATTACAACAGAAAGAAAGGCACCTTGAAGTGTAGAAGTTAAAAACTATTTAATACCCCCAGCAGGATTTAAAACACTTACAGGATCAGGAGATACAGAAAGCATATCATCAAAGTGCAGGTGATCCAGCATCAGGAGAGTCCCCGGGATATTAGAAGACTCCAAGGACTGTTCATGTGTTGCGGCAGAAGCTCTAATGAACTCACCGGCAGAATGTCCAAGATCCTGGGGATACCGGTGGAGGTCACATAGTCCGAGTCTAAAGGAACAAGAGTCCCGGAAGTGACAGGACCCAGCGTGGACCATATCCAGCTTGCAGCCATAAGAAAGGGACGCGTTTTGAAACTCTAATTGGTTCCTTTATCAATCTATGACTACCAATATACCAATGCATAATTTATACTCTCTGGGCTGGCTGTGGGCGGGAACAAGCACAAAGAGAAAAAGGAGATGGGGAAGCATGTATAGCGATCTCTCAAGGTGGTGAAAGCATTAGAAATCAAATAAAAATAAATAAAACATAGTCTAAACACATATAACATCTAACTTGGCAAATAATTAACCAATCTAAAAGATAAAGTTCTCAAAAAAAAAAAAGGGGGGGGGGGCAATATTGATAGAATGGGTAAAATGACAAGTGGAGGAAAATGTTAATATTAAATTTATATATATATATATATATACACACACACACATAAATGGAGATGATAAAACATGCAAGCACATACACTGTGCATACTCCAAAAGATATAGGTCAGCATCTGCGAGCAAATAAAAAAATCACAAATAAAAAAAATCATTGCTTTCAAAAAGAGAGCAAGGTTTAAAAGTAAATGCATTTAGACCTTGCTCTCTTTTTAAAAGCAATGTTTTTTTTTATTTGAGACTGACTGACTTATTTACTCATTCATTCCATCTCCTTTATTTTAGCTATTTTTTGATGCATCCCACACCTGATGATTGGCTGAAATCGCCATGAAACGCGTAGAGTCCATACTCAGGGATGTCAAGTCAAGCTTGCTACAATCATGAATTTCTTTTATTATAATTATATTTATTAGGATAAACATTGTTCACCTGTTCTGTATATCCATTCAATTTTTTAATTGTGATTGCTTTTACCAATTAGGTCTATTATATACATTAAAGCAGAGCTCCACCCTAAAGTGGAGCTTCCGCTCATTGGAACCCTCCCCCCCTCCGGTGCCACAATTGGCACCTTTCAGGGGGGAGGGGGGTGCAGGTACCTGTACAGTACAGGCATCTGCACCCACTTCTGGCATAGATATCCGCAGAATCTACGCCCCTTTCCGCAGGTCCCCCGCTGTCTGCTGGGAAACACAGGGATCCCAGAGATAGCGGGGACCATCCTTATTGCGCAGCGCGACTCGCGCATGCGCAGTAGGGAACCAGGAAATGAAGTCGCAAGGCTCCACTTCCTGATTCCCATAGCCAAGATGGCGGCAGCAGCACCCGAGAGACGATCGAGATTGGCTTCGGGTGCCGACATCGCGGGCGCACTGGGCGGGTAAGTGTCCTCATTTTAAAAGTCAGCAGCTGCAGTATTTGTAGCTGCTGGCTTTAAAAAAAAAAAAAAAAAAAAAAAAACGCGGAACTCCCGCTTTAAATATGTCAATATGATTATTACTACAATTATGCTTTTTGCATGATCTATGTAATTATATATATATTAATTTAGTATTTGTATTTCATTTATTAGACTGATTAGCAACTCTCTATGGTTATACAGACTTTCCCCGCAGGGACAGTGACATTCAATTACATTTTAGGTATCCTAGACCATTTCAAATACATATCCATGCCTCATTTAAAGTCCCACAACCCACTTTCATCATTTCCTTAATATAGGGATGGAGGCATGCTTATGTTGCACTGGGGTCTAAACAAGTCACGCGCTTTTTTTATTATCTGATCCTGTAAGTGTTTTTAATCCTGCTGGGGATAATAGTTTAAAAACTTCTACACTTAGAGGCACCTGTCTTTCTGCTTGTGAGACCGCTTCTATCTGTAAGTTGCAGCCCTAAGTGTTAAAGATTTATCATCATTATTACCACCACCAGACCCCTGCTTTATATAGACATTGTCTGCTCAGTTCTGAAGTTCAGAGCGCCCTTTTATATATAAACATTGTGCCAGCCAATTACAGCGAGTCCCAATATAAACCTGCCAGATTCCACTTGCCCGATTCTAATATGGAGTATACATTAAAACAAAACGTCACTCTTGGAAGATATGGATATATCCATCTCTTTCTTGTTCAATGACAAAAAAACCTGGAAGCTGATTGGTTTCTATGCAGAGCTGCACCAGATTTTATACTCTCCAGTCTTATTAAATCTCCCCCTAATCTGTGTGTCCCTATTGCCATTATAGCAGCGATTTCTGGCACTCTCATGTAATACATCTCCAGCCTATGACCGGCTCCCAAAGAATGTCCCCAGTCTCCAACAACTCTCGTATCATCTCCGCGGTCTCCAGTTTCATGTCTACATCCTCCCGCCCTCTCCGTCATCATGGCCGCTGCCTCCCGCCCTCGCCGCTATCACGGCCGCATCCTCCCACACCTGTCACAACCGCATCCTCCTGCCCTCGCCCCTGTCGTGGCCTCCCGCCCTCGCCCCTGTCGTGGCCTCCCGCCAGTCGCGGCCGCATCCTCCCGCTCCTGTCACGGCCGCATCCTCGCACACCTGTCACGGCCGCATCCTTCCGCCCTCACCCGTCGTGGCCTCCCGCCCCCGCCGCTCCTGTCACGGCCGCATCCTCCCACCCTCGCCCCTGTCGTGGCCTCCCGCCGCCGCATCCTCCCCCTTGTCACGGCCACAGCCTCCACCCCGTCACGGCCGCAGCCTCCAGCTCCTGCCACGGCCGCAGCCTCCAGCTCCTGCCACGGCCGCAGCCTCCAGCTCCTGCCACGGCCTCCAGCCCCCTGCCACGGCCGCAGCCTCCAGCCCCCTGCCACGGCCGCCAGCCCCCTGCCACGGCCGCCAGCCCCCTGCCACGGCCGCAGCCTCCAGCCCTCCCGCCCTCCCCCCCCTGTCATTTAGAGCTACTGTTGCCTATACAATTGGGAGGACAAGCCTAAACATTGAACTCATTTCCTATCAAATCAGGCTGCTGCATTGCATAGTGTATAGCCAGCTATTACATACCTCCCAACTTTTTGAGATGGGAATGAGGGACATCTATTAGCAAAGGTATGTAGTCATAGGACACGCCCCCTGCCACACCCCTTAAAAGGAGAATTGTAGAAAAATGATTGGGTGAACCAAGTGTTTTTTTTTTACCATACTATTCCTTTATATTGGATATAGAAACTTACAAATGCAGCAATTTAGAAATGAGATTAAAGGTTTGGCACAAATGAGGAAAGAGGGACATTGTTCTAATTGAGGAACAGAACCTCCAAATCAGGGACAGTTGGGAGCTATGGGATTGTAAAGGCCTGTGTGTGACTGGATAGAAACCGATTAGATTGCATTGGTTTCTCCTTGTATTAAAGTGTTGATAAATGTAAATGAGATTGTACGATCAGACTGTAGTGTGTATGTCTATCCTAGGACACACAAACAGATATCACCCATAACTGAACACATTAGTACACAGTGATGGGCCGGTGTGCGGTGTACAGCAATGTTTGTATAGGAAAAGTCCATACCAGGCCCAGCTCCGCTACTCCTCTCCTGTCTCTCCTCACCCGGAACAGCCCGGACCTCACTATACACCTCACACGTGGGAGAGCCACCGTGCGTTCCACGCCTCTCTCTAGATCTGCAGCGAGGAAGCTTATTGGTGGATGAGGAGGTCTCGTGACAACATATGAACGTTTCCCCGCACAGCAGAGTTGTATACCGCGCATGCGCACAACCCATGTGCTGCTGGCAGCTGTGCACAGAGGGGAGGTGCAGGTGAAAGTTTGCTGGGTTGTTGTCAGTCATGGCTTCTATCGTCAGGAAGATTATCTGCAGCGCCAAGGCTCCATCTGCTATAGGACCGTACAGGTAGGAGAATGCAACATGACTGTATATTCTATAGAAGGAGAGGAGTGCTTGAGACCTCTTCGCTGCATTGTGGCTGTGTATATGTATGTACACACACACACCTGTGCAAAAGTCTTTGGCGGGTGTGAAAAAAATGCTGTAAATTAGGAATGCTTTTGGAAATAGAAGTTTTATTAGTTTATTGTTATTAAAGCGGTTCTGCACCTTTAAAAAAAAATATTAAAAGCCAGCAGCTACAAATATTGCAGCTGCTGACTTTTAATAAATGGACACTTACCTGTCCCAGGGTCCAGCGATGTCGGCGGCAGATGACGAGCGATCGCTCAACTCTCTGCTGCCACCGCCGCCATCCTCTGTCAGGGAATCGGGAAGTGAAGTGTTGCGACTTCACTGCCCCGGTTCCCTACTGCGCATGTGCGAGTTGCGCTGCGCACCTCTGCTGGTCCCCGCTGTGTCCTGGGAACTGTATGTTTCCCAGAACACAACAGGGGGGGCGGGGCATCTGCGGCAGTCTTGTCCCGGATTATCCAGGTAACTGCACCCCCCTCCCCCCTGAAAGGTGCCGATTGTGGCACCGGAGGGGGGGGGGAGAGATCAGATGAGCGGAACTTCCACTTCAGGGTGGAGAACCGCTTTAATTAACAAAATGGAAAGTAAATGAACAGAAGAGAAATCAAATCGATAGTTGGTGTGACCGCCCTTTGCCTTCAAACTGCATCGCTTCCTCTAGGTACACTTACAGTCTTTGAAGGAACTTGGCAGGTAGGTTGTTCCAAACATCTTGGAGAACTATGCACAGATCCTCTGTGGATGTAAGCTGCCTCACATCCTCCTGTCTCTTCATGTAATCCCAGACAGACTCGATCAGGGCTCTCTGGGGGCCAAACCATCACTTCCAGGACTCCTTGTTCTTCTTTACACTAAAGATAATTCTTAAAGGGGAGTTCCACCCAAAAATTGAACTTCTGCTTTAAGTGCAGGTGACCCCCTGACATGCCACATTTGGAATGTCATTTTTTTTGGGGGGGGGGATAACCTCTTCCAGCTCCCGCTTCCTCCCCGTGCTCCGCAATGCTGGAAGGAAGTTCACCTCCCTATCAGCAATCATCTGGGACACGTCACAGGTCCTAGATGATTGCCCGGCCTGTTACAGCGTGCAGTGCGTGCCAGGCTGTGAAGCCACAGCCGGGTGCCCACAGTGACAATGCCAGCGCCACAGAGAGGAGGCAGAGAGGAGGCAGAGAGGAGCGAGGCTTTGTACACCCGCCTTGCTGGACCATGGGACAGGTGAGTGTCTGATTAATAAAAGTCAGCAGCTACAAAAAGAGAGAGACTTTTCTATGGGTGGAACTCCACTTTAATGACGTTGGCTGTATGTTTGGGGTTGTTGTCCTGCTGCAGAATACATTTGGGGCCAATCACACGCCTCCATGATAAGACATGAAGGATAATTATCTGTATTTCTTAGCATTGAGGACACCATTGATCCTGACCAAATCTCCAACTTCATTTGCAGCTCCAAACTTGCAAGGAACCTGCAAAATGCTTCACTGTTGCCTGCATCGCATACTAGCAAAATACTTACCTTAGATCAAAGCTGTTGCAGCGGTCCCCATACAACCCTGTGACTGGCGACACGTCTCCCGGATTTATTTCCGGATTTGCGGGCTCTGGCGCTGTGATTGGCCTGAGCCGCGATGACATCACTCCCACACACGCACGCCCGCCGGTCACGGCACAGGCACTTTAGAAACAGCACGATCAAACCCTTTCTTCAGTGTGGCGATGACGTTGGCACAAGCATATATGGTAAATATCTACTAAATCGTGCAGTTTTAGGAGATATTTCCAGTACCTACTGGTAAGTCTTATTATAGGCTTAACTATTAGGTACAAGTGGTGTAACAGGGTTTACAGCCACTTTAAAGAGGTAGAGAATTCCACTTTGTGACTTTTTTTTTTTTTTGCCTACAGGTAAGAACATAATAGGGCTTACTTGTAGGTAAAATTAATATCTTACCCAGATATTCACCCTGGGTGCCGCCAGTGACCTCACGGGAGCATGCTCTCCGAAGCTCAGGTGTACCATGCTGGAACTTCAGAGCACAATGCTGGAACCAGGGGCTCCCACAGGCATGTGAACACGGAAGGAAGACCGGAGGAAGATGGAAGCCCTGGGTGACAATGCACCACTGGAGGGCTTCATTCTAAGCAGGGTGGATTTGATTTAAATCACTAGTAAAAAGCCGTTTATTTAAATCATCACTTTTAAAGAGCAACTGCCATGTCTGTCTTCTGACCCACTGTTGACTCACCAACAGTCCAATTCACTTTAACGGGATTACTGGTGATGCGGCAGTGATTCAACAAGGTGAGGGATGTGGTGGCAGCAGGTTAGTGGATGCCCGCTAACGGGCGCTAGCGCTGCCATGGTGGATCTGAAATGACAGGTGCTCTTCAAATATAAGGACTTATTCTTGCTGGTAGTTAGAATCTTTAATATTTGCAAACAAAATGAAGGTTTCCTATTTAGAATAATAAGCTGTCAGGTTAGTAAAACAGCGACATCAGAACCAATTCAATCATACAGTTTGTAGTGTACATAGATTTGCGATACAATGGGATAAAGGAATATTCCTAAACAGGGTTTTATCTCATGGTTACTGTGACATTGTGTGAATGCATCAATGCAGTGCATGTTATCTCAGCTTGCAGAGCTTGGATTCATTGAATGAGGTTACCAAAAAATGTAAATATTGCAGAATATACAGCCTCATGCCACAAAACTAAGCTCCATTTCATGCTGAATATACTAAATTATTGATGTAGAAAAACAGGAATGTAACTGTGCTGGAAAAAACAAATAAACTACAAACCGCAGCAGCAAACAGTGCGATAACACAGAATGTAAGTAAAATTTAAAAAGCTGCGCTATAAATTATGTACAATTTTATGTCCATAAAACCCCCATGGTGCCAGGAAGGTCAGAAGAAATATAAATATGAATGTTATAGCCACTGGCTGTAAACACCACAGTGCACATGCATGAACTTCAAAAAAGTGCCCGATCATTGCAGATGTAAATTGCGCTTACCAGATGGCAAGCATTAAAGGCAATTGGCTTAACCCAGCCTAGGCCTTTAAGCTTACAGATGTCCACAACAGATGTAAACTGGGTAAAGTTGTATACTACGTCCGTCCCAATGTCCATGCACTCTCATGAATTGCTCAGCAAAAAGAGAAGGACTATCATGGTGTAGTATGTTCAATACATACAATAGTAAATGTATTCATTAAAAGTTGCACTTACAGTTAGGTAGTAGTAAAATGCATGTAAAAGAAAGTGCCGGCATACACAGACTGAGCCTGTCCTCCTACTCGAATGGCATGGTGAAACGTAGTGACTTCCTCCAGACGCGTTTCATCAGACGTGTTTCATCAGACGTTTTCATTGGAGATCTTTTGATGACGAAACGCGTCTGCAGGAAGGCACGTAGTGACGTCGCCATGCCATTCGAGTAGGACAGGCTCCGTCTGTATGCCGGCCGGCACATTTTTTTACATGCATTTTACTACTACCTAACTATAAGTGCAACTTTTAATGAATAAATTTACTAAGTATTGAACATACTACAGCATGGTAGTCCTTCTCTTTTTCCTGAGCAATTCATGAGAGTGCATGGACATTGGGACGGACGTAGTATACAGCTTTACCCAGTTTACATCTGTGTTGTGGACATCTGCAAGCTTAAAGGCCCAGGCTGGGTTAAACCAATTGCCTTTAATGCTTGCCATCTGGTAAGCGCAATTTACATCTGCGGTGATCGGGCACTTTTTTGAAGTTCATGCATGTGCACTGTGGTGTTTACAGCCAGTGGCTATAACATTCATATTTATATTTCTTCTGAAACTTCCTGGCACCATGGGGTTTTATGGACATAATTGTACATAATTTATAGCGCAGATTTTTTAATTATTAATGTATCTTCAATAGAAAACTATATTTAGATACTATTACTCCAAAAGCATTTTATTAAAATACATTTGATAAAAATAAAATTTTTTAATAAGATTTAAATTTTGTTTTTTAAATCATTAATTTTTATCCATCCTGATTCTAAGGTAAGTATTTCATAATGCGCTAGTATGCGATGTTGTTCTGTTGTATGCTGTTCTGAGGTACAGGAAACAGCACTGGGGAGAAAAACCGAGCTGAGGCTACAAGAAAATGGCCGCCAGCCGTCCTTGTATAGAAAAAAAGAACAGGGAAAATGGCTGCTGAACTCTGAGAAAATGGCTGCCGACCATGCTTCTCACAGAGGCTAACAGAAAATGGCCTACGATGTACTGTACGCAGAAAGTACACAGAAAATGGCGGCAGTCAGTGCTATGGTGGCAGCACATGCAGAGCCCACAGACACCAGCAGAGAGACAGATGACAGCACAGGGACACAGACCCCTGGCGCAGCCCCCAATCAAGGAGCAGAGCCCCCCGGAGGACCCCTGGCCCAGGTACACACACCGCACTACAGCCCAATCATATAGCATCCCCCGGGGGGGACAGGGAGAGGGGAAAGGGAGGAGAGGGACCCCCTAATCGACCTCCCAGGGAATGCCCAGCTGCTCTGTCCTGCCAAGGCAAGGAGAGCTGTACTTGCCACCCGGACAAGCAGGAGGCATCCCATCACAGACCCACACCCGAGCAGTACGGGGTGGCTGTGGGCTATGGCACACTGTGACAAAGACATCCGTAGTCCGGTCGTGTGTGCCCCGGAGCATGTAGCTCACTGGCCGCCCCTGGAGCCTGAGGAGCATGTTGTGGCCGACCCAGCACGTAGCTAGGGTCTGCACACGCTTGATGGCCAGGCTGAGAAGACTACAAGGATCTAGATTATCCAGCCTGTCACCCAGCCGGCTGTTGATAAAAGATCACAGGATCTTAAAATCCTGCACAAAAGGCAAAAATCCAGAAAAAAATCCCCAGGACCGATGGTCCCGCAGGGAGCCTAGGTCCTTCTCCTTCACACAGGAAGCAGGCTGAGGGGTTATTGCCAGAGGGACTGCCCCCTGGGCTTGGCTGTACAGTTCTCTTGTTTTTCACATGTATTACATGTTTTGCCTAGTCCTCTCCTGAAGGTGGTGTAATAACCCTGCGGTCAAGAAGAACAATACAGGAAAAAATGGACTTTGTAGGCACCAATTATAAAAAAATTACATAATTATTTATTAAACATATAACAATACAAAAGATCACATTTAAAAATGTATTTTGCAATAAAATAATCCTTATCATAATAAGCTCCCGAAGAAGCATTTAATTGCAAAACATGTAGAGCGCTTTTTCTTGCATACCACGTTTTGATTGCAGGATTACAATGATGTTCTATGTCATGCACTTTTTGTCCTACGGAGTTGTCAGTTTTGCATTTTTTTTTTATTTATTTTTTTTTATTTTTTTTTTTTTTTATTGCAAAATACATTTTTAAAACTGACAACTCTCTAGGACATCATTGTAATCCTGCAATCAAAACGTGGTATGCAAGAAAAAGCACTCTACATGTTTCACAATAAAATGCTTCTTCGGGAGCTTATTATGATGAGGATTATTTTATTGCAAAATACATTTTTAAATGTGATCTTTTGTATTGTTATATGTTTAATAAATAATTATGTAATTTTTTATAACTGGTGCCTACAAAGTCCATTTTTTTATTTTTTATTTTTTTTTCTGTATTGTTCTTCTATTCAAAATTGATTTGTAGGACGCGGCACTATTTTATCAATAAGACTTTCACAGTGCCATCCTGTGATGGAGCCTTGGTAAACTTTGATGCAACCCTACGGTCAAGATCAATGGAGTTGTGTCCGTCGATGAACTTCAGAGAAAGGGATTTTACAGTGAGTACAAAAATCCTATATATATATATATATATATATATATATATATATATATATATATATATATATATATATATATATATATATATATAATATATAAAAAAATTATTTTTTCTTTAACCACTTAAGGACCAAGCCTCTTTTTGAGATTTGTTTACAAGTTAAAAACACGTTTTTTTGCTAGAAAATTACTTAGAACCCCCAAGCATTATACATTTTTTTTTTTTTTTTTTTTTTAACTAACACCCTAGAGAATAAAATGACGGTCGTTGCAATACTTTCTGTCACACAGTATTTGCACAGTGGTCTTACAAGTGCACTTTTTTGGGAAAATTAAAAAAATAAGACCACAGTAAAGTTAGCCCAATTTCTCTTTCGTTCATTGACGGACACAGCATTTAAATCTCGACCTTAGGGTTATATCGCCACCTTCAGGAGAGGACTAGGCAGAACACAACAAGACAGCACTGCCCAGGGGGTGTTCCTACTGGCTATAACCCCTCACTCTGCTTCCAACAGCTCAGTTTTTTTTTTTTTTTTTTCTGCCTAGTCTAGGAGAAAGACCTGGGGACCAATGGTCCTTGGAATTTATTCTTTTTTGCTGTTTTGATTCCTGTGATCTACAATCAACAGCCGGGCTGGATGACAGGCTGAATAATATAGATCCTTGTAGTCTCCCCAGCCTGGCCATCAAGCACGTGCAGACCCTAGCTACACTCTGGGTCGGCCGCAACATGCCCAGTTCTGGTCCAGGGATGGCCGGTGAGCTATATGCTCCAGGGCACACATATGACCGGGCTACTGCTGTCCGAGTCACATGTTCCGTGGCAGACAGCCACCCCGTACTGCTCGGTGATGGGTCTGTCTGTGGAGGTGCGTCCAGCAGTCCCTGCAGGAGGGGTAAGTATGGCTCCACCTGTTTAGGCAGGCTGGACCAGCTGGGCATTCCCTGGGAGGTCGAGTAGGGGAGTCTCTCCCTCTCCCTGTCTTTTTTTCCCTCCTCCCCATGCTAAGGGGCCGCTGTGTGACTGGGCTTAGGGGGTGCGGAGCACGTACCTGGCCGGGGGTCCTCTGGGTCCTGGCAGGGGGCTGCGCTGGGCGGTTGGTGGTCCACTCACTTTTGCCCCGTTTTTTTTCCTTTTCTGGGGTGTCACCGCCATGTGGGGGGACTGGTAGCCGTGGGAGTCGCGGCCATTTTCCTGGACTCCGGTGGCCATTTTCCTGATGTTTACAGACACTTTTTGCTGAGGCGGCAATTTTCTGGTAGCCTCAGGTCTGTTGTGCTCTATTGCTGGGCAGCTGGTTTACACTGGTACAGCGTGAAAAACGTACACAGGACACCTCGTGGCAGACTAAGGACAGAGCAGATGGCGGCAGCACCTGGGTCAGGGTGGTGAGTCCTGCGGGGGCTCCTCAGTCTGTGGCAGCTAGGAGGGTGTACATTTGCTATTGCTTGCCTTCGGTCCCTAAGGGTGACAGGCGAGCGCTTCTTCAGGCACCTCTGTTTTAGCAACCGGTTCCACTGCACTGGTGGTGCCTATGGACACTCTGTCAGCGGTCCTGGAATCATTTGTTAAAAGATTGTGCATGGCCTTAAGTATGTCTGTGATGCGGCCCTGGATACGTCCCCTTGCTTTCTAGAGCTTCGCTATCGGTGGTGGTGCTGCGTTGCTTGATTTGGCTTAAATGCTGGTCTGCGGACCAGGCATCTAAGAAAGTGCTTCTGGATTTGCCTTTCCAAGGTGAGAGGCTATTTGGAGCCTCCCTGGATGACATTATTAAGAATGTTACGGGGGGAAAGAGTACTTTGCTCCCACAGTCCAGAAAGGGTAAGGAGCCGCACCACAGGCAAGGGCCCTCCTTTTCCGCTCGGAAGCGGATTTTTCGTCCGCCCGGGTCGGCAGGTAAGCATTCCTAGTCCAACAAGGTGCCCGCTGACATTCAATTACAATATGACTTCTTTCGCAATTGTATATGCTTAACACAAACCGCACCAAAAACACACCTCCCCATTGAAATGCATCGAAAACTCAGGAAGAACATATCAATATTGCACCTGTTGTGTTTTTTTTTTTTTTTTTTTTTTATGCAGTTTTTGAATCTCATGACCTATGTAAAATCACTGCAAAAACGCATGCGTTTTCCTCATCATTATCTACACTTTTTTTTTTCTCTCATCGACAAAATGCAGATAACCTCATTTTCACCCAATATGTTTTGGCCCATCTGTAGTAACCGGTGCTTGAGTGATTACATTTAGGCAGCAAGGATGAGCTACAGGAGCCTTTAGCCTCCCATTGCTTTTGCTGGGCCTTCTTTCCACCGCTCATCACCTGCCACCCCCCGGACACAGTCCCACTCACAAGTGTGAATGTGGTCTTATTCATTGCAGTGTACCAGTTTTAAGATATGGTGGTGGCATTAAAAATAATAAAGCGCGAAAAAAAAAAAAAAACTATTTATTTATTTTCTTTTTTTTCCTCTTTATTTCCACTTTGTGATCCTGCCAGTAACACACTTCCTGTCCTAGGATGACGACGCTCACTTAATGTACTGTATGTAGGTTTGTCATCCTAGGACAAGAAGTATGTTAGGTCTTCTCTCATCTTCATTACATGGGGGGGGGGGGATTGACTGTGAGTGTCGGTTCACACTGAGGCAGCACGACTTGCAGCGCGACTGCCTCAGGCAACTTGGACACGACAGCTGCGGCGACTTGCAAAATGACTTCTCTATAGAAGTCAATGCAAGTCTCCTCAAGTCACCCCCAAAGTCGTACAGGAACCTTTTTCTACAAGTCGCTCAGATTAGAACGGTTCCATTGTACAGAACGGGATGCGACTTGTCAGGCGGCTAAGTCGCCTGACAAGTCATCCCAGTGTGAACCGACACTGACTGTTAATGGAACAATCAAGCAGTTTTCTTTCCACCTGTGGTGCATGGAAAGAAAATTGTATGATCTCTGGCTTGCATTAGGTAAGATTTGCAGGGTCAGCATTTGTGTGAATGATCTTATTCTGCAATGGTTTATAGTGAAGGCTGTAAATAGTTAATAGTGAATTATCTCCGCCCATACAATTAACCTCTCAGCGTCCAGAGAGGGATGTTATATTTGTTGGTTAGGTGAGCTTTCATCACAGCAAAGGCGACTCCTTATGTCAATAAGGATCAAAGATTACCCCGTCTGTAAACGCAGAATCTGATTTCAGCAGCAGCCATGTCATCCTCACTAAGACACATTATCTGTACCCGGAATGCACCCAACTTCAAAGGGCTACTCAGGTATGAACTTGAATTCTGTATTTCTTTATATGTAGTCTTTAAACCAACCTTGTCACCAAGTGGAGAAAGTGATTCCACTAACCCTCTGTAAAAGAATCGAATATTCGATTCTCGGTGGGCGATGTGTGAAATCTTTGCTATCTTGAAGAGCTTCAGGTGTTGCTGCTATCTGACACATCGTGGTGTGCTGGCTGCGTTCCCCCTGTTGCATGCTGTGGCTTTTCCTACTGACCCCCTATGTCCCTGCAGGACACAGTGATGAAAGAGTTGGATAGTATGCTTGCCTTTTCCTCGGCTTCCTCCTGTGACATCTAAACGAGGACAATATCATCCTGCGGGATCTGGGGTGATGTCATCCTTCACCTTGCAGGACATCTCGAGGAGGACAATATCCTGGAGGATCTGGGGTGATGTGGTCCTTCACCATGCAGGACCTCTAGATGACGACAATATCATCCTGCTGGATCTGGGGTGATGTCGTCCTTCACCATGCAGGACATCTAGAGGAGGACAATATCATCCTGCGGGATCTGAGGTGATGTCGGCCTTCACCTTGCAGGGTCCCAGGGAATGTCATACTCCAAATCTCGCCCTAGAGACATTCCCAGCACTGTAATAAAGGGGTGTATGAACTCCTGCACTAATACAGTGTGAAAATAGTTAGGCCCCTTTCACACATGCGGACTGTTCATCATCAGCTCAGTCACGTCTTTTCAAAGAAAAAACAGATTATGTTTTCATCGGCTGCTCTTCTGTTTCTCATAAGTTTTTTTTTTTTTTTTTTTTTAATTTTTTTTTTTTATAATCCGATCAGTTTTTTTTTTGTTTTTTTTAACGGAAGGAAAGTAGAGCTATGATCCGTTTGAAAAACCAGATGTAAATGGATGATCATCCATTTACATCAGTTTTTCCATAGAGATGGATTGATGTCCCTTTTTCATCCATCAACGGATGGATGAAAAACTAATGCTCCTCATGTGTTAAAGGCGCCTTTTTAACTAAGGAACAAAACAAAAAAAGTGAATGATTGCTGCAAGCACCTAAAATGGGTTCCCACGCTCGGTATACAAATTAATAAATTGCACAACTTCAATCGCTCTAATAACATATGCGGTATAAAGTGATGAAATATAAAATAATTACATGATGCTATTAGAAGTGCTTCATAAACAATCTTAATACATAGTACGTGTTCAACAATGTGCAAAATATGCTGCATTAAAGCGCCATTAAGTTTCACACAGTCCCCTATCTCTTGGTGTAACAAAAGTGCTTAACAATTACTTTACACGCATCCCCTCAGTGCTCGCAGAACTCTCACCTTCATATAGAAATCTACACGCCAAATTTGTATTGATCTGTTGCTACTCAGGTCTCTAACACTTGGGATCCTCTAGATGTCCTCATATATGTTCCCAATATATTGAGGTGCTGGTCCCTTTAAGGCTCCAAATATTTTGCATGCTTGCAGGTGTATCTGGAAACCAAGATATAGAAAAAGACTTCCATAGTATAATATTGTATGAAATAGCCTTTTATTAAAGTCTAAAATTCTGCTTACATTTTTGAAAACTATAAAACTCCAAAGTTTATATCATGAGAATCCAGAAAAGTGCCCTCGTACATCACTTCTGGTCCGCGACGACCTCCGAGATGCCCTACGGGTTACGTCACGCCCACCTAACTTCTTTAGGACGTAACTATAATTTTACCTTTTAACAAAAGGCTATATCATAAAATGGGAGGTTTTCTCTATATCTTTGTTTCCTAATACACTTGCAAACATGCAAGATATTCGGAGCCTTAAAGGGACCAGCACAAATATCCCACCCAACCCTCTAACTGCCAGTTCTGCTAGACAGCTTGGCCTGTGGGGAGGAATTGTGCACCATCTTTGGTGGCAGTGGGAAGGAATTGTGCACCAACTTTGTTATCATTGGATGAAAATGGTTCCCCAAGGGCTGGATAAAAGTAAGCAAAGGGCCACAGTTTGGAGACCACTGATCTAGAAGAAAGCATTAAATGATGGTTTATTTCTACTACTTGCAATATACAAGGTTCTACAGCTATAAAAAGTCTGTTGCTCTACTATATCTCATATTTCTCTAGAGGGGTATAAGGAAAGCAGGAGACATTTCACGTAGTTTTCCCAAAGTCATAATGCAGATCTATTTGTCTAATTTATAATACAAATTACCGAATGAAAGATAAACTTTGTTCTAAAAGATTTCCAGGGTCAGCATTTCGGTGAATGAGCTTATTCTGCAATGGTTTATCGTGAAGGCTGTAAATGGTGAATTACAATTAACCTCTCAGCGCCCAGAGAGGGATGTTATATTTATTGTTATATTTATTGGTCGGTTAGGTGAGCTTTCATCACAGCAAAGGCGACTCCTTATGTCAGTAAGGATCAAAGATTACCCCGTCTGTAAACGCAGAATCTGATTCCAGCATGTCATCCTCACTAAGGCGCTCTGTACCCGGAATGCACCCAACTTCAAAGGGAAACTCGGGTATGAACTTGGATTCTGTATTTCTTTATCTGTAGTCCTTAAACCAACCTTGTCACCAAGTGGAGAAAGTCCATTAGCACTCTGTAAAAGAAGAGGAATATTCTATTCTCAGTGGGTAATGTGCAAAAGCTCTCTTAGATGGCTTTCACACTGCTGCGCTCATAGCGTCGGCGGTAAAACGCCGCTATTTTTAGCGGCGTTTTACCGTCGGATTTGCAGTGCATTTCGGCCCCTAGCGGGGCACTTTTACCCCCCGCTAGCGGCCGAGAGGGTTAAAACTGCCCGCAATACGCTGCGATGGCGGCGTTTTGCCGGTGGTAATGCAGCGCTGCCCTATTGATTTCAATGGGGAGCAGCGGTGGAGGAGTGGTGAGTTCACCGCTCCTTCACTGCTCCCAAAGAAGCTGCTGGCAGGACTTTTTCCTGACGTCCTGCCAGCGCACCGCTCCAGTGTGAAAGCCCCCGGGCTGATGCGGCAGCGACACAACAAGATGAGGGACGTGGCGGCAGCAGGTGAGTGGATGCCCCGATAACAGGCACTGCCATGAGGGATATGAAATGACAGGCACTCTTTAAATGTTAGGACTTAGTCTTTCTGGTAGTTAGAATCTTTAATATTTGCAAACAAAATGAAGGTTTCCTATTTAGAATAATAAGCTGTCAGGTTAGTAAAACAGATATCAGAACTGATTAAATCATACAGTTTGTTTTGAAAATCTATGTACACTACAATGGGATAAAGGAATATTCCTGAACTTTGTTTTATCTCATGGTTACTTCAAAAGTATTTTAATAAAATAAATTGGATTAAAAAAAAAACAGATTTGAATAATAAAAAAATAAATAAAATCTGATATTTAAAAAGAAATCCTTGCTTTTTTTTTATCCACCCCGACTTAAAGTGGTGTTGCGCACACACACACAAAAAAAAAAAAAAAAATGATTAAAATTCCTTAAAAAAAATTGGATTTTATTTTTTATTTTTTTTAAACTCACCTCTAAATGGCTGTTGCTAGGGGGTCCCTCGCAGTCTGCCTCCTTCAGTTCCTGGGCTGGTGACATCGCTTCCCCTTGGCACAGGAAGGGCTGAGATCTGCCCCCTCCCTCCTGTCAGTCATCTGTGAACGTGACAGGTCCGAGATGACTACGTGGCCAATCATGGCATGGGTTGCCGCTCACGCATCTGTAGAGGGTGCCTGGCTGTGAAGCTACAGCCGGGTGCCCACAGTTGCAATGCCGGCGCCGCTGAGCAGAGGGGGGGGGGGGGGGGTGAGCGGAGCTTCGACAATGCTGCAGCTCCCCTGAGCCCCCGTTTTACTTGCCTGTACCCTCTTTCTCGCGCCGGGGATGAGCACACCAGCAAAAGCAGGTGTCTCGGTCGTGATTGGCTTCCGCTGCTGTCAATCAAATCCAATCGGAGCTACAGCACCATTGAGGGACCCCAGAAGAGGAGGATCGGGGCCACTGTGCAAAACCAACTGCGCACACACACACATATATATATATATATATATATATATATATTAGAGGTCGACCGATATATCGGCCGATATTTGCAGTTTTTTAAATAATCGGCATCGGCCGATTGTGCTGATAAAAAGCCGATTCTACAGCGGTACTTTGAAATGACTTCTGTAAGAAGTCAGCGTGAGTTGCCTGAGTCGTCATAGCAACACTTTCCTCCTCTCTGGGCAGACTGCCAAGAAAAGAACAAAATGATACAATGTTTACACTTCTGAATGAAATCATCTCAGTGTGTAAAGTTCTCAGTTTAACCATTTAAAGACTAAATCTTTTCTGACACTTGTTGCTTACAAGTAAAAATCCTGTATTTTCTGCCAGAAAATCACTTAGACCCCCAAAAATTATATATATTTTTTTAGCAGAGATCCTAGGGAATAAAATAGCGGTTGTTGCAATATTTTATGTCACACGGCATTTGCACAGAGGTCTTTCAAATGCATTTTTTTGGGAAAAAAATACACCATTTAAAAAATAAAGAAAAACAGTAAAGTTAGCCCATTTTTTATTTTTTTATTTTTTTTTTTGTCCAAAAGTTTTGACTACCCGTTTTTTATTTAATATATAGGTTTTTTTTTTATTTATTTTTTTTTTAAATCTAGATCATACATACAAGTAAACTGATTGGAGGTTTGTTTTGTTTAATAAATGTTTAAAGCGGGAGTCCGCCGGGACTCCGCGTTTTTTTTTTTTTTTTTTTTTTTTTTTTTTTTTTTAAAGCCAGCAGCTACAAATACTGCAGCTGCTGACTTTTAAAATAGTGACACTTACCTGTCCAGCGCGCCCGCGATGTCGGCACCCGAAGCCGATCTCTAGATCGACACTTGAGTGCTGCCGCCGCCATCTTGGGTATGGGAATCAGGAAATGGAGCCTTTCGGCTTCATTTCCCGGTTCCCTACTGCGCATGCGCGAGCCGCGCTGCGCAATCAGGACGGTCCCCGCTGCCTCTGGGATCTGTGTGTTTCCCAGCAGGCAGCGGGGCACTTGCGGAAGGGGGCGGGCACTTGCGGAAAGGGGCGTAATGTACGCCCCTTTCCGCAGAGAGCTAGCCCGGAAGTGGGTGCAGTTACCTGGATTATCCAGGTAACTGCACCCCCATCCCCTCTGAAAGGTGCCAATTGTGGCGCCGGAGGGGGGGAGGAATCCGATGAGCGGAAGGTCCATTTTAGGGTGGACCTCCGCTTTAAGTGTAAGAAATTTTCTGTATCACTTATGAAGACTGCTTTCACACTGGAGTGGGCAGACGTTGATGGTAAAACGCAAGTTTTAGCGGCTCTTTACCATCATTTTAGCAGTGCTATTTGGCTGCTAGTGGGGCACATATAACCCAGCTAGCGGCCAAGGAAGAGGTTAAATGTGCCCATGAAGCACCGCTGCCAAATCGCATTGCATGCGCTTCGGCAGTGGTGCCCATTCATATCAATGGGCAGGAGTGGTGGAGGAGCGGTATACACCACTCCAAACGTGCTGCTTGCAGGACTTTTTTTTTAAGATCCTGCCAGCGCATCGCCTCAGTGTGAAAGCACTCTGTCTTTCACACAGACTGCAGGGGAGCCATTTTGCAGGCACTTTACAGGCGCTATTTTTAGCCCAAAAGCGCCTTAAAAAACCGCCCCAGTGGGAAAGGTGTGTTAGATCAAGGGGGATTAAAAATAAATAAATAAAATAAAATCGGCCTAACATATCGGCCCCAAAAAATCGGCATCATATATCGGCTATCGGCCGCCATGATTTCTAAATATCGGCATCGGCCAGAGAAAAACCCATATCGGTCGACCTCCTAATATATATATAATTTACAGTGTTGGGGAGTCTGAACGAGGTAGAAGGAAGTTAAAATTCTTCCTCTACCCCCCCCCCCCCCCCGATTCTCTCTTCACTCCCCGATTCTCCACCTCTCAGCTGGTGAATTCTGACATAGATCGCTAGTGAAGCGCTGAGATTGCAGCTTCATAAACTGGCCATTACTGTGTCAGTCAATCAGCATTCTCCGTGTGTGGAGATAATTGGCGGGAGAACATGTTCAAACACTTCTCCCCTGATTATCTCTGGTTTGTAAACCGTTTATGGGCTGAGATCATTGGCGATCCTCGGGATCACCGCTCTTCACTGCTTCATAAATGGACACAAAAAAACTTAAAACAGAGAAAAGTAGTACAAAACAAAAAATTCTTGAATCTGAAGTTAAAGCGGGGTTCCACCCTAAAGTGGAACTTCCGCTGATTGGAACCCTCCCCCCCCCTCCGGTGTCACAATTGGCACCTTTCAGGGGGGAGGGGGGGTGCAGATACCTGTCAAAGACAGGTATTTACACCCGCTTCCGGGCATAGACTCCTACGGGAGTCTATGCCTCTTTCTGTCCCTGCGCGCTGTCTGCTGGGACACACACGGGTCCCCGAGACAGCGCAGACCATTCCTATATGCGCAGTAGGGAACTGGGAAGTGAAGCCGCAGCGCTTCACTTCCTGATTCCCTCACCTAGAATGGTGACGGCAGCAGTTGAGAGCCGAGTGATCGATCGGCCTCGGCTGTCGGCATCGCTGGACCCTGGGACAGGTGAGTGTCCAATTATTAAAAGTCAGCAGCTGCAGTATTTGTAGCTGCTGGCTTTTAATATTTTTTTTCCACAGTGCAGTCCCGCTTTAGGCTGGGTTCACACCGCTGCGGGTGGGAGACCCGGATGTGATTCGCACCGCACTGCAGTGCAAATCACATGCGATCTCTGTGCGATGCGAGTTCAGCCATACAGATAGTATGGCTGAATTCGCATCGCACCCGCGGCAAACTCGCACAGGACTCTTTTTTTTTTTTTTTTTTTGGTCCACAGCAGAATCGGATCGCATGGGTTTTCACACCATGCGATCCGAATTCCTGTCCGAGTTTGCAGATCGCACTGCGATATGAATTTTGAATGAATTTTGTAGGTTTGTCACTTTTCAGTGCTGCACTATTTGTTTTTGTGTTTTGCTCTATATGTCTAGTGTAGTGCCAGCAGCTGTACATATTCTCTATGCACAGTTCTACTACACCCCTCTATCTGCCCACAAGATATAGGTTGGACAATACGGGACATAATTCAATCCAGGGCTGGTAAGGTTGCTTTAATAACACCAATCTCCCTAGATGTATCTGGAAGGCTGTGAGCTGCCAAGTCTGCTTGTGACCAGGATCTCTTGCAATGTTGATCATGTCTGAGTTTCTGAAACATTCTGTTGCATTTTGGGTCTGTATTTAGGGCCCATTCACACCAGAATGCAGTGTGGGGAAAGTCGAGTTCCTGTGCTGCTTCACACACCACATTCTAATCTCACTGCCCTTGTGATCTGCTGCAGAGGTCAGTGCAAAGTTAGACACCCCAGACGCAGGTCGCAAATGCAGTGCGTTTGCCTGCATCAGATTGCATGGTATAAAAGTACCAGGCAGTTGTATTGCAATGCATTTCATGCACTACTTTTGGTGCGGTGCTATTTCAGCTCATTCAAAATTAATGGGGCTGATTATGCACTGCACAAAATTGCATGTGAATCGCACAAGTCCAGCACAGCGTTCCTGTGCAATTCAAATGCAGTTCCTAGTGTACACATTTTTTTTCATTTTTTTTTAGATTTCATTACTCTTTAATGACAGGCAGTTATATAATGCTAAAGGAGGTGTGATGGCATAAATGGTAATCATGTTTAAAAGATTAAACCACACCGGGGGGATCTCACATGGTAAAAACTAAGAGATGCAGGTGTAAGCTGACAGCTTAGGATGTCTGTTTTGTAAATGTTTTATAGGCGCACCTCTCCCTCCCTATCTATACTGACCTCTCCTTTGTAGATCATGCATGTTCCCTGGCCTCATGCCACAGGATAGTTTCTGGAGGTCATGGTTGTCCCCTGGCTCCATCCCACAACACAGTTTTTGGAGGTTGTGCATGTTCCTTAGATTCATCTCACTATGCACATTCCAGAGATCATGCTTGTCCCCTGGTCTCATCCCACAATGCACATTCCAGAGATCATGCTTGTCCCCTGGCCTCATCCCACAATGCACATTCCAGAGATCATGCTTGTCCCCTGGCCTCATCCCACAATGCACATTCCAGAGATCATGCTTGTCCCCTGGCCTCATCCCACGATGCACATTCCAGAGATCATGCTTGTCCCCTGGCCCCATCCTACAATGCACATTCCAGAGATCATGCTTGTCCCCTGGCCTCATCCCACTATGCACATTCCAGAGATCATGCTTGTCCCCTGGCCTCATCCCACTATGCACATTCCAGAGATCATGCTTGTCCCCTGGCCTCATCCCACAATGCACATTCCAGAGATCATGCTTGTCCCCTGGCCCCATCCTACAATGCACATTCCAGAGATCATACATGTCCCCTGGCCCCATCCCACACTATAGTTTGTGGAGATCATTTGTGTCCTTTGTCCCAATCACACAATGTCATTTCTGGGGGCCTAGCAGCAGGCCTGCCCTGTGGTCTACCGATATGCAAAAGGTGATGTTGAGACAGTAGCCATTTTTGTATACCAACTTCAGCTCTTCCACAAGCAGTGGCCCATCAGCAGCTGAAAGGAGCCCATGACTGCTTACAGCTATCTATTGGCACAGTGGGAGGATAAATGAGGAAGGATCCAGGTCTACCTTCAATTCAACTCATTTGGATTTTCTAAGTATGGCTGAGTGTTGGTAATGCAAAGAACACCGGTGTGAGGTCCATTCTGTAGATATCTTTATTTCAACTCTCCCAAATGAACTTCACTACAGTCTCGCGTATTTTGCTGCATTCTCTGCAACTGTATAATAGTAGTAAGATGTGGGAGATGGTGATTCGGGTGCAAAGACCTTACTGCTAGAATCCCTGAAAGATATTATGTTAAGTGATTGCAACCACTGGCCTTCACCCAACACTAACATTTTATATTTTGTATGGCCTAACCCTTTGAGGATAGGAATGCGGGCGCTGCCAATGCTGACTTGTTTTAAGCTGCAGGCTCCTTGGCGTTCATTCTGATCCTGGCTTCACTGCCCAATGAATCCTTTACCTGGAACAAACAAGCGAGCGATCATTGAAGTCTTAACCTGTACACTTTTTTTTTTTTTTTTTCCCTGGTCATTGATTGACTGACTGGATAAGGAAGCTATGATCAGAACAGCCTTGGAGCCTGTACCTTTAAAAACAAGTCGGCAACAGTAGTTCCCATTTTTCTTTCACAGGTTCCCTTTAAGCATGATTTTGCTAGGCACCAGTTGGAAAGGGACCAAGATAACACCTACAGCCCTCTGACTGGCTGAATTTTATGTCAATAAGAATCAAAGGTTACATCTTGCCCCGGAGCTATAGGCAGAGGGTATACAGGCAAGTCCTGGCTCCTGAAGCATGTCGGCTACACTGAGACGTATAATCTATACAAGCAGAGCCCCTGCAAGGCGCGATGTCTACAGGTAAGAATACTTCTCACCTTGATCAGGAAATCGCTGCCACTCATTGAGGATTGCCTCATTACAGTATTTTACTGTGTTTGAGTCAGCAATCAATATTAAATTACTTATTACTGATATATACTTGCTGTTATCCTGTCTAGCTTTTTCACAGTGGATAGGGAACTACAAGGTCTAGCATGTCTAGCCAGTCTTTGTGTCGTGCTGGGAATTGCAGTTCTGCAGTGTCTGGAGAGCTGTACATTCCCCATGTTTGTAGAAATATATTTTATTATGTAATATATAAAAGTGTAATATGAACTCAGGGTTCTGATTTATTCCATATTATTATTTTTTTGGTATTTTTTTTTATTTATTTTTTACCCTACTGCATTAAAGTTAAAAGATGTTTAGGTAACAGCATCACCCACTGAGCCCTCAATCCATCCAGCACTGTGCCCATCTGTAGCAGCAGGATCCATTGGCTCCCACTACTGTCAGTCAGATCCTGCAATGGAGGTGGGACCCAGCCATGCTGTCTCTATCAAAATATGCAGGCGGCGTGGCTCAGGATCGAGCTGACAAGTGAAGCGGCTTCCTATGATGGTACACTGGGAAGTGCAGGAGCCACCCTAAGAAGAGGAGGGGGGACTGGGTTCATTCTATTCCAATTCAATTGGTAACATTTTTGCTTTTTTGGGGGAAAATACTTAAATGGACACCTAGCATGTCACGCTTTAAAATGGTGCACGCTCTGCATAGAAACCAATCCGCCTTTTTTTTTTTTTTTTTTTTTGATACTGTGTTTTTCGCCCCAGCAGAAACACGGATCTCTGCCTTCTCCTAGTCAAAGCACCTCCCCCACAGTGAGCAAGCACAACCTAGGCACAGTTTTACCCTTTTGATCTTCTCTGATGTTAACCCCTTCCCAGCCAGTGTCATTAGTACAGTGACAATAACTACACAGAGGTAATGTATATTTTATATATATATATATATATATATATATATATATATATATATATATATATATATATATATATATATATATACATACACACACTTTTACACTGTGTGTATTATACCTTATTAGAACAGTGGGGTTTACAGGAAACCTACTCTCTGACTTTACAACCACTTAAGAGGTGGCCTCCATAAGCACAAGAAGAAGATGCGTAGACCACCCTTGGGTATCAGTGGCAGTGCCTGACCTGAAACAGGGAAAGGGGAATGTCACCCACTTTTGTAGACCAGGGATCTCCAAACTTTCTAAACAATTTATTGTCCTTCAGACTTTAAGGAGGGCCAGATTGTGGCCAGCAAGAACAGAAATTGTCCTGGCATCAGTGGGAATAAACGTCACTACATTTGCTATTAGAGGGAGGACTGAGTGCCCAATTGTTGGGGCCAGTGGGAGAAATGGTGCCCCATTGTTGAGGTCAGTTGGCAGAATGGTATCTGGTATCAGTGGGAGGTATAGTGTCCCAAGGGTTGGATAAAGGCTAGCAAAGGTCCGCAGTTTGGAGACTGGTTTTGATTATGGAGCAGGGTGAGGGAGGTGCAATGCAAACGCTTGCATTTGTTGGATTTTTAGGGGGAAACAATGATCAAGTAAAGTATTCTAATCCGTCACTCATTTCCCTAAATAAGATTCAGATGGCACTTTATGTTGGTACAACATTGATAGTCATCTGATCCTTCTGGACACTCTACCATAGCGGTCTGACCCATCAGTCCACTCAATGAGATATCCTGCCAGGCTTGTCATATCTTTCATAAAACTTCTATAAATCCTGTATAGTAATAATTTACTACTGTGGTACCATCTTCCACCACGTATGGAGTTTGAGCCCTTTTGTTGCAGCGCACATAATAAAAAGAACGGGTGAAAGTGGGAACTGAGGAACAGAGATATGACACGGCAAAGAAAAGCAGACTACGCAGAGTGGGAATATCAGTCTTGGGCAGACTGACCCTTTTACTATACAAGGTGGGATCTCAACTCGTGCCAGGACTGCATTCTAGAAATGCACATATATTTCAAAGTTTGCATTTTTTCACACTATAATATAGGCTGTTAATAGGTTGGCAGGTCTGCCAGCACAGGGCAAATCACAGGTCAATATGGAGTAATCTGCCTCCCTGCGCAGATCTAAAGCACAGGTCCAAGCTATAGGGGTTGATTCATTAAAACCTGATAAAAAAAAAAAAAGGCGGATTGGTTTCTATGCATACCTTCCCTTCTGAGAGAATGTAAATCTGCCTTGTTTACATAGTAGTGTCCTGCTTAATCGGCGGGTGCTGGTGGACATTGAATCCGTGGGTACCCACCGATAGGCTCCCGTTGTGTCTAATCACATCGGGAGCAAAGCAGCATGCGCCCCAGATCCAGAGATGTCGGATCACCTACTAGATAGGTGATCTGGTGCAGAGCAGCTGCAGTATATCTGCAGAGGGCGGTCTGCAAGTGGTTAAAAAAATATTTACACTGTGTATACCTTATTAGAACAGAGGGGTTGGCAGTAATCCTCCTCTGTGACTTTACTCTCAGCTACTAATAGCAATAGAAGGGGAGGGGCCGGGAGGAGAACGCTCGCACACTATTTGCTGACTGGCAGGGAAGGAGGGGGAGGAAGGAGGGACTCTAACACATTGGGATGACGGAGGCATGTAAAGTGACCACGGTAAAACAGGAAGCGGCAGGATCAATCGGGGTTTTTTACAGCATAGAAAGGGACAGACTAGACAGCATAAGCACTATGCTGTTTAACCTGCTTTAAAAGAATAGGATATTCCAAGCTCAAACTTGCCAACCAGGCAGCGACCAACCAAATCGACCTGTCTAACAATATGCGTTAAGAATGGGGGGTTTAGTCTGCACACATTTGCAGATATGCATAGGCTACAAGCCCCGTCTAGGCACCCTGTTTTCTGTAGTCCCCAACGCTGGTCGCAGTTTGATAAGTTTGATCTCGGAAATCTTTGTGTTTAATATGCGTCGCCCTTCCAGTGCCCCTTGCTGCAATAGACCAGTCGTGGGTGGGGGGCAGTGGCCACTTGTTTGTATTTTGATTATATTGGTAAGGCAAAGCACTGATCTCTTTGCTGCCATAGTACCATGTGCTGGGTGTTCAGTGCGCCCCTGTACTGTACCACTAATATTGTAAGAAGTAGGGGGTGCCAGGTTTTGGCTTATTTTGCTGTTTTTCTTATCCATCTTTTTTTAATTACTATTTCTACGATTTGGTGCATTCCTCTGGGACTTTATATAGGGAATGATGCATTACATTGAAATACAGGAGACTGAAATTGTGATCATTGTTAACCACATGCTGACCGGCTCCTGTAGATGTACGTCGGCAGAATGGCACGGCTGGGCAAAGTAACCTACCTGTTACTTTGAATTTCCCGCCGTGCATGCCAGCGCTCCGTGAGGGTGTCACGGAGCTGAAGTATGGGAAGATGTAAACACAGCATCTGCCTAGTGACAGGACATCGATCGTCTGCTCCCTGTCATCGGGAGCAGCGATCAGTGTCATGTCACTGCTAGCTCATCCCTCAGACAGTTAGAAACATGCCCCAGGACACACTTAACCCCTCCCTGCCCCCTAGTGGTTAACCCATTCACTGCCAGTGACATTTTTACAGTAATCGATGCAATTTTATAGCACTGATCGCTGTATTAATGTCAGTGGTCCCAAAAATGTGTCAAAATTGTCTGTGTCTGCCATAATGACGCAGTCATGATAAAAATCGCTGATCGTCGCCATTACTAGTAAAAAAAAAATTAATAAAAAATTTCATAAATCTATCCCCTATTTTGTAGACGCTATAACTTTTGCGCAAACCAATCAATAAACGCTTATGTCGAATACGTATCGGCCTAAACTGAGGAGGAAAAGTTTTTTTAAATATATTCTTGGGGGGTATTTATTTTAGCAAAAAGCCTTTATTTATTTTTTTTTTAGGTTTTTTAATTGATGCTTTTTTTCAAAATGTACACTTTCCTTTCTTTGTGTCCGTGTGATTTGCTACAATGTTTTAAAGAGTAAATAATGAAGGTCATCCTAAAGGCCCCTTTTCACAATGTCGGACCGTTCAGGTTGGCCTGTCAGTTTTGACGGCGGACCTGATCGGGCGCTCCGTCCTGGTCTATGGAGCGACGGATGTCAGCGGTGACGTGTCCACTGACATCCGACCCGGTCTGATCCGCCAAAAGCAGACGGATGGCCCTACGTCCGGATCCGTCGCTGGCAGATCGGGTGAAATCTGATGAAAACGGACATGCTGTCTGTTTTCATCCGATCTCTCCATAGAAACCAGCGGCGATCGACAAGCCCCTCCCCACTCAGTGAGCAGAGAGGGACCTGTCACCTGCTGGCTCATCGGAGATCAATGGAGAAATCTCCTGCTGAGCCAGCGGACAGAACCAGACTCCATGGAAGCGGCTCCACCTCATCTGAATGAGGCCAAAGAATCTTTAAGTGAAAGTGTCAATCCACCTGTGTGTTTTTTTTTTTTATTTTATTTATTTTTTCATGAGAGTTGAGATATACACCTCCCATCCCAGATTTTAACTGATGTTTTTACAATTTGTTGATTTTGAATGTGGAAATAAAAATGTAATTTTATGCATGGTTTTTTTTTTTTTTTTTTTTTTTTGTGGCACAATAACCCCCCCCCCCCCCCCCCTTTCCCTTTTGCCTCTTTGAGTCATTAAAATTCTTTACATGCATTTTAAAAGGGGTGGTGCCGTGGGTATTAAGCAAGTACCCCCACCTATTTTTGTAATTTACTCCTATTAATCTGAATAATCTTGAAGTTTGTAAACCTATTCTGTGAAAATTTACTTCCTTTAATTCTGTGACACGTAGTCACTATGTCCTGTGAGTGTGCACTGCTGTGTAACACATGTCACAGAGCCTGCCACCTGAACTACAGAGGTGCTGAGAGGAGGAGTTTCAGGAGGCGGAGTCGGTACAGAAATTACTGCTTACAGGTAGCAAGGTACCATGGGATATGTAGTCCTTAGAAATGAAAAGTAAACAGCAGAGGAGGTGTTGTATAGCATGCAGGGAATCCAGGAAGTTGTTGGAAGAGATGACCGGCGGACAGGCAATACTCACAACATGAGAAGCTATTTTTCAACTAAGCTTATATTGGATTGTCAAAAATAACTATTGCTTGTATTGCTATTACAATGCTGATGTTGTAAAGTAAAGTGTGTGCTGTGACCATAGGTTTCCTGTTAGTATACCTTTACAGAAAAACTGGAAAGGTGAACTAATATCATCCACCCTCCTCACCCCCCTGGTGTCTGCTGTACCTACCTCGGGGGTGCTGAGCTGTCGTCCTTGTGGCTGGTCCAGGGATTTGAAATCCCTGCCCTTCTTCCTCTTCTCTTTGCAGCACTTCGGGGATGGACCCGGGTGATTCTGATTGGTCAACTCCTGCCCTGCAAGAGAGAGATGGGGATTTTCTCTAGACCTGCTGGGAGAGCACTGACTGCTCACCATCCCCGGAGGGCAAATACAGCGGAGACCGGGGGAAGGTGTACAATGTTCAGTTTTTTTTTTTTTTTTTAACTAACCCATTAAAGCATTTATTCTCCCAACATTTCATATTCCTGATGTGTGCCTATTGTGCCATGTACTTGTATGAAAAAGTATCCTGTTCTCTTTGCATTGCTTCCTTTATGTGAAATCTCTGGTGTTCCTGCCAGCCCCTCTGCTTACCTATGAAAAACTGACCACACTAAGCAGGATGGCACATCGTGGCCAGTTCTCTAGCTATGCTGGTAACTCGGTGTACTCTCCTCCAATCATCAGACATGTCCTGACACGCCCCTCTGCTGCATAGCCTTTCTCTGGGAAGCTCAGTGTACTGCTTCTCCTCCTCCCCCAGCTCTTATGCAGTTGAGAACAGAGGAAATGTGATCGCTAAAAGGGGGAAAATGGTTGTTGTTTGTTTTTGTTTTTTTTGTTTTTGTTTTTTTTGTTTTTTTTTTTTTATGTAAAATTTTATTTATTACTTTTTATTTATTTTTTATCTATTTACAAATGGTTTGCCTTTCAGGTAAACTAAATGGGTTGTTTTACAAGGTTATGGTTCACAATCACTTTATCTGTACTGATACCCCCAGTGAACCAGTCACTGAGGATAGAATAGAAGTGGATTAAGCATGTGTGCTGCCATTCACTTACATCCAGTGTCGTGTGCACTTGATTTTCCAAACATCCAGGATTTCAGGTTTATGCGTCAGTCACTGATATTTTATCATTTCTAATAATTTATTTTTATTTTTTGCTTGATAGAAAATTTTGTCAGCAACGTGCTCTACTGCTTTGCACAGACTACGTGTGTTGCTTACATAATGACAAGCGGTATTGCAAGCTTCAGTGATTTGGTGATCCTGTTCTGAGATAAAGCCCCATACACACTATTAGATTTTCTTCAGATTTTTGTTTTCAGATTTGGGCCCCTTTTACACTGGGGTGGGAGCGGCATCGACGGTAAAGCGGCGCTATTTTTAGCACTTTTTAGCAGCTGTATGCGGCCGCTAGCGGGGCGGTTTTAACCGAAAAAGGGTTAAAACTGCAGAGCCCCTTTTGCCGGCGGTCTAGCCGTGCTGCCCCATTGATTTCAATGGGTAGGAGCGGTGAATACACTGCTCCTTCGCCGCTCCAAAGATGCGGCTAGCAGGACTTTTTTCACCATCCTGCCAGCACACCGCTCCAGTGTGAAAGCCCTCCGGCTTTCACACTGGAGTGAAAGGGGCCAGATTTTTACAGGCGCTATTTTTAGTGCTGTTGCGCCTGAAAAATGCCCCAGTGTGAAAGGGGCCTTAACAAAACCATGTAGTGCAAGGGCCTGCCTGATTGCAATTGCATACAACTTGAAGATCTTAAAGTGGTGTTGCCAAAATGTTTAAAATTCTTAAAAAAAAAAAAAATTGGAAAAAAAAAATGTTTTACTCACCTCTCTAAATACCTTTTGCTAGGGGGTCCCTCGTGGTCTGCCTTCTTCCTTGCCCGGGCTGGTGACATCACTTCCCCTCGCGCCGCACAGTCAGCTGGGACCTGTCGCGTGTCCCAGGTGACTGCGCGGCGTATCACGGCGCCCTGCGAGCAGAGCGGGGAACGAGGGGGGGCTTCATTCCCCCACATTGCTGGGACAGGTAAGTGTCCGATTATTAAGTCAGCAGCTGCAGTATTTGTAGCTGCTGACTTTTAATTTTTTTTTTTTGTTTTTTTTTGGGGGGGTACCCCACTTTAAGGTTCTGACCTCCATATTGTATGGTTTTGGTAAATCAAAAAAAAAAATGACAAAAATCTGCAGAAAATTTAATAGTGTGTAAAAGGCTCTCACACACAGTCAGAAAATCTGAAGATAAACTTCATCTGATGAACGATCTGCCGATTTATATGATCCTTAGTATGCTGCTTTTGGCAGACAAAAACTTGATGCGCAGGCTTGACATTTTTTGTCTGATGTGACCAAGTCCTTTTTTTATTTTTTTTTTCCAACAAAAAAAAATAAAAAATTCTGAAAGAGCAAGACTAGGCATGCTCAGAAATGAAAGAACATACAAAACAATTCAACGCATTACATCACTTCTGACGTTGAATTCTGTTGTCAGAAAATTTTCTGATGGCGAGTACTCTCTTCACTTTCGATTGGAGACTAGCATCAAACAAAAAACTGACGGAAATTCGTCCAATAATCTGACCGTGTGTACAAGGCTTTAGACGGGTGTAGTGTTTCTGCGTCATTCAGCCACATATAATAACCACTAGGTGTAAGCCACATGAAGGTCACTGCATGTGTTCATTTTCTTTCCTTTTAGTTGCCCAGCAAAGAGAGAGAGCGGTTGAACTTGTAGGAGACATTCAGAAAATTCTCGCCGTCAGCAAGTGGTTGGATGACCCTTGATCTGTGGCTAAACAAGTCAGTGAAAAGCCAGGAGGAGTTGTCCCGTCCTGGCCAATAAGCCCCAAGCATTGTGGTATTCCCACCACCCTCCCCGCTGCCCCTGTGCTTGGCTTACATGCTTCGTCTGTTGTCACTGCTAATATTTAGTAGACTCTTGGCTAGCAAGTCCTGCATATACCTCCCATAATAATTAATGATGTGTGGAGACTGTAAAATGTCACCTATAAAGCTCACGGCTGCTTTATTGCATGTATTGTAAACCTAATCTAAGGTGACTAGTACATGTGTCAAAGGAAAATGTCACTTCTAGTAATAACATGTCCTGTTCTCTCTTCCATTTCCTCGCCTGTGATGCTGGTGATATGGTAAAGCTGATCCAGGGAAAATCCGATTTGCCTCTCAGGGGGGATCAGGAAGGAGTCTTTTTTTCCCCTGCTGGCTCATGCTTTGGATGAAGGATTGATTGTATTTTTTATTTTTTTAACTAGATGGGCTTGTGTCTTTTTTTTTTTTTTTTTTTTTTTTTTTTTTTTTTCAACCCGACTAACTATGTAACTATATGTACTAATGAGGTCTGTAGACCCTGCAGCAGAATTGGAGGTATTGCTCACAGCGGTGGATCTACTTCCATGATTGATCCAAGGAATATGATTGGATTCCTCCAGCCCCACTGCAGACCCTTAGGGGACTTTTTATAATGCAACCTGCATGCTGATCTCCTGTGCTGGTGTACCTCCTCAATGTTCTCCGCATAACCTAGCTGAGAATGCCCCTTGGTGGAAGGAAGACTTAGTCACATGAATTTTCCAGGTCATATGGCCAGGCTCTTTTCCTCCCAGAACATTTATTAAAAATGAACCCCAGTCTTCCACAGTTGTACAGGATTCTCTCCTGTAATAAAATTGCCTACTCTGATTTTACTGCGATCTGTGATATCATTGTGACAAAAAAAAAAGGGGGGGGGGGGGTTTAATGAAAATAGGTTTTATTTTTTAAAAAATAATTAGCGTGGGAGAGCAAGATGTAAGCATAATAGGCTTCAGCTATAAATATGTGGGGCTGATTGCTTTCAGAAGTAGAGAACACACTTGGAAAGCACATGGCTGTGCTTTGGAAATCTGGCAGTCCCCCCCCCCCCCCCCCGCAACCGATTTATTAAATGGGGCCCTTAGACTCCTTTTAATTTTCAGTGTAAATTGTTTCTCTCATCCACCTATGAGGTTTTTTGATAGCTAATTTGAGACTTAATTGTAAAGGATCATTCTTTGTTATTAAAAAAAAAAAAAAAACATGTTATACTTACCTCCACTGTGCAGCTTGTTTAGCACTGACTGGCCCCGAACCTCCCCTTCTGGGGTCCCCCGGCGGCTCTCGCGGCTTCTCCTCGCACCAAATAACCCCCTAGGTGAAGCGCTGTCCTGGGGGGTTACCTTGCCGGCGCACTCCCGAGTCCAGCATTTGCATCCACAGACACTAATGCTGCCGGACTTGGCTCTGGCGCCCGCGTCATTGGATTTGATTGACAGCAGCGGGAGCCAATGGCTGCGATGCTATCAATCTAGTCAATCAGGACACGAGACACCGGCTAGAGCTGGTGTGCTTGTCCTTGGTACAAGAAAGAGAAGGTTCACGTAAGTAAAACGGGGGCACTGGGGGGCTGCTGCACTGCAAGAGGTTTTTCACCTCAATGCATTGAAGTGAAAACCACAAGGGTTTATAACCCCTTTAAGCATGGATTATGGGTCAAAGCCAAAGGTTTGTAAAGTGTACACGGATCCGGGAAAACGGGTAGGACTTGTGGCTTCTTTTTGTATTCCACCTCTGCTCCGGTTGGAGTTATGTTAGTACAATAATCTCCCCTGCTGTTCTATTGTGTTCTGACAGGGGGAAGTCCTCCCCGCTAGAACACTCTGTCATTGGCTGAGAGCGCTGATCAAGAGACGGTCAGCTGCTGGTTTTCCAGCATGCTTGTCTGAAAAAGCTGCCTTCTGTCAGACCGACTGCCATACATACAGGCTGGATGTGGCCTGCATTTTTGAACCCGCATATGAAAAATGCCCTTCCCACATTTGCTTTGCTACAGGGAGCATGTGATGGACCCCCCTCCCCTTCTCTTCCTCATATAACAATGGTTATATTTGCTGCGCTGAATGAAAGCACCCAGTGTGTGTGAGATCGCAACTTGAACCTTCTGCTGGGTGCACACAAAGGCGGGGAAGATTTATTTATTTTTTAGTTGTCCCAGCAGGCAGAGTGGGGAAAAAACACAGATTGCCATACTAACATATCCGATGTTTGGTGCGGCAATCTCCACTGAGCTATCTTGTTCTGACAGGAGAACTGCCCCCCCAACCCGCCAGAACACACTAATCAGCATTCCCAGCCATTGACTGCCAGCACTGATTGGATGCTGGTTTTCCAGCATGCTCATTACAGAAGACAGTGGTGGGACCAGCTTCTGTCAGACACGGAGCTTTACACACAGGCCGGTTTTTGGCCGATTTGTGGCCCGTGTTGTACCCAGGTTTACACAGGGCTTCCGCTGTGCTACTGGGATCTGCATGATGCCCCACTGTTTGGCTTTTGCAGCAATTTCCCTTTGTCACCTATAGCAGAATTGGGGGGAATCGGATCCCTTTTTCTTTTTTTTTCTTTTTTCGTTTACTCCATGTTTGTCCAGCTTAAAACTCTTGTGGGAAGAAATCTATTCCATGGCAGTTCTGGCCAGTGGTAGATAACTGCTGATAGGTCACAGTTGCAGTTTGTATATAGACTGGCCAGGTTGACTATCAAATAACCTTGAAAATGATATTGGCTATTTGTATCAAAAGTATTTGCAATGAATAAGCTGTGTTTGGCAGTATGTGCTCCTATGACTGGGGTCACAGGTTCCAATTCCAAACAGGACACTATATATTAGATTGTAAGCTCTAACGAGCCAGTGTCTGATCAGATAGTGTCCCCATCACATAATGTCCGCCCTGTACTGCACTTGCGCTGTATGGGGGACAAGTAGAAGCCGAACATCTCCGAAGATAAACGGCGCCTACGCACTGTGTCCAGGTTCAAGTGGACATAATAAAAGAGCCGAGCGATGCAAGGCCGTGCCCGAATTGCGGCGAGCGGCCCTGTTACTATGAGCAACCCTATGTCCGCTTGGATGGTGGGGCTTCAATCTGGACTCAGTGCGCAGGCGCCTTTCTTCTTCGGAGTCTCCTTGTCCTCCGTACTGTGCAAGCGCTGCGCCTGCGCAGTACGGGCCGGACACTATTCGATAGGCGGACACTTTTGGTCAGAACACCGGGCCCTCTGATTCCTCCTGTATTGTGGTGTTACTGTACTGTGTGCTCTAACGATGTAAAGCGCTGTGGAAATTGGCGCTATATAAATCTTGAATAATTATATTGATCTATATTGAGTTTGCATGTTCCTGTGCTTGCATGGGTTTCCTCCCACACTTCAAAGGCATGCTGGTGGATTAATTGACTGAAATTGGGCCTTGTATGTATGTATGTATGTATGTATGTATGTATGTATGTGAGATAACCTTAGATTGTAAGCTCCTTTTGAGGGCGGGGACGAACAAAATGATTGATTTATTTCTGCAATTGCAATTCAAAAGGTTTGCCCATAACCACCAAAAAGCAGCTGGTGTACAGAAACAGATGTCTAATTTTAAACAAATTAGGGCTTTAAAAAAAACGAATCGATTAAGAAATGAATCGATAGGCCAGTAACATAATGGGGTTAAAAAAACTAAAATTAGCCTTTTTAGTGCAAATAATCTCTACAGTAAATATTACTTTCACTGTTGCACAGTAAAAAAATGAAGGGCTAAATTTTAAAAACATTTTTAACTCCATTATGTTACTAAATGTCTTAGGCCTGGTTCCCACCTATGGTGTGTGGGTTTTTTTTTTTTTTTTTTTTTTTTTTTTTTTTTCTTTTGGTGCTCTACAGTTCATTTAAAGAGGGATTCCACCAAAAAAATACTACAGCTGCTGACTTTTAATAAATGGACACTCACCTGTCCCGGGTTCCAGCGATGCTGAGGCCGATCAATCGCTCGGCTGCTGCCGTCGCCATTCTAGGTGAGGGAATCAGGAAGTGAAGCGAATCGGCTTCACTTCCCGGTTCCCTACTGCGCATGCACGAGTCGCGCAGCGCAATAGGAATTCTCCGCGCTGTCTCTGAGAACCCGTGTGTGTCCCAGCAGACAGCGTGGCAGGACAGGAAATCGCGTAGACTCCCACGGAGTCTATGCCCGGAAGTGGGTGTAAATACCTGTCTTTGACGGGTATCTCCACCCCCTCCCCTCCCCCCTGAAAGGTGCCAATTGTGACACCGAAGGGGGGGAGGGTTCCGATCAGCGGAGGTTCCACTTTAGGGTGGAACCCCGCTTTAAAGCGGGAGTTCCGCCGTTTTTTGTTTTTAAAAGTCAGCAGCTACAAATACTGCAGCTGCTGACTTTTAAAATATGGACACTTACCCGCCCAGCGCGCCTGCGATGTCTGCACCTGAAGCCGATCTCTCGATCGCCATCTTCGGTATGGGAATCAGGAAGCCTTGCGGCTTCACTTCCCGGTTCCCTACTGCGCATGCACGGGTCGCGCTGCAAAATAAGGATGGTCCCTGCTGTCTCTGGGATCCGTGTGTTCCCCAGCAGACAGCGGGGGCCCCGCAGGAAGTGGCGTAAATAGCCACAGATTCTGCGGGTATTTATCTATGCCCAGAAGTGCAGATACCTGTATAATACAGGTATCTGCACCCCCCCCTCCCCCCTGAAAGGTGCCAATTGTGGCACCAGAGGGGGGGAGGGTTCCAGTGAGCGGAAGTTCCACTTTAGGGTGGATCTCCACTTTAACGTTCACATCTATGCTTTTTTCAGCTGCTGCGTATTTGGAAAGGGTCCAAGGACCTTTTTCAACGCAAAATGGAGCTTTTTTTTTTTTTTTTTTTTTTATGTTCAATATACTTCAATGGAGAAGCTGCAGAAAAGCATGTAGTGCATTTTTGCTTATTTTTGTGCTTTTGTTTCGCCAATTTGTTTTGCAGATTAAAAAACACAAATTGCTGCAAAAAATGCAAATTGCAGCAAAATCATGTGCGCAAAAATCAACATCCACAGCAAAAAGCACTGCATAAATTGATCAAATGAATTACGAAAAAGAACCGCGCTGTCCTAAGTGTGAACTTAGGTCGTGTATAGTCCCAATAAAAGAATAAATCAGATATTTTATTACCTCAATTCGTGAAATTGTATCCGTAACTAATACCACAGAAAATAAAATCTAATGATGAAAGGATTAATAAGTATATATAGAGTACCGTCTGTAACCACAACTTAATAGGTGTAAATGAATACCCCATAAGTTTTAGCTGACAGATAATAGTGAACAAAATAATACATATAAAAGAAACATATTAAGTATTGTTAACAAATTAATAATCACATAAATTGTCCAATTGGTTAAATCAGTCCATGAAAAGAACACCACCACGTGTCGAAAGTGTAATTATAACTTATTCGGAAATTCCAGTAGTTCAACAACTGTGAGCGTGCACCACCACCATAGATAAAGATGGCTCCTTACCAGATGTTCTAAGATTATATGCTCTAAAAGTCAGACCAGGCTGTATATATTCCTCAGACATCCATAGGCTCCACCCATAGGTCAAATGGTTAAACAGTCAGGTTCCAATGTTTGACAATAACCGGTCGGCCATAAAGAGGAGGAAAAAGCTCCAAATAGTGTAAAAACATTTTATTAAAATATTAAAAACAAGAAATGCACTTACAAAAAGTCAAGCACAATGGGGCATGTCACAGTAGGTAGCGCCGGCCGGACGCGAATCCCCCACTCCAATACCCTTTCACCAGTTCGTTCGTTCCGAGGCAATGAATAGAGTGTCGCTATTCATTGCCTCGGAATGAACGAACTGGTGAAAGGGTATTGGAGTGGAGGATTCGCGTCCGGCCGGCGCTACCTACTGTGACATGCCCCATTGTGCTTGACTTTTTGTAAGTGCATTTCTTGTTTTTAATATTTTAATAAAACGTTTTTACACTATTTGGAGCTTTTTCCTCCTCTTTATGGCCGACCGGTTATTGTCAAACATTGGAACCTGACTGTTTAACCATTTGACCTATGGGTGGAGCCTATGGATGTCTGAGGAATATATACAGCCTGGTCTGACTTTTAGAGCATATAATCTTAGAACATCTGGTAAGGAGCCATCTTTATCTATGGTGGTGGTGCACGCTCACAGTTGTTGAACTACTGGAATTTCCGAATAAGTTATAATTACACTTTCGACACGTGGTGGTGGTCTTTTCATGGACTGATTTAACCAATTGGACAATTTATGTGATTATTATTAATTTGTTAACAATACTTAATATGTTTCTTTTATATGTATTATTTTGTTCACTATTATCTGTCAGCTAAAACTTATGGGGTATTCATTTACACCTATTAAGTTGTGGTTACAGACGGTACTCTATATATACTTATTAATCCTTTTATCATTAGATTTTATTTTCTGTGGTATTGGTTACGGATACAATTTCACGAATTGAGGTAATAAAATATCTGATTTATTCTTTTATTGGGACTATACACGACCTAAGTTCATACTTAGGACAGCGCGGTTCTTTTTCGTAATTCATGTGAGTAGGTATATTTTTGGGTATATAGCAGGACTGCAGCAGTATTAATGTGTGCACAAAGACACATTTTTTCGTTTGTTCTTCTCTTTTTCTTCTGATTAGTAGTTAGTAGCGCGATTTTTTCACTAATTTTTCTTTATAAATTGATCAAAAGCAAACTGTGTACCGAGACTTATGCAGTGTCCAACGGATTCGTCTGGCCTTTGCTGTCAAAGTCCGGCCGTGTGTACACGGCATTATGCTGGCCACACGGATCAATTTTTAGACAAGAATATTCATGCAAAAAATCTTTGTCCATTTGCTGAAAGAATGTTTGACATTTTTCACTTGCTTTTTAACATTCTGTTTTAAATCCAATGTAATTTCTGAACGAAAAACCACATACACTGTCTGAAAATTCCTTTGACCAATACGTTTTTTTATTTCTAAATGTTCCCGTTACTATGGTTGAAAACAAAAGTCGATTTGACCCCACTAATGATTAGAAAATCCAAACACAGTTCTTAATGTAAATTTTATTTTATTTTTTTGAAAGAAGACATTGTTTTTGTATGGACAGCATATAATATATTACAGTTCTGTTTGAAAATCTGCAAAACAGTCTATATATATATATATATATATATATATATATATATATATATATATATATATATATATATATATATATATATATATATATATATATATATATATATATATATATAAATAATTATTTATTTAAATAAAAATATTTGATCTGAGTATATTTACCAGATTTGACCTCTAATAGTATATACAGTATATATCTTCTCTAATAGTATATACAGTATAGCTCTTCTGTCAGTTATTCTCAGAGTGGATTAAAGATTTTACTCCCTAACCCTATAGTTGGTTATTTATATTTATCCCTGCGTATAGAGATATTTAGGAATAAATTGCCTTTTTTTAAACTTTACATATTAACTAAATTATACACCACACTTTTTTTTTTTTTTTTTTTTTTAGGTTAATCAATTAATCGAAACAAAAATTGGCCAAATAATCGATTATGAAAATAAGTTGTTTGCAGCCCTAAAACAAATTATGCATAAAGAGATAACTGATTGCTAATGTGTTGTCTGCTTTCACTTCCCAGTCAGGCTGTGCTGGTGGATAAAACCATGTACGTATCTGGTCAGCTTGGCATGGACCCAGCAAGTGGACAGCTTGTCCCTGGGGGAGTAAAGAGTGAGGCAAAGCAGGTAAATTCCCAGTTTTCTTTGACATTAAAAACAGAATATGTAATCATCCAAAGCCATGTCTCTCCAGCTTAAAGTGGTTGTAAACCCCATTCATGAAATCTGAACTAAGTGCATATATCTGCAGTGTTTACTTACTTTACTTACTATCTCTCTCCAAAGCTCTAAGTATCTCTCTGGTGCTTCTTTCCCCTGTTATTAGCATGTCACTTCTGACAAGTTCTCTGGCACATGAGATAACAGTAGCTGAAAATTGTGTCGGGGAGGGAGCTTAGAGGTAGATAAGCAGGGAGCTTGTCTATTCAGACTACAGCTCTGCATGTTCCTTCATTCTGTGCCTTTCCTCCAATCAGCTCCCACACAGTGTAAGTGCAGCTCTTCACCCACCCCTATGTGCTGCTGGCAGATGAAGAAAGATTTTTAACAGGAGCTGCACTTTTCAAAGGGCATATAAAATAAAGTTGAACACAGCAGAGATACAAGTAAAACTTTTGTAGGAGGATTTGTATCATCTGTGGCTATTCACTTCACTGGGGGATTACATCCACTTTAAAGCCTAACTTTTTAAGCTTCTTTTTTTTTTTTTTTTGTGTGTGTCTCCCAGACAGTGGAAAAATAGAGGCTCTGTCTGCAATACTCTCCTACAATTTGGAGCTGTCTTGTGCAGCTCCTCTTCTTGGCCACACAATGTCCTCAGTTTTTTTTTTTTCTTTGTTCAATGATATCCAATGTCTGTCAACCCAAAAGACTGTGAAGGCAGGATATCATGGCTCTACCTCCTGAGCACAATGCCCTGTGCTTAGTGTATTAATGCAGAATGCTGATGTCGTCAAGTGTTGAAATTTGCGTGTTGTAGTATCTTAGCATTTGGGGTTCCTGGGATGCTGAAGACCGCATATAGTATGATGTGTGCGGAACTGCTTGGTACTTGCACTGTAGTTCTGGAGCTTGTTTGGTACCCTTATGATGCAGACAGGTGGCTTCACAGACAGAAAATGCTGATTTAATAAGCTGCTCTCTGTACAGTTCAGTGACCATATGTAAATACTTTTTTCTTTTTTTCCAGGCACTGGTAAATATGGGAGAGATCCTTAAAGCAGCAGGATGTGATTACAGTAATGGTATGTAATGTCTGTGCCTCCTTTGTCTTGTTGGTGTAGTGAGCCCTGTAAATAAAAGCTGACCATTGTAAATATCCCCCTAAGTATTATATGCTTTTAACCAACCCTCTAACTGCCAATTCTGCTGGACAGCTTGGCCTGTTACAGGAAGTGGGAAAAAAAAAAATATTAGATACACTGGCAGGATCAACGGGAAATAAATGTTATGCAGAACTCAGAAAAACAAAAAAAGTGTTCTAAAGGCAAAAGGTTTTTTTTTCTTTCTGAGATTTGGTGTTTTCAAGTTAAAAACTGTTTTTATAACGTCCAGTGTGCATGAGGCCTAAAGCGAGTGAACATGAAAAACAGACCATTCGTTTTGTATCCAGTCAGACAGGCCTTGCATTGCATGGTTGTTTGTAGACCTAAATGGGGAGATGAGGGGTCAGCACAGCCAACTTTTTATTAAAAGCCTTTAACCACTTAAACCACATCAATACTGGGGCCCCTTCCTTCCCAGACCAATTTTCGGCTTTCAGCGCTCTCGCATTTTCAATGACAATTGCGCAGTCATGCTACACTGTACCAAATTAAATTGTTATCATTTTGTTTGCACAAATAGAGCTTTCTTTTGGTGGTGTTTATTCACAACTACGTTTTTTATTTTTTGCGATTATAAGTGGAAATTTGGGGGAAAAAATATTTACTTTCCATTTTAAATCCAATAAAATCGAATTTTGTCATAAATTTAAGCCAAATGTATTCTGCTACGTTTTTGGTTAAAAAAAAATACAAAAAAAAAACCATTAAGTGTATAATTGATTTGTGTGATCACGGACAGATGTACGCGGATGATCACGGACAGATGTGTGCAGATAATCATTGGGACATGTGTTTTGGGGACGTGTTTACATTGTGTGGTGACGCTAGGTTGGTGACCAGTGAGTAAAAAGCTGTAAAAAAAAAAAACAGCTCATACTCACTGATCACCAGCCGGCTGCAGCGATCCGCTCTCCTCTCCTCTCCTCTCCTCACCGACAACTTCTGTGTGAGGAGAGCCGATTGCCTAGCAACCGACTGTGTTTACATCACATGACGGCTGTGATTATACACGGCCGTCATATGATCAGGTGGGCCAATCACAGAGCCCTCCCTGCCAATCGGCGATGCACCATGTCCGGGTGACACAAGCGCATCGGATCACTTATCTGTCCCAGGATCCAGTGATGCGGGGGGATCGAAGCCCCGCTCGCCCCCTCTGCTCGGCGGCGGCATCGCAAACTGTGGGCACCCGGCTGTGGCTTCACAGCTGGGCACCCACTGCGCATGCGCGAGCGGTGCCACACAGTCATCTTGGACCTGTCACATGTCCCAGATGACTGACAGGAGGGAGGGGGCAGAGCTGAGCCCTTCCTGTGCCAAGGGGAAGTGATGTCACCAGCCCAGGCACTGAAGGAGGCAGATTATGAGGGACCCCCTAGCAACAGGCATTTGGAGGTGAGTTTAAAAAAAAATTCAAAATTTTTTTTTTTTTTTTTTTTTTTTAGGAATTTTAATGATTAGATTTTATTTTTTCTGTGGAACACCACTTTAAAGATCAGCCGCCTCTGTTGTACTGCGGTAGTTTGGCTCCTCTGCGAGAATCGACATCACTGTACGTCGGCTTGCGCAGTTGCGGGTGCCCGCGGGTCGGGCAGACTCCAATGTACGCCGATGACCCACAATCGCCTAGTAGAGAGGCATAATGGGGATCTGCCTTTGTAAATAAAGCGGTTCCCCATTCTGACAGGTGACATGACAGATCTGTTCCCAGTGATCTCTGTCATGTTCCAGTGAGCCCATCCTCCCTACAGTTAGAACACATCCATGGAACACTGTTAACCCCCTTGATCGCCCCCTAGAGTTAACCCCTTCTATGCCAGTGTCATTTTTACATTGATCGGTACATTTTTATAGCACCGATCAATGTAATGTCACTGGTCACCAAAAAGTGTAATTTGGGATCAGATTTGTCTGCCGCAATCCTGCTAAAAATCGCACATTGCCGCCATTACTAGTAAAAACAATAAAAAAATTTAAGTCCCTAAATCTATTCCATAGTTTGTAGACGCGATAACTTTTGCGCAAGCCAATCAATATACGCCTATTGCAATTTTATTTATTTTTTTACCAAGAATATATATTGGCCTAAACTGATTAATACGCGTGTGTGTGTGTGTGTGTGTGTGTGTGTGTGTGTGTGTGTGTGTGTAATATATATTTTTTCCAAAATTGTTGCCAAAATTGTTGCTCTTTATTTATAGCGCAAAAAAATTAAAACTGCAGAGGTGATCAAATACCACCAAAAGAAAGCTCTATTTGTAGGGGAAAAAAGATGTAAATTTTGTTTGGGTACATCGTCGCACGACTGTGCAATTGTCTGTTAAAGCGACGCAGTTCCGTATCACAAAAAATGGCCTGGTCATTAAGGGGGGGAAAACTGCTTAGTGGATTAATGCTGACCGGTTTGCTTTTCTTTTTGTTTCAGTTGTAAAAACAACCGTATTATTGGCTGACATCAATGATTTTAATGATGTCAATGAAGTTTACAAGCAGTGTAAGTAGTATAGTTGATGTTGCACAGCAAAGATGTTTTGTATTAAAGTGTACCTGTAATGTAATGTTTTACTTTTAAATCCTAAATGGAATCTTTTTCTAGTTATTAGAATATGTCATGTAAATTTTCCCCTGTATCATAAATGCCCTAGGTCTGGGCACAATGGTTCTGTGCAATGTGTTCAGGACTACAGAATAGGCAGCACAGACTGGAACAGATCAGAAGTGTGTAAAGCATGCTCTCAGGAAAATACCAAAACTCAGTGAGCATGCTCACAGGCAGTTCAGTCCTAATGCTTAACAAACTTCACTACTTTAGAAGAGGAAGGTTCGCCCTTACCAATTGCCTCCAAGAAAAGAAGCTGTAGCAGTTTTCATTACATCCGTGTGGAAGACCCTAAAAATTTAGGAAATGCCTTTGGATCCCCTAATAGGGCATTTTTCTTGCCAAAATGTATGGAGAAATCTGTCTTTCTTTCAACCAAAAGGCTAGAAAAGCAGACTGTGGTGTGATCTGTTCATAACCTAGCAGGATACTTTCTGCATCATGCCTTAGCTGCAGTTTTTCTTTCACAGCTTTTAATAAAATGAACCACACTCATACATCAGGAGGTATATCCTTGCAAAACACTTGGTCCAGGTTCTTGCATATTTACACAATGTGGTGTTGGGAGGCCAGCTCTCTAAAGTTGCGACTTTCTGTATCTGCCATAGTTCTTTGTGGGCTCCTCCAAGAAGGCACTGACTGAAATTCCTTTTGCAGACCAGTGCTTGTTTGGATTCATGCTAGATGAGATCCTTAAGAATCTCATTTGGGCAATGGTATCTTCCTGCCCTAAACCTAGTACTGCATGGCCTTAAAGTACCGGGGGTGATTGGTCTGATTTTCACATTTTAGAAATCTTTCAAAGCATTGATTCAAGTCTCTTCACTGTTAATGGATGGGGTGTCATAGGCTTAGAGATGCTATTGGAAGCCATGGGAGGTTATCAAGTGACCAAGGGAGAACGTGTAGATGGCAAAGAGAAGCCGTCCAAGAACAGATGGAGCAGAATCTTGGAGGCCAAGGGAGTGGAGTTTGAGAAGGAGCTGGTGGCTGGTGGTTAACAGTATCAAAGGTTGTGGAGAGGTCTTGTAGTAAAAGTATTGTAGTAGGCCTTGGTTTTAGCAGTTAGTAAATCGTATAACCTCAAGACACTCCCTCATAAGCAAAGTTACATATAATTACATGAATTGCATATAACCATCCAAGGTTAAGATATATATATTCTAGTTTTTATATCGATGAATGAGGTAGAGCTTGCTGGCTTTAATGTTTCTCTATCGAGTTTCATCAGGAATACAAAGGTAATCTGTACTCATAATTGTTCATATGATACATACAGGGGTTGGACAAAATTATGTAAGCGTGTATGGTAAAAACGCAATCATTACCGAATATGGTGTTGGACCACCTTCTGGCATCCAAGACGGCCTGAATTCTCCTGGGAATTGACAAATATAAGTCTTGGATGGAGGATAATGGAATCTGATACCACTCTTCAAGCAAAAATCCGGGTCACAATTTTGCGCAATGTCTGTCTTTCAGTCAGTTGACCATGTCAATCACACTTATGCTCATCAGACATATGTTTTCCCAGAAACTATATATATATATATGCTGCCATAACCTTTGATATTGTACCTAGCGACCCCGCAAATAAATTGGCAACTTCAGTCACCGAGACACGAGCTATGCTGGTACCAACAATATGCCCTCTTTGAAGCTCAGTAAGCTCTGATGTGACTGTATCACTAGCAGGACATGCAGTGAATGATTAAAGTGAGGCTTCCCACCTATTAGCTTGGTGTCTCTTTGGTAGCCTTAGAGGATGAATAATGTTTTTTTTTTTTTTTTTTTTTTTTACAAATGTGTTTGTGTTTTTTCTAGTTTTTAAGATTAATCACCCAGCACGAGCTGCATACCAGGTTGCTGCTTTGCCAAAGGTAAGCTGTGTAAATATTTCAAATAAGTAACCGTTTTGCACTTTGCTTGAAAGTAGATAGATGGAATTAGAATGCAGATTTGTTCCATACCCATGACACAGCCCTAGCAGTGAGTAAGTTTGTTTTTGCTGGAGTTCCAGTAAATTATCAACAGTATTAACATAAGCCGTATCTAAATGTGTAAATGGTACCAAAATTTACTGCACTGTCTGTAGAGGACAACAATAATTGGCAGTTTGCATTCATTTCAGTATCCTTTAGACAATAAAAAATGTTGAGTAGATTCAACTCTCCACACATCCCAGACAGGAACTTTAGCGCAGGGGTCTCCAGACTTTCTAAACAAAGGACCAGTTTATTATCCTTCAGACTTTAGAGGGGCCGGACTGTGGCCAGGACCCCCATCGTTGTTGCCAGTGGGAGGAATAGTGCTCAACTGTTGGTGTCAGTGAGAGGAATAGAGCCTCAAGGGCCAGATAAATCAAGCAAAAGGCCGCAGTTTGGAGACCATTGCTTTTAAAGTATCATCCCTCTTAAGAGTTGAAAAAAGGCCACTCAAGTCTACTCTTTTTATATAGGCGGGGGTACAACTTTGCTGAGGGAAGCTTATAGTTCCATTTGGGGAAGTGAATACATTGGCACTCTTGCCTACAGAGCATTGATACTCCACGTCCACACCAAATGGACTTGAGGTTTATGTCCACTGAAAGTTAAACTTTATCAAATTTAAAAACGATGTCTTTTACATTAAAGTTCCTTACCTGCCTGCATGCTCTCTACACTGAGCTAGGCACACACAGCTCAGTGCACAATTTTGGTGATACTGAGATGAACGATCTCCTGCACATGTGCAGGAGTGACGTCAAGTTGGCCCAGCTAGTGAAAATGGCTGAAGATGGGTACCCGGAAGCTGACCGGCCAAAGATGTCAGTGGGGAGCTCTGAGACCATGCAGAGCTGGAGAGAGGGTGAGTATAGTTCCCCTTGACAGGCTTTCCTATGTACGGCGGGAACAACTCCACAAGTGGATCTTGAAATGCATCTTGAAAGAGGAGCCAGACTGAAGCCTGTCTACCAATATACAAGAACCCTTATATTTTTATGGGCTTGGTTTATAGGGAGCCAGTGCAGTGACTGACCTATCCCATTGTAAACATTCAGGTCATGGAGTTTGGCCTGGAAAAATGTAACTCCAGCTCGCATGAGAAGGAATTGCATCATTAGTGGTCCCATGGGGTGATGATTGCAATGAGCTGAAGTGCAAAGCTTGCGTCACTGGAGAAAGTAAACGTTGGGGGGGGGAGAGTCTACGAAAGAATGTATACGTACTTGAAGATTGTGGCAAGTGCTCCAAGGATATTCTTCAGATTTAGTTATGCTTTAATTTGCCTATTTATACTTTGCAAAGTTCTGAAGCTAAGAGCTTACAGGTGTCATTGTACAATTTTCAGTAGGTGGCCTATAAAAAAAAAAAATATAATTCTTATCAGTTTTTTTTATTTTCTCTACTTTTCCATAGTCTAAAACGTAGCAGTTGTTAATATACTGTCCGTTAGTGTTCTAATGTAAAGAGTATGCTATAAATATCAGCCATCACAGGGGTAAAGCGTATCTTTGTAAAAAGAGCAAGTCTCTACTTCAGATTTCTTGCCATTCTGTAACCTCCATCCATCCTTCCTTTCTATTAGGGTGGGAGAGTGGAAATTGAAGCTGTGGCCGTCCTTGGACCTATAACAGAAGTTTCCTCGGCACTTTAAAGATGAATGGTGCACAAAATCCTGCCAGCATTCAACAGAAAACTATAGGAGTGATGTGTTATGATGGAGCAAAAATTAAGAGCTGTTGCTCATAGCAACCAATGATGTATAATCTTTAGAGTAAATTCATACTGCCAATATAAATGTTGACATAAGGCCATTGTTGAACATAAGGTGCCAAATCATACTTTTCATTTGTCTATTCATCTTCAGTGATGCCACTGCTACCTTAATGAGTTGAGTGTTTGTTTTTTGTTTTTTAGAATTTAAGACAGTCTCAAAGCCATTCAATAGTGGCCTTTTTAAATATTAATATTGGCATTACAGTGGAGGTGAAGGCCTGTACCTGCTTTCAGCCCATGGACACTAGACTTGGGGATTAGCAGACAACAGGCACAAGCCTCATTCCACAATGGTGTGTCTAGGACGGTCATACTGAGTTCTGTCTACTTGTTTAGCCTACAGATTGTTCCATAGCTGCTTTGTACTAGTGACAGCTACACTGTATACATTCCTAAGGTGTATCTCTAGAATGTTTAAAGGACACTTTGTATAGTACATAGAAAAAAAATAGATTTTTAGGAATAAACATTCATAAATCTCTGTGTATCGTGTCCATTTATTCTTTACCCTTCACTTTATACTTCAGAGCTGACTCTTCTAGTAATTCTATCTTATTTCACACAATATACTTTGTGTATTGGTTGCCAAGAAGGCTAAAATGTATATTTAAAGTCATAACTTTTATTGGCACGGTGAACTATTGTGGCTATAATCTATAGCTGGTGATGGTCAACTTTCCTGACGGCTACATGTTGGCACAGCTTGGTATAGGCCCCTCCAGGACTTAAAGCGGAGGTCCACCCTAAGGTGGAGCTTCCGCTCATTGGAACCCTCCCCCCCTCCAGCGCCACAATTGCCACCTTTCAGGGGGGAGGGGGGTGCAGGTACCTGTACAGTACAGGTATCTGCACCCACTTCCGGCCTAGATTCTGCAGAAGCTACGCCCCTTTCCTCAGAATCTACGCCCCTTTCCGAAGGTCCCCCGCTGCCTGCTGGGAAACACACGGATCCCAGAGACAGCGGGATCATCCTTATTGTGCAGCGCAACTCGCGCATGCGCAGTAGGGAACTGGGAAATGAAGCCGCAAGGCTCCACTTCCTGATTCCCATACCCAAGATGGCGGCGGCAGCACCCGAGAGACGATCGAGAGATCGGCTTCGGATGCCGACATCGCGGGCGCGCTGGGCGGGTGTTATTTTAAAAGTCAGCAGCTGCAGTATTTGTAGCTGCTGGCTTTAAAAAAAAAATCTGCAGACTCCCGCTTTAACTCATATAAATTTGAGCCCACCTACAGCCTCGGCGTTCCTCTTTTTCCTCCTATGTGCAGGACCTAGGTGTGCTCCTCTACCTGGCTGGCTGTCCGTCCATGTGTGTGGATTAGGCTGGGCGCAGTCCCTGGTGTCTGGGCTAAATGACCCATAGTCCAGGGAGCCCTGCTGTTGGTCCTTGGGTGGCTTTTATCAGCCTTGTCTGGGGTATGCTGGGTCCATGTCTGCCTGAACTGACCTTCAGAGTCCATATCACACAAGAGGTCAGTGGCGTACTAACTAGGGGGCGGGGGGTGCGGACCGCCCCAGGTGCCACACATTAGGGGGGTGTCAGGCAGCTCCCCTGTATGAAACAGTGAGAGTGGGACAGGCTTGGTAGTGCAGTCGATGTGACATGCTGAGCAGGGAGACCTCAGGCAGACTGACCCATTGTCACAATGCTCTCACTCTGTTTAATTATAACAGCCCAGTGAGTGAGTACAATTTCCCCCCCCTCCCCTCCACAGAGATGGAAGAGTCTGCATTAGCTCTGCCCCCTCTCTCCCCTGCGTGTCCCATCCAAGCTCCGTGCAGCCTGTGTGCTGAGCTGCTCTGAAAGGAATATGGGGGAGGGAACATTTAAACAGTGTGAGGAAGAACATCCAAGTAAGTTATCAGCACTGTCTCTTTGCCCAGACTCTGCCCTCTCTCTCTCTCCCAAATCTCATTCACTCCCCCTCTTTCCTCTGTTGTCCTACAGAGTCTTTCCATCATGTTCCCACCATATTCCCATCATGCTCCCCATCATGTTCCTTTACCAGGGTTTACACTACTGTGTTCATAGACATTGCATGTGATTCACACTGAATTACTGTGCAAATCACATGCAATGTCTGTGCGATGCAAATTCAGACATACAAACTGTATGGCTGAAATCACATTTGCACCAAAATGGTGAGGGACCCTTTTTTTGGTCTGCACTGGAATTGGATTGGATGGGTGTTCACACCTATGCAATCCGATTCTTGCACCATTTCACAGTTCTCACTGCGATTTGCAAACCGATCTGGGGATGCCATTAATTTTACATTGACACCCGTAGCAGCTTGCAAAGGGCAGTGTGAACAGCCAACAAGCAACATGCAATGCAGGAATCTGCACTGGAATCTCACCGATTCCTGCATCGCATATATGTGAACCAGGACTCAGGTGGGTTCACACTGATGCGCTGTGGTTCAGTTGCCTCAATTTTCACTACAGTCCCACAGACTTCTATTAGGTTACACATTTTTGCACCATTTTCTGAAAGTGCACCAAATGTCCTCTATACTGAATCTTTCAGAAAAACACAGTAAAATTACACAAGCTAATAGACGTCTGTGGGACTGCAGCTAAAAATGAGGATTATATACAGAAAAACTGCATATACCCCAACACTGCGACAAACTCCAAGACACCAGTGTGAACCCAAAGGCTTCAGGGGGTTGTGTAATGTAAAGGGGTCCTGAAGTGCAGGGGGTTGTGTATTGTAAAGGGGTCTAGAGGTGTAGGGTGCTGTGTAATGTAAAGGGGCCCTGAGGTTCAGGGGGTTGTGTAATGTAAATGGTTCCAGAGGTGCAGGGTGCTGTGTAATGTAAAGGGGTCCAGGAGGTGCAGAGGGTTTTGTAATGTAAAGGTGTCCTGAGGTGCACAGTGCTGTGTAATGTAAAGGGGTCTAGAGGTGTAGGGTGCTGTGTAATGTAAAGGGGTCTAGAGGTGCAGGATGCTGTGTAAAGTAAAAGGGCCCTGAGGTTCAGGGGGTTATGCAATGTAAAGAGGTCTAGAGGTACAGGGAGTTGTGTAATGTAAAGGGGTCTAGAGGTTCACCAGTTTTGTAATGTAAAGGGGTCCAGAGGTGTGTAATGTAAAGGGATCCAGAGCTGCGGGAAGCTGTGCAATGTAAAGGAGTCCAGTTGTGGAGAGGGGGTACAAAGTGGTGACAAAGAGATATTGGGGGATGCAGAGGTATGCAGGGGACACAGTGCAGTGTTTTTACATTTTAAAGTGAGGGGGGGGGGGGTGCCAGATATAGGAGTCGCCCCGGGTGCCGAATGCTCTAGGTACGCCCCTGCAAGAGGTTGTCCTCCTACCTTCCTTTTGGGAAGTACCCAAGAAATGAACCCATCGGATGTGGGCCAAGCTTTAAAATGTTTAATCAAGGCGACTTCTGCCATCAGGAAGTCGGAGCAGCTGTTTGTCATTCCAGGTGGAACACATAATTTTATGGCTTCCAGCAAGATTATTGCCTCTTGGTTGGTAAAGTTCCTCTCCTTGGCCTGCAAATTGAAAGGGTTGGCTGTGCCAGGAGAATCACAGCACCCTTCACTAGAAGGGCCTCAACCTTGAGTGGCAGCAGGCCGAGTGTCTGAAACTATCTGCGAGGCAACTACATGGGCATCAAAGTATTCATATTCATGGCTTAATGACAGTTGAGTTTAGCAGAGGTATTCCTGGCTTGTGTTTTTTTTTTTTTTTTTTTTTTTTTTGTCAGAATTGAGTGTAGCATTATCCCTCCCCTGTTTGGCTAATTAGTTCCCAGCTGTGCTGACATGGAGCCATCAGGAAAACAGAAAATTGAATTAAAATACTTACCATAATTTTCCTTTCCTGACGAGCTCCATGGCAGCACAGGTCCCACCCAGCTTGGTAAGACTAGTTACAGAATGCCAAGGCTGTAGGTGGGCCCAAATTTATGAGTCAAAGGGGTTGTAAAGGTAAACATTTTTTTCACCTTAATGCATTCTATGCATTAAGGTGAAAAAATATCTGACAGCGCCGGCCCCCCCAGCCCCCCTGTTTTTAATTTAATTTGGGCACAGTGTTGCATGACTGCGCAATTATGAGTAGCGTAGAGAAGTGAATTGAAATAAAATGGGAAAATTTATTGAGCCTGGGTATGTCCAATATGCTCTGTTTTGTATCAAAGATATATATGTATTTTTTTTATTAAGAGGGAAAAAAAAAAGGTAGCATAGTGCTGCATGGAGGTTAAAATGGTTAATGTTCATAAGAGGGTTGTATACATCCTACTAGCCGAGAGGAAACTCCTTCAAACCATGAATGTAAGAATTTTCTGAGAAACAGAACAGGCAGTATTTGCATAGATCTTTAGTTTTTATTACTAGAAAACAATTGACAATATAGCATATTTATACAGATATTAGGGTGTGACTGCTGAAGACCACAAGGGGGCGACATGTCATCTTATCTGGAAGGATGACCTCTTCCACTTAGTACAGCAGACAAATGATCACATACAAAAATGTTATTTGTCATTTTGCTGGGCTGAGCTGGTACGTAAGGCACAGAATTGTAGAAACATAGAAAACCCACGGACAGTGTCTGAAGTCTTGGCAATGTGGTTTGGAAGAGATGCTGAATTCTGCTGGATATTATCACACAAGTTACATATCTACATTCTCCAAAAATACTCTGAAATCTGTACAAAATAGTCCAAATCATGTGTGTCAGAAGGTTTATTCTTCTGCATCTGCTGTATCTGAGGAAGAAAACACAATAGTAAATATTTCTTAATGAAAATGTATACCCACTTCTAACATTTTATAAGAAAAATATGGATGTCAGATATTAGTTGTGCCACATCCTTAATGTAGTATGAAATCAATAAGTTACAACAATATGAGTCTTTCAAGGTACAAAAAAAAAATTATATACAGTGTGTATACAGTTATATATATCAATTAGAATTTAATTGCGCAAACTGTTGGTGCTATATAAATTCTGTATAATATTAATAATTGTATTAATAACCCTTTAAAATATAATAAAATGTTAGCGTCAAATATTCACACCTCAACCTCCAACCCATCTATTAATGTCTTCCTGTGCCGTCATTATGCATTAAAGATATCCAGTGGTGTGCTCTGCCCTGGGTACATCCTCCACTGTTAGGCCCCTTTCACATGGGCTTTCCGATCAGGATCGCCTGTCAGTTTTTCAGGACGGACCTAATCCGACGCTCCATTCCCCTCTGTGGAGTGGCAGACGACACCCGCTGCTATTCTGATCCTGTCCATGAACTCCAGATGGATGGAAACCCTATTTTCTATCCATTTGGCGGATCTCTCCATGGAGGAGAGCGGGGTTCTGACAGGTCCGTCTTAGCTCAGTAAGCGGAGACAGGCCTGTCATTCACATGCTCAGCGGGGATCAATGGATCGATCCCCGCTGCGCAAAGCGGAGTCCGCCGGGCAGCCCGCCTGTGTGAAAGAGCCCTTACAGCTTTTCAACTCTCCCAGAATCAAAACAGCAGACACTATCTGGGACAGGTTTACCTCCATACTTCATTTTCTAATAATTTGGGCCATATAAACCCTTGTTTCAGTAACTGCCATCCCACCTACCTTCTGAACATCTACTTTTGGCCCTTGGAATAAGCTTACCCACTGTCAACTCATTCGAATACACCAATCTGTCCTGTCATTGACAACCGCAGGCCCATCCAGTTACCACCTGTACACTGTCCTTTATACGCTCCATTAACAAATGTTCAGATATCTTTGTTGGTCCTACTGCATTTGAATCGTTACTCCTATAGATTCATCCACCTCTACACACCATCTCTCAGCTACACTCTATCCACCACTTTGTGGCCAACTCTGACCCCCCTTCATACATCCTAAAGAATGTAAGACTATTATTACCCCAGCAGACAGGGAAAAATGTGTTTTCATGACCCACAAATTGTTGATTGCAACAAAAGTGCAGGAAAAGTCTCATTCCCAGGTGGTCCAGATGCCCCTCCAGCCTCTATCAGGTTGACCTTTCACGTTTGGATCTTCCTTGGAGGTGCCATGCATCTAAAGGCACAATGCTCTGACTAATCAAGTCTGCAAAGAAGGATGTCCTTTGACGGCTGCTAGGATAGTTATACCCTGTCACTGGAAAACTTCCTCCTTACCCTACCCAATGGAAGGGATGAGTGAACTTGACTCTATCAGAGATCTTGAACATCTGTTAGTGCAGCAAAATGATAGAGAAGAACACTTTAAAACACCCGGACTTCCTGTCGTATGTTCTGATATTCCTTGGCATCTCATACCTGGATCATGGAGAATGACCCTCCTGGACAATAGTCACCCATGATGGAATGATCATCTCCCTCCCCTTCGCCACTCTATACACCTCTCTCAGTCCATATCCACGCTCTTCAACACCCACTCTATTGCCATCTTTTTTCCTTCCTCTTGCCACTTTTGTTTGCTTCTTTTTCATTCAAGTTTGGTACACTCAGCAATTCCTGATATTATATGTTTTTCAACATTAACCTCCCTGGCGGTATGATTATTTTGGATTTTAAGTGCTGAAAGCGGTACAATTATTTTGCATGAAAAGTTTGCGTTTTATATTGTAGTCCTGTAATTCAGGAATAACTCGCTTAAATCTGTCCAAACCAGAGTCTAGCAGACATCCCGGGTATGATAAAGTTTGAAAAATGAAATCATAAATTATAATATAATAAATAACTATAAATAATTATACCAAATAATAATATAACAATAATGAAAATTATTCAATAATGTAATCAAATCAAAAACACTGAAATTTGCTCAGTTGCAGAACAGTCACTGTCATTACTTTTCAGTATTTGGTGATGGATCTCCCCACAAATCACTATCACTCAATTCTGTGAGTGATTCTAATTTATTATCACTGTTTTCTAGCTGGTCTAAAACCATTTTTGATGTAAAGGGACAGTTTTGGTTGCTATGGACAATCTCCAGTTTCCAGGCATAAAGAACAGTTTTTATAAGATAAAACTGCATGCAGGACACTGGGCAGACCACTAGGGACAAAGGGGATGTGAAATAATTGCATACAGCAATGTAATCTGTAAGATTACATTATACTGTATGTATACTGTGTGTTTTACTTTTTGAATTTGGCGCCAATCTCCGTCCCCGTACGTCGCAGCGCTCGCAGGGAACGGAGATTGGCTCCGTGATGAATCGAGCGGAGGACGAGCCGCTCGTACAGCGAGGGGACATCGCTGGATCCAAGGGAGAAGGTAAGTAAACGTCCTGGATTCAGCAATGCAGTCCTGAGTCTGGCTCGAGGTTACCGCTTTTGGTACAGAATCTCCTCCCCGAGCCAGACTCGGGAATACCGCCAGGGGGGTTAATAGGTTCCTTTTTTAATGCTGTAGTGCTGCCCGATTTTGTAGACTTAGGTCGCGTACACACGATCGGACTTTCTGACAACAAAACCGTAGATTTTTTTCTGACAGATGTTGGCTCAAACTTGTCTTGTATACACACGGTCACACAAATGTCAGAAATTCCGATAGCCAAGAACGTGCTGACGTACAACGAGCTGAGAAAAATGAAGTCAATAGCCAGTGTGGCTCTTCTGATTGATTCCGAGCATGCGTGGAAATTTGTGCATCAGAATTGTGTACACACGCTCTGATTTTCCAACAACAAATTTTGTTGCTGGAAAATTTGAGAACCAGCTCCCGAACATTTGTTGTCGGAAATTCTGACAGCAAATGTCCAATGGAGCATACGCACGGTCAGAATTTCCGACACCAAGCTCACATCAAACATTTGTTGTTGGAAATTCCGATCATGTGTACACAGCATTAGACTGAATGGCCAAAGCTATATATTTTTTTACTCCTTTAACATTGTCATCTTTTATCAGTGGCATTATGCTCCCCTGTGCTGCTAAACATTGAAGATTTGAATATGTTACATCTCTTTTGGTCCTTTTGCATTCTTTATCTGTAAATTGTATATGCTTTCTTTCAATAAAACTAGACTGAACTAAAGATACCCGGCGGTGATAGGGAAAGAAGGATAAATATTTGATAATAGTTTATTATAATTTAAATATAAAATATTATTGGTCTTTTTGGTTATGCTAAATATGTTCCAAAACGCAGAAATTCTTACACTATTTCTATGACAGAAATTAAAGGGGTGTCGTGTCCTGGACCTCTCTACAAGCTACTTTGCCATTAAAGAATACAGCCTGGTTCAGGATGCACCCTCGCCTTCTAACTTTTTGTTTGTTAGCTAAACACTATGGGGGGTATTTACTAAAGGCAAATCTACTTTGCACTGCAAGTACACTTGAAAGTGCAGTCGCTCTAATTCTAAGGAGTAGATCTGAAATGAGGGGAAGCTCTGCTGATTTTATCATCCAATCATGTGCAAGCTAAAATTCTGTTTTTTATTTTCCTTGCATGTCCCCCTCGTATCTACAGCGACTTTACTTCCAAGTGCACTTGCAGTGCAAAGTGGAGTTTCCTTTACTAAATAACCCCTATGTCTTTAATTTTAACTATCATTGTAGGCACTTGTACCATGAGCCTGATTTTACACAAACACAGCTGTGCACAATTATTAAGCAAGTATTTTGACCAAATCATCATTTTTATGCATATTGTCCAACTCCAAGCTGTATAAACTCGAATGGTTATTGGATTTAAGCATATCGGGTGATGTGTATTTGTGTAATAAGGGAGGGCGTGGCCTAAGGAGATCAACATCCTATACTAGTGATGGCGAACCTTGGCACCCCAAATGTTTTGAAACTACATTTCCCATGATGCTCCACTACACTGCAGTGTGCATGAGCATCATGGGAAATGTAGTTCCAAAACATCTGGGGTGCCAAGGTTCGCCATCACTGTCCTATACCTAGGTGTGCATAATTATTAGGCGGCTTCTTTTCCTCAGGCAAGATTGGCAAAAATAGATATTTAACTAACTCTGAAACATCAAAAATTTTAAAAAGTATTTTATATATTGGGGTGTGATCACAGAACCATCAAACGTTTTGTTGCAAGTAGTCAACAGGGTCGCAAGAAACGTGTTGAGAAAAAAAAGATGCAAATTAACTGCCAAAGATATGAGAAGAATCAGTTACCAGAAACCCATTGTCTTCCAGTGCTGTAATATTCAAGAACTACAGCCTACCTGGAGTGCCTAGAACAGGGATATGCAATTAGCGGACCTCCAGCTGTTGCAAAACTACAAGTCCCATCATGCCTCTGCCTCTGGGTGTCATGCTTGTGGTTGTCAGAGTCTTGCTATGCCTCATGGGAATTGTAGTTCAATTTGTTCAGTGCTCAGAGACATGACCAAGGTACAGAAGGCTGAAACCCAACCACATCTGAACAAGACACATAAGTTAAAACGTCAAGACTGGGCCAAGAAATATCGGAAGACTGATTTTTCAAAGGTTTTATGGACTGATGAGATGAGAGTGACTTTTGACTGACCAGATGGATGGGCTTGTGGCTGGATCAGTAAAGGGCACAGAGCTCCACTACTGATATGGGCTGGTATTATTAAAGATGAGCTAGTTGGACCTTTTGGGGTTGAAGATGAACTCAAAATCAACTCCCAAACCTAATGCCAGTTTTTAGAAGACATTTTTTTCAAACAGTGGAACAGTAAAGGCCTTAGAGATAAAAGAATGACATGTTCCTCACCCTATTGAACTTGTGGGCCCTTCTTAAACGGGAGATTTACGTTAAAGGAAAACAGTACACCTCTCTGAACAGTGTCTGGGAGGCTGTGGTTGCTGCTGCAGGAAAAGTTATTGTAAACAGATCAAGAAACTGACAGACTCAATGAATGGAAGGCTTGACTGTTGTTGAAAAGAAGGGTAGCTATATTGGTCACTTATTTCTTTATTTTTAAATGTCCGAATCTTTTTATTTGTAAATTTTGAGTTTGTTCATTATTCCCACTTTAACAGATTCAAATAAAGTGAGATGGAAAATTAAAAATTTTTGAATTTAGTTGCATAATTATTCTGCACACTAATAGTCGCCCAATAAGTGTGAACACATAAATTCTCCTAATGCCCCGTACACACGAGCGGATTTTCCATCAGAAAAATCTTGGATGGTTTTTCTGGCAGAATTCCACTCAAGCTTGGCTTGCATACACACGGTTACACAAAAGTTTGCTGAACTTTCGACTGTCAAGAACGCGGTGACGTACAACACTATGACGAGCCGAGAAAATTAAGTTCAATGCTTCCGAGCATGCGTCAAATTGTTTCCGAGCATGCGTAGGAATTTTGCACGTCGGAATTGCTACAGACAATCGGAATTTCCGATCTGAACTTTTTGCGACCGAAAAATAGAGAACCTGCTCTCAATTTTTTACTGGCTGGAATTCAGCCAGCAAAAGTCAGATGGAGCATACACACGGTCGCATTTTCCGACCAAAAGCTCTCATCGGTCTTTTGCTGGCCAAATTTCTGATCATGTGTACACGGCATAAGAAAGCCAAAACCTCACTTTTACTTTCTTAAATATTAAGGTTTGAGGTTAATTAACATTTTGGAATGACCGAGAGCATTGTAGTTGTTAAATAATGAAATAAATACTCAAAAATACAACTTGCCTAATAATTGTGCACACAGTGTATGTTTATTAATTATCAGAGAAACAATATAACAAAAGTAAAACAAAGAACAGATGTGGTCCACCTTATCTCCAAAGGAGAATAGACTACCGGATTTATCGGCGTATAACACGCACCTTTTCCCCCTGAAAATAGGGGGAAAATCAGGGGTGCGTGTTATACGCCGATAGCGTACTTTGGAGAAGGAGGTGGACGAGCGCCGCCAGAATAACTGAGCCGTCATGTTTAGTTCACAAGCACCGCCAGAATCACAGAGCCGTCATGTCTTGTTTACTCGGCTCTGATGTCACACACACATCACAGAGCTGGTCCAATGGCGGAGGCGGGACGTGTGTGTGCCGAGTACTGTAAATAAAAGATGGCGGCTCGGTGATTCTGGTGGCACTCGTCCCCCTCCTGATTTCCTGCACTGCATGAGAAATGGTGAGGCTGCAGATAGGCATCAGGGTGCATTGGATGGGCACAGATCAGGCTGCAGATGGGCACAGAGGCTGCATTGTGGCTGCAGATGGGCAGCAGTCTGCATTGAGGCTGCATATAGGCACTAATCAGGTTGCATTGATTGACACTGACTTATTTTGCTTCCCTCCTAAAATGGGGTGCGTCTTATATGCCGGCGCGTGTTATACGCAGATAAATAAGGTAATTAAAATACATATACAGAATATCCTAGTACAGAAAAAAATAGTAAAACAAAAAAACTAAACATTTATAAATCAGTACATTCCAATAATTTAGAAGAGTGGTGATTTTTCCTTCGAGTGATAAGGCTAAAAGGAAAAGGGAAAAAAGGACAGCCTGACAATACAGAGACCCTGTCATCTTGCCCATGTACAGCATAGTGACAGTGTCTTTGCAGAGGGTCTTCCCCCTCATACTTAAAGCGGGATTCCACCCTAAAGTGGAACCTCCGCTGATCGGATCCCTCCCCCCCTCCGGTGTCACAATTGACACCTTTCAGGGGGGAGGGGGGTGGAGATACCTGTCAAAGACGGGTATTTACACCCACTTCCGGGCATAGACTCCCGTGGGAGTCTACGCCATTTCCTGTCCTGCCGCGCTGTCTGCTGAGACACACACGGGTCCCAGTGACAGCGCGGAGATTTCCTATTGCACGATGCGACTCGCGCATGCGCAGTAGGGAACCGGGAAGTGAAGCCGATTCGCTTCACTTCCTGATTCCCTCACCTAGAATGGTGGCGGCAGCAGCCGAGAGCCGAGCGATCGATCGGCCTTTGGCTGCCGGCATCGCTGGAACCCGGGACAGGTGAGTGTCCATTTATTAAAAGTCAGCAGCTGTAGCATTTATAGCTGCTGGCTTTTAATATTTTTTTTTTTGGTGGAATCCCTCTTTAAGTTGTCTGCACTCCCTAAAGCCTCGTACACACTACTGGTTTTGTTGAACAAAACAAAAACAAAACACAGACATCTCAGAGAACCGCGAGAACACACAGTGATTGTTGCCAGCAGCTATAGCATGAAAAATCTGACATGCTGGTTGTACCCAAATTGATCAATAGACCGACTTGTGTACAATCAGCTTGCTCATACATGGGTTGAATCTGGGCCGGTCCTTGCTAAACCAGCTGATATTCTAACCGTCTCTGGCCAGCGTAGCAGGTGCTTTTGAGTATGGGTAGCATGTAATCTGCTTTCTTGTAAGGCCGCATTCACACGAGGCATACTAAAGCTGGCCATAGATGAGTCCGTTTTTTTCATTCAACTAGCGGGTGGTACAAAAAAAAACGAACCCGTTTCTGCTAAATAAATCCTCTCACTAAGCTATTGTTTTCTGACATCAGGGAGACGTCCCCACCATCAGAATACACTGATCAGTGCTGCAGGCTATAGGATCGCTAACGCCGGAGTCCCATGTCCGGCATCAGCCTTAGAATTCTCAATTTTCTTTAAAAAAATAAATAAAAAAAACTGCTGGGCTGTTTAAAAAAAAAAAAAAGAAAAAAAGTGGTAAAAAAATAAATAAAATTGTTGTTCTAAGGCCGCGTACACACGCGCGGACTGTTTGCCCAACCTTGTTCGTCAAACCGTTTCGGCAAACAGTCCGCTCAAAATTTGCATGAGCGGACTTGCCCACACACGAGCGGACTGTTTCAGCGAACTGTTTGCCAAACAGTTGGCTCAACTTTTGAAATGAACGGACTCGCCCACGTAAGGAGGAGGCAAATCCGCCCATTTCGAGCGCGTGTACAGGTAGGCGGGGCCCGCGAAGGAGACGTCGCGGGCTCCGCCGCCTGGAATGGGCTTAAAGGGGAACCCCAACGCCGAAAAAAATCGGCGTGGGGGTTCCCCCAAAGTCCACACCAGACCCTTGTCCGAGCACGCTACCCGGCCGGCCAGGAAAGGGGGGCGAGCGAGCGCGCCCCCCCTCCTGAGCCGTACCAGGCCGCGTGCCCTCAACATGGGGGGTGCCTTGGGGAAGGGGGGGCCGCGCGGCCCCCCCACCCCAAAGCACCTTGTCCCCATGTTGATGAGGACAAGGGCCTCTTCCCGACAACCCTGGCCGTTGGTTGTCGGGGTCTGCGGGCGGGGGGCTTATCGGAATCCGGGAGCCCCCTTTAAGAAGGGGGCCCCCGGATACCGGCCCCCCACCCTATGTGAATGAGTATGGGGTACAATGTACCCCTACCCATTCACCTGTGAAATAAAGTACAAAAAAAAACACAACACAGGGAAAAAATATTTTATTGCACAGCTCCGGGGGTCTTCTCGCCGGACTCCTCCGCTATGTGTGTGTAGCTCTTTTACTAGCGGAGGAGTCCGGCTTTCTTCCTCCCCGCCGCCGGCCTCTTCTCCCGACTTCGGGGGTCTTGTCCCCCTCTTCGGTTCTTCTGCCGGGCCACCGCGCCTTCTTCTAGCTCTTTTACAGGCGGTGGCCCGGTCTTCTGTCGCCGCTGCCTTCCGTTCTTCTGTCGCCGCCTTCGGTTCTTCTGCCGGGCCACCGCGCCTTCTTGTAGCTCTTTTACAGGCGGTGGCCCGGTCTTCTGTCGCCGCCGCCGCCGCCTTCCGTTCTTGTTCTTCTTCTTGTTCTTCCTCTTCTTCTCCTGGAGATGTTGACTCGACGAGCTCTCCGGCCGGAATGCCAGAGCCGCGCTGTGCGGTCACTTATATAGTGACAATGGGGCGGTGTCACATGGTATATGTCACATGGGTTGGTCACATGGTGACCCCGCCCCCTTACGATGTCATAGTCCCCATGTGACATCAACCCATGTGACCAACCCATGTGACATATACCATGTGACACCGCCCCATTGTCACTATATAAGTGACCGCACAGCGCGGCTCTGGCATTCCGGCCGGAGAGCTCGTCGAGTCAACATCTCCAGGAGAAGAAGAAGAAGAACAAGAAGAAGAACAAGAACGGAAGGCGGCGGCGGCGGCGACGACAGCGGCGACAGAAGACCGGGCCACCGCCTGTAAAAGAGTTACAAGAAGGCGCGGTGGCCCGGCAGAAGAACCGAAGGCGGCGACAGAAGAACGGAAGGCAGCGGCGACAGAAGACCGGGCCACCGCCTGTAAAAGAGCTAGAAGAAGGCGCGGTGGCCCGGCAGAAGAACCGAAGAGGGGGACAAGACCCCCGAAGTCGGGAGAAGAGGCCGGCGGCGGGGAGGAAGAAAGCCGGACTCCTCCGCTAGTAAAAGAGCTACACACACATAGCGGAGGAGTCCGGCGAGAAGACCCCCGAAGACGGAAGACCCCCGGAGCTGTGCAATAAAATATTTTTTCCCCTGTGTTGTGTTTTTTTTTGTACTTTATTTCACAGGTGAATGGGTAGGGGTACATTGTACCCCATACTCATTCACATAGGGTGGGGGGCCGGTATCCGGGGGCCCCCTTCTTAAAGGGGGCTCCCGGATTCCGATAAGCCCCCCGCCCGCAGACCCCGACAACCAACGGCCAGGGTTGTCGGGAAGAGGCCCTTGTCCTCATCAACATGGGGACAAGGTGCTTTGGGGTGGGGGGGCCGCGCGGCCCCCCCCTTCCCCAAGGCGCCCCCCATGTTGAGGGCACGCGGCCTGGTACGGCTCAGGAGGGGGGCGCGCTCGCTCGCCCCCCTTTCCTGGCCGGCCGGGTAGCGTGCTCGGACAAGGGTCTGGTGTGGACTTTGGGGGAACCCCCACGCCGTTTTTTTTCCGCGTTGGGGTTCCCCTTTAAGCCCATTCCAGGCGGCGGAGCCCGCGACGTCTCCTTCGCGGGCCCCGCCTACCTGTACACGCGCTCGAAATGGGCGGACTTTCCGAGCGGGAACAGTCCGCTCATTTCGAAAGTACAGCGGACAGGCCCACACACGGGCGGACTGTTCGCTCAAACACAGTTTCAGCGGACAGTTTTTCGGAATTTCCGAAAGACTTTGTCCGTCCAACTGTCCGCTGAAACTGTCCGCTGAAAGCCCACACACGAGCGGACTGTCCGCCCAAACACTGTTCAGCGGACAAGGTTGGGCGAACAGTCCGCCCGTGTGTACGCGGCCTAACAGATATTTGTAAAAAATGTTGCTGTGAAATTTAAGTCATGTGATTGGTTGCTATGGACAGCAGCTCCATGATTTTGTCCCCAATTGCTCTTCTCCATTTTTTTTTTTTTAAATAAAGGCTCCTCCCTGGCAGTCTTGAAATTTCTTTAACAAAAAGTTGTCACCGTGGATCTTATTCTACCAACAACTATAATAAGTCTACAGTGAACAGATCTCACACACTCTGATGAGCGAGACTCACATTTTATGAAGCTGTATAAGTCTATTATAATTCTGATTGTTCTATGAAAAGACCCATAAAACGCTGGACATATGTGTAGGCTACTTCCGTATCTCTTTACATAACAGATCACCTGAAGTGGGTAACACAAGACGGGTATTGACAGAGTGGCTCATTATCAGGACTACAACGCATGTGTCACCTGAGTAATAATGCAGAGGACATTCACTGTTCCCCTATCAACATACCCATCTCTGGTTCTGCCGCATCCACGGGGTGTTCTGTTTCATCCTCCTTTGTCTCCGGCTCTTCGCTCACTGTCTCTTCATGGTTGTTGGCTAGAACGGCTTCCTCAATCTCACCTGGATACAGTCAACATAAGACACAATGATACAGTTAAAGGCGAATTCCAGGATATGCCACTTGTAAGTGCCCAAACCAACACTTTTCTAATAAACATTTGATTAGGCAAATAAAGTTATAAAGCGCTACAATATACATTGGGGAAAATATTTATTTGATCCCCTGCAAATTTTGTAAGTTTGCCTACTTACAAAGAAATGAAGGGTCTATAATTTGTTTATCATAGATGTATTTTAAATGATAGACACAGAATATCAACCAAAAAGTCAGAAAAAAACACATGATAAAGATGTTATAACTTGAGTTGCAATTCAGTGAATTAAAATAATATCTGATCTAATACCAACCAAGTTTAATTCTGGCTCCCGCAGACTGGCTACAGTATGTGCTCAACCCCAGATTAAATTGATGGCGCCATCTCCTTTACTCACAAAGCCTCACGTACCAAGAGAATGACTACAAATCCCCAATCAAATGGTACCTGACACCCACAGCCTTTCACAAGATATTTCCTTCAGTCTCCAGTACTTGTTGGTAATGCCAATGAAGTTGAGGGGCCAATGTCCTACGTCTTGGTCATGTCCCAAACTTGAATGTTTCTGGTCCTACTTTTCCATCTCACCCCTCTAAGTAGGCCCAACTCTCTGTTCATTTACCTAACCTAACGCAGCCAGGGCGTGTATACCTTCCCTATGGAAGGAATCCTCCCTTCCTATGGTCGCACAGTGGTTTGCAAGAATAAATATAATGTCAATGAAGGAGTTTATATTCTCTACCTCTCCAACAATCCTTTTCCTCTCTCTGATCACTACCTTATAAATTTTACTCTCTCCCTGTGTTTCACCACTTTTTCCTCCAACTTCCTTACAATTACACATAGAAACCTTTTCCACGTCAACCCTTTTCTTCTCTATTCTGCTACCAACCACCTCTATGACAAAATCTCACCCCTGTTCTGCCCCAATTTAGCCACTTCTGTCTACAATAGATCCCTGTCCTCCGCCCAGGACAGGCTCATCCCCCTCACTACACGCAGAATCAGGCCCCAACCCCTACAGCCCTGACAGATGACACCAAAATTCTCAAAAAACGTAGCCGCGCTCTTGAACATCTGTGGCGTAAGATTAACCACTTCGGCCCCGGGGAGATTTTACCCCCTTCCTTACCAGAGCACTTTTTGCGATTCGGCACTGCGTCGCTTTAACTGACAATTGCGCGGTCGTGCGACGTGGCACCCAAACAAAATTGACGTCATTTTTTCCCCACAAATAGAGCTTTCTTTTGGCGGTATTTGATCACCTCTGCGGTTTTTATTTTTTGTGCTATAAACAAAAGAAGAGCGACAATTTTGAAAAAAAACACAATATTTTTTACTTTTTGCTATAATAAATATCCAATTTTTTAAAAAAAACTAATTTTTTCCTCAGTTTAGGCAGATACGTATTCTTCTACATATTTTTGGTAAAAAAAAAAAAAAAAATAGCAATAAGCGTATATTGATTGGTTTGCGCAAAAGTTATAGCGTCTACAAAATAGGGGATAGATTTATGGCATTTTTTTTTTCTAGTAATGGCGGCGATCTGCGATTTTTTTTCGTGACTGCAACATTGTGACGGACATATCGGACACTTTTGACACATTTTTGGGACCATTCACATTTACACAGCGATCGGTGCTATAAAATTGCACTGATTACTGTGTAAATGTGACTGGCAGGGAAGGGGTTAACACTAGGGGGCGCTGCAGGGGTTATGTTCCCTGGGAGTGATTCTAACTGTGGGGGGAGGGGACTCAAAGGGAGAAGACCGATCGGTGTTCCTTTGTAGTGGGAACACACCATTGGTCTCCTCTCCTCTGACAGGACATGGATCTGTGTGTTTACACACACAGATCCACAGTCCTGCTGTGTTCCCGTGCAATCGCGGGTGCCGCCGGGCACGCGCACCAGGTCCTGAGTGACACAGTGCGCACGCGCCCCCCCTAGATGGCCGGGAATAGGAGGACATCAGATGACACCCGCCCAGGATCCCATTTGTGGGCATCATATTACTATGGGCAGGTAGGGAAGTGGTTAAGTCTCACAAAGACTTCAACCAATATAAATCTGCCTTCCAAAAATACAAGTCTTGCCTCCACACTGACAAGCAGACCTATTTTATCACTCTCATAAACACCTTCACATCCAGTTCCTGTCAACTCATCTCTACCTTTAGCTCTCTACTTTGGCCTCCACGCACTAACTTTCTCAATCACTGCACAGGAGATCGCCAATAACTTCAAAAATAATATTAATACGAATTGTGATGAAATTTCCACTCTACAGATATCCCCCTACTTAACACCTCATGTCCACGGGTACACTCAACACTTCCCTTATTCAGTCCTGCTACTATAGAAGAGGTTGTTAAACTTTTTTCTAACACCCACCTGTCCCCTGGACCCAGTTCCATCTCAACCGCTACAATCACCCTCTGGATCTACCCTGCACTCTAAAACTTATATCTTCAATCTCTCGCTCTCTTCCGGCATCTTCCACAGCTCTCTAAAACATGCAATAATCACCTCCATACTTAAAAAGCCTTCATTGGACCCCAACAATCTTAGCAACCACCACCCCATCTCCTTGCTCCCCCTTTCCTCCAAACTCCTTAAACATCTGGTCTACAACCAACTAAGTGATCTCATCATTAAGAATAACCTTCTTGATCCCTTTCAGTCTGGATTTCGCCCTCCACAATCCAAAAAACTGCTCTCCTAAAACTCACAAACTATTTACTAACAGTAAAAACCAATGGACACTATTCGGCACTCATACTTCTGGACCTTTTAGCTGCTTTTTGATAGGGTTGACCACCCCCTCCGCCTCAAAAAAATGTATGACTTTGGTCTCTGTGACTGTGCTTTTTGTTGGTTCTACCTATCCCACCTCACCTTCAGTGTCACAATTCTACTTCCTCCTCCTTCCTTTCTCCTTCGGGGTCCCCCAAGGTTCTGTTCTGGGACCTTCCCTATTCTCATTCTACACCTCCTCCCTGGGTCAGCTGATAGCCTCCCATGGCTTTCAATATCATTTCTATACCTAAGACACCCAAATCTCTCTAACCCTCAGCACACAACATCAGTCTCCTCACCCATCATTAATTTACTGACTGACATATCAGTCTGGATGTCACACCACTTCCTCAAACTCAACCTGTCCAAAACCGAGCTCATAATATTTCCACCTCCACGTGCCTCTTCACCTGACATTGTCAAGATCAATGATACAGCCATCAACCCATCCCTGCATGTCAGAGTGCTAGGCATATGGGGATGAGTTCAGAGTACTCTGAACTCTCCTTTCGGCCCCACATCCAATCACTTTTCAAAGCTTTCCGTCTCAACCTCCAAAATACGCCCCTTCCTAACCAATATCACCACAAAGCTTCTAATTCACTCCCTGGTTACCTCTCACTTTGGCTATTGAAACTCCTTCTCCATCGGCTTACCTTTATGAAGTCTATCCCCCCTTCAGTCCATCATGAATGCTGCTGCATTAAATTTATTTGCTGAATTAAATTCAAAACACTGACAACAACTTACAAAGCCACCCACAACTCAGCACACAACTGCATCACTAACCTGGTCTCTAAATACCAAACTAATCTTTCTCTTCGTTCCTTCCAAGACCTCTTGCTCTCTAGTTACCTTGTCACCACCTCCCATACTTACCTCCAGGACTTCCCCGAGCCTCTCTCATGCTATGGAGTTCCCTACCCCAATCTGTCCAACTATCTCCTACTTTAGGCGATCCCTGAAAACTTTTCTCTTCAGAGAAGCCTATCCCGCCCCCACCTAACAACTGTACTTTTATATTCTCTATCAGCTCATCCCCCACAGTTATTACCCTTTACATCACTTGACCCTCCCTTTTAGATTGTAAGTTCTAAGGAGCAGGGCCCTCTGATTCCTCCTCTATTGATTTGTATTGTAACTGAACAGTCTGTCCTCATGTTGTAAACCTCTGCACAAACTGTTGGCGTTATATAAATCTTGTATAATAATAATTCTCTATGAACGTCCTGGACAAACAGTATACAGGTGAACGTTGTATTAATGGGTCGAAAATAAAATCTCAGAATACAGTCTCCCCCTATCCTTCACTGAATCCCTTATTGGAACCTGCCTGATGGCATTAGCGAATACCACCCCGCTAAATTAACCTTTTTTTCCTACCCCCCCCTTACTTTCACCTACAACTCTTTCTGCCCTCCCCTGCATTCTCTACTGTCTGCTACGCCCTCCCTTTCTCTTGTATCCTGTCTCCGGACATTACCTCACACTCAACCCTTCCTTTTTTTTTGTTTTTCTCTAAACATATTGTGCACACACAATCAGGTCACACTTCACGGTGTCAAGAACAGATTTCTATATACTTAAAGCGGTTGTAAAGATTGCATTTTTTTTACCTTAATGCATTCTATGCATTAAAGCGGTTTTGTACAGAAAATTGCAAGTTCATCTTATTCAAATGGCTTTGGAACATAGATGCAGTTATGACCATAGAAATAAAATAATATGCAGTATTTACCTTTTATTTTTAATGTTTATGCCGACTTCCGGGCTCTCCTCCCGTGGGAGTAGGCGTGTTTATCGGCTTCGCAATGGTCTCTGGGAACTTTTTTAGCTATTTCCCAGGAATCAGTGGGGGACACAGTCATGCCGAAATCTCGTGAGATTTCGGAAGGAGGACGCCGGTCACGAGGGTATGTCCGAAATTGCCATTTTTAAAGTGGGCAGGCAGCTCTATCTGCCATTACCACTATAGCACACGAGGCAAGAGGAAGGAAAACAAAGAGGACACTCAATGAGCATGTGCGAGATGGAGCGGTGGATGCTGGGAGCTCAGCATCATCGCATCCAGGAAGTAAATGCCTGTGGGCTTCAAATGCCCACAGTGAAAATGGAAACCGCCGGACTGCTTTTTTAAAAGTTTTCCTTAGCAATGAAATCGTCACGCCGGGGGGTTAAAAAGACGCCGATCGTGACTGCAAAGACACCGTAGGAATCGCCCACCAGTGACACAGGTAAAAAAAAAAAAAAAACGGCAGCGGAATCCCGTTTTAAGGTAAAAAAAAACCTTCTGTGTGCAGCTCCTTCCCCAGCCCCACATATACCTTAGCTAAGCCCCATCGCGATCCAGTGCTGTGCCCAAGAGCAGTGGCTCTCTCTCTGCTCTCTTTCTCTTCACTGGACATGGAGGAAGCAATGGAAGCCATTCTCTCCTCCTGATGACAATCACTGCCAGTGAGCAGAGAGAGGGGGGGGGGGGGGTTTGAGCCATGCTGTGTGTGTCTATGGACACACACAGTGCAGTTCAGTATCAAGGCTGCATGAATGCCCCTATAACAAGCGGCTTGCTATTGGGGCATAAGGCAGGGGGAGGAGCCAGAAGTAGTCAATGGAAGACCCCAAAAGAGGAGGATCGGGGCTGCTCTGGGCAAAACCATTGCACAAAGCAGGAAAGTATAACATGTTTGTTAGATATAAACCAAAGAAAATAAAGGGAAGTGCTCTAAACATTAAAAATCAAAATACCCAAGATATGTTAATGTGCAAATAATTTCATAGCAAAAATACAGGTGCATCTCAAAAAATTTAAATAGCATCAAAAAGTTAATTTGTTTCAGTAATTCAATTCAGAAAGTAAACCTCATGTATTTTATATAGATGCATTACACACAGAGTGATATATTTCAAGCATTTATTTCTCTTAATTTTGATGATTATAACTTACAGCTAGTGAAAACCCAAAATTCAGTATCTCAGAAAATTTTAATATTACATAAGACCAATAAAAGAAAGGATTTTTAATACAGAAATGTTGGCTTACTGAAAAGTATGTCCATGTACAGTATAGTATGCACAAAATACTTAGTTGGGGCTCCTTTTGCATGAATTACTGCATCAATGCGATGTGGCATGGAGATGATCAGCCTGTGGCACTGCTGAGGTGTCATGGAAGCCCAGGATGCTTTGATAGTGGCCTTCAGCTCATCTGCATTGTTGGGTCTGGTGTCTCTCCTCTTCCTCTTGACAATACCCCACAGATTCTCTATGGGGTTTAGGTCAGGCCAGTTTGCTGGCCAATCAAGCACAGTGATGCCATGATCATTAACCAGGTATTGGTACCTTTGGCAGTGTGGGCAGATGCCAAGTCCTGCTAGAAAATTAAATCAGCATCTCCATAAAGATGGTCATCAGAGGGAAGCATGAAGTGCTCTAGAATTTCCTGGTAGAGGGCTGCACTGACTTTGGACTTGATTAAACGCGGTGGACCAGCAGATGACATGGCTCCCCAAATCATCACTGACTGTGGAAACTTCACAGGCTGGTGGTGGTGGTATAATAATGCAGGGGATATTTTCTTGGCACACTTTGGGCCCCTTAGCACCAAGCATGAGTATCATTTAAAACGCCATGGCCTACCGGAGTATTGTTGCTGACCATGTCCAGCCCTTTATGACTACAGTGTACCCATCTTCTGATCGCTCCTTCCAGCAGGATAATGCACCATGTCACAAAGCTCAAATCATCTCACCGCTGGTTTCTTGAACATGACAATATGGTCAATGTACTCCAATGGCCTCCACAGTCACTGGATCTCAATCCAATAGAGCACCTTTGGGATGTGGTGGGATGGGAGATTTGCCCCATGGATGTGCAGCCGACAAATCTGCAGCATGTGCGTGATGCTATCATGTCAATATGGACCGAAATCTCTGAGGAATGTTTCCAACACCTTGTTGAATCTACACCACAAATAATTAAGGCAAAGGGGGTCCAACCCGGTACAAGCAAAGTGTACCTAATAAAGTGGTCTGCGAGTGTATGTTCCAGAAAATGGAGCAACAAACAGCCAAGTCTCTTACAACACTTAAAGAAAACGTATAAGGTACTTAGATGAGCACACATTTTGAGTTATTATTACATAGTATTTTACTTTAAGAGATTGCAGATGAAATTTCACATTTCTACATGCTTTCCTTTTGAGAGCCAGTTCACACCATAAAAACGCAGTCTGGTTGCATTTCAGATGCTTTTTTGCATGTGCGTTTTTGTCACGTTTTTGGTGCGTTTTTGATACAGTCCAGTGCATTTATTTGTTCCAGTACAGTCCAGGGCAGGAAAAATGCAGCATGTTCTACTTTTTTTTTCTGGAACTGGAACGCACTGGTGTGAACTATGCCATTGAAAACCACATAACCTACTTTCCATGAGTTTTTGATGGGAATTGGCTCTTATTTTTTTTTCATTGTAGAAATATAGCAGTGTTCAGATCAGCCACTAGAGGGGGCTCTGTATTTTATCCAATCTTCTTTGACATCCTTCCTCAATTGTAGAGACTAAATATCAGCCACACTGGCAGTAAAGCACAATCATTGTGTACCACTGCAAAGCTGGAAGAAGAGCCTACCTTTACACTGGGGCGGGGGGGGGGGGGGGGGCTTTAGCAGTAAAGCATTGCTACTTTTAGTGGCACATTACCGCTGTTATAGCGGTGCTTTTAACCCCCGCTAGCGGGCACATAAAGGGTTAAAAGTGCCCGCAAAGCACCGCTGCCAAAGCGATTTTCAGACGCTTTGGCAGTAGGGATGGACTGCATGTTTGAGTCAAACCCATGATCGACTCGAACATCATCTGTTCGCCTGTTCGGGGAAATCCAAACTTTAAGGGCAGTTTTTCGGCAAATTCGAGTGGTGCTCACGGCCCATAATTCACTGCGGCATCGCAGTGCATTGCTGGCTGATGATTGGCCAAGCATGCACTATGACCCACATGCTTGGCCAATCACAGCGCCGTCACCGAAGAGAGCCATAATTGGCCACAAGCAGGGTGCCTTTGGCCAATTATGGCTCAGGGGGTTTAGTACATGCCCCACACTATATAAGGCCACCTGCGCGGCGGCCTTGCGTAGCTTGTTGCGTCGGCTAAGAGAGAGAGAGATAGATGGAGAGACAGTGTCTGAATTTCCTTTGAAGCTGTTGCAATTACAGTCCGTGTATTGTGCCACCTGCACAGTGTCCACCTAAAGCTACCCCAATTGCTGGTGTTCTTCTGATCCTATACCACAGGCAGCTGCTGCAGCAATTACAGTTGGTGTATTGTGCCACCTGCACAGTGTACACCTAAAGCTACCGCAATTGCTGGTGTTCTGCTGGTCCTATACCACAGGCAGCTGTAGCAATTACAGTCAGTGTATTATGCCACCTGCACAGTGTAGACCTAAAGCTACCCCAATTGCTGATGTTCTTCTGATCCTATACCACAGGCAGCTGTAGAAATTACAGTCAGTGTATTGTGCCACCTATACAGTCTACAGCTAAAGCTACCGCAATTTCTGGTGTTCTGCTGGTCCTATACTACAGGCAGCTGTAGCAATTACAGTCGGTGTATTGTGCCACCTGCACAGTGTACAGCTAAAGCTACCCCAATTGCTGGTGTTCTGCTGGTCCTATACCACAGGCAGCTGTAGCAATTACAGTGGGTGTATTGTGCTACCTGCACAGTGTACAGCTAAAGCTACCCCAATTGCTGGTGTTCTCCAGATCCTATACCACAGGCAGGCAGCTGGAGTAATTACAGTCGGTGTACTGTGTCATCTGCAGTGTGCACCTAAAGCTACCCCAATTGCTGGTGTTCTTCAGATCCTATACCACAGGCAGGCAGCTGCGGTAATTACAGTCAGTGTACTGTGTCATCTGCACAGTGTGCACCTAAAGCTACCCCAATTGCTGGTGTTCTTCTGATCCTATACCGCAGGCAGGCAGCTTCAGCAATTACAGTCGGCTTATTGTGCCATCTGCACAGTGTACGCCTAAATCTACCCCAATTGCTAGTGTTCTCATAGTAATAATACTACAGGCAGGCAGTTGATTCTGCTAGCTGCAGTATAATCAGTACATACGTCCCAGCTTTGTGCAGCTACATCTCCCTGCAGGCCATTAGAATGTCTGGAAGGCCAAGACATAGAGGCAGACAATCATGAGCCAATAAAAGAGGGCAAGCAGGCACTGTGTCTAGAGGCAACAGTGCTGGTCACAGACATGGTGCATCCTCATCAGCACGTGGCCATGGGACACGCTTGTCATTATTTTCGGCAGCTGGACGTGTTGAGCTGCAACACGCCAAAGACTTGGTAGAGTGGATGACCAAGCCCTCCTCATCCTCTCTCACCCAGGCTCAGGGTACTGGCAAAGCAGCTGCCAACGTGGCCTCCTCCCTTGTCTCAATGGCATTAGTCACTCCTTCCCTAGCCCCACCATGTGCTCCTCCTGAGGAGTCCCCCGAACTGTTTGAGCACAGTGTTGGGTACATGCTCCATGAGGATGCCCAGCGTTTTGAAGGCTCTGATGATGATACCCAGCTAGAGGAAGGCAGTAATGTGAGCCCAGAGAGAGGGGATGCCCAAGAAGGACAGCAATCTGGCAGTCATGTTCCCCCAGCTGCAGCATACTGCCAGGTTTGCTCCAGTGATGAGGAGGGAGGGGATGATGAGGTTACTGACTCCACGTGGGTGCCTGATAGGAGAGAGGAGGAGGAGGCAGCACATCTCCAACAAGGCAGGATGCCCTCCAGGGGCCAGCTTAAGGGCAGCACACCGACTGCATCACACCGCAGAGGTCTGCCATGTGCAGGGCACTGCCTCTGCGCGTTATTCCAAAAGTTCTTTGGTGTGGGCCTTTTTTGAGACAAGTGCATCAGATCGCACTGCTGCTATTTGCAACATATGTCTCAAGCGCATCTCGCATGGCCAAAACATCAGCCGCTTGGGCACCACATGCTTGACCAGACATATGTCGACATGCCATGCAGTTCGTTGGCAAGCGTACCTAAAAGACCCACACCAAAGAACAAAGCGGACCTCTCCTTGCTCCTCATCAGCTGGGATCTCCAACCCCACTATACCTTCAGTCCTCTCTGAAACCTGCACTGAGAGGAATGAAGGTGTAGAATTAGGTGTGTCACAGTCAAGTACTTGCGGGCAATCTGCTAGCAGTACACCAACGTCCGATTGTACCAGGCAAATTTCTGCCCCAGCTGCTGGACAGTCGAAAGACGTTCACTCCCAGCCATCCACATGCCCAGCGGTTGAATGCTAGCTTGGCTAAATTACTAGCACTTCAACTGCTGCCTTTTCAGTTGGTAGACTCGGCCGCCTTCCGTGAGTTTGTGTAATGTGCGGTTCCTCAGTGGCAGGTTCCCAAACGCCAGTTTTTCTCACGGAACGCGATTACAGCTCTCTACCGGCATGTGGAAGGCAATGTCCACGCCTCGCTGGACAGGGCGGTCAGCGGTAAGGTGCATATTACCGCTGACTCATGGTCCAGCAGGCATGGACAGGGACGTTACCTATCTTTCACGGCACATTGGGTGATTCTTCTGGCAGCTGGGAAGGATGCAGGACAAGGTACAGTAGTGTTGGAGGTTGTTCCGCCACCACGCCTCCAAAATGCTACTACTAGTGATTGTGACACACCTCTCTCCTCCACCCCCTCCTCTTCTTCTTCCTCCATGGCCTCTTCCTGTGCTTTGTCCTTGGAACCAGCGGTGCTCCGTAGGCGTTCAAGGGGCTACGCAAGTACTCAGGCAAAAAGATGCCATGCTTTGCGACAATGGCACCAACCTCCTCTCCGTCTTCCGACAGGGACAACTGACCCATGTGCCCTGTGTGGCTCACGTCCTTAACTTGGTGGTGCAGCGGTTCTTGGGCAGGTACCCGGGCTCACAGGATGTCCTGAGGCAGGCCAGGAAAGTCTGTGTGCATTTCCACCGGTCATATTTTACCGTCTGATTTACATGGTGCAGGAATACCCAGGGGCAGGATCAGACTTGGGCACTTTTCCCACCAAAAATCCTCTGGGTTACTGGGCCTTGAGGATGGATCACTGGCCAGAGCTTGTACAGTATGCAATTGAGCTACTGGCCTGCCCTGCATTCAGCGTTCTTTCAGAACACACATTCAGTGCTGCTGGAGGCTTTGTAACCGATCACAGGGTGCGCCTGTCCACCGACTCGGTTGATCGACTGACTTTCATAAAGATGAATCAGTCTTGGATCACCACCAGCTACCAAGCACCTGAAGGTGATGTAACCAAATAATTTTTTTGAAATGTCAGATCCCTTCAAGACTGCCTATGCTGATGCTGAGTGATTATCCTGTTATGCTGACTGACTATCCTCTTCCTCCTCAATGATCCTGCTGATAGCTTGGAAGAACATTTTTGGTTCTGGGCGCGGCCACCAGTGGCTAAGGCCCAATTTGTCAGCCCCTGTTTAACAGAGACGTGTAATTATAATTTTTGATGCAATAATTTGCAGCAGGGCTCATTCCTGCGCTCCAACTAGAGTATCTGTGAGGGGTTGCAGTGTCGTGGCACCAGCACCAGTGCCTAAGACCCAATTTTTCAGCCCTTGTTTAACAGGGGCGTGCAATTACAATTTTTGATGCAATACTTTGCAGCAGGGCTCATTCCTGCTCTCCAAAAAGAGTTTCTGTGAGGTATCTGTGAAGGGTTGCAGTGTCGTGGCACCAGCACCAGTGCCTAAGGCCCAATTTTTCTGCCCCTGTTCAACAGGTGCATGTAATTACAATTCTTCATATAATATTTCACAGCAGGGCCCGTTCCAGCACCCACCAAGAGTAACTGTGAGCACTGTGTTATGGCAACACCACCACCACCAACACCACCACCAAAGGCCCAATTTTTCTACCATTGTTCAACAATGGCATGTAATTACAATGCTTGAAATACTCATTCACAGCAGGGCATTCCAGCGCCCACCAAGAGTCACTTTGAGGGCTTAAAGTGTTGTGGCAACACCAACACCTTAGGCCCAAATTTCTGCAGAGCATATAGGGCAGGCCCCTACTTTCAAACATCCAACTTACAAACGTCTCCTACTTGCAAACGGAAGGAGACAACAGGAAGTGAGATGAAATCTACCCCTAGGAAGGGAAATTCTCTCCTGTAAGAGTTGATATGGGAAAAATGTGTCTCCTCTCCACTGATGCTTTATCCCAATCCTTGTTTTACTAAAAACCCAAAATTTTCAAAAAACATTTGTCATTGGGACAGAAAGTGAGGTGAAATCTTCTGAAGAGGTGCACAGACAGCAAAAAAAATGTTACGGGGTGATAACTCTTCCCTGTGTTTTCCAAAAAGCTTAAAAATTTATTTTATGAGTGGAGCTACACTTTAAAAATGTACCAGTTCAAAATTACAAACAGATTCTACTTAACAACAAACCTACACGGGCCTGGGGGCCCCACGCCTTTCCTTTTTTTAATTTGGGTAGACCCAAAGGGGCTGGTAATGAGCAGGGGGGTATTCAAACTTTCGGTCCGTTCACAGGTTCTAGTGCCGGGGGGTGTTCAACTCATCCCTATTCGGCAGCAGTGCCCATTGATTTCAATGGCAGGGGCAGTGGAGGAGCCCCCACCACCCCAAAGATGCTGCTTGCAGGACTTTTTCTAACATCCTGCACTGCCCCAGTGTCGAAAGCCCCAGACTCTCACACTGGGGCTGCAGGGGAGGCATTTTTCAGGTGCTTTACATGAGCTATTTTTAGCCCAAAAGCGCCTGAAAAATGAGTGAAGGGTCTTACATATACCCAGTGAAGGGACTGTCCTCAGGTGATACACAGAGATAAAACAACTCCTTCTACATGAGTTGTACCTGTTTATCTGCAGTTTACATCTGTGCAAAGTGCTGAATTTATAAGCTTGTATGAGAGTTCAGAATAAAGGGGGCAGAGAGCTAAAATTACACTCCGCAGAGCTCAGTGAGGAGAGCTCAGAAAGTTGATTGGAGCATGCCCCCCTGCACACAGGAACTGAGCTGAAGCTGTCAATCTGCTCGGGTTCCCTCCCCTGTTATCCTTTTTCTCTTGGTGTCAGGAAAACTTGCCAGAAGTGATTTTCATGCTGATAGCAGAGAAATCAAGCAGTGGACAGAAATGACACCCAGTGCTCTTAATTGAGACAAGTACACACTATAGAGGGCTATGCTTTGTACATATTTCATGTCTAAAGATTATAACCACTTTAAGTCACATAAAAGTTAATACACCTTATCACTTAGATTTTACAGGCCACAAATTCCCTTTATTCCAAATGTAGTACATAGAAGCTACCAACCTTCCACCACTGAGCTGTCCTGATTAGTGATGACTTCTGTAGGTTCCTCAGCCTGTGCTGGTTCCTCCTCTGCTGAAAAAAAGGCCACATTGCTGTCTTCTGTACTGGGCGCAGTTTCTGCTCCATCAACCTCTACTGCTTCTTCAACCTCAACTTTCTCCTCTTCTGGGGGAATTCCATTAGTCGATGGCTCATTCTCTGTCAATGGGACCAGCTTTGTTTGGTCTGGAATGGTTTCCATGTCATCTATGATATGGTCACTGACTTCTGAAGCTAAAAGAAACATAAGAGTCAGTATAAATGTACCTGCATATAATAAAGGTCTTACAAATGCAATTACGTAAATGAGCAGACAAGACAAGCACTTGGATTTGATTCAAAGAAAAAAGGAAAAAGGAAAAAAATCCATGGCACCTTCATCACTTAAATATTAAGAAAAACCAACAACAAGATTGAAATGGGATTTTCATCTCATTTTTTATTTCATTCTTCCTTCTAAAGCAGATATTCAATTACTTATTTCTACTGTTGAACCATCCTGTAAACAAGCTGTTGAAGGGCTTTGGGTAGACATAGCAGCACTGGGTATAGAGTGGAAGAAGTGGAGGTGGGTCAAGATGATATTAAACAAGCTGTGGCAGATACCCAGGAAATGACAAAATATCATGAAAAAGTATTGAACTCTCTTATGGATCAAGCTGATGATCAAGAAAATAGGGGCCGTCAGCAGAACATACATATAAGGGGTATGCCGGAGGCAAATCAAACCCCCGACTTGCTCTTAAGTGTGACCAGTTTATTTTGTCAAATTTTGGGGTAATCTACACCTGATAAAATTTAAAAACATAGAGTATTATCCTCTGCCCCACAAAATGCAGATAAACCAAGAGATATTATATGCAAACTACACAGATATGCAGTGAAGTAAGCTATCATGAAAGCAGCCCACAACAGCCCTACAGTAGATTTTGGAAGTGGTCAGCTATCCTTGTTTTTAGATTTGACACACCAAACCCTTATGCAACGCAGATCAGTCCGGTCCTTGCTTGAGGCCTTACGGTCGGTTGATTTAAATATCGCTGGGGTTTCTGTTTTCGCATAACAGCTACTCGGAATGGTAAAACAGCGATACTTAGAACCAAAGATGATCTGCAAACATTTGTAGAAATAGTTGCCATCAGTGGACTTTCCAGTTTGGAAATTAGATACATTACAACGTCCGAAACGATGGCATCAAGTTATGGTCATTTTAGTTAATGTCGGTCTGATTTGAATTTAACCACTGAAGGACCGAGCCTCTTTTTGAGATGTGTTGTTTACAAGTTAAAAACATTTTCTTTTGCTAGAAAATTACTCAGAACCCCCAAACATTATACATTTTTTTCTAACACCCTAGAGAATAAAATGGCGGTCATTGCAATACTTTCTGTCACATGGGATTTGCGCAGCGGTCTTAGCCCTTGTACACACGGTTGGAGATTCCGACAAATAAATCCGTCGGATTTTGTCCGAAACTGTTGCATACACACGGTCGGACAAAGTTGTTGGAAAATCCGACGTGATTACGTTATTTCGTTACGACGGGACTACGTTCACGCTAGTAGCCAATAGCTTTGGTGTAGGAATTTGATCTGAGCATGCGTGGCACTTTGTCCGATCGGAATTCTCTACACATGATCTGAGTATGTCTGATCGGAGCATTATTTCGGAAAATTTTACCGGCAAGTTGGAAAAGTTGGTCCGTCGGATACTCCGATGGAAACAGTCCGATGCAGACCACACACAGTCGGAATATCCGACAAAATGGTCCCATCGGACACATTCCATCGGAATCTCCGACCCCGTGTACAAGGGCTCACAAGTGTACTTTTTTTGGGAAAAAATACACTTTTTCGCATTAAAAAAATAAAACAACAGTAAAGTTAGCCCAATTTTTTTATATTGTGAAAGATAACATTACACCGAGTAAACTGATACCCAACATGTCACTCTTCAAAATTGCGCCCGCTCGTGGAATGGCGACAAACTTTTACCCTTAAGGGCCGGTTCACACTGCGAGCCGCGGCGAGGCGTCTCCGACTTCCTCGCCGCGACTTGCAGGGGGGGTCAGCGGCGACTTGCAGAGGACTTCTGCATAGAAGTCAATGCAAGTCGCCCCCGAAGTCGCCCCGAAGTAGTACAGGAACCTTTTTTCTGAGTCGGAGCGACTCGAGTCGCTCCTCTCAGAACGGTTCCATTGTACTCAATGGGGACGACTTGCGGGAGCGAGGCGAGGCGAGCCGTGTCGCCTCGCCTCGCGCCGCAGTGTGAACCTGCCCTAAAAATCTCCATAGGCAACGTTTAATAAATTCTACAGGTTGCATGTTTTGAGTTGCAGAGGAGTTCTAGGGCTATAATTATTGCTCTCGCTCTACCTGCAGAAATACCTTGCATGTGTGGTTTGCACATGTTTTCATATGCGAGCGCTGCTCACGTATGCGTTCGATTCTGCACATGAGCTTGGCGGGACGGGGCGCGTTTAAATAAAAATATGTTTTTTTCTTATTTATTTTACCTTTGATTTTTTTGATTTTTACCCTGTTTTAAAAAAATAAAATAAATTGTGTCACTTTTATTCCTATTACAATGTAAACATCCCTTGTAATAGAAAAAAAAGCATGACAGGACCTCTTAAATATGAGACCTGGGGTCAAAAAGACCTCAGATCTCATATTTACACTAAAAATTTTTTAAAATTGTAAAAAAAAAAAATGGCCATTTAAAAGCTATGGGCGGAAGTGACGTTTTGACGTCGCTTCCGCCCTGCAATTTTATGGTGACGGCTGGGGGATATCTTCCCCTCACTTGTCTCCATACCCAGCAAGTGTGAAGATCCGATCGCCTCTGCAGGTGCCAACAGCTCAGGTAAGTGGCAGAGGGTACCGGAGTGCGACGGGAGGGGGGGGGGCCTCTCCCGCCGCCAATAAAAGTGGTCTTGCAGCGAATCCGCAGCAGAGCTCACTCTTGGCAGAAAGCGGAACGCCGGCCAAAAAAGAAGAGGATACCGGGGTTATAGCAGCTAGCTGCTGCCATAACAACGATATTCCTCTTCAAAGTTAGACATATATCGGCGTGCGGCGGTCCAGAAGTGGCTAAGGTTTGAATCTAAACACACAGAATTTATTGTCCTAAGTTAGTAAAAGGAGTTTAGAAGGATCTGCTCATATAAGCATATTTTTTTAGAGAGGAAATTAGCTTCATTATAGATAGGTGTTGATTTAAAGGTTGGAAAATGGGTAATAGGTAGTTATTGCATAAAATGCTCTTGGAAGCCTGGGGAACAACGGTCTCTGCTCATGTCTTTTAACATTTTTCCCCCAATAGGTTGGTCCCAAGTTAAGGGACTTGGTATTCCGCAAGATGCGGAAGGGAGAATAACTCCGGTATGGGGGATTTCCACCATCTCGTACTTATTCCCCAATTAGCAGATAGGTCACAAATGTGGGCTATCTTGTCATTATGTGTTTTTTTGCCAGATGCATATATGGAGTACTATGGACAGAGTAGGGTTCTTCGTGGAGAGAAAAGACGTTGATTTAATGGAAGGAGAAATAATAGGTCTAATGAGCTGTACGTACAAAATGGGCTATGGCTGATAAAGCGAAGATCATTTCTTATAGTGTAAGGGGGCTTTTCTCTCCTTGTAAAAGGGGTCGTCTCTGGTGTGAACTGCACCACCTGTGGGCAGAAATAATGTTTCTACAGGAGATGCACTTCACATCAGGGTCGACCCCACTTATGCCCCTTTTCCCATTCAATGGTTTCATGTGCCATTCCAAGTGCTTTTCATAATTCGTGCCCCCTGGTACCCATTAAAATAAGAGCAGATCCTTTGCGTCTATCTAACGTGCCTAATAATCGCACTGTAAATTTTTTATCTAAAACCTTGGAAATACTGGGTAAATTCAGGGAAGGTTTTTTGATATTGGGAGGCGATTTTAGTATTACTTTAGATCCTGGACTGGACACCTCAGCCTTATTTGTCTTTTAGAGCTCTACTTCATGTAGTGGACAGCTGGCGGGTGCTGCATAACAGGGGAAGGGATTATAGTTATTATTCTAAAATTCATGATTCATAGTCACGGATCGATCTACTAATGGTGGATCAGTTCTATTTGAATCATGTGAGTTCCTCTAATATTGAATCAATTACAATATCTTACCATGCTCCTATAACCCTGACTTTCTGTTTGGTTCCAGCTGGTAGGGGGAGCGGACATGGAGACTGAGTCCATTTTGGATGATAGGCTGGCTGTGGATTCCCTATCCCGTATATTGGCATTATATTTTGAGATTAATATGCCCGGTAAGGTGTCGGATCAAGTAGTATGGGAGGCCCATAAGGCGGTTATTAGAGGGGAATTGATTTCACAGGGATCTAATATTATAAAGGAAAGACAGAAGGAGATTGTGGACCTTTTTGAAGAAATACACCAGATTGAAGTCAAACATAAAGCTCACCTAGACCCTGTAGATGTCCAGAAACTGGAGACGCTACGGAATGATCTTTCTCAGTGTCTGGACCGGAAAGTCAAAAATAAACATAGGTATTTTGCGCATCGTTTTTATGAAGGAGGATCAGTGTTTCAATAGAGAATATTTTGAAGAATATTAAAGCCTCTAGCACGTACGGCGTCCTGAAAGGGGCTGAATAGGGGGTGGTTGTGTCCTGCAAAATAGCGGCCGTAGATTGAGCATGGGGGTGGGGGCCATGAATAAAGGGGTGCAGCTCCAGAGCCCCTAATGGATGGGCCGCCACTGCTGCCCTCAGTCTTATCCACCTTCCCCTATTACTTCACCATCCCTGAAGAAAATACCCCTACAACACAAGGTTACTGCAACATGCTTCACAGTTGGCATGCCATTCTTCAGGTAGTGAAGTATAATTTCTGCAACCTCCAAATGGGATTTGATCTTGTTTTTTTTTTTTTGCAGCAATAACAATCTTCCTATCACTCTCTCCACCTCCTTTAACCCCTTGGACCCTACAGTAACTCACCGCAAGCGACAGGGGTGTAGCATGCCGCAGGTGACAGGGGATATAATTATTTGTCAAATAAATATTCACTATAGCATTAAACTTTGTAGCATGCCTAAGGTGACAGGGGATATAATTCCTGTGGCAGCTGCAAAGCATCACAACCACAGCATGTGCACACCTCCTGCTGCTGCCTCTGCAGCTAAAGGGGGAATGGTTGGGCGCAGTAAAACAGAAGCTCAGCCATGGGGTTTTACTATGCCCCCCAGCTGCTAGTGTGAATGAGCTCTTAGAGAGGATATTTATTTTAAAGCAAGCCTGTCAGTAATAAACATATTAGCATGCATTATACCATATACAGCTCTGTCCTGCACACAATCACTGTGTGTTGGCCGTATTCCCTACAGCCATCCATTACAGACGATGCGTGCCTCTATGGGAACTTTCTATTTGTTTGTATGTCAATGTGTTTGTGTCACTGTCTTATTATCACACGCTTCTACATTTCTCCTGGGGCATTGACCTGTAAATGCAAAAAAACATTCAAGCATAGCTGGTTGTACAAACTATGAAGCAGAAATCCACTTTTTTTTTTAACTGAACTACAGGCACAAAAATTGGATAATTTGTTTATATTTCTCCATAGCTACAAATGTTATAGATTCACACTTTGCAAACCCAGTTATTATCATGCCAACATAGCAGACATCCCTGTGCTGTACATAGCCTGTACAGAAAGAAGGGCTGTGGGAGGGGCTGTCAGGCTCCACTCACTACAATTTGCCTGCAGAAAACTGAAGGGCGCAGGGACAAAAATGTATTACAGAAGACTCCTGCACAGCAGGGGTGCTGAATTAAATCGCGGCATCGGTGCATCACGATTCAGCAGTCCACGATGCGGCATCGATGCTGCGATTGTCATAATCGATCTTTGGGTGATGATGTCCTCCACGCACTGCGCTGTGCCCTGTCTCTCTCTGAACGGAGCAGTGCCTCTCTGAACAGAGCCAAAGGGAGCCTAAGGGGCCAAGCCCAACCCCTGAAAAACAACCCCACGCCATAATCCCCCCTCCAACAAATTATGAAGTGCACAAAGCAAGGTCCATAAAGACATGACTGGCCTGAACACTGGCCTGAGTACTGACCTCAACCCGATAGAACACATTTGGGATGAATTAGAGTGGAGACTGCGAGCCAGGCCTTCTCGTCCACATGAGAGCCTGACCTCACAAATGCGCTTCTGGAAGAATGGTCAAATATTCCCACAGACACACTCCTAAACCTTGTGGACAGCCTTCTCAGAAGAGTTGAAGCTGTTATAGCTGCGAAGGGTGGGCCAACTCAATACTGAACCCCACGGACTAAAGCCTTGTACACACGGTCGGAGAATCCGTCGGAATGCGTCTTATCGGACCGTGTCGTCAGATAATCCGACTGTGTGTGGTATGCATTGGACTGATTCCGTCCGAATCTCCGTCGGACCCAATTTTCCAACATGTTGGAAATATTTCCAGACCAACTGGTTTGATCGGACATACTCCGATCATGTGTAGCGAATTTTGATCGGACCAAGTGCCACGCATGCTCAGATCAAATTCCTACATCAAAGCTATTGGCTACTAGCCTGAATGTAGTCCCATCGTAACGAAATTACGTCATCACGTTCTGAAAGATCTGACTTTTCGACAACTTAGTCCGACCGCGTGCATGCAACAGTTTCGGACACAATCTGACGGACTAAATGGTTGGCAGAATCTCCGACCGTGTGTACAGGGGCTTAGACTGGGATGCCATTAAAGTTAATGTGCATGTAAAGGCAGGTGTCACAATACTTTTGGTAATATAGTATAAGTTTATCGTAAGGTGCTAGTATTCTGTGCACATTATGACTTATACCCCACAGGAACCCAAATGTTTTTTTGTTTTTTTTGGACTTAACTACCCCATTATTGAGTCTAAATTTGTCAAATAAATATTCACTATAGCATTAAACTTTGAAAAATCTCCAGGCTGCTGTGGTTGGAGAGCACATACTGTGCAAATGTTATGATGCTTTGGACTACATGTCCCATGATTCCTTGCCCACCCATCACACTACGTATTTGCACCCTAAGAAAATGATGTACACCACCCGACAGGAACAATGAAGAGGACCGTTGCCACACTGCACATATGCCCTATGCACAGCACCAAGTAAACTCAGAATGAGGAATCTTGAAATGAAAAATACAAAAAACAGAACCCAGGGCTATTCATCTTTTAAAATCCTATATAAGGCAAGAATGGGACATTCCTTTCCCAAAACTCCAGCAACTGGTCTCCTCAGTTCCCAGATGCTCCACCATTGTAAACATGGCCTTGTCACAACTTTTTTGAGATGTGTTGCTGCCATCAATTTCAAAATTGCCTTTTTTCTTAAAATGGTACAGTTTCTTAGTTGAATTACTTGCCCTCTGGAAGATTTAACCCCCCCCCCCCCCTTTCAAGACCAGGCCATTGTTTGCTTTTTGCCACTGCATTACTTTAACTGACAATTGCACGGTCATGCAACGCTGTACTTAAATAAAATTAGTAGAAGAAATAGAGCTTTCTTCTGGTGGTATTTGACCTCCTCTTTTTCCTTTTTTTTTTGTTTGTTTTTTTGCGCTATAAACAAAAAAAAAGACAAAAAAAGTTTGAAAACATTTTTTTTTTATTTTCTGCTATATAATAGTTCTAATAAAAAAAAAAAAGTCAAATTATTTCATAACTTTAGGCCAATATGTAATGTGGGAACCAGTGACACTAATACAGTGATCAGTGCTAAAAATGTGCACTGTCACTGTACTAATGACACTGCCTGGGAAGGGGTTAAACATCTAGGGCAATCAAAGGGTTAAATGTGTGCCAAAAAACAGTGTTTATGTGTGTACTGCAAGGTGTTTTAACTAAGGAATATGCCAGCTTTTGTTTCCCTGCAAAGCAAGGAATAAAAACCAGCACATCCCTTAGTAAAAGCACCTCACAGTACACACATAAACACTGGCTAGGCACACATTCAATCCTTTAATCGCCCTAGATGGTAGCCCCACTGACAGGGCAGAGCTCTGTCCTGTCTTCCTCCTTGATAATCAGCGGGTGGTGGCAGTCAATCATTGGCCGCCACCCACTGATCGGCTTGTGCTGTGACTAATCACAGCACAGCCGGTGAACCCCCTACCTGGAAGGGCTGGATCACATACAAGGTAAGCGATCCATCACAGGAAAGCCGTAGTCATACATAAAACATTAGATACATTTTCTATTCTATTCTAAAATATGGGTTTATGAGATTTGTAAATCATTGCATTCTGTTTTTATGTAGATTTAACACAGCATCCCAACTTTTTGGGAATTGGGCTTGTACATTCATTTCCAGCTTCCTTGGAGATATCTCACAGGTATGACCCATACCTACTTAGCTTAGCTTGGCTGTATATGCAAATTACTATGATGTAAGTTTTCAATATCCTCAGCATTCTGTGTATGATTATCCAGTATTATTTGGAAGGGTCCAATCATTGTTGATCATTTTGAATTTGAATTTTATAGATACTATATTTTCTGTGAAAACCCCTGATGAAGGAGACAGCATCTATCTCTGAAACGTGGGGAAGTTGTATCTTTCTTTGCATTTTTGTATACACTGTATCCACGGTTAAGTGTAATATTTTATACATGCTATAAATAACAATAAATGTTTAACCACTTGACCACTGGGCACTTAAACCCCCTTCCTAACCAGACCAATTTTCAGCTTTCGGTGCTCTCACACTTTGAATGACAATTACTCAGTCATGCAACACTGTACCCATATGAAATTTTTGTCCTTTTTTTCACACAAATAGAGATTTCTTTTGGTGGTATTTAATCACTGCTGGGTTTTTTTATTTTTTGCGCTATAAATCAAAAAAGACTAAAAATTTGGAAAAACAAGAAAAAAAAATTCTGTTAAAATGTATTGCAGAGTATTGGCAAGTATTGGCAGAGTATTGGCAAGTATTGGCAGAGTATTGGCGAGTATTGGCAGAGTATTGGTGAGTATTGGTGAGTATTGGCCAGTATTGGTGAGTATTGGCAGAGTATTGGTGAGTATTGGCCGAGTATCGGCGAGTATTGCAGAGTATTGGCAAGTACTGGCAGAGTATTGGCGAGTATTGACAGAGTATTGGCGAGTATTGGCAGAGTATCGGCGCATATTCCAGAGTATTGGCGAGTATTGCAAATTATTGCAGAGCATTGCAGAGTATGGGCAGAGTATTGGCAGAGTACTGCAGAGTATTGGCACTGAGCAGCACTCTGGGCACTACAGATCCAGCCTACAGCGCTGCTACAAACGATCTCTCCCCCTCTCCCCTTGCACTGTACAGATGGGTACAGAGAGGGGAGGGAGGAACCAGCATCATGACATGACGTTGGTATGTTTACAAGAGATCGCTCCATCATTAGATGGAGCGATCACGTGGTAAACGAGCGCTACTAGCGGGCATTTACCATGATCCGGGATGCAGACCCGGCAGTCATGAATATTTCCGGGAGTGCCCCCCCAGGGGGCGTGCGAGAGCAACGTTCTAGGAATAAGTCAACCGTGCTGTAGCCATCTTTTGGCTATGGCCCGGTCGGCAAGTGGTTAATATTTTTCTACTACCACTCATCTTTATGTGGTAGCGGCTTAAAAGTCTCACCCTGGGGGTTTTTTCCTCTTTTCTTGGTACATTTGGGATGTGGCACACCCTCTACAGTTTTCTTTATCAGAAACCCTTTTCATACATAATTAGCTTGATCCATGCTGATCCAATGTAACTATGTAAAAATGCCATAAATAAAGTTCAGCTTTAATCTTTGTAATCTCCAATACATGGATCATATTTTTACCCATTACTTCAGGTTCATAAATAGTCATAATGAAGGAAAGCAACATCCAATTAAACACGCTGGTAGAATCCCTTATCCCTAGTTAAACGCTATTAGACTAATTGGTTCCCCTGTAAATATACAGTTGTTATTATGAAGCACAACAGTTACTGAACACACAGAATTCACTTTCCAAGCTGATGCAACCATGGTTGTCTGATATTTTATTACAGAGCTCTTACCTAAAAATATAAAAAGAAATCCCTGATTCTAAATTTAGAAAAGATGTGACTGTACAGTAAACAACCTAACCAGCAGAGCCAACGATTGGAGGGTCAGGGGGGGCCCCCTCTTTTTTGGCATGCCTTGATGATCTGAATAGGGCAGATTTCACCCTAGCCTTCTTGTAAAATGGACCCCGGGTGGCCAACCAATGTTGTCCTTTTCTGCAATGCAGGGGCATTGCGAGGTCTACAAAAGATCTGGGGCTAGAGCCCATAGCAACGAAGTAAAGAATATGATTGGGCGGGCATACACATGTTTATGATATAAATGTGTCTGTAATATATATATATATATGTGAGGGGTTAGCTCGGCAGCGGGTGTGTGTGACCCCCTGGATGGGTTCACAACACAAAATCAGGCACAGCAGACAGCGTTGTAAGTGGAAAAAACAAAAGGTGCGGTTTATTCATGCTACATGCAGTAAAAAATATAACAGCCAAAACAAAAGAAAAACATGAAAATAAATCCTGGTCAGCTTGACCTCTAATTACACACTTAGTTTCCCTGTCTAACAACTGAGTGCAGCCTTGTGCTGCACCAGTCCCTGTCTCTGTTGTAGAGGTTTGCCACACAGGCGTTAACTCACCGCACAGAACAGGTGTCACACTCCCCAGTCTATACAACACAAAACTGGTTCCAGGATGGAGCATCTCCCTAAGCATGCTGGGGTTTTTTGTAGAGGTCTTAATGAGCCCACTTACTTCAGCTGGGCTCATTAACTCTTCCCCTCTAGTTGTACAAGTCTGCATAAAGCCTGAATCTAGGGCACACATATTTCCCATCCTGGATACAACCAGGTGACTTTACCTGCGTGCTGCCACAATACATACACAGTGCCTTGCAAAAGTATACGGCCCCCTTGAACTTTTCAACCTTTTGCCACATTTCAGGCTTCAAACATAAAGATATAACATTTTTATTTTTTGTGAAGACACAATTGTGAAGTGGAACGAAATCTATTGGATTTTTGAAACTTTTTTAACTAATAAAAAAATGAAAAGTGGGGCGTGCAAAATTATTCGGCCCCCTTGCGTTAATACTTTGTAGAGCCACCTTTTGCTGCGATTACAGCTGCAAGTCGCTTGGGGTATGTCTCTATCAGTTTTGCACATCGAGAGACTGAAATTCTTGCCCATTCTTCCTTGCAAAACAGCTCGAGCTCAGTGAGGTTGGATGGAGAGCATTTGTGAACAGCAGTTTTAAGCTCTTTCCACAGATTCTCGATTGGATTCAGGTCTGGACTTTGACTTGGCCATTCTAACACCTGGATACGTTTATTTGTGAACCATTCCTTTGTAGATTTTGCTGTATGTTTGCGATCATTGTCTTGTTGGAAGATAAATCTCCGTCTCAGTTTCAGATCTTTTGCAGACTCCAACAGGTTTTCATCCAGAATGGTCCTGTATTTGGCTGCATCCATCTTCCCCTCAATTCTAACCATCTTCCCTGTCCCTGCTGAAGAAAAGCAGGCCCAAACCATGATGCTGCCACCACCATGTTTGACAGTGGGGATGGTGTGTTGAGGGTGATGAGCTGTGTTGCTTTTACGCCAAACATATTGTTTTGCATTGTGGGCAAAAAGTTCGATTTTGGTTTCATCTGTCCAGAGCACCTTCTTCCACATGTTTGGTGTGTCTCCCAGGTGGCTTGTGGAAAACTTTAGACAAGACTTTTTATGGATATCTTTGAGAAATGGCTTTCTTCTTGCCACTCTTCCATAAAGGCCAGATTTGTGCAGTGTACGACTGATTGTTGTCCTATGGACAGACTCTCCCACCTCAGCTGTAGTTCTCTGCAGTTCATCCAGAGTGATCATGGGCCTCTTGGCTGCATCTCTGATCAGTCTTCTCCTTGTCTGAGCTGAAAGTTTAGAGGGACGGCCAGGTCTTGGTAGATTTGCAGTGGTCTGATACTCCTTCCATTACAAAATCATCGCTTGCACAGTGCTCCTTGGGATGTTTAAAGCTTGGGAAATCTTTTTGTATCCAAATCCAGCTTTAAACTTCTCCACAACAGTATTACGGACCTGCCTGGTGTGTTCCTTGGTCTTCATGACGCTCTCTGCGCTTTCAACAGAACCCTGAGACTATCACAGAGCAGGTGCATTTATACAGAGACTTGATTGCACACAGGTGGATTCTATTTATCACCATCAGTCATTTAGGACAACATTGGATCAACTTCTGGAGTGAGTTTGCTGCACTGAAAGTAAAGGGGCAGAATAATTTTGCACGCACCACTTTTCAGTTTTTTATTTGCTAAAAAAGTTTAAAATATCCAATAGATTTCGTTCCACTTCACAATTGTGTCCCACTTGTTGGTGATTCTTCACAAAAAATTAAAATTTTATATCTTTATATTTGAAGCCTGAAATGTGGCAAAAGGTTGAAAAGTTCAAGGGGGCCGAATACTTTGCAAGGCACTGTATATATATATATATATATATATATATATATATATATATATATATATATATAATAACATTACATGCAGTGCCTTGCAAAAGTATTCACCCGCCTTGGCTTTTTACCTATTTTGTTACATTACAGGCTTTAGTTCAATGTTTTTTTAACCACTTGGGTACCGCGCTATTGCCGAATGACGGCATTAGCGCGGACCTAGATTTCCGGGACTACGTCTATTGACGTCGTCCCGGTTACGAGCGGCCTGCGCGCCCCCTGAGGGGCGCGCGCGGCGCGCTCTGTGATCGGCGAGTCCGTGAGACTCGCCTGATCACCGATCCGTGTAAGGGGTCGATCCCGACCCCTTATCACGTGATCAGCTGTCAGCCAATGACAGCTGATCATGTGATAGAACGGAGCCGGTAATCGGCTATTATTCCTCCTCGCGCTGACAGCGCGAGGAGAAAAAAAAAAAGCCGATCACCGGCGGCCGTGATCGGGACATCAGTCCCGATCACGGCCAGCAATGCAAGGCACCACATGCCACCTGCCAGTGCCCACCTGCCTCCCGCAGTGCCATCCTGAAGTATAACTAAAAGTAAAAGTAAGTGCCCCCCGTCTGTGCCCATAGTGCCCACAGTGCCACCCACAGTGCCACCCACAGTGCCACCCCACAGTGCCACCCACAGTGCCACCCACAGTGCCACCCAATCTGCCTCAAAGGTGCTGCACCCCAGTGCCGCCCATCAGTGCCCAGCAGTGCCGCCCATCAGTGCCCAGCAGTGCCGCCCATCAGTGCCCAGCAGTGCCACCTATCAGAGCCACCTATCAGTGCCACCTATCAGTGCCCATCAGTCCCATCTATCTGTGGTACCTATCAGTGCCCATCCGTGCCACCCATCCGTGCCACCCATCCGTGCCATCTTATCTGTGCCCATCTTTGCCCATCAGTGCCGCCTTATCTGTGCCCATCGGTGCCGCCTTATCTGTGCCTATTAGTGCCGCCTTAACTATGCCTATCAGTGCCCACCAGTGCAGCCTATCAGTGCCCACCAATGCAGCCTATCAGTGCCCACCAATGCAGCCCATCAGTGCCCACCAATGCAGCCTATCAGTGCCGCCTTATCAGCGCACTTCAATGAAGGAGAAAAATGACCCGTTTGCAAAATTTTATAACAAACTATTAAAACATGATTTTTTTTTTTTTTTTTTTGCATCTTTTTTTGTTTGTTTAGCAAAAAATAAAACTCCGAGCTGTAACTAAATACCACCAAAAGAAAGCTCTATTTGTGGGAAAAAAATGATAAAAATTTCATTTGGGTACAGTGTTGTATGCCCGCGCAATTGTCATTCAAAGTGCATCAGCGCTGAAAGCTGAAAATTGGTCTGGGACTGAGGGGGGTTTAAGTGCCCAGTAAGCAAGTGGTTAATCTGAATTATATGTGATGGATCAGAACACAATAGTCTAAGTTGGTGAAGTAAAATTAAAAAAATATAAACATAAAACTATTTTTCAGAAATAAAAAAATGATAATTGGCATGTGTGTACGTATTCACCCCCTTTGTTATGAAGCCCATAAAAATCTCTGGTGCAACCAATTACCTTCAGAAGTCACATAATTAGTGACATGATGTCCACCTGTGTGTAATCTAAGTGTCTCATGACCTGTCATTACATATACACACCTTTTTGAAAGGCCCCAGAGGCTGCAACACCTAAGCAAGAGGAACCACTAACCAAACATGTCCATGAAGAAGAAGGAATTCTCCAAACAAGTAAGGGGCAATGCTGTTGAGAAGTACAAGTCAAGGTTAGGTTATAAAAAATTATCCAAATCGTTGATGATCCCTAGAAGCCACATCAAATCTATCATAACTAAATGGAAAGAACATGGAAAACCTGCCAAGAGACGGCCGCACACACCAAAACTCACGCACCGGGCAAGGAGGGAATTCATCAGAGAGGCAGCACAGAGAACTAAGGTAACCCTGGAGGAGCTGCAGAGTTCCACAGCAGAGACTGGAGTATCTGTACATAGGATGACAATAAGCCGTACGCTCCATAGAGTTGGGCTTTATGGCAGAGTGGCCAGAAGAAAGCCATTACTTTCAGAAAAAAACAAAATGGCACGTTTTGAGTTTGCGATAAGGCATGTGGGAGACTCCCAAAATGTATGGAGGAAGGTGCTCTGGTCTAGTGAGACTAAAATTGAACTTTTTAGCCATCAAAGAAAAAGCTATGTCTGGCACAAACCCAACACATCACATGGTGGTAGCAGCATCATGCTGTGGGGATATTTTTCAATAATTGGAACTGGTAAACTGGTCAGAGCTGAGGGAAAGATGGATGGTCTTAAATACAGTGATATTCTTAAGCAAAATCTGTACCACTCTGTGTGTGATTTAAGGCTAGGATGGAGGTTCACCTTCCAGCAGGACAATGACCCCAAACCCACTGCTAAAGCAACACTTCAGTGGTTTAAGGGGAAACATGTAAATGTGTTGGAATGGCCTAGTCAAAGCCCAGACCTCAATCCAATAGAAAATCAGTGGTCTACAGTGGTATCGCTAGGGCTTGGCTTTTGGGGCTATAGCCCCAAAGCTGGGGCCCACAGCCCCGAGTCTCTACAGGAGTCCCCAAGGGGAGGGGAGGCTCTCTGGGGACCCTGATGTAAGTGGGGGGCTCTCTGGGGACCCTGATTTAAGGGGGAGGCTCTCTGGGACCCCGATTTAAATGGGAGGCTTTCTGGGGACCCTGATTTAAGGGGGAGACTCTTTGGGGACCCTAATGTAAGGGGGAGCCTCTCTGGGGACCCTGATGTAAGGGGGGGCTGTCTGGGGATATATACACACACACATATATATTATATACTTGTGTATGCTTGCCCAAGCGTATAACTTTCTTTACTACGCTGCTATGGGCTCTAGCCCCAGATCTTTTGTAGACCTAGCAACGCCCCAGGTGGTCAGACTTAATGATTACTGTTCACAAGCGTAAACCATCCAACTTGAAGGAGCTGGAGCAGATTTGCAAGGAGGAATGGGCAAAAATCCTATTGGAAAGCTGTGGCAAGCTTATAGAGACTTATCCAAAGCAACTTGGAGCTGTGATAGCTCCAAATGGTGGCTTTACAAAGTATTGACTTTAGGGGGATGAATAGTTATGCACATTGACTTTTTCTGTTATTTTGTCCTATTCGTTGTTTGCTTCACAATAATAAAAAAAAACATCTTCAAAGTTGTGGGCATGTTCTGTAAATTGAATGATGCAAATCCTCAAACAATCCATGTTAATTCCAGGTTGTGAGGCGACAAAACACGAAAAATGCCAAGGGGGTGAATACTTTTGCAAGGCACTGTATCTGAGTGCGGATCCCTACTTACATCAGGGTCCCAAGAGAGTCCCTCCTTACATCACGGTTCCCATAGAGCCCCCTTACATCAGGGTTCCCAGAGCCCCCTCTTTACATCAGGGTCCCTAGAGCCCCCTCATTACATCAGGGTCCCCAGAGCCCCCTCATTACATCCGGGTCCCCAGAGAGCCTCCTCTTACATCAGGGTCCCCAGAGCTGCTCTTCCTCTAGCATTAAATATAAGCCTCCTAAAGTTTCTTACCTTCTTTAAATTCACAACACGTGAAGGGGAAGCGGGGCACTGGCAGCAGCCAGGTCTAAATGAGAAAGTTCCACACTGGGAGGGAGCAGAGTTAGATAAACTGTGGTTGGCTGGTGGATACCAACCACTGAGGAGACGGTGAGCCCAGAGGTGTGGCAGCAGCGAGCCCAAGACGGGACTGCAAGCCAGGAAAGTTCCGCTCTCCGCTAAATGCCGGGGTCAGAGCCAACAGAGTCACCGTTGGAATGGGAGTATGGCACCACTCAGGGCAATGGGCCCCAGATTTCGGCCTATAGCCCCAGAAGCCACCCCCTAGGGGTTTTCTGCATCCAATTCGCATAGCAGGAGACTGTGATCGGCTCTCTATGGAGCTCAGGTGCGAATTGCACAAGAGCCCTGTGCGTCTTTTGGTCCGTTTCAGGTCCAAATTCAGCCTAAAATTTGGGCTGAAATTGGACCTGAAACGGTGAATGGAGACGTACCGGACTCCTGCTGTGAGCCGCTGCATTATATAGTGTGAACCCAGCCTTAGAGGTCACAGTATAGCTTTTATATAGTTTATCCTACATTTAGATGTCAGATTTTAGATTCAAGTTCAAGTCTCATTCTTTCTAATGCCGTGTACACACGACCGGACTTTTCAACGGACTGAATTCCGTCAGACTTTTCTACGGACTTTCGACAGACTTCCATCGAATCGAACCTGTCTACACACAATCACACCAAAGTCTGACGGATTCGACCGTGATGACGTACGACCGGACTAGAATAAGGACGTTCACAGCCAGTAGACAATAGCTGCCCCAGCGTCGGTTTTTGTCCGTTGGACTAGCATACAGACAAATGGATTTTTCGACCGGTCTCGAGTCCGTCTGAAAGATTTGAAACATGTTCTAAATCTAAAGTCTGTCTGATTTTTCGACAGCAAAGGTCAGATGAAGCCCACACACGGTCGAATTGTCCGACAGATTCGTTCCGTCTGACCTTTGCTGTCGAAAAGTCTCGCCGTGTGTACACGGCATAGTAGCAGTCGCTGATATGAATGTAAACACATATATAAAAGACTTTGGACTAGTGGGAAGTTTGTTTGATGCTCTTTTTCTACATTTGGAGTTCTCAGTTTAGATGACTCTACCACTTGTGGGACCCCCAGATTTGTGGAGATCTGCCAAACCCAAGCTAATAGGGTAAATAATGACAATTTCCAAACAAGGATCTGTTACCAGTGCTTAATTTTTACATTTTCTTTGATTTAATTGATGCTCAGGTGTATTCAGATCCTGGCCCAAACCCACCCGACAAGTCCGCCAGGAAGCTGTCACCTGACTATTGTCATCAATGACTGAAAGTGATTGAATATCCAAAATGATGAGTTGTCACCAGAACAGAAATAGAGGGAAAATCTTCCAATGGGGACACTTTTTTGGTGACGATGCAGGACAGGAAGTGAAGAGAAATCTCCCAAATGGGACAGATGACAAAAAACATGCAAGAGGTTCAACAATTTTGTGCGCCAAAATGACTTAGAAAGTGGTGGCTTTAGATAAAGTATTTTAATAAAAGTTATGTTGCAATAAAAGCCAAAAGGTAAAACATGCCTAACATTTTACTGGTAGAAAACCTCCAATAACTGGATCAGTGGCAGCTGGTGGGTTTTTTGTTTGGGGGGGGGCACTAACAACGCCAACTCCACGTGCCTGCCGGTTGGTCCGGCACTTATCTGGATAGATAGATCCAGATAGATGAGGGGTGTCACCTAGGGTGGCGGCGTCCAGGCAGTGGTTCCAGGTTAGTGGGTGGGGGGTCCAGGCAGTGGCTCCAGGCTAGCGGGTGCGGGGTCCGGCTCCAGGCTAGTGGGGACCGGGCAGCCAATCCAGGCTAGCGGGTGCAGGGTCCAGGCAGCGGCCCCAGGCTAGCGGGTGCAGGGTCCAGGCAGCGGCCCCAGGCTAGCGGGTGCGGGGACCAGGCAACAGCTCCAGGGTGGCGGGCTTTCTCTCTGGCTCCAGCGCCCTACTCCCTGGCTCCACATCAGGTGTCCAATAGGATCGCCTGACGTTTTGGCCAATTAGGGCACAGGTCTCACACCTGCTTCCTGATTGGCAGGGAGAAGATTTATTGATTAAGATGAAGATTCATTTGCTATCGTAACACAACTTGGTAGGATCAGGACATAGTGCTCTGCACCCCGAGCCCACACTTTTTTGAAAGCTGTTAGAGCCCCTGGCTCTAATTATGTACCCCCCCCCCATCCCAGCCATAGGAAATATTACGCCTTGAAAGGGGCCGGGTGCATGGATAGGGAGGGTGCTGGGGGGGCGGGCGGTGCCTGTGCGCCCACAATGCACGGGCCGCCACTAAAATGGATTATTGCATCCAACTCTAATATGAATAGCCCATTCATCTGCACATCTGCCACATATGCCACAATTTTTTCTTTTTAAAAAGTCAGCAGCTACAAACACTGACACCTGTCCAGCGAGCCCGCAATGTCGCCCCCTCCCCCCAGGCCGATCCGTCCATCTTAACGAAGTGAAACAGGCAGTGGAGCATTGCAGCCCGTCTCCTACTGCGCATGCGCGAGTCGCGCTGCGCTTTGTGAATGGCCCCTTGTTTTCTGGGACACACACATGTCCCAGAACACAACAGGGCAGCTCACCGGAGAGGAGGAAGCGCAGCGGAATAGGAAGAGGCAGATTAGGAAAACTGCCTAGCACAGGGGTTAACATTTTTATTTTATTTTAGGGTGGCCATCCGCTTTAAGTATAAACATTGTAACAATTTGTCAATGGAATAGACTTTGTGTGTTAAGCCGCGTACACACGGGCGGACTGTCTGTCCAACTTAGTCCGCCGAAACACATTTCAGCGGACAGTCCGCTCGTGTGTGGGCTTCAGCTGACTTTTTCAGCGTGCAGTCTGGCGTACTAAGTATTTCGGAATTTCCGTAATATTGTCCGTCAGACTTTGGTTTCAGCAGACAATCCGCTCGTGAGTAAGCTAGTTGGATGGACTAAGTATGGCGCATGCTCAGAAAGGATTTACACGGCCGAAGGTTGCATTGCAGTATATTGGACGTCCTATTTCTAGTCCCGTCGTACGTGCTGTACACGTCATCGCGCAAGCTTTCAACGGACTGTTTGTTCATCGTGTGTGGTCAAGTCCGTTCATTCGAAAGTAGGACGGACTGTCCGTCGGATTGTCTGACGGACTAAGTTGGCCATACAGTCCGCCCGTGTGTACGCGGCTTAAGTGAAAAAAGTTTAACCACTTAAACACTAAACATTTTTCTGACATTTGTTGGTTTCAAGTTAAAATATTATTTTTTTGCTAGAAAATGACTTAGAACTCCCAAACATGATATATATATTTTTTAGTAGACACCCTAGAGAATAAAATGGTGGTTGTTGCAATATTTTATTTCACACTGTATTTGTGCAGCGGCCTTTCAAATGAATTTTTTTGGGAAAAATTTACTTTAATTAATTAAAAAAAAAAAAAAAAACCAGTAAAGTTAGTCCATTTTTTTTTTGTTTGTATAACATGAAAGATTTTACTCCGCGAGAATCGTGATCTTTTTATTCTAAGAAGAAAAAATCATGATTCTCCAGTGCTGGAAAAAAAAAAGGTTTCTGCACCTTTTTCATGCAATTCCAATGCGAGTTCAGCCATACAAACTATATGGCCGAATTTGCATTGCACAGACATGTGATCTGTACAGCAATGCGGTGCGAATCACATACGAAGTCTGTGTTCGCAATAGTGTGAACCCAGGCTAAACCAATAATCCGCATGAAACAAAAAATTCATATAGCCTGCAAAAGTGTGCAATATTAATGTTGCAAACAAGAATATAAGATTTCATCAATAAAAAAAATGAAAAAAAAACGAATTCATAAATAGTATTAGTCATAAAGTGAAAAAGTACATTCATAAGTGACTATTTTGCCAATAAAGTGCATAAACAATATAAATATTCATTTGTTTTGCAAAAATAATATTTTTGCACTTTTGAAGACTATATGCATTTTTTGCTTTATGCGGATTATTGGTTTAGCGCGGCCATTTTTAAATATTAAAGTAAAAAATGTTTCTGCTGGTACAGGCTGTGCAGTGAAGACATTGTTACACAGCAGGTCATTTCCAGCTTCTGAATGAAAAGAAGCTCATCAGACGTCTCACCCACCTTTTGCACCGGGATTGCACTTTGTTCCCTAAGATGCCGTCTAGACTGAAACAAAATACTGCCGGCTATGACATGACCCGAGTACATGAGTGAGTGGGAATCATATACTATGAAGGTGTACCTGTCCTCCACATGGCACTGATCAGACGCAGCAGACTCAGTACAAGAACAATGGGGAAAGATTCACATTGCTGTTACTATTATTATTTATTACTGCAGTCTGTCATTGTACAATATTTTTTTTAGGGTGAACTGGTTGATCAAAATTGCAGCTAAATAAAAAAAACATGTAGAAAATAGTTTCCCAGGAAAAAAAAATGCAATAATCCATTTTAGTGGCGGCCCGTGCATTGTGGGCGCACAGGCACCGCCCCGCCCCCCCAGCACCCTCCCTATCCATGCACCCAGCCCCTTTCAAGGCGTAATATTTCCTATGGCTGGGAAGGGGGGGGATCCACCTCATGTGGAAGGGGCCTAAGCCCTTGTACACACGGTCGGACATTCCGACAACCAAATACGTCGGATTTTGTCCGAAACGGTTGCATACACATGGTCGGACAAAGTTGTTGGAAAATCCGATCGTTCAGGTGACGTTATTTCGTTACGACAGGACTACGTTCAGGCTAGTAGCCAATAGCTTTGGTTTAGGAATTTGATCTGAGCATGCGTGGCACTTTGTCCGATCGGAATTCTCTACACATGATCGGACAAAGTCCGATCGGATTATGTTGTCGGAAAGTTTTATAGCCAAGCTGGAAAACGTAGTCCGAAGGAAACAGTCCGATGGAGCCCACACACGCGGTCCGATCGGACATTTTTCGTCGGAATGTCCAATCGTGTGTACAAGGGCTAAGAGTGTAAATTTAGTGTCCCCTCAAAATAACTCAACACACAGCCATTACATCTAAACCGCTGGCATCAAAAGTGACTACACCCCTAAGTGAAAATCTGGCCTAATTAGCCATTTTCCCTCCCCGGTGTCATGTGAATCGTTAGTATTACAAGGTCTCAGGTGTGAATGGGACGCAGGTGTGTTAAATTTGGTGTTCTCTCTCACTCTCTCATACTGGTCACTGGAACTTCAACATGGCATCTCATGGCAAAGAACTCTCTGAGGATCTGAAACAGATAATTGTTGTTCTACATAAAGATGGCCTAGGCCAGTGATGGCGAACCTTGGCACCCCAGATGTTTTGGAACTACATTTCCCATGATGCTCCACTACACTGCATAGTGCATGAGCATCATGGGAAATGTAGTTCCAAAACATCTGGAGTGCCAAGGTTCGCCATCACTGGCCTAGGCTATAAGAAGTTTGCCAAGACACTGAAACTGAGTTGCAGAATGGAAGACCATACAGTGGTTTAACAGGACAGGTTCTACTCATAGTGCATGTGCTCAGCGTCATATTCAGATGTTGTCTTTGGGAAATAGACGTATGAGTGCTGCCAGCATTGCTGCCAAGGTTGAAGGGGTGGGGGTCAGCCTGTCAGTGCTCAGACCATACACCGCACACTGCATAAAAATAGTCTGCATGGCTGTTGTCCCAGAAGGAAGCCTCTTTTGAAGATGATGCACAAGAAAGCCTGCAAACAGTTTGCTGAAGACAAGCAGACTAAGGCCGCGTACACACGGGCGGACTGTTCGCCCAACTTTGTCCGCTGAACAGTGTTTGGGCGGACAGTCCGCTCGTGTGTGGGCTTTCAGCGGACAGTTTCAGCGGACAGTTTGACGAACAAGGTTTTACGGAATTTCCGAAAAACTGTCCGCTGAAACCTTGTTTCAGCGAACAGTCCGCCCGTGTGTAGGCTTGTTCGTCAAACTAAGTTCCGCGCATGCTCAGAAAGGATTTACACGCCGAAAGTTATAATGCAGTGTATAGGACGTCGTATTTTTCGTCCCGTCGTACGTGCCGTTCACGTCATCGCGCACGGTTTCAGCAAACTGTTCGTTCGTCGTGTGTGGCCATGTCCGTCCATGCTAATTTTGAGCGGACTGTTTGCCGAAACTGTTTGACGAACAAGGTTGGGCGAACAGTCCGCGCGTGTGTACGCGGCCTTAGGACATGGAATACTGGAACCATGTCCTGTGGTCTGATGAGACTAAGGCCGCGTACACACGGGCGGACTGTATGGCCTACTTAGTCCGTCGAAACACATTTCAGCGGACAGTCCGCTCGTGTGTGGGCTTCAGCGGACTTTTTCAGCGTGCAGTCTGGCGTCTTAAGTATTTCGGATTTCTCTAAATTCTGTCCGTCATACTTTGGTTTCAGCGGACAATCCGCTCGTCAGTAGGCTAGTTCGACAGACTAAGAATGGCGCATGCTCAGAAAGGATTTACACGGCGGAAGGGTGCATTGCTGTGTATTGGACTTCCTATTTCTAGTCCCGTCGTACGTGCTGTACACGTCATCGCACAAGCTTTCGACGGACTGTTTGTGCATCTGTGTGTGGTCAAGTCCGTTCATTCGAAAGTATGACGGACTGTCCGTCGGATTGTATGACGGACTAAGTAGGCCATACAGTCCACCCGTGTGTACGCGGCCTAAGATAAACTTATTTGGTTCAGATGATGTCAAGCATTTGTGGTGGCAACCAGGTGAGGAGTATAAAGACAAGTGTGTCTTGCCTACAGTCAAGCATGGTGGTGGGAGTGTCATGGTCTGGGGCTGCATATGTGTTGCCGGCACTGGGGAGCTACAGTTCATTGAGGGAACTATGAATACCAACATGTACTGTGACATACTGAAGCAGAGCATGATCCTCCTCCCTTTGGAGATTGGACCGCAGGGCAGTATTCCAACATAACGACCCCAAACACACTTCCATGATGACTACTGCCTTGCTAAAGAATCTTTAGGGTAAAGGTGAAGGACTGGTCAAGAATGTCTCCAGACCTAAACCCTATTGAGCATCTGTGGGGCATCCTCAAACCGAAGGTGGAGGAGCGCAAAGTATCTAACATCCACCAGCTCTGTGATGTCATGGAGGAGTGGAAGAGGACTCCAGTGGCAACCTGTGAGGCTCTGGTGAACTCCATGCCCAAGAGAGTTAGCGTTAAAGCGGTTCTGCACCTAAAATAAAAATATTAAAAACCAGCAGCTACTAATATTGCAGCTGCTGACTTTTAATAAAATCACACTTACCTGTCCCAGGGTCCAGCGATGTCGGCGGCAGATGACGAGCGATCGCTCGTCTCGCTGCTGCCCCCGCCGCCATCCTCTGTCAGGGAATCGGGAAGTGAAGCATTACAGCTTCACTGCCCGGTTCCCTACTGCGCATGCGCGAGTCGCGCCGCGCGTCTCTTATGGTCCCCGCTGTGTCTCTGGGAACTGTGTGTTTCCCAGAACACAACGGGGGGAGCGTCTGGGGGGTCTGCGGCGGTCTGGCCAGAAGTGGGTGCAGATACCTGGATTATCCAGGTAACTGCACCCCCCTCCCCCCTGAAAGGTGCCGATTGTGGCACCGGAGGGGGGGGGGATCAGATTAGTGGAACTTCCCCTTTAGGGTGAAGAGCCGCTTTAAGGCAGTGCTGGAAAATAATGGTGGCCACACAAAATATTGACACTTTGGGCCTAGTTTGGACATTTTCACTTGGGGGTGTACACACTTTTGTTGCCAGCGGTTTAGACATTAATGGCTGTGTGTTGAGTTATTTCGAGGGGACAGCAAATTTACACTGTAATACACTCACTATTTTACATTGTAGCAAAGTGTAATTTCTCCTGAACCCAGCACTCTGTACACAGCGTGCTCCTGAACCCTACACTCTGTATGCAGCGTGCTCCTCAACCCTACGCTCTGTACGCAGCGTGCTCCTCAACCCTACGCTCTATACGCAGCGTGCTCCTAAACCCTGCGCTCTGTACGCAGTGTGCTCCTAAACCCTACGCAGCATGCTCCTGAACCCTACGCTCTGTACGCAGTGTGCTCCTAAACCCTGTGCTCTGTACGCAGCGTGCTCCTAAACCCTGTGCTCTGTACGCAGCATGCTCCTAAACCCTGTGCTCTGTACGCAGCATGCTCCTAAACCCTGTGCTCTGTATGCAGCTTGCTCCTAAACCCTACGCTCTGTACGCAGCGTGCTCCTGAACCCTATGCTCTGTACGCAGCGTGCTCCTGAACCCTACGCTATGTACGCAGCGTGCTCCTGAACCCTATGCTCTGTACTCAGCGTGCTCCTAAACCCTACGCTCTGTACCCAGAGTGCTCCTGAACCCAGCTCTCTGTACACAGTGCACCCCTAGAATAGATACATAGTCCTACAGATACAACCAGCCCTTTGAGGGCAACCATACTGCTGATGTGGTACCCGATGAATTAGAGTTTGACACCCCTGCCCTAAGCAGATGCCCTAAGCTAGCACATCATGAATGGAAAGGGTGGGGGGGGGGGCACAGTTTGGAAAATTTGCCCTCTGTGCTGAATGACCTTGTCCTGGCACTGCAGATATCTGACCAGATCAATAGATTGATATATTTTTATAAACTTTTTTGCACTTATCTAACAAAACTAAATAATTGTTAGTATTTAAACACATTTTAAGCCTATTTCAATAGTTTCAAGCTAGTCATACATGTATAGATTTCTCTTGTAGATTCCCCCATCCATGCTGGCTCCTGCTGGCTAATTAATGTATTCTGAGAGCCACAACTGTCAGAATAACCGAGCAGAGAATGCATCTGTTTGGATGCAGTCACTGTTTGGCTGCAAATTTTCCATCATATAGGGGGATAGATAGATAGATAGATAGATAGATAGATAGATAGATAGATAGATAGATAGATAGATAGATAGAAGCAGGAAGTAGAGAAAGAGAGAGGGAGAGCAACAGAGAAAACATGGATTACCACCTAATTTACTGCAGCTCTAACTTCAGCATCAGCACCAAAATTCAGCAACACTTTTGGAGGAGCTTGACCCTTAACCACTTCAATACTGGGCACTTTCCCCCTTCCTGCCCTGTTTACACATTTTTCATTGAAAAAAAGCACAAAATAAAAAAAATAATAGATTTATTTCATTTGTAAATAACTTTTCAGTGCTTTTCATCATTGCTGACAAATGCTTGGTATTGGTAAGTACTAAAACAAATAAAAAATAAAACGTAATAAATGGTATGGGTGCATCCCTACTGCTGTCCAAATCTGCCCCCTGTGCTCCTTCCTCCGGAGTGGTGTCTGTACAATACAGGGGGTGTGTTATATGCCAGATCACCAGGTAAAAACAGAGAGAAAAGGCCTAAAAAATGAAAACGAATGCAGTCACCACATCTAATGATTGGTAAGCTGCAATATAATAAATTTTTGGACTTGGGTTTAATATCGCTTTTAAAAAAAACACGCAGCAGGGCTTACAGACATGCTTAGAAGTGCAGTAGGGAAGGGTTTAAAAGATTCTTCGTGACTCCATTTCCTTTATACAGATTTTTCAAAATAATAAATCTAATAATTTAGAGATTGGATGAAAAGCTTAGTGTAATATAACACTTCTGGTAGTTAGGTAAAGCATTTTATATTACAGAGGTCTATACAACAAACCAAGAGGAGGTACGAGGCAGAAGGAAATATACAGGACAACGTGACAATGTATTCTCATGGCCTAGTCTTTAAATTCCCGGAGATCAGCTGGTGAATGTGTAGCGAGTTGCCCAAGCCTGGCATGACATCATCGCGCTGGGAGAGGGACAGTCTTGTTAAACAAGCACTTATACCCACTGAGCAGGACACTGTAAATGTTTAACGTAGAAAGTTAATAAGAGACATCAGGTTTTGGGGAATGCACAAAAGGTGAACAATTTAAGACATGACCTCATGATTTCCCATCACGTTTCCAACTGTACTATATGTGAAGAAAACAAGTGTATTGATCATGAGAACGGCCAATGTCGCCAGAATCAGAGTAGAAACAAAAAGGATTAAAGCCCAAAAAAAAAAAAAAATCAACTTATCCCCTACAGCTCCTAAAAATAAAAAAAAAGCAGTTCCAGCTGCTATACTCACCCGATCTCCAGTGCTGTCAGAGCAGAATCATCCATTCAGTGCCTTAGGCGCAGCTCCTCCTCTGGACTGAAGGACACCCGGTGTCATTTCATCCACTTACTGTAGCCTAAGGTGTCAATATACTCCGGCATCCCTTAATAATGTTTGTTTGAATGAAACGCACATCGGGACCAACAGGGAGCTACAGATTGCATCTATCTGGGTGCCTGCATGTGATTTACTGCACTATATGTGATTTCATCCCTGTCTGTTTGTAAGTAGTTTTAACCTTCATTAAAAAGCCTTAGCCCTTGTACACACGGTCGGAGATTCCGACAACCAAATCCGTCGCATTTTGTCCGAAACTGTTGCATACACACGGTCGGACAAAGTTGTCGGAAAATCCGACGTGATTACGTTATTTCGTTACGACGGGACTACGTTCAGGCTAGTAGCCAATAGCTTTGGTGTAGGAATTTGATCTGAGCATGCGTGGCACTTTGTCCGATCGGAATTCTCTACACATGATCGGAGTATGTCCGATCGGAGCATTTTGTCGGAAAATTTTACCAACAATTTGGAAAACTTGGTCCGTCGGATACTCAGTCCGATGTAGACCACACACAGTCGGAATATCTGACTAAACGGTCCGATCGGACACATTCCGTCGGAATCTCCGACCGTGTGTACAAGGGCTTAAACTTAAACTCTTGGTATGTGACAACCCACCCTGAAATCCCAGCTCATGCTATCCATCCATCCCATGAGGATATTGGTAGAGGGTTGCACAAGTATCGGTACTCATGCAAATATTCCGATGCTTGATCCGATACCTGTTGTATCAGGCCAACATCCTCAGTGTAGCAGGGAGGGCGGGCAGCCTCACAGGTGATCGGTGGGGTGGTGGGGGGAGGTACAAGCACCGATCTCCCTGTATAGGTTTCAATAAAGCATCTGACAGCAGCTTCTCCTCTTCTCCCTCCTGTGGCTGTCAGATGCTTTATTGAAAGCTATACAGGGAGATCGGTGCTTGAACTTCCCCCCCACACCGATCGTCCACTGTGTCCTCCTACCCCGGCTCTCTGGGTCCCCCTCCGGCTCCTCTGTGTGCTCCTCACTCTCTCCGACTCCCCTACATGGTCCTTATCCTCACTCTCTCCGTTTCCCCCTCCAGCTCTCCCATATGGTCCTCACTCTCTCTGGGTTCCTCTTATGGTTCTCAATCTCTTTGGCTACCCCGTGTGCTCCTCGCTCTCTACAGGTCCTCTTCCCGTTGCTCTACATATCCCCCTCCAGCCCCCCTGTATGGTCCTCGCTCTCTCTGGGTTCCTCGTATGGTCCTCAATCTCTTTGGCTACCCCGTGTGCTCCTCGCTCTCTACAGGTCCTCTTCCCGTTGCTCTCCATATCCCCCTTCAGCCCCCCTGTATGGTCCTCACTCTCTCCGGCTCCCCGGGTTCAGAGGCTTTTCAAAAGCTAAATGCTTGTAACAGCTTGTAAACGCTGCTAAACGCATTTCGTTTACAGACATTTTTCATTTTAACAAAAAAATTATTATTATTTTTTGTACAAGCGCTTTTCGACGCAAGCGCAGCTAAAACGCAGCTAAAACACAGCTAAACGGCCATTTTTAGACATTGGTTTCTAGCTGTCATGTTAAATCATTCAAGAGAGGTTGAACAACATCCTGCGTACATGAAGCCTAAACTGCTCATTTGCTCAAAAAGTTTGGAGACCCCTGCTCTAGACCAGTCACTGAGTTTTGTCAGGATAACTCATTTGTACCCAATTACCAGTCATGGAAACGGTCTAACCCCATACTGCCCACACTTGATTGTGCTGCATCCTATTGTCTTGTTTTGGACAACAGCTGCAACCCATATTAATCAGCGACTTCAATTCAAGTCAGTGGAGAAAAATAGGATTTTTGTACTCACTGTAAAATCCTTTTCTCTGAAGTTCATTTATGGACACAGCGCCTTTAATCTTGACCTTATATCGCCACCTTCAGGAAAGAACTAGGCAGAACATGTAAAAACAGCAAAACTGCACAGTACCGCCCAGGGGGCGGTCCTACTGGCTATAACCCCTCACTCTGCTTCCAGAAGCTCAGTTCGTCAAAAAGCAGTACAAGCATAGACAGGATGGGTGGGTGCTGTGTCCGTCAATGTATTTCAGAGAAAAGGATTTTACGGTGAGTACAAAAATCCTATTTTCTCTTTTGTTCATTGACAGACAGAGCACCATTAATCTTGACCTTAGGGATATCTCCAAGCAGTGTCCTAAAACAAGGGGTGGGAACAGCAGGTAAATAAACTCCATCCATAACAACCAGAGCTCCTCAACAGAGGAATTGCAACCTCAAACAACCGCCTGCAAAACCTTGCGGCCGCAGCAAGCATCGGAAGATGCGCTCACATCAACCTTGTAAAATTTAGTGAAAGTGTGAACGGACGACCAGGTCGCTGCCTTACACATCTGGGAAACGGACGCTTGATGTCGGAAAGCCCAGGAGGCACTGATTGCCCCGGTCGAATGTGCTGTGACAGGAAAGGGGGGCGCCCGCCCCCTTAGGGCATAAGCCTGAACCATGATCTGTCTCCTCCACCGAGAAATGGTGGCCGATGAGACCACTAGGCCCTTCTTCAGACCAGCCACTGATACAAACAGCGAGTTCAACCTCCGGAATAGGAGCCGTAGCAGACAGATACACCCGCAGAGCCTGAACCATGTCCAAGGAATGCAAAGCAACCTCTTTGGGATGTGAGGGCCGAGGACATAGGGATGGAAGCACAATGTCCTCATTTAGATGAAAGGCCGAAAAAACCTTTGGAAGAAATGAAGGCTGTGGACGCAGCACCGCCTAATCCTTGTGGAGGATCAAGTAGGGAGAATTGCATGACAAGGCCGCCAACTCAGAAACCCTCCTGGCAGATGTAATGGCCACTAGAAAGACTACTTTCTGAGAGAGTGTCAATAAGGGGATCTCCCTAATGTTTTCAAACGGCAGTTTCTGAAGCACCGAGAGCACCAGATTCAAATCCCATGGAGGCAGCGGTGGTCGAACCGGAGACGCCACATGTCGAACCCCCTGAACATCTGGTGTGCCCCACCTTAGGCAAAGGAGCCGAAATACATCCGGATGCAGCGACCATTCCCCCTGGTCCAGCAGCTGATGACTTAGGTATTTCGCCTGCCAGATTTTTTGCCCGGAATGTATACGGCCGCCAGAGCCAGCACCCGCCGCTCTGTCCACTGCAGGATGTGAGCGACATCCAGCGCTGCAGCCGAGCTCCTTGTCCCTCCTTGATGGTTGACATACGCCACCGGAACGGCGTTGCCCAACTAGATCCTGACTGGACACCCCTGCAGCCACTGTGACCATGTGGAGAGGCACCGCCTGATCACCTGAAGCTCCAGCACATTGATCGGCAGGCAGGATACTTCATGCATTCAGCGACCCCGGGCCGACTGTACGCCCCCACCAGCCAGTCAGGCTGGCGTCTGTTGTGATCACCGTCCAATAAAGAGGAAGGAACGACTTCCCGGACCAAAGGGCCAGAGACCTCAGCCACCAGAGAAGAGACTCCCTGACTAGCTGGCTCACCCGAATTTGACAATCCAGGGATGTCGGAGATTTGTCCCATTTGGACAGGATCTCTTTCTGCAAGGCTCGAGTATGGAATTGAGCATACGGTAGTGCCTCAAAAGTGGCTACCAAGAGACCCAGAAATCCCTTTCAAAAACGCAGTGACGACCACCTGCGGGACATCAACAACTTCACCGCAGCTTGAAGAATCTGCAGCTTGTCTGAAGGGAAAAACACTCTCCCCTCTGAGGAGTCCAGAATCAAGCCCAGGTACTCCAGGTGTTGAGTTGGCACCAACACCGACTTCTGGAAGTTCAGTACCCAACCAAACTCCCGAAGAGTCTGTATGGTGATCTTCCTTTAATTCTGAGACGGAGGCTGCTCTCAGAAGGAGGTCGTCCAGGTAACTCACCATTGCTATCCCTCCTTGCCTTAGCAATGCCAGAATTGGGGCTAGCACCTTGGTGAAGACCCTTGGTGCCGACGCTAGGCCAAAAGGGAGAGCTACAAATTGGTAGTGCTCGTCCCCGACTGCAAATCACAGAAACTTCTGAGTCCCAAAGCATATGGGGACATGCAAGTATGCGTCCTTGATGTCCAAGTATGCCAGGAAATCCCCCTGATGGAGTGCAGCAACCACGGAGCGAACTGATTCCATCCTGAACCTTTGTACTTTCACAAAGCCGTGGGGGCCAGGACCGGACGGACCCCTTCCTTCTTTGGGACTACAAACAGATTGGAGTAGAATCCCTGAAACCTTTCCGGCGTCGGCACAGGTATTATCACCCCGCGCAGCAGCAGGTCCTGTACTGCTCCGAACAGGGCTTCCCGACAAGCTGAAAGAAGATGAAGGTTGGAGGGAAAAAAATCTGTTTGGTGGACAAAAAAGAAACTCTATCTTGTATCCTGATGAAACCAGTTCGCAGACCCACTAGTCGGAAAGTAGGGAGGTCCACCGGGCTGCAAACTCCCGAAGGCGACCCCCCACCTGAGAGTCGGGCGGTGACAAACCTTCATGTGGCAACAGATTTGCTCACAGGTTTGTTTGGCTTGCGAAACCAGGGGCCCTTTTGTCCCTCAGTGGGCACCTTGTCAGATTGGGAACGCTTACCTGCCAATCGCTTCTGAGCGGAAAAGGAGGGCCCCTGCCTACAGCATGGCTCCTTAGCCTTCCTGGACTCTTTCCCCCAGTAACATTCTTAATAATGTCATCCAGCGAGGCACCAAATAGCCTCCCCCCCCAGAAGGGCAAATCCGCCAGTGCTTTCTTAGATGCCTGGTCTACAGACCAGCATTTTAGCCAAATCAGGCCACGTAGCACCACAGCTGATACTTAGGCTCTAGAAAGCAAGGGGGCCATATCTAAGGCCACATCACAGATATACTTCAGGCCCTGCACCAACTGGTCTGCCAGTTCCACACAGACCAGGGAAACCTGTTGCTTCTCCAACTCGCGGTGCAACAATTTAGCCCATTCAGTAAGCGCCTGTGACACCAGGGCCGTGGCTAACACTGGCCGCAATGCTGACCCCACCCTGTAAACATGGACCGGGCAACCGACTCGGCCCCTCTGTTGGCAGGGTCCTTGAAAGCAGGGGTCCCTTCCACCAGAATCTTGGTTACCTTATTTAACCTGGATACCGGGGGGTCAACAACATTTTTTCAGGAAACTCTCCTCAAAGGGGTAATGCACCTCCATCCGTCTCGGGACCAAAAAGGCCCGCTGTGGGCTTCCCTATTCCTTGTAAATAAATGTGTCAAAATAAGTTAGGTAGTAAAACACCTTAGCAGTGCGGGCCGCCTTGTGGGACCCAAAAGGGACCGACACCTCTGTAGATGCCCCCGCCGTATCCTCCATCTTTAGGGTATCTCGCACTGCTGTGATAAGTGCTCCTACTAGCGCTTTTTCCTGCAATGACCCGGACACGGATTCATCCTCACTGTCCAAATGGTCCTGGTCCGCATCCTCTGAAACGTCAGAACAGGGGCCCGAATCTGAATCAGAGTTTTTCCCAGAAGACGGTGGGGGCGTTTTTTTACCCCCCTTACGCCCGCACGCCGCTTCCACCCTGGCAACAAAGGACTCCATGACTGCCGACAGAGCGTACATAGGCACCGCAGGTACAGGGGAACCAGTTGCAATAACAGGGATGTCTGGGGAAGAAGCGCCAGCTTCTGACACCATGCTGACACATTCTCGCCTGTTCCCACTAGGGACCCAAGGCAAGTCACACAAATTGCCCACCCTCCTAGCTGCCACAGACTGAGCTGCCGCCGTCCGCTCTCCCCTGTGCCAGCCAGGAGGTGTTCTGTGTAAGTTTTGCGCTGTTCCAGAATGAACCAGCCACCCAGCGCTAGGGTACAACAAACTGAGGCTACTACAAAATGTCCGCTGGCCGCCTCAGAAAAAAACATCTGAGAGCGTTGGGGAAAATGGCCGCCGGACTTCCAGAAAATGGCTGAATAAGAAAAACTGGCTGTGGTTACAGAAAAATGGCCACGGTTCACGAGGCAGCCAGCCCACATGGCATACACACAGATACCCCAACCATGGCCTAAAACCAGGGAAAAAGACGAGTGGACGACCAACCACCCAGCGCAGGAAACACTTTTTGAAAGATAAAAAGTGCATTTTATATACAGCTATATAGATCAGACCAAAATGAGGGACAAATGAGGGGGAAAGATCGACAGAGGGACATTGCTCCAAATCAGGGACAGTTGGGAGCTATGCTCCCGCAGTCGTCCGCAGTAAGGCTACAGTTAGAAGTCTGCAAGCGGACATCTTTTTACATCCACCCAAGTCTTGCATTTCACACTTATTTTTACCAGTAAAGTCAGCTTATCTAGTGAAATACAGAATTCTGAAATCCGTCAAACTGTTGTGATGTTGTTGTGATTGCCGGTGCTTTTAAAACTCAACATCAAACAATCACACGGACTTCCAAATACTGTATTTCACTATATAAGCTCAGTTTACTGATAAAAATAAGTGTGAAATGCAAGATCCTGGTGGGTGTAACAAGATGTCCGCTTGCCGCCCTCTAACTGTAGGCTTACTGCGGACGAGTGCGGGTGTACCAAGATGGCCACAACAAAAGGTCACTGCCAATGCATATTCTGATGGGTAGCAGTATTCTGATAGAACATCGGATTAATGTTCAGTTTTGACTAGTGTATCCTCTCAGAGCACAGACAGTAATACAAATAGGTCATGGCAGAGTGCAGGGATCTGGATATTAGAAGTGAAGTGGTACAGTGTTGTGTAAGCCGTCGGAATATGGTTACTGGGTTAGTCACATAACACCGGACACGTATGAAATATTCAGTGAGGATAGCTTCCTGTAAATTAGTCCACGTGTATTCTGAATTTAGCACCGAATGTTCCAACACAAGAACAAGAAGAAGCTCACTTCATACCAGTCAGGAACTTTCACTGCACGTTGTCATTCTTCCAATATCTAGTTAGAATGATTGATAATACTATAAATTCTGAATTTTTTTTTCTTTTTATTCTTTCCAAAAAGACTAAAAACGGAAGAGTGTAAAATAAGAGAAATATAATGTCTTCTAAACCACAGATTTAAATAAAAAAAAATAATATACTATAGCAGGGTTAACAGCATCACCACCGCCGCCAGGTCCAAATGAAAAGAACTCACCGCTCCAAATGTAACTGATATGCCCACTGGAACACGCACCTAAGCGCTAGCCCTGGCTCGCCTCCGTGGTAAATTGTCAAAATAAGAAACGGCTGCACCTCACGTGGGCTCCAAGTATAGTTTATTGGAATATGAAAATATCCAAAATGACACCAGAGGACACCAGCAGTGGTCAAGGTGGACGCATTTCACACAACAGAAATGTGCTTAATCATTACCTGTAATTACCAGTAATGATTAAGCACATTTCTGTTGTGCGAAACGCGTCTACTTTGACCACTGCTGGTGTCCTCTGGTGTCATTTTGGATATTTTCCTATTCCTATTATATTTCATTTTGGATATTTTCCTATTATATTTCATATTATTATATTCCAATAAAATTTACATGGAGCCCATGTGAGGTGCAGCCGTTTCTTTCTTATTTTGACAATTTACCACCACCAGGTACCAGCTACAGAAACAACTGCCCCCGGTACACCCCTAAACACAAAAATCATGGTCCTGGAGTTATTTCAAAGGTATTTAGTAACCATGTGTATTTTCTATGGTAGTGGTCTCCAAACTGCGGCCTGGGGGCCAGATGCAGCCCTTTGCTTGTTTTTATCCAGCCCTTGGGGCCCTATTTCATCCATTGATACCAACAATGGGGCATAATTGACACCCACTGACACCAATGAAGAGGGTACATTTCCTCCCAATGACAGCGATAGGGCACAATTCCTCCCACTGACACCAACAATGGGTCCAATGACAACAAAGATGGGACACAATTCCTCTCAATCATCCCACTTACACCAATAATGGGGCACAATTACTCTACCTTAACCACTTCCCGCCCGTTCAATAGCAAATTGACATCCGGAAAGTGGTTCTGTTATCCTGACTGGGCATCATATGACGTCCTTCTGGATAACATGCCGCGCACGCCCGTGGGGGCACTCACCGCGGCAATCGGTTGTGCGGTGTGTCAGTCTGACACACCGCTACACTGATCTCGGTAAAGAGCCTCCAGCGGAGGCTCTTTACCACGTGATCAGCCGTGTCCAATCACGGCTGATCACAATGTAAACAGGAAAAGCCATTGATTGGCTTTTCCTCACTCGCGTCTGACAGACGCAAGTAGACAAGGGGGGGTTTGCGCTGATTGTTTATCAGTGCAGCCCCCCCTCAGATGCCCACACTAGACCACCAGGGAAGCCGCAAGGACCCCCAGGGAAGTGGGCAACATTTGGATGGCCAGGTATGTACCCCTTGGCCATCCACATGTGCAAATGTTGTCCAATCTGTGCCAGTCAGTGCCCACAAATGGGCACTGACTGGCACATCATGTAGCAAAATAAAACAGTGATGCCCAGCAATGCAACCCACCAGTGTCATCAGTGCCACCCATCAGTGTCCAGCAGTGTCACCTATCAGTACCCATCCATGCCCACCTATCAGTGCTCATCCGTGCCACCTATCAGTGCCACCCATAAGTACCCATCAGTGCCACCCATAAGTGCCCATCAGTGCCGCCTATGAGTGCCCATCAGTGCTGCCTTTGAGTGTCCATCAGTGCCACCTATGAGTGCCCATCAGTTCTACATACCAGTGCCACCTATCAGTGCCCATCAGTGCCACCTATCAGTGCCACCCATAAGTACCCATCAGTGCCACCCATAAGTGCCCATCAGTGCCGCCTATGAGTGCCCATCAGTGCTGCCTTTGAGTGTCCATCAGTGCCACCTATGAGTGCCCATCAGTTCTACATACCAGTGCCACCTATCAGTGCCCATCAGTGCCACCTATCAGTGCCCATCATCATTGCCTGTCAGTGCCACCTCATCAGTACCACCTCATTGGTGTCACCTCATCGGTGCCCATCAGTGCCGCCTTATTAGTGCCCATCAGTGCAGCCATATCAGTGCCCGTCATTGAAGAAGAAAACGTACTTATTTACAAATAATTTTAACAGAAACAAAGAAAAACTTTCGGTGTTTTTTTTATTTGTTGCGCAAAAAATAAAAAAATCGCAGAGGTGCTCAAATACCACCAAAACAAAGCTCTATTTGTGGGAACAAAATGATAAAAAAATTGTTTGGGTATATTGTAGCATGACCACGCAATTGTCATTCAAATTGCTACAGCGCTGAAAGCTGAAAATTGGCCTGGGCAGGAAGGTGTCTAAGTACCCAGCATTGAAGTGGTTAAACAAACAATGGGGCATTATTTTTCCCACTGATGTCGGGACTATTTCTACTCCCACTGGGCACCGTCCGGCCCTTTGTATAGAAGGTTTGGAGACTCCTGTTCTACGTGATACACTTCCAAAGCTTTGGCTGTCATTGTGTTTTTTTATCTGTAAACGATAACATTTGTATTGATTTTTAACATTTTCACCTTATTTTTGTTTATTTGTGTGCGCTAAAAAAATCCCCACCACTCACATTTTCCAATTTGCATATATTTCTATAAGGTAACCTTGATCATTAGGAGATCTTTGCCCAATAATGATTTTATGCTTGATAACTGGACTGTGTATGTGGCACTAACAAAAGACTGATAATCTCAAGACACATAAACCAGAAAAATGTAATTTGGTCAGGTTCAGCCACATGGTCAGTGGCAAAACTATAGCCATAGAAGCCCAGGCTGCTGTTATGGGGCTCCTAGATGGAAGGGGGCCCAACTAGAAGGTCATTGAGGCAACAAACAGGGAAAACCAGTGTGTATGTAAAGGTAACACAGATCCAGTACCATTAATCCTGATCCTCAGATGTCTACATTTCAGAAGATCTGACTGTCAGATCCATGGGACAAGTTTTTGGGATCATGTTGAGTCACAAATCAGCCCCCATCTTTTAGTAGATTGATTGCCTTCAGAACTTGTGGTCATCATGGCCAGCTTTATAAAATGAACCCTGTGTGTCTAACATAGACTTTCTAAAGCTAAAAAAATCCAAGAGTCTTTCCTAAGCTAAAGGGTTGTTTGAGATTTGTAGTTCTTCTAAACATGCAACACACTTAGATTTTACACCAAAGCTCTAAGCCCTTGTACACACTGTCGGAGATTCAGACGGAATTTGTCCTATCGGACCGTTTTGTCGGATATTCTGACTGTGTGTGGTCTCCATCGGACTGTTTCTGTCGGAGTATCCGACGGACCAAGTTTTCCAACTTGTCCGAAAAATTTTCCGACAAAATGCTCCGATCGGACATACTCCGATCATGTGTAGCCTACTCCGACGGACAAAGTGCCACGCATGCTCAGATCAAATTCCTAGACCAAAGCTATTGGCTACTAGCCTGAACGTAGTCCCGTCGTAACGAAATAACGTCATCACGTTATGTACAATCGGATTTTCCGACAACTTTGTCCGACCGTGTGTATGCAACAGTTTCGGACAAAATCCGTCAGACAAAATCTGTCGGACAAAATCCAACGGATTTGGTTGTCAGAATGTCCGACCGTGTGTACAAGGGCTTAGATCCTATACTCTAGATCAGTGGATGTTGAGAAGTCATGGTGAACATTCATGCTCTGCATTGCTGCTCTTCTCTGCAACTTGTATCCACAACACTGGTCCGTGATAAGGATGATCTAAGGTTGAGGCCAAACTCAGTTCAGTTGTCTGTTTGGGCTGAGGGCTACTATCATGTGACAGTTTCCTGTAGGTTCAAACCTTAGCTCATTCCTGACTATGCTGACAGCTCTCCTGCTACCTGTCAGCCATAGACAGTTGGAATCTCAGCCGATTCATCAGGGACCAACTGAGATTCAAACCACGGAAAGAAAATACTAATATTTTGTGGACTTTAATTTGAGATTCAAACCATGTATGGGCAGGCTGAGGCTCCATGCACACTAGTTTTTTTTAAGCTCAAAAAACCTGGATAATAGCATTTTTTTTTTTTATGCTGGCTTGTAGTAGCTGTTATGAGCGTTAACATTTTATAAGGATTTTTATAGTACATGGAAAAAAAATGCTTGAATAAAGCTTAGGAGCGTTTTAGTAGCATTTAAGCCCCATACACACGATCGGACTTTCCAACAACAAAACCGTGAAATTTTGTTCCAAGGATGTTGGCTCCAACTTGTCTTGTATACACACGGTCACACAAATGTTGGCCAACAATTCCGAACGTAGTGACGTACAAGACGTACGTGATATCTCCATTACGAATGCCAGTCTTACAAGACCGAGCGCTTCCAGGTCATCCTTGATTCCAAAGATGTGTGTGTAACGGCACCCCTAATATAAAGGGGGTTAACGCCATTTACGATGTTCCTTCTCCTAGACACACATCCACTCGCTACCAATATCCACAGCTAAACGACCCTTTCCTATAGGAGCCGACCCCTCTGGCAAAAAGACGAGACGCACTCTGTCTCTTCTGTAGTAGGAATGACTTTATTATTGAGAAACATTGTAACTTTATGCACAATTCAAGGCACATGCTTTAACATGAACAAGGGCCCAGCTCCACCCACACATCCCAAGACTCAACACCTCATCCTGACGTCTGCTAGGCTTCAAACGATCCCACCCAATACACATCTTTTCACAAAGGGTTGGCAGCCAGTCTGTCTGGCACTTTACAATACACACAAGGACAGACTTAAATGAACAATAGAAATGCAAAACAACTTAATTCCTCACAGCAATGATACTTAACCCCCATATACAGTATACATCCAATCTATATACCATGTATATACAGCCTTGAATATGGCTATCACAGACCATATCGGGGGTTTCTTTTATTCACTCTGTGTCCAAAGTGACCCCACTGTCACAGTGTGTTTGTACTTTGGACTTTTGTCCAACAGACTTGTGTACACACAATCGGAAAGTCCGACAACACACATTTATTGGAGGAAAATTTGAGAACATGCTAGCCGAAATTTGTTGGCGGAAAATCCGACAACAATTTTATGATGGAGAATACACACGGTCAGACTTTTCCGCCAGCAGCCTGACATCCAACATTTCCCGTCGGAAAATCCAATCGTGTGTACGGGCCTTAAGAAGCGTTTAAGATCATTTAGCGTTTTGGTTTTTTTTTGCCGGTAAAAAGCTCCCAAAAACTCTATGAAAACTATTTTGTTTCTGCTTCTAAACACTGGAGCTCGAAAAATGCTTCTGGCATAAAATAGTGTGCATGGATACATAGGATAACACTATTAGCTTCTAGGAACAGAAAGCAAAATGCTCATATTCGCTTCTAGGAGCTTAAAAAAAATGCTAGTGTGCATGGAGACTGAATGTACCCAAGTTGATCGATCGATCAATATGCATTTATTATTAATTATTGCCAGCGGCTACAGCTTTCCCCCGCAGGGAGAACATAATGGCTCAGCTGGAGGCATTCCCCCCCATCAGCACTGACTGTGTGATGGGGAAATCAAGCGATTTTCTTTCCTACAGCCCGCGGAAAATCGCTCCATCTATGGCTGGCTTTAGAGGTTTATAATGTTTAGACCATTTACACTATTGTCCCAATTGACTTACGAGGTTCCACATAGAAAGGCTACTGGGAGGGCCCATGAAAATTTTGGTATGGGGCCCTATGAATGGTAATTATGCCGCTAATGCTGCATACACACGACCGGACTTTTTCTAAGGACTTTCGACTAAGTCTGACGTTCTTCCCAACGGACTTTCAGCGGAGGTCCGATGGACTTTCCGAACGAATGGCCTTGCCCACACACGAACAGATTAAGTCCATTCGAAAGTCTGTTCGTTTTGAACGTGATGACGTAAGACGGGACAAAACAAGGAAGTTCAATATCCAGTAGCCAATAGCTGTCCTTGCGTTATATTTGGTCCGTCAGACCAGCATACAGATGAATGGATTTTTCAACTGGATTCGAGTCCGTCGGAAAGATTTGAAACATGTTTTATTTCTAGGTCCGTCTGATTTTTTACCCAAAAAATGATCGGACTAGCCCACACACGATCAGATTGTCCGATGGACTGATCCCGTCGAACCTAGTCTGCCGGAAAGTCGGGTCGTGTGTACGTGGCATAAGGCCCCTTTCGCACGTTTGCTCAGCAGGGATCGATCTGTTGATCTTCACTGAGCAGGCGGATTACAGGTCCGTCTCCGCTCACTGTGCAGAGACGGACCTCGGATGAACAGAGGTGGCCAGAGGTAGAGATTGGATGAAAACGGATCCGCCTGTCCGTTTTCATCCGATTCCATCCAATCCGCCAGTCGGATGGAAAATAGGGTTTCCATCTGTCTGGATTTGGTGGATCGGATAGTGCCGGATATCAGCGGACATATCACAGCTGACATCCGTCTCTCCATAGAGGTGCATGGAGCTTCCAATCAGGTCCGCCTGATAAACGGACAGACGGACCTGATCGGACAGAATGTGTGAAAGGGCCCTACAAGAAGTGTATGCAAAGTGATCTAATAGTCTTAAATGACTGAACTGCTGGTATTCGGCCACAAGTGATTTCCCCCTCTCTGAGTGCTTGCTGCAGTTAATGAACCTTGCCATGCAAAGACTAAACCAATAACCGTTTTTGCTGTCACTTGGTGCTAGGAGGAAATGATTCCTTATAAAAAGATACATGTTTGCTAGGAGAAGCTAACATTCTGTAATGACTATATGGCTACTGATTAACAATAATTACATTAGAAATAAAGTCAAACATTTTTTTTCATTTTGGATGAAGTAAGGGAGGGTTTTAACCCCTGACAGTTTTTTGCCCTCTGTGTCCCATTGTGGAGATTTCCCTTCACTTCCTGTCCCATAGCCAAGAAGAAATCCCTCCAAAGCTGTCAGGTATTCGAATCCCTCTCCATTCCATTTAAAAACGTAAAAAAAAAGTCTAGTTATACTTTAAATCTACTAAAACCTAATTCCAAGAAATACAAAAGTGTTTGTTAATTAACCAGTTCAGCTCCGGAAGATTCACCCCCCCTTCATGACCAGGTCATTTTTTGCGATATGGCCCTACGTTACTTTAACTGACAATTGCGTGGTCGTGCAACCAAATACCCAAATAAAATGTATGTCATTTTTTTCCCACAGATAGAACTTTCTTTTGCTGGTATTTGGTCACCTCAGCATTTTTTATTTTTTGTGGTATAAACAAAAAAAAAGCAAAATTTAGAAAAAAAAAAAAACACATTTGTTTTACTTTCTGCTATAAAACATATCCGAGGAAATGTAAGCACTAGCAATGCTAGTAGCGCTGCGAGTCTTTATATTTCCTCGGAGGTCTAAGCATTTTTTCGTATATAGTATTAAATTTAAAGCTGCGGCTAATTTATCAACTGAAATATCAGATTCCTAAGCCCTTGTACACGCGGTCGGAGATTCCGACGGAATGTGTCCTATCGGACCGTTTTGTCGGATAATCCGACTGTGTGTGGTCTCCATCGGACTGTTTCCAACTTGTCCGTAAAATTTTACGACAAAATGCTCCGATCGGACATACTCCGATCATGTGTAGCCTACTCCGACGGACAAAGTGCCACGCATGCTCAGATCAAATTTCTAGACCAAAGCTATTGGCTACTAGCCTGAACGCAGTCCCGTCGTAACAAAATAACATCATCACGTTATGTACAATCGGATTTTCCGACAACTTTGTCCGACCGTGTGTATGCAACAGTTTGGTTGTCAGAATGTCCAACAGTGTGTACAAGGGCTAAGTGCTGAGGTGAAGTGGACTTGTGCAATTTGTGATTGTATACTTTCTCTTTTATAGTATAAAACATATCCAATGAAAAAAATTAAAAAAATGTAATTTCTTTATAAATTTAGGGCAATAAAAACAAATCCTAATAACCGTATATTAAAAAGGTTTGTGCAATCAGTTATAGCATCTACAAACTATGGGATATATATTTTTTTTACTAGTAATGGTGGCATTCAGTCACTTATAGCAGGATTGAGATATTGTGCTGGACAAATCGGACACTAACTGACACTTTTGACACTTTTTTGGGTGACACTAATACTATGATCAGTGCTAAAAATAGTGTACTAATGACACTGACTGGGAAGGGTTTAACACCAGGGGCAATCAAAGGGTTAACTGTGTGCCTAACCAGTGCTTGTGTACAATGGGGGGGGGGGGGGGTGATTTTACTAGGGGAAGACATGGATCCTTATCCCTGCTTTGCGGAGACACATGATCCATGCCTTCCCTACTGACAAAACAGCAATCTGCCTTATTTACATAGACAGACTGCCGCTCTGCCTTTGTAACAAATGACCGGCAGGTACCGACGGACATCGAGTCTGCGGTATCTGCTAATTGGGTCCCTCTGTGCATAATCACAGCAAGTGAGCCACCGCTGGTGCACATTCACGCCCGCTACTCGGAAGTGCGAGATCACGTATATATGCGTGATCCAGCACACAGTGGCCACCCTGTAGCAGTAAAACTGTTATAGGACGGTTGTGAAGTGGTTAATATGAGTATCTGCAATTACAATATTATACCCATGATAAAAGTGGCAGTAAAAATATTTTCATCTTCAAGGTCTTGTACAGCAGTAATGCCCTGTACACACGGTCAGACGGAAAAGGTCCGATTGGATTATATTGTCGGAAAATCTGATCGTGTGTGGGCTCTATCGGACTTTCCGGCGGAAAAAATTTGAGAGCAGGATCTAAAATTTTCTGACAAAAAAATCCGATCTGACTTTTTCCGATCGTTTGTAGAGAATTCCAACGGAAAAAGTGCCAAACATGCTCAGATCAAATTACAAGACCAAAGCTATTGGCTACTAGCCTCTACGTAGTCCCGTCGTACACAACGAACGTCACCTCGTTCCAAGCGAATGGATTTTCCGACAACTTTGTTTGACCGTGTGTATGCAACACCAGTTTCGAAAAAAATCCGTCTGCAAAATTCTGACGGATTTTGTGGTCGGAATGTCCGACCGTGTGTACAGGGCATAAAAGCTTTGGGTATTACATTACTTTAATTAACACAATGCGTTATCAATGCATTAAGGTGTGATGCATCAACAGTACTGATGTATGAACATCAGATAATCCTGGCAGAAAGTTCCTGTGTAAAAACATGTATATACACACATATTTGCATGTATTTGCTTGTATACACGTATACACCTGTAGTATACTAACCAGCAATGCAGATTTTTTTAAATGATCTTTATGCAGCAGTAGTTTACACACCTGTGTGTACAGACCCATTAAAAACAATGGTCTACATTTACAGCATAACAAAAAAAAAGTCAGAATGCTCAAAAACATGGCGTTTATAGGCCTCCATATGTAAGAAACCTAAAACCGCTCATTCATTTAGAAGGAGCTGAGAGAACCCCTTCACACACCGATACACCTGACTCTCACTGCCCTCTACTGTATTAGTGCTCTGTGCCACCCTTTTTAAAAGAACACCGCGGTTTGTGCATAAAGTGCACTGCTGGAAAAGGTGCAACACGGCAACCCAAAGAAAAGAATGGCACCTCAGACCTACGCGGTCCATCATGGTGTAATTTCATGGCTTGACAGTTCAGTTGAGAGCACAAGCAAATGTGCCAATTATCATCATGGCATGGCTTGAATAGAACGGTTTTTGGAAACCATGAAATTGATGGGTTTGGTTCTGCTTTAAAGTGGAAGTAAACCCTCCTATTGTTTTCAGCCAAGGAAGCTGCTATCTTGGCCTCTGTGTAATCTTTAAAGCGGTTCTATACCCGCAAAAAAAATAAAAAACTTGTAAGGCTAAGGCATAATGAGTAGGTATGGACTGCATACTAGCTCATTATGAAATACTTACCTTAGAACGAAGCGCTGGCATCACTTCCCGGTCACTGCTGAGGGAGCTGACATGTTCCCTCTGTGTTTCTTCCAGGTTCACAGCTCCGACGCTGTGAGTGGCCGGAGCCGCGATGATGTCACTCTCTTTCCGGTAAGGAGCTCTGATTTTCCGGCAAAGCGCATGCGCCGCTGACGTCAGTGGCTGCATGCAAGGTGAATATCTCCTAAACCATACAGGTTTAGGAGATATTAATTTTCCCTACAGGTAAGCTGCTTACCTGTAGGTAAAAGTGTGAAAGTGAGGTATACAACTGCTTTAACTGCCATGATGCTGAACATGTGATCAGTTATGACACCAGCCATTGGATGGTTTGACAGTTTGGGAGCACAACCAATGTGACAGTTACATTACTGTTAAATCGATGGGTTAAGGCCCCTTTCACACTGGGGCGGTTTTCAGGCGCCTGTGTAGCGCCTGAAAAAACAGGCCCCTTTCACTCCAGTGTGAGAGCCCGAGGGGCTTTCACACTGGAGCGGTGCGCTAGAAGGACAGTGAAAAAAGTCCTGCTAGCCGCATCTTTGGAGCGGTGAAAGGAGTGGTGTATTCACCGCTCCTAAACTGCTCCTACCCATTGAAATCAATGGGACAGCATGGCTATACCGCCGGCAAAGGTGCCTTACTTCCACTTTAACCCAATAACTTGGAATTGGCTGCCAATGCACCTTAATGGCCCCAAAAATGTTTGACCTTTTTTGTATTGCAATGCACCACAGTACAGGCATACCCCACTTTTAAATACACAATGGGGTTTATTTACTAAACTAGAATGTGCAAAATCAGGTTCACTTCTGCATAGAAACCAATGAGTTTCCAGGTTTTATTACTAAAGCTTAACTGAACAAGCTGGGGTTAGAAGCTCATTGGTTTCTATGCAGAAGTGAGCCTGATTTGTCACTTTCCAGCTTTAGTAAATAAACCTCATTGTGTTCTTAAAAGTGGGGTATGCCTGTACATGACATGTGTGTTGTGGTGCATTGCATCGTTCGTGCGGTGCATTGACTGCTACTGTAGTTGAGTAGTAGGATGCCATTCTGCATGAATGACAATGCAGCAATGTGTGATAATGAGTTTTACTGGGCATAGATCAGAAGGAGGCCCCATTCACACCTATGTGATTTGTCGCACTTCACTCATAGCATTACAAGACACAACACTAGAAATCCCATTATTGTCTATGGAGCCAGTTCATACCTAAACAACGCGCTTCTGTGTGACTTGGAAAAAGGTACTGGCATATGCATTTTTGGTCTCATAGAATCAATAGGAGTGCATGAAAAACATTCAAAAAAATGCATAATAAAAATGCATGTAATTCATGGAAATGCAGACGATCCATATCCAAGCACAAAGCAGCGCTGGGATTTTTTTTCTTCTATTACATTGGAAAAATAAAAAGAAGGCATTGCATTGATTTTTTTTTTTTTCACTGCTAATTATTTGGAAATAATTACAATATTATTTTAAAAAGTGAAAGCGATTTTTTCAGTATCCTCCAGTCTGCTTTGGGATGACAATACACACTACAATGAGATTATTATTATTATTTTTATTATTATTTTTCACAATTTATATAGCGCCAACAGTTTACACAATGTAGAGGTGGGGGACAGCACAATTACAGTACAGTTCAATACAGAAGGGACAGGAAGGCCCTGCTCGTAGAGCTTACATTCTAAAGGGAGGGGGTGGGGGTACAAAAGGTAATAGATGTGGGGAATGATTTGATGGGGGTGGTTCGGGGGCAGTTAGGTGGGTGAGGGATAGGCTTCCCTGAATAAGTGAGTTTTCAGGGATCTCCTAAAGGTGGACAGGGTAGAGGCTGATCGGCTATACCGGGGGAGGGAATTCCAGAGGATGGGAGAGGCTCTGGAGAAGTCCTGAAGGCGAGCATGGGAGGAGGTAACAAGGGAACTAGAAAGCAGGAGGTCCTGGGAATAGCGGAGGGGACGATTTGAGCGATATCCGCAGATGAGGTGGGCGATGTAGATTGGGGCGATTTTGTGGATGGCTTTGTATTTTATGGTTAGCATTTTGAAATTTATACGGTGGGGTAAGGGAAGCCAGTAAAGGGATTGGCAGATCGATTAGTGAGGTGTATTAGTCTAGCAGCAGCATTCACAATAAATTGAACGGGGGATAGCCTGTGTATGGCTAGGCCATTAAGGAGAGAGTTGCAGTACCAAGGTGGGAAATAATCAAGGAGTGAATAAGTTGCTTTGTGGTGTCATTAGTCAGGAAGGTGGAATTCTGGAGATGTTGCGGAGGTGAAGGCGGCAGGATTTAGCCAGTGATTGGATGTGGGGGCTGAAGGAGAGCTCAGAGTCGAGGATTACACCCAGGACCCTGGCATGTGTGGAGGGACCAATGGTTGAGCTGTTGATCTTAATGGTAAAGCCATGGGGGGGATCGGGAAATATTACAAGCTCAGTTTTAGAAAGATTGAGTTTGAGAAAGTGGTGTGACATCCATCTATACCAAGAAGTCATTCAGTAAGTTTGAGATCCGTGAGGAGACCGAGGGGGTGAGATGAGGAGAGATAGATCTGGGTGTCATCGGCGTAGAGGTGGTATTGGAAGCCATGGGAGGTTATCAACTGGCCCAGGAAGAAGTATATATAAGAAGAGGTATATTATACAATCCCTGCACAATCTCCTTTTAAATTTACCAAAATAGTGTAATATGAGGACAAACTTAAACAGTCCATTCAATTTGTATCCAATAAGTCAGGTCTATACTACACAATGGATGGTAAATCTTATAGTAAATTTTGACCATACACTATATATTCTGATGGTACAGTCCCATAAATGTTAAAAATGTCTTTATTAGCTTGGACCCACAGCCAAGTTGTCTATGTGTAGTACACTCCTAGTAGTATACAGCTATTATAGGCAAACACTGGAAGGCTGGAAAGACTTACATGTGAGTGCAAATCTTTTATATGACCTTTTTTTAACCATTAAAGTATGGGATTTTGCGCAATGGTGGTAGTTTTTGTCTTTTGATAACCATATTAAATGGAGGATCATCAGAAAGTAGTCTGCGATTTGGTGGAGACATATCTACGCACCTATATGGAGGATTAAACAAAGGCAATACACGGGCTTGTTTACAACGGCTTTTTGGTAAGTACATGGATGGTGGTGGTTAATCACAACACGGTTGTCTTGGAAGTCACCATTTGTTTAGCACGGTGGATCAACTTACTTGGACTTTATTGTTTGGTTCATATTTCAACATACGTTTGTGTTCTGGGATTTTCCACATTTGTATAACAGGTTTTTTTATGGCAAATCATTAGCACATTAATACACCGTTTGATTTATGTATTTAAAGGGCAAGTGCAATAGGTTGTTTTGTTTTTTTGCACATTTTTTTTCACTTATCTAGCGCTGAAAATTAGCTGCAGCACAGTCCACGGTATCTAATAATTGAAATTTGTTTTGCGCCGGTGGCACACACATAAATGGACCCACAGCATAACATAGATAGTTGGAATGAAAAAAGACACCATGTTCATCATGTCCCTCTAGCTCAATAGTCTCCAAAATGCAGTCCACAATTCAGATGTGGCCCTATGCTTTGCCTTTATCCGGCTCTTGGGGCACCATGCCATCCGCTGACACCAATAATGGGGCACCATTCTTCCCATAGACACCAAGGATGGGGCACCATTCCTCCCACTGACTCCAATGATGGGGCGCCATTCCTCCCAGAGACACCAACGATGGGGCACCATTCCTCCCGCTGACTCCAATTATGGGGCACCATTCCTCCCGTAGACACCAAGGATGGGGCACCATTCCTCCCGTAGACACCAACGATGGGGCACCATTCCTTCCCACTGACCCTAATGACGGGGCACCATTCCTCCCTCTGGCACCAATGATTGGGGAACCATCCCTCACACTTACACCAATGATGGGACACTATTACTTCCACCGACACTGATGGGGCACCATTCCTACCACTGACACCAATGATTGGGGAACCATTCCTCCCACTGACACCAACAATGGGGCACCATTCCTTCCACTGATGCCAACAATAGGGCACTATTTCTTCCACTAAAAGCAATGATTGGACACTGTTTGCTCTCACTGACACCACAGCATTTTCTAATCGCACTGGCTACAGCCCGGCCCCTCTAAAGCCACAAGAACCATAAACTAACCCTTTGTTCAGAAAGTTTGGAGACCCCTGCTCTAGGCCAACCAACAAATACTAAATAAATAAATACATAAATAAATAATCCACATCTACATGAACCTTAAACACACAATTCTAATGCATTAAATCTCCTTAAACTGGATTCAGCTTTAGGGCCGGTTCACACTGCGGCGCGAGGCGAGGCGACACGGCTCGCCTCGCCTCGCTCCCGCAAGTTGTCCCCATTGAGTACAATGGAACCATTCTGAGAGGAGCGACTCGAGTCGCTCCGACTCAGAAAAAAGGTTCCTGTACTACTTCGGGGCGACTTCGGGGGCGACTTGCATTGACTTCTATGCAGAAGTCCTCTGCAAGTCGCCGCTGACCCCCCCTGCAAGTCGCGGCGAGGAAGTCGGAGACGCCTCGCCGCGGCTCGCAGTGTGAACCGGCCCTTACAGAAGGACAGATCTATAATAAAACAGATGTATTGTGATAAATACAGTATCCATCTTTACAGTACATTTGTATTTTCTAAGTATGTGCCCATTCATCAACACTCTCCTACCTCTCTATTCCACTGATATTTTTTCCTCACTTCACAGAGCTCTACAAATATATTTGTCATTTATTCCCTATGTATACACAATATACCTACAACAACAATATACACAATATACCTACACCTACAAAAAACTTTGTAACAATTCACATCCAGGGGAAGTCATTGCTCCATAATTATGTTGTTGCTTCTTTTCAAACATTGCTTTACCTAATTCATTGGGGGACATTTACAAAGCAAACTAGTGACACGATCATTCACAAATCAGGCTGTCTCAGTCTCTGTGACGGGGCGACGGCCCTGTGTGTCTGTATTCCTGGGCAGCCAAGTGCCACAGTTTGCAAAATTCAAAGACAAATTTATTCCTAAAAGGTTTCCACACTAATCTGACACATAGTCAGGGTCAGGTTTAATGCAGTCACAAATGTGGTCTGTACAACTGCCAAAAGAGGAATTTATGACCGGGGCTGTCAGCTTGTAATAAATCGGTCTCACCATGCCTCCCACTGCCCCTGTTTGGCATCACTTTACCTTGCAAAAAGGATCGATAACTGTCTCCCTTTGTACTTTCAATGCCATTTACAGTATAATCATGAATTGCCTTGTTATAGCAATGATTTCTAGCAGTCTCAGGTAATATGTCTCAGTTTCCATCCTCTCCTATAGCATGTCCACAGTCTCTGAATGTCTCCTTTAGCATGTCCACAGTTTCTGACCATCTCTTGTATCATGTCTGCAGTCTCTGACCATCTCTTGTATCATGTCCGCAGTCTCTGACCATCTCTTGTATCATGTCTGCAGTCTCTGACCATCTCTTGTATCATGTCTGCAGTCTCTGACCATCTCTTGTATCATGTCCGCAGTCTCTGACCATCTCTTGTATCATGTCCGCATTCTCTGACCATCTCTTGTATAATCTCTGCAGTCTCTGACAATCTCTTGTATCATGTCTGTAGTCTCCAACAACTCCTATAGCATGTTCACAGTCTCTGAAAGTCTCCTGTAGCATGTCCCCAGTCTCTGACCATCTCTTGTATCATGTCCAAGGTCTTTAACTATCTAATGTTTTGTGTCTTCTGTCTCTGACACTGAATTTAATGTGCAGCCCTTTAGTGATGTTAGGGGCCACACTTGAGGTCCCCCATATCAAGAAAGTTGGCCACCACAGGATTAATCTTTAAAAAAAATGTACATTTCATTTTATTAAAGTTAAAATTTTAATTCAATTCACCCTACAAAAAAGCGATTGATATATATATATATATATATATGTGTGACCTTAAGGATGAATCATTACAGGACTGTATGAGTCTCAGTTATTCTGCACAGGGGAACTACATGTCCCAGCATGTGATCCCAGTGATAGAACCAGTGACCCCAGTGATAGGACTGGTGATCCCAGTGATAGGACCGGTGATCCCAGTGATAGAACCAGTGACCCCAGTGATAGGACTGGTGATCCCAGTGATAGGACCAGTGGCCCCAGTGATAGGACCAGTGATCCCAGTGATAGGACCAGTGATCCCAGTGATAGGACCAGTGATCCCAGTGATAGGACCAGTGGCCCCAGTGATAGGACCAGTGATAGGACCAGTGATCCCAGTGATAGGACCAGTGATCCCAGTGATAGGACCAGTGGCCCCAGTGATAGGACCAGTGATAGGACCAGTGATCGGACCAGTGGCCCCAGTGATAGGACCAGTGGCCCCAGTGATAGGACCAGTGATCCGACCAGTGATCCCAGCACAGATCAGACCCCCTCCATCCACCTGCACACAGTCCCCCCATAGTACTCACTGCTCATCTTCTTGGGTCCATTGGTCTCCACCGCCTTGGCTGGGGGTCTGCTCCCCCCCTGGCTGTGTGTCTGGGTGCTACTTGAACAGCCCATGTCTCCTGGTCCTGGGATGACAGGGGAGGGGGGTGAAGTTCAGGAGAAGTCCACAGCGAGATCCTGCACTGTGTCTGCAGAGGTCACATCCAGCACCGTGGGATGAGAACGCACCGGGGAGTAGCAGTTAAAGTTTCTGCGCAGCTCTCCGCCCGGCTGGTGACAGTTTACTGATCACCGTATGACCTGCAGTACGGAGCGTTATCCTGCAGGGGGTGTGACAGCGAGCAGGATCTTCTGCGCGTGCGTCAACTCCATACAGATCCATCACGGTGACAACCTCCCTGGGGCTGAACTATGCACTGTACACAGAGGAGAAGAGGGAGGAAAGGTTATCATACAGGCAGAAATGTTTACACCATGATGGCATCACCATACCTCAATATGGTACAACACTATTTCCTTTTTATTTTTCCTCCTTTTTCCAATTCTGTACAGTGCTGAGCAAAGAAGTCTGCAAGAGAATAATAAGAGGGTGCAGATCTCCTCCCCCCATTAAAGCAGAACCCCCCCTACCTAAAGCAGACATTCCCCCTCCTTAAAGCAGAACCACCCCTCCCCCTGCCAAAGCAGACTCTCCTTAAAGCGGAGGTCCACCCTAAAGTGGACCTCCGCTCATCGGAACCCTCCCCCCCTCCGGCGCCACAATTGGCACCTTTCAGGGGGGAGGGGGGTGCAGATACTTGTACAGTACAGGTATCTGCACCCACTTCCGGGATAGCTCTCTGCGGAAAGGGGCGTAGATTACGCCCCTTTCCGCAAGTGCCCGCCCCTTTCTGCAAGTGCCCCGCTGCCTGCTGGGAAACACAGATCCCAGAGGCAGCGGGGAGCGTCCTTATTGCGCAGCGCGATTCGCGCATGTGCAGTAGGGAACCGGGAAATGAAGCCGAAAGGCTCCATTTCCTGATTCCCATACCCAAGATGGCGGCGGCAGCACCCGACAAGACGATCTAGAGATCGGCTTCGGGTGCCGACATCGTGGGTGCGCTGGACAGGTAAGTGTCACTATTTTAAAAGTCAGCAGCTGCAGTATTTGTAGCTGCTGGCTTTTAAAAAAAAAAAAAAAAACGCGGAGTCCCGGCGGACTCCCGCTTTAACAAGTTCAGCCCCGGAAGGTTTTACCCCTTTAATGACCAGGCCATTTTTTGTGATACGGCACTGCGTCATTTTAACTGATAATTGTGGGGTCGTGCGACGCTGTACCCAAACAAAATTGTTCACCTTTTTTTTCCACAAATAGAGCTTTATTTTGGTGGTATTTAATCACCTCTACGGTTTTTATTTTTTTCACTATAAACAAAAAAAGAGCGACAATTTTGAAAACAAATATATATTTTTTTTACTTTCTGCACTAAGGCCCCTTTCACACGGGATGGATCAGTAATGATCCGCCCCGTGATGATCCGCTTGCTCAGCCGGGATCGCTCTGTTGTCCCCGCTGAGCCGGTGGATAACAGGGCGGTCCCGGCACAGTGTGCAGGGACTGCCCTGTCAGCTCTCCGCTCTCCTCTATGGGGGGATTGGATGAACATGGACCGTCTGTCCGTGTTCATCCGATCTGCTCTGCAGACGGATAGAAAAATAGGATTTTCCTCCGTCTGCAGAATCGGACAATTGCGGAGGCGGACGATATCGGGTGTCTGCAGATGTTCATCCACAGACACCCGCTATCCCATAGGAATGCATGTATGTCCGAATTTCATCCGCGAACGGATGGATGAAATATGGACATACTGTCTGCATGTGTGAAAGGGGCCTAATACATATCCAAAATAAATATATATAAATATATATATATATATATATATATATATATATATATATATATATATATATATATATATATATAAACACATTTATTCATCAGTTTAGGCCATTATGTATTCTGCTACATATTTTTTGGTAAAAAAAATAAAATCGCAATAAGCGTGTAGCACTAACCCCCAAGGAGCTGCTGGTTATTTTTGGGCTTACCGTTACCTTTCATTCTCCTTGTGACACGTCTAGGGGATGTCCCGTGGTAGATGGCCCAGTAACTTGAGACTGGCAATAGATCCACTTGAATGGATTTCATTTGCAAATTCAGACAATTGAACAGTTTTTTCAACTTGGGATCAGAGGGATGGAAAAGGAAGTTCAGATACTCTCAATGTCAAAGTCCAAAACATTAAAGAACTTGCTTACTTTGACTGCATTCAGAGAATAACCATTCACAGCTGGATGAACACTCAGGTTGGACAGTCCCTCTCTCACAAGGCCTAGCAGCCAACAAGGTGCTTTACTCAGGAACAAAGTCTTTGTCACAGACGTTGTTGCAGAACATGTAGGAAACTAAGCTGTAGAACACTTGTAGGATACCTGGATCTTTCAACCTGCTTGGAGATATCCACAAGACCGGATTCTCTCAGTTACTTCAGCCCTTCCAGGCTCTTGTTAAGAAAACCAACCCGTACATGGTGTTCTTCTAAAGAGTCCTCCCCTGGAATGCTCAAAGTACTCTGGGTCTCTCCCGAACCGGAGACGGCACCCAATAGGGTTGCCACCTTTTCTTCAAGTCAAACCCGAACACTTCCCTTACACTGTAAGGTGGGACTCTGCAGACTCTGATGTAAGGGAGAACTCTGGGGACTCTAACACAAGGGATGCTCTGGGAACCATGATGTAAGGGGGAACACTGAGTACTCTGATTTACAGAAAGGACTCTGATGTAAGGGGGAACATCGTGGCCTCTGGTGTAAAGGGGAACTGTGATATAAGGGGTGCTCTGAGAACCCTGATTTACCTTAGTGTACTCACTCAGAGGCAGGAGAGATAACGTGGGACTTCAGTCACAGACAGGGATGGATGGGGAGCTCACTCACCCCTTGACAGTCAGCACCTCTCATCCTGATGTATCTGAGGCTGCTAGACTTCAAATTTACAGGCACCACTTTCCTTTTCTGAGGCACAGTGCCAGGGATTGGAGTGTGGGCAGGCACAGAGGGGTAAGTGTGGGGGGAAGAGGAGCAGATCGAGCCCTCTCTCCTCTCCCATCTGTATGTTGGGGGATCTGTTAGTTCTGGTTTTGGGCAGTGTGAAAGAGTGTAAAAGACACTCTCAGCTTAGGCAACTGGAGTCAGCAACCCTGCTGGGAGGCCATAGTCCAGTCTGAATAATGTGTCCGGGTTTCAGGCAGTTTGAAACCTGAACACATGATTCCAAACCCGAACTGTCCGGGTGAATCCCGGACAGGTGGCAACCCTAGCACCCAACCACCTCGGAATCCTCCTTTAGTTTCCTTGCCTCGGGCTAGCCAGCCCCGAAACATTAAAGTTGGGTGGATCCGCACACCAGGCCATAGCCTTCCTAGGGGCTGGTCAGGAGGACCAAGACCAAGTAATCAGCACTTCATACTGGACCGGAACGCCGAACCACGTGGCATCCACATCTTAAAGGAGGGCCACTCCCACTGACCTGTCTCAGAGAGAGAGTAATTTAAGCACCTGACCAGACCATAGTTCCACGCCTGCCACAAGAGACAGTGCCCCCTGTGGCCAGGCTGAACATCTCACAGTCCAGTCAGACTGATGCAGAGGTCCAATTTAGACAAATAGACCCAAACCAAACTGCAGTTTAGGTAAGGTTTAACTTTGAAAAACGCATAGCGTGTGCTCTTCAGGAGCCGCCGCTACAAGTGTATATTGATATATTGATTAGTTTGTGCAAAAGTTATAGTGTCTACAAAATAGGTGATAGATTTATGTTTTTACTGGGACTTTAGTGGGACTGCAACATTGCAGTGGACAAATCTGACCCCGATTGCCACTTTTTGGGGACAAGTGACAATTTTTTTTTTAATTCACTATTTTGACGAGTGACATTATTATAGTGATCGGTGCTATAAAAATGCACTGATCACTGTATAAATGACACTGGCAGGGAAGAAGTTAACACTAGGGGGCGATCAAGGGGTTAACTATGTTCCCTGGGTCTGTTTTAACTGTGTGGGGGTTGGGCTCACTTGGCTTTATATCCACTTTAAGGCAGACCCCCACCCCAAGCAGACTTCTCCCCCTCCTTGAGGCAGACCCGCACCCCAAGCAGACTTCTCCTCCTCCTTAAAGCAGACCCCCACCCCAAGCAGACTTCTCCCCCTCCTTAAAGCAGACCCCCACCCCAAGCAGACTTCTCCCCCTCCTTGAGGCAGACCCGCACCCCAAGCAGACTTCTCCTCCTCCTTAAAGCAGACCCCCACCCCAAGCAGACTTCTCCCCCTCCTTAAAGCAGACCCCCACCCCTAGCAGACTTCTCCCCCTCCTTAAAGCAGACCCCCACCCCTAGCAGACTTCTCCCCCTCCTTAAAGCAGACCCCCACCCCTAGCAGACTTCTCCCCCTCCTTAAAGCAGACCCCCACCCCAAGCAGACTTCTCCCCCTCCTTAAAGCAGACCCCCACCCCTAGCAGACTTCTCCCCCTCCTTGAAGCAGACCCCCACCCCAAGCAGACTTCTCCTCCTCCTTAAAACAGACCCCCACCCCAATCAGACTTCTCCCCCCTCCTTAAAGCAGACCCCCACTCCAAGCATACTTCTCCCCCTCCTTGAGGCAGACCCCCACCCCAAGCAGACTTCTCCTACTCCTTAAAGCAGACCCCCACCCCAAGCAAACTTCTCCTCCTCCTTAAAGCAGACCCCCACCCCAAGCAGACTTCTCCCCCTCCTTAAAGCAGACCCCCACCCCAAGCAGACTTCTTCGCCTCCTTAAAGCAGACCCCCACCCCAAGCAGACTTCTCCCCCTCCTTAAAGCAGATCCCCACCCCAAGCAGACTTCTCCCCCTCCTTAAAGCCGACCCCCACCCCAAGCAGACTTCTCCTCCTCCTTAAAGCAGACCCCCTCCCCAAACAGACTTCCCCCCCCTCCTTAAAGCAGACCCCCTCCCCAAGCAGACTCCTCCCCCTCCTTAAAGCAGACCCCCAACCCAAGCAGACTTCTCTCCCTTCTTAAGGCAGACCCCCACCCCAAGCAGACTTCTCCCCCTCCTTAAAGCAGACCCCCACCCCAAGCAGACTTCTCCCCCTCCTTAAGACAGACCCCCACCCCAAGCAGACTTCTCCCTCTCCTTAAGGCAGGCCCCCACCCCAAGCAGGCATCTCTCCCTTTCTTTCTTAAAGCAGATCCCCCCCCCCCCCCCCACAAAGCAGACCTTCCCCTCTTTGTCTATTAAGGTTCATGCACATGGAGATACAGGCATTTTATATGCCTAGCATAATTTCCTGCCCCAGGGAGCCGCACAAGTTGCAGATGACCTGACATACAAGTTAATGGCTGTACATGGTCGTGCTGGTTAAACCAATGCAAAGAAGCCTCAGCTTTACAAGAGTACAGCCACATACAGCTATTCACTTGTATGGTGGGCTATACGTGGCATGTTGGGCTCCCCAGGAGTGGGAAAGTGCCAGGATATTACACTCAAGGCCTGTAAAATCTGCATGTGCATGAACCATCATCCCTCTCTATGCTATCCCAATCACCACCCAAAAAGGGCAGTGGTGTTAGGCGTACCTTTTGGAACAAAGCCTTATATATAATGGTACATGGTGATGTAATCTCTTGAATAGCATTCTTTATTTTTACATTTAATACCCAAGTGGTAAAGTACTTTTTTTTGCATCTCTGTCTGTAATAGTGCCATTATGACCACCACTGTAAGGCATGCATTCTTCCTGGGGGAAGAATGGTCTACTGACAAGGATCACCAGTCCATCCAGTTCAACCTGAGTGAGTGTGGCTGCATGTCTACAATTATCCCAATCCTTGTACATTGTGTCTTATTAAGATGCTCATCTATTATTATTATTAATTTAAGGTATCCATATAGTGCTGTCAATTTACGCAGCGCTCCACACATACATCACACACTCACATTGGTCCCTACCCTCAAGGAGCCCACAATCCAAGATCCCCAACTCACATTCATATTCTAGGGACAATTACTTTTTTTTGGACAGAAACCAATTATCCTACCAGCGTGTCTTTGGAATTTCCCATTTGCCCAAATGCAGATAACTTTTATATAACTATTTTCCTTAAATTGTTCACTAATTTGCAACTACGAAAGACTATATGGAAAACTGTATAAGGTTCTTCGCTGTTGAGGATGAATTGGCATCATAGGTGTGCCTACAAGGTATGCTGGCTGTGCCTGGGCACACACTTGTCACCCCGTGTGCACTGGGCACTGGCCATGTAAAAGTGCTTTTAGCTCACTACTTTAACTTCTAAACACAGAAGCATGGCGTCTGTATTTAGAAGCGACAGCACTCCTCTCTGAGTGGCAGCGCCGAACCCTCCCCGCTATGCCCAGGCATGCAGGAAGGGGGAAGGGAAGCCAATGGAATCACTAGTCCTGGGCATCCATTGCTGTGCTGCAATTGCCAGGACCCAGAGCAGCTCTCCCTGCTGCTTGTCATGCTGGGAGGATAACACTGTACTCAACACTCTGTACACTGCATATTCCTCAACCCTGTGCTCTGTACATAATGCACTCCTGAACCCTGTACTCTGAACGTATTCCTTAACCCTATAAACTATACATAACACACTCCTGAACTCATGAGCTCCCATAATTAGTCTGAGGTCTGGGCAGCAGGTTGCAGCATTCTTGGGTCCAGTCCCGAAAGAGGAGACCCCGGGAGCAAGAGAGCTAGATAAAATCTTTGTGAAGACATAGTGGTCCTAGATAGGCTTGGCTGAGGGGCCTAATTGAAGATCTATGGTCCAGGAATCAAGCTGGCTCAGGAGGAAGCTCATTGGAGAGAGCCAGGAGGAAGTTGGTGGGAAAGAGTCCAACTGTCCTGTGGTGGTGTGAATTTACATCTCGCTCAGTAGGAAGAGCCTTTGTGAAATTATCAGGCAGCAACCTATGACTTGGTGAGTAAATGACCCCAAATGCAGAGGAGAAGTGACAGTGCACAGCTTTTAACCTCTTAAAGCAGTACAAGTCACCAATAGCATTAGGAATCCTGTGGGACATTCAGTGTGTGAAGTACAGCCAGAAGTTGAAGAGTCCTCAAGTTGTTCAAACACAGTTCACTGGGGTATCTCATGCTCCTTATAGCTATCCAAGTTTATGTTCCAATAAAAACCCTAAAAAGAATCCTAATGCCGTGTACACACGACAGCAGAGATCCGACGGAAAAAACAAATGCGTCAGACAATTCGATCGTGTGTGGGCTCCATCGGACCTTTGCTGACGGACTTTTGAAATAAAACATGTTTCAAAAAAATTTTCTGCCAGAACCCCCCCGGGCCCAGTTCCTATGGCGAAATCCGCTCATCTGTATGCTAGTCCGACGGACAAAAACCGATGCTAGGATAGCTATTGGCTACTGGCTATGAACTTCTTTATTCTAGTCCGGTCCTATGTGATCACGTTCAAATCTTTTGGTGTGATTGTGTGTGGCCAAGTCCGTTCGTTCGGAAAGTCCGTCGGAACTCCGGCAAAAGTCCATTGGGAAGACCGTCGGACCTAGTCTGCTGGAAAGTCCGGTCGTGTGTAAGCGGCATTAGACTATTTTCTTAGCCAGTGGAAGAATGAAGAAAATGCAGTGCATCTGGCTGTGGGTGTCTCAGAGGGGGAAATAGGACCAAATTTGACAGCGGCTCCTCAGTGGGTGAGCTACACCACCACCCCCACTTCAAAAGTGAGCAGAATTGCAAAACAGCACACACCCCATGCAGGGCCGGATTAAGAGCATCCTGTGCTTGGTGCTGAGGATTTTAGTGGGCCTTTTACTGGGCACCCTTCTGCTTTCCAAGAGCCTGTGCTGGCATGCGCCCAAACTCAAAGGTGCGCAGCCACACAGGCATAACACTAGGGAAGCCTGGCATTTGATTTGCCAAGTTTCTGTAAGGGCCGTGCATTGGCGTGCACTCTGAGCTGAAAGAGTGCAGCGGCGCAGGCCTAACACTATGGAAGCCCCAGACTTCTGTAAGAGCCCTGCATTGGCTTGCCCCAGGCTTCTGTTAGGACTGCTCATGCAGTGCCCATTATCAATCCCACCACCCTGCCCAGGCGGTGCATGTGGAATGCAGGGCCCGTCAGGGGAAATCTCTTCCCATTGACCCATTGCTTTCCACGTCCTTTTTGGGTGTCTGGGCCTATATTAAGGTAGGGGCCTGGAGCTGCAGCTCCAATAGCCCCTACGTTAATCCAGCCCTGACCCCATGAGATCCAACAGCTAAAGTCTAGCTGTCAGAGCAGACAGCAAACCAGGTTCCAGCAGTTGGGGAGGGCCACACAAGTACACTATATTGTCAAAAGTATTGGGACTCCTGCCTTTACACGCACATGAACTTTAATGACATCCCAGTCTTAGTCTATAGGGTTCAATATTGAGTTGGAACACCCTTTGCAGCTATAACAGCTTCAACTCTTTTGGGAAGGCTGTCCACAAGGTTTAGGAGTGTGTCTATGGGAATGTTTGACCATTCTTCCAGAAGCGCATTAGTGAGGTCAGGCGCTGATGTTGGACAAAAAAGGCTGGCTTGCAGTCTCCGCTCTGTGTAAAGGAAAATGTCCCAATACTTTTGGTAATATAGAGTAAAGAATAGTTAACGTGTATATAGAACTAAAACTTAGCCATTCTTTATGTTTTGATAGAGTAGGGAATTGCTTGAATCTCTGTCAGTGTTTTTCACTGTCTATGACCCATTGGGGAGATTTCCCCTCATTTCCTATCCAAGAAATGCTAGAGGAAGTTAAGAGAAAATTTCTTCAAAGTAAAGGCTAATGCCCTCTTAGCCCCTGTACACACGGTCGGAGATTTCGACAACCAAATCCGTCGGATTTTGCCCGTCGGATTTTGTCCGTCGGATCTTGTCCGAAACTATTGCATACACACGGTCGGACTAAGTTGTCGAAAAATCCGATCATTCAGAACGTGATGACGTAATTTCGTTACGATGGGGCTACGTTCAGGCTAATAGCCAATAGCTTTGATGTAGGAATTTGATCTGAGCATGCGTGGCACTTGGTCCGATCAAAATTCGCTACACATGATCGGAGTATGTCCGATCAAACCAGTTAGTCGGGAAATATTTCCAACATGTTGGAAAATTGTAATCAGTCCGATGCATACCACACACAGTCGGATTATCTGACGACACGGTCCGATAAGACGCATTCTGACGGATTCTCCGACCGTATGTACAAGGCTTTAGACAGAGGAACAGGTGCCCCCAACCAATAAGTGAATGATTGCAGTGCGGCCCAATTCACTTTGTTTGTGTCTGCAGCGTTACTGCCCACCAAACACAAATTGAGATGTTAGGTAGTGCAGCTGCTCCATATGTGTAGTGATAATTGCAATGTATATATATTAGGAGGTTTTGTACATTTTGTTCCTTGTTTAAACCTGTAACTATTTCCCTGTGGTATACTGATGTAAAGCCTTGGTATCCAACAACAGTGACATTCTTCGTTTTAAAATCATTGTTTAGCTGTCCTTTTCGTTGCACCCTGCAATCTTGCAATCAATGAAAACATTTTTTTGAACATAGGTAAACTTCCTGTAGTGACAATAGTTTGTCACCTACTGTAAGGACATCCAGTTGACAGCTCTCTGGGCTTACATTTTTTTTTGCTTCACTAGGTTAACTATCTATTGTGTCTTACCCCAGTTGCCAGGCTAGCCTGCACTAACAATCAGATGTCATTGTTTCCCAAGGCTACGGAGCACAGGGGAGCATTACTCATTATGACTATACTTAGAGGAGTAGGACAGACTCTCACCGTTGCATGCTATTATTAAGTCTATGATCTACTAGAACACCCAGATCCTTCAACGCTGACTCCCCCAATGGTTCTCCTTCTACAATGTATGATGCATGCATGTTTTTAGACCCCAAGTGCATAACTTTATATTTTAAACCTCATTTGCCACATAGTTGCTCAATTAGACAGAGCATTGAGGTTGGCTTGTAAGTTGGAGACATGTTGTAAGGACACAGGGGTTAAGTCCTGGGGAAAAAAGTGTGGGAACTCCCACCTAAGATCCACTCCCCCACCAAAAAAAAAGAAAAATGATACGCTCATATGCACGAACGCTTCAAAAGTGGTATTTTTCATCCAATTTTCTATTGTGTGTATGAAGCTTAACTGTTAGTACATAAAAAAAAACAAAAATCCTCAATAAACATAAATACCATAATTCTCTGAATAATCAGCATTCATTCAATTGTGCTTCCATGCAAATGTGAACATCAAGTTCTGATCTTTATTGGGGAATGTCATTTTGTATATAGAGGGTTTATGTGTTGAGTTTACACTTTTCATTGAACAGAGTTTGGATAACACAGGGTTAAACGGAAAGGTCATAAATGAACTGCATATTATCTGGACAGAATGCTTGGGGAGATAGTGATGTGTTCCTGCTTAGGAGATGTATGTTAGCTTGGGGGGCTGCAAACTCTGCAGGGCTCCAACACACACTCTCTGCTATTCCAACCCTTCACATATTTCCACATAAACTTCCTTCCTGGCATTAAACTTTGCCAGGTATTGTGCTCAGCTTACCACCCCAAACTGATGTTCCTCCCCCAGCTCACCTCTCTCCCTGCATGTCATCTGAGCAGAATAGCTGATCTACCCGTCAGCTAGACCTAGCCCTGTAAGGACGTTATTCCACTGCATAGCTTGGTATCATCTGCAAAGACAGAAATGGCACTTTTAATCCCAAACACCATGTCGGGAAGTCCAAATTTAAGACCTTCCAGGGCCACATTGGAAGAAGAAGAAGTGTCTTGGACCACACATACAATACACTAACAATAAGGACAGCTGATGAGCAGAAAGGTTAACGATCACTGATATAGATAATGTACCTATCTATGTAATAAAACTTAATTTGAAACAATAGGGCTTGTTTGACTTCATTTTCTCGGCTCGTCGTAGTGTTGTACGTCACCGCATTATTGACGCTCGAAAGGTCAGAGAACTTTTATGTGACCGTGTGTATGCAAGCCAAGCTTGAGTGGAATTCCGTCGGAAAAACCATCCAAGTTTTTTCCGATGGAAAATACGCGTGTGTGTACAGGGCATTACTCATCTATGTGGTCTTTTATTAAACTCTCCAGTATCTTCCCAACTATAGAAGTTAAACTAACATGTCTATAGTTACTTGGTAAAGATTTGCCCCCTTTTTTAATATAGGCACCACATTGACCTTACGCCTATCTAGTGGTACTGAGCTGGCCATCAAAGGGTCTCTAAATAATAATAAGATTACTCTTGTTCAACCCTGCAGGCACAGTGAGATACATTAGATTCCTTTAATCAAGGCAATGTAGATGGAGGAATCTTCGCTGTCAGTTATTGTACTTTGACAGCCTCTGCTTCTGCAGCTGTCAGAATACAGAACAGTGGCTGCTTCTGATTGGTTGCAATCAGTATTTGGCTGAGAAATTTCCCCCCGACTCCTGGTTGAGGAACCAGTGCTTCTCACCTTGGGTGCCAGAAGAACCAGCACCATAACAATCAATGATGCCCTAGAGCCAGGGCGCTCAATATGCTTCCTTACAATGGTGATGGCTGCTGGCTCCCCCACTAGGGTTGCCACCTTTTCTTCAAGTCAAACCCGAACACTTTAGTGGCGCACAGCAATGTTTTTTATACTATAAACTATACATATTGTAAGGGATCTTCCCGGGGTAGGGTGTGTTTGGACACAGTTCACAGCAGACTTGGACTTTATAAAGCAGACCTTGGCGTTTATTCGTGGTACAAACAGTCCAACAAACAAAATATACAGCAAACACCTGCAGGCCCGCAGAGCCTTTACCTTCCCAGGCTAATTAGGATCAAAGCTCACCTGATCCAAAACCCAGAACTGGAACGAGGGATGGGGGGGTGTGGAATGACAGGTCCCTCTACCAAACCTACCTGCCATTCCATATAAACCCAGGCCCGGCAAGATTAAATAACAACTCAGCAGCATATTGCTGCTGAGAAACTGATCCATCCTGGACTTACCATCTCACACTGTGTAGCAACCTAGGTGAGATGTACACCCCCTCAACCACTTCTCCAGTGACATGTCTACATATCCCCCCCCCTCTTTTTCAGACCGGAGGGCTGAGCCTTTTGTCCCCACAGACAACTCACCCTCGACAATGCGTCAGCATTTGCCTGTAATTTCCCTGGCCTGTGTTCCACAGTGAAATTAAAGTTTTGTAAGGACAGAAACCATCTAGTCACTCTTGCATTTCTCTCCTTGTTTAACTTCATCCATGTTAGGGGGGCATGGTCTGTCACCAACTTGAATTTCCTGCCTAGCAAGTAATACTTTAAAGATTCTAGGGCCCACTTCACTGCCAAACATTCTCGCTCCACAATGGCATAATTTTTCTCGGCCGGGGTTAGTTTTCTACTCAAGTACGTCACCGGATGCTCCTCACCATTCACTACTTGTGAGAGTACTGCACCTAAGCCTGTGTTAGAGGCATCTGTCTGGACCAGAAATTCTCGCCTGAAATTGGGGGTAACTAACACAGGTGGTTGGCACAAGGCAGACTTAAGGCTTTGGAAAGCCTTCTCGGCCTCTGGGGTCCACGTGACCATTGCTGTCTTTCCGCCCTTTGTCAAGTCAGTTAGTGGAGCAGCAACTGAGGCAATACGGTAATAACCGGTAATACCCAGGAAAGCTCTAACCTGTTTCCTTGTCAGGGGTCTAGGCCAATTCTGTATTGCCTCAATTTTATTTAGCTGTGGCTTAATCAATCCTCTCCCAACAATGTAGCCCAGATATTTGGCCTCTTCTAGGGCTAGAGCACACTTCTCGGCATTTATGGTCAACCCTGCATCACTTATGGTATCCAACACGGCCTGTACCTTACAGAGGTGACTTTCCCAATCAGGGCTAAAAATGACCACATCATCGAGGTAGGCGGCTGAGTAATCCCGATGTGGTCGCAGAATCAAGTCCATCAACCTCTGGAAAGTTGCAGGCGCTCCATGTAACCCGAATGGCATCACTACATACTGGAATAGCCCATCAGGGGTGGAGAATGCAGTTTTCTTTTTAGCCTCGCCAGAAAGTGGAATCTGCCAGTAGCCCTTTGTGAGATCGAGGGTGGTTATGTACCTGGCGTTACCTAACTTCTCAATCAACTCATCTACCCTGGGCATAGGATAAGCATCGAACTTGGAGATCTCATTCAACTTTCTGAAATCGTTACAGAACCTCCAAGTTCCATTGGGCTTTGGGATTAGCACAATCGGGCTGGACCATTCACTCTGTGACACCTCAATTACCCCCAGATCAAGCATACGTTTTACCTCGTCAGATACGGCTTTCCTACGTGCCTCCGGTATCCTATAGGGCTTTAGGTTTACTCTGCTTCTAGGCTCAGTTTCAATGTGATGATGGATGAGGTGGGTACGCCCTGGGAGGTCAGAGAACTTGTTTTTGTTTTTCTGTAAAAATTCCAGAGCCTCCTGTTTCTGTGACCCTGATAGAGCATCACCTACTTTGACTGGAGGGATTGGTGGTGACAAATTATTAACAGTATTTGTCGCCACCAAGGATTCCCTGTCTTTCCAGGGCTTGATCAAGTTTATGTGATAAACTTGGAAAGGCTTCCTTCTACCTGGTTGGTGCACCTTGTAGTTCACCTCACTGATCTTTTCAACAATTTCATAAGGACCTTGCCACTTCGCTAAGAATTTACTCTCAACAGTGGGGACTAGTATAAGGACCCTATCGCCTGGGTTGAATGTCCTGATTCTTGCGGACCGGTTGTAAATTCTACTTTGGGCCTCTTGAGCTCTCTGGAGGTGTTCCCTTACCAGGGGCATTACAGTGGCTATACGGTCCTGCATTTATGCTACATGCTCAATAACACTCTTGTATGGGGTGGACTCACTCTCCCATGTCTCTTTTGCAATGTCCAGTAGACCCCTAGGGTGACGACCATAGACCAACTCGAATGGTGAGAACCCTGTGGATGCTTGGGGCACCTCCCTAATAGCAAACATGAGATAGGGTAATAAATGATCCCAGTCACGACCATCTTTTCCCACCACTTTCTTCAACATATGTTTCAAAGTTTTATTAAATCTCTCCACCAATCCGTCCGTCTGGGGGTGGTATACAGAGGTACGGATGTGTGAGACTTTAAATAGTTTGCATAATTCCTTCATCAGTTTTGACATAAATGGCGTACCTTGGTCAGTTAGGATTTCTTTGGGGATCCCAGTCCTGGAGAACATATAAAACAACTCACGTGCAATTGTTTTAGATGCAGTGTTTCTTAAGGGTACAGCCTCAGGATAGCGGGTCGCATAATCTATGACTACCAAAATATACTGGTGTCCTCTAGCTGACTTTACCACGGGACCCACTAAATCTATGGCAATACGCTCAAAAGGCACCTCTATAATAGGGAGCGAAACCAAAGGACTGCGAAAATGTGACACTGGGGCACTAACCTGACATGTGGGGCACGACTCGCAGTATTTTTTAATGTCATCATATATCGCCGGCCAAAAAAACCTCTGGAGAACCCTCTCTCGCGTTTTGTCAGTCCCCAAGTGTCCCCCAAGAACATGGTTATGTGCCATGTCAAGCACCTGACGCCGGTACGGCTTAGGTACCAGAAGCTGTTCCACAATCTCATCCTTAACCTTATTGACTCTATAGAAAAGATCATTAGTCACCGAAAAATGTGGAAATCTTTTTTCAGCATCTGGTTCCTGAGGTACCCCATTCATAACAGCAACCTGCTCTCTCGCATTTTTGAGAGTGGGGTCCTGTAATTGTGCAGCGCCAAAATTATCCCTAGACACCTCTAAGTCTAGTATATTTTGCTCAGTGGGAGGAGCCTCCTCCTCCCCAGCCAGGACCTGCAAAGGAGAACAATCATTTTCATCCTGCACACTTCTATCATTCACAGGGGACAAAGCAACCCCCTTAGAGGTATCCCCACTCCTTTTGGGGATTTTTCTTTTTTCCCAGAGAGCCCAGAATAATGGAAAATCGCGCCCCAATATTACATTATGCATGAGGTTTTTTACCACACCCACTTCATATTGTACGGTGCCTTGCTCAGTCCCGACTTTAGCCAGCACTATAGGGTACACTTTTGTATCACCATGTATGCACACAACACTCATATGCTTTTTAGACTCTAAGTCCCCAGCCACCAGGCTAGCATGCACCAAGGTTACGAGGCTTCCCGAGTCCATTAACGCCTCAACGGGAAGGTCATTGATGGTAATATTGCAGATTTGCGGTTCAGTCTCTAGTCCAGGAACTGCAGCACAAGATGGTTCCGCAAACAGCGACTGACGCCGGCTAGCGTCACACTCCATGGGTTCAGTGGTAAGAGGGCAATGGGCCGACACGTGTCCCGCCTCATGGCATCTCCAACACTGGATAGGGCCTGGTCTCTTTGGCAAGGAGTCCTTTTCAGAGCCCCTTAGCCACCCGGGACCATCACCAGTCTTTTGTCCCTGAGACACCACTTGAGCCCTTTTCCCTCCATCAGCACCCCTCCACACTCCCCCAATAGATGGAAGTCTCTTACCAGCTGACGGCACAGATCTGGCGCTCCGGGGAGGTGAAGATGCTGCAGGAACATCACGGAGGTAGTCCTCAGTCGCCTGGAACCTCTCCACAAGGTTGACAAGTTCGTTTGCATTCTTAGGATCACCTTGTCCCACCCAGCGTTGCAGGTCAGTAGGAAGCGCTCGGAGGTAGCGATCCATCACGACCTTCTCTAGGATTTGTGCAGGAGTAGAAGTGTCTGGCTCCAACCACTTTCTTGCCAAATGGATTAGGTCATACATCTGGGACCTCGCTGATTTGTCCAGACTGTAGCTCCAGTTGCGTACCCTCCGGGCACGGACTGCAGTAGTAACTCCTAGTCGGGCAAGTATCTCCTCTTTTAGCCGAGTATAGTCCTTAACCTCTTGCTCACTGAGGTCATAGTAGGCCTTTTGAGGTTCACCTGTTAAATAGGGCGCAATTACCTCTGCCCACTCAGCGGCTGGTAACTTCTCTCGCTCAGCCACGCGCTCAAATACTGTTAGATAGGCCTCAACATCGTCCTCAGCAGTCATCTTTTGCAGCGCTTTCTGCACAGTCCTTCTCCCAAAAAAAATCTCTGGAGCGGCTCCCATCACTGTGGGTGGATTAGCAACCACAGGCGCCTCTCGATTTACTATCAGGTGCTCGATAAGTTGTTGTTGGCTTTGGCGCAAAGCTTGCAACTCTTCCTTATGCATCTGCTGTTGTGCAGCCATGGACTGTTCATGTCGTCTATTGGCCTCTGTCTGAGCCTGCTGTTGTTGCAAACTCACTTGCATAAACTGCTTCAGCATCTCCTCCATGTTGCTGGACTGTTCTTGGAGTGTAGTTGCAGCTTTCACCCAGGACATCAGCAGCTGTAGCCAAGTCTGTCCACACCGTTGCCCCTAGCAACCGTGTTGCCCGCTACCTCCACCAATTGTAAGGGATCTTCCCAGGGTAGGGTGTGTTTGGACACAGTTCACAGCAGACTTGGACTTTATAAAGCAGACCTTGGCGTTTATTCGTGGTACAAACAGTCCAACAAACAAAATATACAGCAACACCGTGCTTCTTGTGTATAACAGGAACAAAATAATAACAAAAACAAACAACCTAGCCCGGCTGGGCGCTTACTAACAGGTTCTTCTCACCTATCTGACACTTATAACCACAGCGTCTTTCGCCTGGATATCGCAGGGTGGATTTTAGCTCCAGCAGTGGCTGTGCTTGCAGCTTCCTCAAACACACAGACTGTTCGTTTCCCTGGCTGAGAGCAAACACCTGCAGGCCCGCAGAGCCTTTACCTTCCCAGGCTAATTAGGATCAAAGCTCACCTGATCCAAAACCCAGAACTGGAACGAGGGATGGGGGGTGTGGAATGACAGGTCCCTCTACCAAACCTACCTGCCATTCCATATAAACCCAGGCCCGGCAAAATTAAATAACAACTCAGCAGCATATTGCTGCTGAGAAACTGATCCATCCTGGACTTACCATCTCACACTGTGTAGCAACCTAGGTGAGATGTACACCCCCTCAACCACTTCTCCAGTGACATGTCTACAATATATTTTGCTATTAAAGAGGAGCTGCACCTAAAAAAAAAATATTAAAAGCCAGCAGCTACTAATATTGCAGCTGCTGACTTTTAATAAAATCACACTTACCTGTCCCAGGTTCCAGCGATGTCGGCGGCAGATGACGAGCGATCGCTCGTCTCGCTGCTGCCACCGCCGCCATCCTCTGTCAGGGAATCGGGAAGTGAAGCATTACAGCTTCACTGCCCGGTTCCCTACTGCGCATGCGCGAGTCGCGCTGCGCGTCTCTTATGGTCCCCCGCTGTGTCTCTGGGAACTGTGTGTTTCCCAGAACACAATGGGGGGGGCGGAGCGTCTGCGGGGGTCTGCGGCGGTCTGGCCGGAAGTGGGTGCAGTTACCTGGATTATCCAGGTAACTGCACCCCCCTCCCCCCTGAAAGGTGCCGATTGTGGCACCGGAGGGGGGGAGGGATAAGATTAGCGGAACTTCCCCTTTAGGGTGAAGAACCGCTTTAAATAACATTTTTAATCATACGAAGTTAATAACAACAGTCCCCCTTTACATCAGAGTCCACAGAGTTCCCCTTTTACATCTGAACTCGCAGAGTTCCCTTTCACTGTAAGGGGGGAATCTGCAGGCTCTGATTTAAGGAGGAACTCTGGGGACTCTGACATAAGAAATGTTCTGGGAATCCTGATTTAAGGGGGAACACTGAGAACTCTGATGTACGGAGCAGACTGATGTAAGGGGGAACACTGTAGGCTTCTGTTGTAAAGGGGAACTCTGATGTAAGGGGTGCTCTGAGAACCCTGATTTACCTTACCTCACTCAGAGGCAGGAGAGAGACTTCAGTCACAGACAGGTATGGATGGTGAACTCACTCGCCCCTTGGCAGTCAGCACCTCTCAGCCAGATGTATCTGAGGCTGCTGGACTTCAAATTTCCAGCCCCAGCTTTCCTTTTCTGAGGCACGGTGCCAGGGATTAGAGTGTGGGCAGACAGAGAGGGGTAGGGGTGGGGGGGAAGAGGTGCAGATCGAGCCCTTTCTCCTCTTCTGTCTGTGTGTTTGGGGGGGGGGGATTTCTTAGTGCTGGCTTTGGGCAGTGTGAAAGAGTGTAACAGACACTCTAAGTTTAGACAACTGCAGCCAGCAACCCTGCTTGGAAGCCATAGTCCAGTCTAAATAATGTGTCCGGGTTTCAGGTAGTCTGAAACCTGGACACATGATTCCAAACCCGAACTGTCCGGGTGAATCCTGGACAGGTGGCAACCCTATCCCCCACACATAGCAACACCTCTATTATCCAGGGCATCTGGCATGCAGGACCAGCCTCAGCATTCAGGAAAACATGGGAACTCTGCTTCCTCAAGAGTAGACTTTCTCTACTCTCCACCCTCTGTCAAGCTGCTTGAGTCAAAAGTAGATCTCTGAGGTGCAGAGGGGATGGTGTAATTGGAGGCTCCTGTGACTGGGGCTCCGTGATGAGGGTATCCTGCTGTGATCAAGGGATTCTGATGTAATAGGAGGACCACAGACCTCCAATGTGAAGGGGAGCTCTGATGTGATGAGGGACCTTTGAGGTGACTAGGGAACCTATTATGTGATGGACTACTTTGATGTGATGTGAGGAATCTCAGAGGGGGCTCTGATGCAATGGGATACTCTGACATGAAGAGGGGGCTCTCATGTGATGGAAGGACTCTGACATGAAGAGGGGGCTCTCATGTGATGGTAGGACTCTGAAGTGAAGAGGGGGCCCTGATGTGACAGTAGGACTCTGACATAAAGAGGGGGCTCTGATGTGATGGGGGATTCTGACATGAAGAGGGAATTCTGATGTGATGGTGGTAATCTGACATGAAGAGGGGGCTCTGATGTGAAGAGGGAGTTCTGATGTCATGGAGGGGGGCTCTCATCTCATGTGAAGAGGGGGCTCTGATGTGATGGGGACTCTCACATAAAGAGGGAGCACTGATGTGAAGAGTGGGCTCTGATGTGATGAGGACTCTCACATGAAGAGGGGGCACTTATGTGAAGAGGAGACTCTGATGTGATGGGGACAATCTGACATGAAGAGGGGGCTCTGATGTGATGGGGAAAATCTGATATGAAGAGGGGGCTCTGATGTGATGAGAACAATCTGACATGAAGAGGGGGCACTGATGTGATGAAGGCTCTGGTGTGATGGGGCAATCTGACATGAAGAGGGGGCACTGATGTGATGGGGGGCTCTGATGTGACGGGGCACTGATGTGATGGGGACAATCTGACATGAAGAGGGGGCTCTGATGTGATGGGGAAAATCTGATATGAAGAGGGGGCTCTGATGTGATGAGAACAATCTGACATGAAGAGGGGGCACTGATGTGATAAAGGCTCTGGTGTGATGGGGCAATCTGACATGAAGAGGGGGCACTGATGTGATGGGGGGCTCTGATGTGACGGGGCACTGATGTGATGGGGACAATCTGACATGAAGAGTTGGCACTGATGTGATGGGGGCAATCTGACATGAAGAGTTGGCACTGATGTGATGGGGGCTCTGATGTGATGGGGGCACAGATGTGATGGGGCAATCTGTCATGAAGAGTTGGCACTGATGTGGTGTGGGGGGGGGGGGCTCTGATGTGATGGGGGCTTTGATGAGATGGGGGCATTGATGTGATGGAGCAATCTGTCATGAAGAGTTGGGACTGATGTGATGGGGGCTCTGATGTGATGGGGGTTCTGATGTGATGGGGAGGCTCTGATGTGATGGGGGGCTCTGAGTTCATGGGGGCACTGATGTGATGGGGAGGCTCTGATGTGATGGGGGTTCTGATGTTATGGGGGGCTCTGATGTGATGGGGGCACTGATGTGATGGGAGGACTCTGATGTGATGGTGGTTCTAATGTGATGGGGGGCTCTGATGTGATGAGTTGGCACTGATGTGATGGGGGGCTCTGATGTGATGGGGGGAGGTTCTTATGTGATGGGGGGGCTCTGATGTGATGGGGGCTCTGATGTGATGGGGGCTCTGATGTGATGGGGGGCTCTGATGTGATGGGGGCACTGATATGATGGGGGGGCGCTGATGTGATGGGGGCACTGATGTGATGGGGTGGCTCTGATGTGATAGGGGGGCTCTGATGTGATGGGGGGGCTCTGATGTGATGGGGGGGCTCTGATGTGATGGGAGCACTGATGTGATGGGGGGGCTCTGATGTGATGGGGGGCTCTGATGTGATGGGAGCACTGATGTGATGGGGGCTCTGATGTGATGGGGGGGCTTTGATGTGATGGGGGGCTCTGATGTGATGGGGCACTGATGTAATGGGGGGCTCTGATGTGATGGGGGCACTGATGTGATGGGGGCACTGATTTGATGGGGGCACTGATGTGATGGGGAGGCTCTGATGTGGTGGGGCTTCTGATGTTATGGGGGCTCTTATGTGATGGGGGCACTGATGTGATGGGAGGGCTCTGATGTGAGGGGGGGCTCTGATGTGATCAGTTGGCACTGATGTGATGGGGGGCTCTGATGTAAAGGGGGCTCTGATGTGATGGGGGGGGGGGGCTCTGATGTGATGGGGGCACTGATGTGATGGGGGGGCGCTGATGTGATGGGGGCACTGATGTGATGGGGGGGCTCTGATGTGATGGGGTGGCACTGATGTGATGGGGGGGCTCTGATGTGATGGGAGCACTGATGTGATGGGGGGGCTCTGATGTGATGGGGGGCTCTGATGTGATGGAGGCTCTGATGTGATAGGGCACTGATGTGATGGGGGGCTCTGATGTGATGGGGGCTCTGATGTGATGGGGGGCTCTGATGTGATGGGGGTGGCTCTGATGTGATGGGGGGGCTCTGATGTGATGGGGCACTGATGTGATGGGGGGGCTCTGATGTGATGGGGGCATTGATGTGATGGGGGGAGCTCTGATTTGATGGGGGCACCGATGTGATGGGGAGGCTCTGATGTGATGGGGGTTCTGATGTTATGGGGGGCTCTTATGTGACGGGAGGGCTCTGATGTGATGGTGGTTCTAATGTGATTGGGGGGCTCTGATGTGATGAGTTGGCACTGATGTGATGGGGGGCTCTGATGTGATGGGGGGGCTCTGATGTGATGGGGGGCTCTGATGTGATGGGGGGCTCTGATGTGATGGGGCACTAATGTGATGGGGAGCTCTGATGTGATGTGGGCACTGATGTGATGTGGGCACTGATGTGATGGGGGGCTCTGATGTGATGGGGGTGGCTCTGATGTGATGGGGGTGGCTCTGATGTGATGGGGGGCTCTGATGTGATGGGGGGGCTCTGATGTGATGGGGCACTGATGTGATGGGGGCTCTGATGTGATGGGGGTGGCTCTGATGTGATGGGGGGCTCTGATGTGATGGGGGGGCTCTGATGTGATGGGGCACTGATGTGATGGGGGGCTCTGATGTTATGGGGGCACTGATGTGATGGGGGGGGGCTCTGATGTGATGGGGGGCTCTGATGTGATGGGGGGCTCTGATGTGATGGGGGTGGCTCTGATGTGATGGGGGGCTCTGATGTGATGGGGGGGCTCTGATGTGATGGGGGGGCTCTGATGTGATGGGGGCACTGATGTGATGGGGGTGGCTCTAATGTGATGGGGGCTCTGATGTGATGGGGGCACTGATGTGATGGGGGGGCTCTGATGTGATGGGGGGGGGCTCTGATGTGATGGGGGGACCTTGGATGTGTGTCATACAGAAAACCTTCTCATATCCTTTGTGGCTGGGTATCTCTAGTCACATTGGGATGATGGTAAACATCCCACACTCTACTGTATTCAGACCCCACGGCAGCAAGCACAGTAATAATTCAGTCAACAATATCGGACATAATAGACAATGAAAACTATTTGCAATGTTTATTAGGGCACTGCCCTACTTTACTATCTGATATTTTTTCACAAAGCAGACTTCCCTTTATCCCTGGACGGGACACACAGACCACTTATATGTTTGTACACAACTGTTTGCTTATATTTTATAATCGATGTTGTTGCCAAAATTCCCTTTGCGCTTGAAGCACTTTATCCAGCCGGATTACACCATGAAAACATGTGAGCGCTGCCTCAGCAAATCTCCACCTTTATCAGGGTTCCAGATTTCTAACATGCCGGACTGAACAAAGAGATAGATTTGTTTCCTGGACAAAAAGAGGATAAGATGGTGCATGACCTGAGGAGAAAGAGATGAGCCGGCTCGTTATTTCATGTCATCATGTTCATTATCAAACAACACAGCTTGTCACAATTAATATCAAGTGGAGACGCACAATGTGAAAGTAATGTAGGCCGGAGGCCTCCCTGGGACATTCCAGTGGATCGATCAGTCATTTAGTCAGGGGTAACAAAGTGTGAGAGGCAGAGAAATGCCACACCTTACATTTGTTTCATGCACTTTCATAAGATGAACAGATGTGCTGTAGGGGTGGAACGCCTGTCCTTTATCCATTGTACAGTACATGTCGGTATGGAGGTAGAGGCCAGGAGAAGTAAACAAAGTGTTGTGTAAGCTTTAGTATACTTTACTAAAAAGGTAGGGGGACACTAAAAACTCCAGTGAATCCAATTACATACAAGCCTCTTCCATACCCACAGGGGCTGTCTTTAAATCAGGACAAAAGGGGCAGCTGCCCCGGGCCCAGTCATTGTTGTGGAGCCAAAACCAGCTGCCACTTGAGCCCCCACTGCCCTCAAATAGTTGATGAGTGTATTCAGGAGGGCCCAAAATAAATGTTTGCCCAGGGTCCAATCAATATTACAGATGGCCCTGCATACCCCCCAACAGTCCTGGATTCTGAGGGACTGTCCCAGGATTCAAACACAATCCAAGTCCCCCACAGACCAGTTGTTCCAGCACTGAGCTCCTGTGCTTTGCAGGAAACTGTGGACAGTCAATGCAACGGGTAGATCGCCACTCTGTTGCCCCGTTCTCAGTGCTACTACAGCTGCTTCACTCTGATTGGCTAGGCTAGGAAGGCATTGCTGTGATTGGCTTACGTGTATTCATCTCACCCCAGCACAATATTCAACGCAATTTAGCCACACCCATTTTCGGTGCAGGTCTTCTTTCCAAAGTGGTCCTCTTTTTCAAATTCCAGAGTTGGAAGGAAGACTTTTGTAATCCTCTTACAGCCTAATAGACTGTCCTGCATTGAACAGTGCTGTAAATTTAAAGTGGAACTTAAAAACTAAGTCCTGTTAGATCGCTTCAGGCTGGTCCCTTTTGCAGGTGTAGCTATGTAAAACATTAGAAATAAGTGTCTATAATGTTACAAATCCAGTAATGCACTGTCTCACCTGCTCTGCACATGCTATTTTTTTTCTCTAATTTTAGGTACTGTACCGAATTTGTAGCGGCTGATCTGCTGACAAGCTAAAGATTTACTGCTGCTTGGGGGCTCTGGGCTTCAGGACAATGGCAGCCTCCAGCAAGAAGAAACAGGAGCAATACTGGAGGAAATTTACAGCACACGCTAGTTTCATACCTCCCAACATTTTGAGATGGGAATGAGGGACACCTATCAGCAAAAGTATGCAGGCATAGGACACAACCCTTGACACGCCCCCTTAAAGGAGAATTGTACCAAAAAAAACAAGATTGGTTAAACCCACAAGTGCTTTTTTACCACTACTATTCCTTTGCATTGCTTTTGGAATTTATAAATACAGCAATTTAGAAATCAGATGAAAGGTTTAGCGCTGGAGGGACATTTCTCCAAATCAGGGACAGTCCTTCGAAATCTGGGACAGATGGGAGCTATGCTAGTTTTGGTAGCATAATTATCAATGTGGAATGTATGTTTCTTGCTAAAGAACATCATTTTTATCAAGTTGCTATGGGTAAAGATCCCCTTTAATAAATGGAACTTGCTGATTGGAGGGGAGAACACAGAAATGACCTCATCATTGAGGTGCAACCTCTTCAATAATCAATCACAGCCTAGGCCAAGTTGTATTAATCTGACTGCAGTGGAGAGGGGTGGACTGCCAGGACCATGTTTAGTGCCTGGCAGTGGTGTTTTGTATTACCAATTTTTGTCAGGTAAGACAGCTCACTTGTATGCAATTCACATGTGTATTTAGTGGGTTTCCTACACTTAATTATTAATATTAACTAATTATATTAATTATATTATTTTATATTAATTAAATATTAATTATATTCATAAACTCTGGAGAATACAGACCTTTTGTACAACAATATATAGTGTAAAAGTCCATTCACAAAAGTAAGTTCACTTTGAATAGGCCATTAATGAGCCTAAACGCATAAAGAAATGTACTTACCCTTTCGTTGGACAATGTAGTGTACCATAAGGCAGAGTGCATTCACATCTGTATTCCGAGGGGCAGGTGCATTTGTTTATATTGTATAAGTACATTGGCGTTCCATTCAAGGTGAATGCATATGCATAAGAGAAAATAGATCTCAACTGTCAACAATATAAAAGTAGGGCTGTTACTGATTAGAATTTTCGTGTTCGATTAATCTTTTTCTTTTTAAATCAGTTAATCGACTAATTTCGATTAATTATAACGCACATACAGATCCAACTACTTTTAGCTGATCTCCTTGCATTGCAACTCTGCATTAGTCAGTGGTAAATGTGGTATACATTATATACAATCACCCAACACTAGTTAGTTTCCACAATCCATGACTTAACTTCACAGTTCACACAAATACGTTTTAAATTCAAACTGTAGCACTGGCGTAAGTCATTTTTTTCCCACAGTAGCGTGACCATCCCTCCACCTCCGGTCTAATTAATCACTCTCACCTTATGGCATGGACCCTTGTGCAAACAGGTGGTCACGCAAGCAGGTATCAAAAGGGTTAACACGGACCATAAACTTCTCTCTTGTCTCCTTAGATCTCAGCAAGGACGCCAGGTCATGGGTAGAAAGAAAAGATCTAAGTGCTCACCGCTTAAAGTGGGAGTCCGCCGGGAGTTCCGCCGTTTTTTTTTTTTTTTTAAAAGCCAGCAGCTACAAATACTGCAGCTGCTGACTTTTAAAATAAGGACACTTACCCGCCCAGCGCGCCCGCGATGTCGGCACACGAAGCCGATCTCTCGATCGTCTCTCGGGTGCTGCCGCCGCCATCTTGGGTATGGGAATCAGGAAGTGGAGCCTTTCGGCTTCATTTCCCGGTTCCCTACTGCGCATGCGCGAGTCGCGCTGCGCAATAAGGATGGTCCCGCTGTCTCTGGGATCCGTGTGTTTCCCAGCAGGCAGCGGGGGACTTTCGGAAAGGGGCGTAGATTCTGCAGAATCTACGCCCCTTTCCGCAGATAGCTATGCCGGAAGTGGGTGCAGATACCTGTAATTGTGGCGCCGGAGGGGGGAGGATTCCAATGAGCGGAAGGTCCACATTAGGGTGGACCTCCGCTTTAAGTATAAGATTTCATTTTTGTGTTCAAACAAACTACTCACATAAAGACGATAAAAACACAGCATGTAAAGCTGACAGTCGTGGTAGTTACATAGGGCAGCAGCGGGCGACATCATGCGTAGCTCCTCCCCGTACACGTTATGTTCAATGAGAACGTCGATGTCACCGGACTCCACCCTCTTTTTTCATTAGCAGATGGAGGCACTTGGGGAAGGGGGGAGGAATCCAGTGACGTCAATGTCCGTGACGTCACTGGATCTCCAACGGAACTCCCTGAAGATTCGGAAGCTGGCGGAGAGGTGAGTACCGATCAAAAGAATTTTGATCGATCAAAAAGTTTAATCGAGGAATTAATCTTTACTTTCCACAGACCTAATAAAAAGTATAATAAAGAATGCGCGCCTAGGCCCAGTGGGGCAATAGGTATGCAGCCTACCCTGCTAGATTCCCATGAGAGGACAAGTGTAAGAAAAAATAAATAAAAATAAGAGTAGTTTGGCGCTCCCTATATAGTGAAAAGCGACAGACCCAGATCACTAATGTGGTATAAAATGGCACTAATGTGATGAGTAGGGATGAGCTTCGTGTTCGAGTCGAACGTACGTTCGACTCGAACATTGGCCGTTCGCGTCAAAATTCGAGTGACGCGCCCGGACCATAATGCACTGCGTTGGCGCAGTGCATTGCTGCCCGATGATTGGCCAAGCATGCACTGTGACCCCGCATGCTTGGCCAATCGCAGCGCCGGCAGCGAGGAGAGCCATGATTGGCCACAGGCATCCTGCCTGTGGCCAATCATAGCTCAGGCTGTGTAGTGCACGCCCCACACTATATAAGGCCGCCTTTGAGGCGGCCTCGTGTAGTGTGTTACTTAGCATCTGAAGCAGTGGGTGTTCTGTGTACCTTCAACACAGTACACACCAATCGTTTTTGGCTGATTTCCTATCTTGCTGCTGTGTAGTGGTTGTTGTCTGTGCCCTGACTGCAGTATACACCACTATATTCACCTCACCTATATAGCTAGTGATCTAGCTTTAACCACTTAACAACTGCCCATTGCCGATTAACGGCTTCAGGGGGGTTGTTTAACTCTGAGAGGCCGTTAATTAACGGCCTCCCAGAATTCTGCTCTCGCGTGCCCCGAGGTGTGCGCACTCGAGAGCATCCGTGACCGCCGGGTCGCATCACGGATCACGGTAAACGGCCGCTCATAGCGGCCGTTTACCACGTGATTGCTCCGTCAAATGACGGAGTGATCACTTGGAAACAAACCGGCGTCATGTTATGACGCCTGTTCCTCCCTCCCCTCTCTGTACCGATCGGTACAGCGGAGGGGAAAGAGATCGGTGTCAGCAGCGATGTGGGCTGCATCTGCAGTGCCCACATCGCTGCTCACCCAATTTAACCCCTCAATTCCCTGCCAATACTCTGCAATACCAGTGCATACTCTGCAGTACCCTGCCATTACTCTGCAGTACCCCCCATTACTCTGCAGTAAACCCCATTACTCTGCAGTACTCCCCAATACTCTGCAGTACCCGCCATTACTCTGCAGTACCCGCCATTACTCTGCAGTACCCCCAATACTCTGCAGTACCCCCAATACTCTGCAGTACCCTGCCATTACTCTGCAGTACCCCCCATTACTCTGCAGTAACCCCCATTACTCTGCAGTACCCCCAATACTCTGCAGTACCCTGCCATTACTCTGTAGTACCCCCCAATACTCTGCAGTACCCTGCTATTACTCTAGTACCCCGCCAATACCCCGCCAATACTCTGTAATACCCTGCCATAAATTGCCATACCCAGCCATACTCAGAGATACCCAGCCATACTCGGTGATACCCTGAAATACCCAGCCATAGACGCCCCCCACCCCTCACCGCCCTCCGGTGCTTCTACCAACTCGCCAGTACGATCAAAGCCAGAATCTTTTTTTTATTTTTTATTTCAGGCTTCCCAGCCTAGAGGTGAGATGTGGGGTCATATTGACCCCCCAGATTTCACTGTAAAGAGGACCTGTCACCCCATATTCCTATTACAAGGGATGTTTACATTTCTTGTAATAGGAATAAAAGTGATCAAAAATATATTTTTGGGGGAAAAAATGTCAAACTAAAATAAATAAAGTAAAATGAACAATAAAAAAATAAAATAAAAATTAAAGCGCCCATGTCCCCATGTGCTCGCATGTGCCACACATGTGAGGTATCGCCGAGAATGTTAGAGCGAGAGCAATAATTCTAGTCCTAGACCTCCTCTGCAACTCAAAACATGTAACCAGTAAAAAAAAAATTTAAGTGTTGCCTATGGGGATTTTTTAAGTAGCGACGTTTGGCGCCATTCCACGGGCATGTGCAATTTTGAAGAGTGACATGTTTGATATCTATTTACTCAGCATAACTTCATCTTTCACTTTATGCAAACATTGGGCTAACAAGTGGTTAATAATAGAGCTTGCAGTCAGTAGTGTTAGGAGATAGTGCGTGCTGTCTGCGTGCTCTGTACCCAGTACATACCGCTATAATATAGGGCAGGCCCCTACTTTCAAACATCCAACTTACAAACATCTCCTACTTGCAAACGCAAGGAGACAGCAGCAAGTGAGATGAAAAAAGATGGACGACAAAACAAATTATACAGGGGTGATAACCCTTCCCTATGTTTTCCAAAAAGCTTAAAGATAGTTTTTTTGACTGGAGCTACACTTTAAAAATGTACCGGTTGAAAATGACAAACAGATTCAACTTAACACAACAAACCTACACAGTCCCTGTCTTGTTTGCACCGCCTGTATACTGCGGTTCTGAGTATATAGGGCCTGGGGGCCACACGCATTTCCTTTTTTTAATATGGGTACGGGGTTCCCCTTAATATGCGTACAAGACCCAAATAGGCTGGTAATGGGCAGGGAGGGCTACCCATGCCATGTTTCTCAATGATTTTCAACCATATTGCAGGAACCAGATATAACATTAAAACCGCAAGCAGTTTTAAATGGTGTTATTTCCGTTTAATGTCATTTTGTGCAGGGACTGTTCTAAACACGGGAAACACGTGGCACTTCACAGGCATACTACAGACACCCCCCAGGCACCATATTTAAAGGAATATTTCACTTTTTTTTTTTCACTTTAATCGTCATTAAAATCAGTGCTCCCGCCAAAACGGCCGTTTTTAAAACTTTTTTTTGCAGTGACCCATGTCCCCTGAGGCAGGAGGCAGGTCCCCAAACCCTTTTTAGGACACTATCTTGCATATTAGCCGTTAAAATTAGCACTTTCCAATTCGAACGTTCGAGTCCCATAGACTTCAATGGGGTTCTAACGTTCGTACCGACCGCGGGGGTCGTTCGCAAGTTCTGGTGCAAACCGAACCGGGGGGTGTTCAGCTCATCCCTAGTGATGAGGTATAAATGTGCAAATTATATGCTCTGATAATAAATGGTAGAAGCTAATAAGCACTACTTTGCAGTGAAAAGCGACGGACCTAAGCCCTTGGGTCGCTTATGTGGTAGAGTGTGCCACTGATGTGATTGAAAGAGCATGTATCAAAGGTGTAATACACTAAACCACAAGTGATATGACAATTGTGTATATATATGATATACAAACAAGTATGATAAAAAAACGTGATAAACAGAACCTTATGTGCAAATTGTCATAATCAAAATTAAAGTTCAATCGTAGTATATATGAAAAATAAATGTGACATATAAATCGATAGACCAAGTCCAAAGTGTAAAATCCAAAATCATACAAAATAGGGGGTCACCAAGCGCTTAAGAATTATCAAAGACTTTGATTTTGCTGTTTTTTGTATGATTTTGGATTTTACACTTTGGACTTGGTCTATCAATTTATATTTCACATTTATTTTTCACATCAGTGGCACACTCTACCACATAAGCGACCCAAGGGCTTAGGTCTGTCGCTTTTCACTGCAAAGTGGTGCTTATTAGCTTCTACCATTTAGTATCACATCATATACGGTAATTTGCACATTTATACCTCATCACATTAAGCCCCATACACACTATCAGTTTTTCTGCTGAGTTTTTCCTTCAGGATTACCAAAACCATGTAGTGGAAGGGCCTGCCTGATTGTACACAAATGGAAACTCCTAAGGTTTGACCTCATATTATATGGTTTTGGTAAATCTGAAGGAAAAACTCTTTAGTGGCATTTTATACCACATTAGTGATCTGGGTCTGTCGCTTTTCACTATATCGGGAGTGCCAAACTACTATTATTTTTATTTAAAAAGAAAAATATACCTCATATTAAAAATAACGGTCCTTTAGTTATCTAAGTTAAGATGTTGGAAATGCATCTTAGCCTAGGTAACTAAAGGATCGGTAGATGATGGAAGCAGTCTCCTCTCCTCCAATGATCAGACTACAACATTGTATCTTTGTAGAAAGTCACATGTTGACCGTCTGCAGCAGGGGCTGATCTGTGTCAAATTTTTGTGAATGATTTGATGAGCATGACAGCCAAGCAACAAGCATTTTCAGAGAAGGTCAGGAATGGCAGCCTTGGTATTTTTCTCCATAGATGGTTACTTTAAAAACAACTTATGCCCTATACACACGGTCAGACTTTCCGACGGAAAATGTGTGATAGGAGCTTGTTGTAGGCTCCATCTGACTTTTTCCATCGGAATTTCCGACACACAAAGTTTGAGAGCTCCTCCTCCTGCACAAAACTTATCCTGTAGTTCTCCTCCTGCATAAAACTTATCCTGAAGTAAAGTAAGGTCACATCTTCTTCTGTAAGCAAGAAGGACCCACCCTGAATAGTTTCTCGTGCAGGATCTGGTTGCTCGCTGCTACTAGGCCAGAGGCCTGCAGCACCTCTCCCCAGGCGCCTAGTAGCTTAAAAGCACATGTTGGACGGTGGACTACTGTTCCCAGCCAGCGCAGCTTGCAAATCCTGTGCCCTCAGGCCACATCAATTTGACACATCTCCCCACAGTATCTCCTCTGATCCAGGACTCCTCATCATTGACCGTGTAATGATGAAGATTTTGCTAATGACCGTGTAAGAGCAAAGTTTCCTCACAGACTTCCTGGCATATCCAACCCTCCACAGCTTCACCTGCCCCTCTGTTCCAGGAGTTCCTTATCAACGACCATGTGATGATAAGGACAGTGCCAGTGACCGGCACCCCCCCCCCCCCCCAGATGGGTGTGCCCTCCTGCTGCTTTCTAGTATTCCATCCTCCATTTCACTCAGCCGACAACTCTCCCCAGTGACATATTACCTCAGTTTATATAGGAGGCCCGCCCCCTGCCAATACCAGTTGGGGATTGGTCAGGGCTCCCACATGAGCTTCCTGCCACTCCAGTTCTAGGTCCTGCCCCTCTTCCAGAACATTCTCCCTGGATGCAGGGGAGGCGCCCCAGAACTAGAGCACAGGTGGTCACACCCTCTGCTACTCTAACCACTCCCAGCCCTCAGATCAAATCAGACCGGCCTAAATTTACCTGTGCTGACAGTCTATCTAGTAAAAAATCCTATTACTATCACCTACCTATTGGTAGAGGGTGCTACATTCCGATGTTGATTCGTTGCAATCTCCCGATGTAATGTTGGGTCCGCCGTGTGTGGACCCAGCATTACACCCCCTTGTGGGTGGGGGGCCCCCACCCAAGGGGGGGTGTAATGCTGGTGCTTTTGGGTGCCTCTAATCAACCCACCACCCCCATGTTGAGGGGCATGTGGCCTGGTATGGCCCAGGACGGGGAGCTTGCTCACCCCCCCCTTTCCTAATCTACCATGCTGTGTTTTTGGATGAGGCTCTGGTTTGGGGGGGACCCCACGCAATTTTTTTGGGCAGTGGGGGGTCCTCTTAAAATCCATACCTGACACCGAAGGGTCAGTTATCGTCCTGGGGGGGGGGGGGGTGGTGGGGGCCCAAGCCAATTTTTTTTAATTTTGGAAGGGGGTTCCTCTTCAAGATCCTCAGCACACAAGTTGCACCGCAAGTCGGATCATCATGATCTGACTTCTGGTGTGACTTCTATTCAAATTAATGGGCTCCCATAGGTAACCATGGATTTTGAATAGAGGCAGAGAAACGTGGCTGAAAGCTAGCGTAGTTAAGCACGCATTAACGCCAATGCAAAACGTGGTTAAAATAATGTTTTTAACTATGCTTTTTTCCTGGCGTTGGTACTAGCTTTACAGCTTGTTTTTTTTAAATGCCCGTGGGCATGAGGCCTTAGTGTTTAGAAGAGCAGCAAGTGAAAACAGAAAATTGCATCTTTCTGTAATTTTTCTTTCCAGGTGCATCTTCATGGCAGTATACACCAGTAGTGGCCGTGGACTGTGGGTGCACAGGCACCACCCCCCCATCCAATGGGGGGGCGGACGCTGGACGCGTGGATCCTTATGGCGGGGGTGGGAGGGGTGGTATATTTTGAATGACCTTTTTAGAGCTAGAGGCTCTAATAGGCTTCAAAATAGGGTGGGCTCGGGGTGCAGAGAGTGCACCCTGATCCCACCCAATTGTGTGACCATAGAAAATTTATTTTTGCTATTTTCACACTAACCTTCCTCCCCGCCAATCAGGAGACAGGACGTCAAACCGGCTTCCCGATTGACCAAAGCTTAGAAAGAGAAGTGAGGAGACTCGCGCTGGGGTTGAGGTGCAATGCTCTAAGAGGTAAGTCCCCTCTGCTGAGTTGGCTGCATCCCCCCCACCCCCCTGTGCCTGTGGATCGCGGCTCTGGCACCCCCCATGGGTGCCAGGGCTGCGATCCACATGCAGGGAGGATGCAGCCAGAGCCACAAACCCCACAAGTGGGGGAGGGGGTCGGTGGGCACAGTGGCTGCATTTGATGGGAAAGTGGCTGCATTTGATGGGCACAGGTGGCTGCATTTGATGGGCACGGGTGGCTGCATTTCATGGGCAAGTGGCTGCTTTTGATGGGCACAGGTGGCTGCATTTGATGGGCAAGTGGCTGCATTTGATGGGCACAAATGGCTGCATTTGATGGGCACAGGTGGCTGCATTTGATGGGCAAGTGGGTGCATATGATGGGCACAAGTGGCTGCATTTCATGGGCAAGTGGCTGCGTTTGATGGGCATGGGTGGCTGCATTTGATAGGCAAGTGGTTGTATTTAATGGGTGCAGGTGGCTGCATTTGATGGGCAAGTGGCTGCATATGATGGGCACAAGTGGCTGCATTTAATGGGCACAGGTGGCTGCATTTGATGGGCAAGTAGCTACATTTGATGGGCACAGGTGGCTGAGTTTGATGGGCACAAGTGGCTGCATTTGATGGGCACAGGTGGTTGAGTTTGATGGGCACAAGTGGCTGCATTTGATGGGCACAGGTGGCTGAGTTTGATGGGCAAAAGTCGCTGCATTTGATGTGCACAGTTGGCTCCATTTGTTGGGCACAAGTGGCTGCGTTTGACGGGCACAAGTGGTGGTGTTTGATGGGCACAATGAATGAATTTGATGGGCACAATGGCTGCATTTGATGGGCACAAGTGGCTGCATATAATGGGCACAGTGGCTGCATATGATGGGAACAAGCGGCTGCATATGATGGGCACACGTGGCTGCTTTTGATGGGCACAGTGAGGCTGCAATTGATGGGGGGGGTTCAGTATTTTTCAGTTTGTTTGCACCCCCCCAAAAATTTTGAGCACCAGCAGCCACTGGCATACACATGGGTTGTGGTTCCGCCCCCACAACCTGATAGGCCTGGTTAAAGTGGGGTACCCCCTAAAAAAAATAATTAAAAGTCAGCAGCTACAAATACTGCAGCTGCTGACTTTTAATAATCAGACTATTACCTGTCCCAGGGTCCATCAATGCGGGGGAATGAAGCCCCCCTCATTCCCCGCTCCGCTTCACAGCCGGGCACCCACTGCGCATGCGCGAGCGGCGCAGGGTGCCGTGATACGCCGCGCAGTCACCTGAGACACGTGACAGGTCCCAGGTGACTGTGCGGCACGAGGGGAAGTGATGTCACCAGCCTGGGCAAGGAAGAAGGCAGACTACGAGGGACCCCCTAGCAACAGGTATTTAGAGGTGAGAAAAAAAACAATTTCCAATTATTTATTTATTTATTTTTTAAGAATTTTAAACATTTTTTTATTTTTTGGTGGCAACACCACTTTAATTATAAATCAAAGACAGACGTGGCTCGCAGCATTCTCTGTAACTCTCACCATTTGGGTGGGAATCTGTATGCTGCCATGAAGTTGCACCAGGAAAGGAAAATTTTGGAAAGGTGAGAATACAATTTTCCATTTTCCTGGCATATCATGGCAGCATTCAATGGGAACTAACCTGCCATACGGGAGGGTGCAAGAAAAATGTTGTAATGGTCAGTAGCGTATGTGTTCTGGGACGACCATATTTTTGACTTGCAAAGAGCCTCAGGAGACACTCGGCACTCAGGGCCAGATTAAGCGCATCATAGGCCTGGTGCTGAGGATTTTGGTGGGCCTTTTTCCGGAAACAAAATGAAAATGCAAAAATGTTTTGCTAAAACAAATTGAATATACTCTCACCAGTAATATCAGCCGTGCTGCTTCAACAACAGCAACATAGGGCGACCACATTTCCAAGCTGCCATTCAGGGACACCCCCCTTTACAAAAATAGATGAGAGGGGGATGCAGTCTCGGGGTTGATGGGAAAATAGGTGGCGGGGGTGATTTTTCGGGCAAATGGCTGGTGTTAGCACTTAAAATCATCCTGACACTATGCTTGATATGGCGTCAGGATGATCAAATTCCATTATTTCTATTACTACATTTTTTATATATAGTGAAATAGCTCACCATGATGCAGAATCAGTGGGAACCTGAGCTTGTCACTTCCCACCAGATGCAGCGTGTCACTTGCCACCATTGCCTGCCGCCAAATGCAGCATGCCAGATGCCACCCGCAGCCTACCACCAGATACATTGTGCCACTTGCCACCAGCAGGCTGCCACCAGATACAGTGTGCCACTTGCCACAAGCAGCATGTCACCAGATACAGTGTGCCACTTGCCACAAGCAGCATGCCACCAGATACAGTGTGCCACTTGCCAACAGCAGCCTGCCAGATACAGTGTGCCACTTACCACCAGCAGCCAGCCACCTGATACAGTGCCACTTGCCACCCTCAGCCTGCCACCAGATACAGTGTGCTGCTTGCCACCAGTAGCCTTCCACCATATACAGTGTGCCACTTGTCACCAGATACAGTGTGCCACTTGCCACCCGCAGCCTGCCACCAGATACAGTGTGCCACTTGCCACCAGCAGCCTTCCATCAGATACAGTGTGCCACGTGCAACCAGCAGCCTGCCACCAGATACAGTGGGCCACTTGCCACCAGCAGCCTACCACCAGATACAGTGTGCCACTTGCCGCCAGCAGCCTGCCCTCAGATACTGTGTACCACTTGCAACCAGCAGGATGCCACCAGATACAGTGTGCCACTTGCCACCAGCAGCCTGCCACCAGATACAGTGTGCCACTTGCCACCAGCAGGCTGCCACCAGATACAGTGTGCCACTTGCCACAAGCAGCATGTCACCAGATACAGTGTGCCACTTGCCACAAGCAGCATGCCACCAGATACAGTGTGCCACTTGCCAACAGCAGCCTGCCAGATACAGTGTGCCACTTGCCACCAGCAGCCAGCCACCTGATACAGTGCCACTTGCCACCCGCAGCCTGCCACCAGATACAGTGTGCTGCTTGCCACCAGTAGCCTTCCACCATATACAGTGTGCCACTTGTCACCAGATACAGTGTGCCACTTGCCACCCGCAGCCTGCCACCAGATACAGTGTGCCACTTGCCACCAGCAGCCTTCCATCAGATACAGTGTGCCACGTGCAACCAGCAGCCTGCCACCAGATACAGTGGGCCACTTGCCACCAGCAGCCTACCACCAGATACAGTGTGCCACTTGCCGCCAGCAGCCTGCCCTCAGATACTGTGTACCACTTGCAACCAGCAGGATGCCACCAGATACAGTGTGCCACTTGCCACCAGCAGCCTGCCACCAAATACAGTGTGCCACTTGCCGCCAGCAGCCTGCCACCAGATACAGTGTGCCACTTGCCGCCAGATACAGTGTGCCACTTGCCATCAGCAGCATGCCACCAGATATGGTGTACCACTTGCCAACATCAGTCTGCCACCAGATACAGTGTGCCACTTGCCACAAGCGGCATGCCAGATAGTGTGTCACTTGCCACCAGATACAGTGTGCCACTTACCACCAACAGCATGTCACCAGATACAGTGTGCCACTTGCCACCAACAGCATGTCACCAGATACAGTGTGCCACTTGCCACCAGCAGCATGTCACCAGATACAGTGTGCCACTTGCCACCAGCAGCATGTCACCAGATACAGTGTGCCACTTGCCACCAGCAGCATGTCACCAGATACAGTTGCCACTTACCACAAGCAGCATGCCACCAGATACAGTGTGCCACTTGCCACCAGATACAGTGTGCCACTTGCCACTGGCAGCATGCCACCAGATACGGTGTGCCACTTGCCACCAGCAACTTGCCACCAGATATGGTGTGCCACTTGCCAACAGCAGTCTGCCACCAGATACAGTGTGCCAGTTGACACAAGCAGCCTGCCACCAGATACAGTGTGCCACTTGCCACAAGCAGCCTGTCACCAGATACAGTGTGCCACTTGCCATCAGCAGCAAGCCACCAGATATGGTGTGCCACTTGCCATCAGCAGCAAGCCACCAGATACAGTGTGCCACTCGCCACCCACAGCCTGTCACCATATACAATGTGCCACTTGCCACCAGCAGCCTGCCACTCCCTCCAGGACTCTGCCCGGATGGATAGAATAGAGAGGGCCTGCATAGTCAATCAAATCCCTGGAGCCCCCACCCCTCCTGAGCTGGGATGGTATGGCTGTGTGTATGTATGCCAGGAGTATTGATCAGACCATGTTGTTGTTACCGGCCTCAAAATGTGAATTAAGAGAGCCGATGATTGTAGACGCGATGAGATAAGGTGATCAGCTTGGCGTGGACTGCAAAGAATCACACAAACAGCATGAGATATGACCACTGACTTTATGGCTGGAAGTAGTTTAATTTTTTACATAACAATACATCTTTTACATTTTTATAGTCACATGTTTATAACCATTAACAATATATATAATACCGATTTTAACTAAAGTATTTTAAAACGTAGTTATAACAATGAACATTACTAAATTTAATAACATATATATCCCTGTTATTCAGTGTTATAGATAATTATCTTTATCTCTCTGGTACACTTTAAGTGTGCAATAATCATACTAGCAATGCATTGCTTTAATACAAATATTTTCATGGTAGTACTCTTTTTTAACCACTAGATGGTGCACATTGCATGTCTGTATGATGCAATACATAAGCTTTACATACAATAGGTTTTTTTCTATATTAAATAACAGAAAACATGTGCTTCTATAAATCTAGGCCATTTTCAAGAAATCAGGTTTAAATATACCTATTTAGAAAGGTTTAGTGTTTATCATAGACATTTGTTCTGACTAATGCAGTATTTTCATGTTCTTATGCACTTTTCACTTGTTTCTGACACATGCTGTTCTAAACTTCTAATTACAGCAAAACTATAGCATAAAATCTGCTGAGACTTTTTCTGCATCTGCTAAAGATGTTTAGGAATCTTTCTATCACAGGTTAATACAGATTAGGAACGATTTAGAGTACATACCTGCAAAGAATCACACAAACAGCATGAGATATGACCACTGACTTTATGGCTGGAAGTAGTTTAATTTCCAGTCACATGGTGTGTGGCCTTATATAGACTCTGTTTGTGTACCTTCTCTGCCATCTACTGGTTATTAATAGAATAGAAGGGAGATATTTAGAATTAAAAAAAAATGAATATGTACTTTGCTTTGGGGTGTCTGTTTTGTGACCATATAAACCCCAGTCCGTCACACTCTCCCCTCCTTCAGTTAATGGCTCCCGACATTAAACTCAATTGGTATCTGAACACTATTTAGTGATTTAAGTAACCCAAATAGGTACTTGTTGCCACCAAGGAGCTACGTTAACTACCTGGCATGTCATGGGAGTAGCTAGCATTGTAGGAGTTAGTATGGTGTGAATCTGACTTGGTATGTATCTTGGCTGACCTAGTGTGTCATACGTCAAGATCTCTTTAGGCTTAGCTTGTCTGGTAGATCTTCTGACAGGAGTTGAGTCTTCTCCATCAACATCATTTTCCATTTGCATATCTTGGTTCACAGGTAAGTCTTGACTTAATGAGGGTAATTCTGCAGTGTCTAGTCCCACCATATCTGTAGCCCAGATTTGGTCGCCAACTACTGTTCCATCATTTTGTTCTTGTTCAAGATTGGGTGTGGTAGATGTAGGATAGAACTCTTCAGCAGAAACTCTTAATGGGATTTTCTGTACGTTTTGAGAGTTTGGTTGAGACACGACACAATCATGACTTTCTGTAGTCTCTGGTATATAAGGATAATGCCATCTTTCTTCATCTGAACATTCCTCCTCCTGGTCCACATCCATTCTGGTATCCTTTCTGTTACTTGATTGTCTTTGTTTCATCGGTACTCTTGGAATGTGTCCTTCAATTGGTAGTCATTTACTGGTAGTAAAAGATTTCTGTGCAGTACTCGAATAGTCTTTTTACCACTTTCAGGCTGAATTTTGTACACAGGCCCATCTTTGATTCTTTCTACCACTTTGTGTACTGATTCTTCCCAGTATGAACGAAGTTTACCAGGTCCTCCTCTTTCAGAGAGATTTCGTACTAAGACCCGATCACCCGGTTGAAGAGGTGCTCCTTTTATCTGTTTGTCATAGTACTTCTTCCCTTTAGCAGATGATTTTTTGCTATTCTCGGATGCGATTTTGTAAGCTTCTTGCATTCTAGATGCCCATTTCTGAGTAAATATTGGTTGACTTTCTGATTCCTTTTCCAAATTTAGGTTGAGCATTAGCAAACGAGGAGATCTTCCATACAATAGAAAGAATGGCGAGTATCCTGTGGCTTCAAGCCTGGTGCAATTGTATGCATGAACCATATGTGGAAGATGTTCTTTCCAATCTGACTTTTTCTCTTCCTCTAAGGTGCGAAGCATCTGTAACAAAGTACGGTTCAGTCTCTCCACTGGGTTACCCTGTGGATGGTATGGAGTAGTTCTTGAATGAGAAATCCCTGCCAATCGTTGCAATGTCTGAAATAAGTTGTTTTCAAATTCTCTTCCTTGATCATAGTGGAGTTTCTCTGGATAGCCAAAACGTGGTATGAAATCTTGAAAGATCTTTTCTGCCGCCGTTTTTCCAGATTTGTTCTTAGTTGGATACGCTTGTGCAAAGCGTGTGAAATGGTCAACTATTACAAGTATATACTCATATCCTCCTTTGCTTTTCTCCAAGTGAAGATAATCAATGGATACTAACTCCAAAGGTGAACTGGTAGTAATCGAACCCATAGGTGCTCTTTCGGTGATATTTGGACGCTTTTGTTTGATGCAGCTGCACTTCTTCAGCACATATTCATCAATGTCTTTTTGCATAAATGGCCAGTAAAATCGTTCACGTGCTAGGTGGGTTACCTTGTCAGTACCAATGTGACCCATGTCATCATGAAGATTTTTTAAGACCAATGGTTTTAACTTTTCTGGTAGAACTAGCTGTTTTCGGGTTCCAGAGTGTCGGTAGAGGATTCCTTCATCGACTCTGAGTTTATTCCATTCATGTATCAAACGTCTTGTTTTGCTGGTCATACTCTCCTTTTCTTTGTGGTTTGGAATCCAGTCGTTCTCCTTAAGCCAGACCACTTCTCTAATGTTGGTATCGTCTTGTTGTAATGCTCTGATATTCTCCTGAGTCATTGGGCAGATTGTCTGTCCTTTCAGCAATTCTTTGGCCACATCACTTTCTGAGTGAAGAGTCAATGAAGCCACCCATAATGCCTCTTCTTCGTCAACAGCTTTGCTCCCTTGCCACATAGCTGACACAACCTCAGATGGTACAAGCTCTGTGTACTCACTCAGATTCTTCGTGAGTTCCACCGGAAATCGTGACAGTGTATCTGCGTCTGCATTCTGTTTACCTGGCCTGTACTTGATATCGAAGTGGAAATCAGCCAACTCGCCAACCCAGCGATGACCCACAGCATTCAGTCTGGCAGTACTCAATACATATGTCAATGGGTTGTTGTCTGTGTAAACGGTGAATGTTGGAGCGTAGTACAAGTAATCTCTGAATTTGTCACAGACTGCCCACTTGAGAGCTAAAAACTCAAGTTTACCAGAGTGAAGATGGTAATTGCGCTCTGCTGGAGTCAATGTTCTGGAGCCAAACCCAATAACACGAAGTTTTTCTCCTTGTCGTTGGTATAGTACAGCACCTAGGCCTTCATTGGAAGCATCAGTGTGTAAGACGAAGGGTAAGTCAAAATCAGGGTATGCTAGAATTGGTGGATTGGTTAGCATGTCCACCAGTCTGGATACTACAGCTTGATGTTTGGGTGTCCATTGAATCAGTGTTTTAGATGGCACTTGTGCTTTGTTCCCGTTTTTCTTTATAGATTCCCTCCGATTGTTTTTGGGGATGGATGTAGCAGATTCTTTCTCAGTGTTCTGCAAAAGTTCATACAGTGGTTTAGCAAGTCGAGAGAAATCTTGAATGAAGGACCTGTAGTAGCTCAGAAATCCTAACAAAGATCTGACCCCTCCCACTGTTTTGGGTTCTTTCCTTTTCAAATGTAATACCGCTTCAAGATCTTTTGGGTCAATTTTTATGCCTTCTTCTGACACCATTCGTCCAAGGTATCGAATCTGTCGTTTAAAGAGTTCACACTTCTTCGGTCTAAGTTTGATACCATGCTCACGCATTCGACTAAGCACTTGCCTAATATCATTGACATGCTCCTGAAAAGTTTTGGAGTAGCAAAGTACGTCATCCAAGTATGGAGAACAACATTTGTCTCTGATGCCCTCTAATACATTCTCCATGCATCTCTGAAAAGCTGCTGGGGCATTCGTTAATCCAAATGGAATACGGTTCCACTCCAGGAGTCCCCAGGGGGTGCTGAAAGCCGTCAGATGTCTGGAGTCTTCATGCACAAAGCCTTGATGATACGCACTACCCTGGTCCAGGATTGAGAACCACGTAAATCCTCCTAAGCTATCCAGCAGATCTTGTATTCTGGGTAGTGGATGTCTATCTGGGATAGTATTTCGGTTTAACTCCCTAAAGTCAACACATAGTCGTAGGCTACCGTCCTTCTTTCGAACACAAACAACTGGTGATGAGTATGCGGAATAAGATTTTGTTACCCAACCTCGGTCAAGAAGGTTTTGGATATATTCTTTCACTTCTTTGTATAGGGGTTTCGGTATCGAATTGTAGCGTTTCTGGACAGGAGTTTCATCTTTCAGATTTATCCTCAGTTTCAGGTTAGGGATGCATCCTATGTCTCCCTCATCTCGAGCAAAGACATCTGATTCATCATATAACATTTGTCTCGCTATCTCCTGTTCTTCTTCTGAGAGATCTTCCAAATTGACAGGTGGGTGCCACTTAACAGATTTGTTAGTGGGTAGCTGATTTCCAGTGTCCACTTGATTCAACTGGTTTACATGAAACACCCTTTTCTTTTGGTCAATTCCCTTTCCATCGTCTTTGTTTGGAGACAATGGTAGAATCTCAGCTGCTGGAGAGATGGTACCCAATACTGTTCTGGGTGGAAGGTAGATGTCATGTTGAGCACGGTTCAGTATAGGTATCTTCACCAGTTTAGAGAACCCATTTGGCACATCTACCACTGAAGGAAATAGTTCAAGTCCTTCCTCGACTGGATATTCGGGAAGTGGTTCAAATGACATGATTCCTCCTTTCGGCCACGCTCTAATTCTGCATTTGACTTCACAGAGCTCGCCTCCTTTAATCTGGAGTCCCTTCTTCCCCACTTTGACCATACGACTATCGAATATTTCTCCTGGGTCAGTTGCTTGACTGACAGCATTGACAATGTTATTCGCTACACTCTGTCTTACTTTCATAGCTTCACTCAGCAAGATAGTCAGGTTTTGGGTGCTGTTTGGTCGGTCATGGTTTTCTCTGATCAATTCTTCGATAACATTAAACCCAAGAATTGGATTGTCATTACAGCAGTCACTCACCAGCATTGGCACATAAATGGCTAAGTTTCCATGTCCACTACTTTCGAATTCCAGGCAGACTTCAATCCACCCGATGAATGGAATGATAGAACCATTTGCAGCTGTAATGGATAAGTTGTCATCACAAAGTAAATCTTGTATGTGTCTAATGGAGACGCTGGGTAGAAACTTTTCTAACCATGCCTTCCCGACAATGCTGACCTGAGCTCCTGTATCCATCAAAATGTCAACCGGTACACCATTCATCCGACATGACAGTAGGCATTTTCCTCCAATTAATTGTGCTACGTGTTGTTTGGAGAATCCATTCTCTTTTGGGAGTGTTCTAGTTGACCGGTGGGTGAATACCCTGTTTACCTTAGCATGGGACAGATCATTTGAGGTGGTCACTGGTTGTCCCTTTCCCAGTGACCGTCTGTCGTTTCCCGACTGCCTTCTTTTCTTCAAGCAATCAACCGCTCTGTGTCCTGTCCAACCACAGTAGAAACAATGGTAGCAGTTCTGACTCTCTCGTTTAATGCAATCATCACACCTGGGCTTGCAGTGAGTTGTATCTGGAACTTGAACATTGGTTAGTAGCTTAGTCATTTGGTTTCCAACAAGAGGAGTTAGCTTCATCATCTTTTCCAGGTTCTTTGTGAGAGCAGAGACCTGTGTTGTTAGTTCCATTAATGCAGTGTGATTTGCTCTAACATCTCCCTCAACTCTCTGTTGCAAGGTGTCTTTTTCACTATTACCTGGTGTCTGGGATGAATGAACAGTAAGAGGTTTATGTTTAGGTGCACTGTTTAAGCGTCTCTGCCTTTCTGTTTCCTCATCAACTGATCTGGTGACTTGCTCTATGATAAAGTCATCCGTTACTGTCAAATCAGACACATAAGGCTTGATATCTCGTCTAACATTAGAATTTTTCTCATTTAGTCCCTGATACAGTGTATGAAGGAATATGCCTTGCACCAGTTTTTTGTCATAGTTAAACTCTTGCCTATCATGTTGTGATGTAGACAGAACTTTTTGTTTTAACCCCACTAGCCTGTAAACAAATTGTTGTGCTGTTTCTCTTTCTTGCTGGGTAGCATTGCTAAGGTCCTGAAATAACTCATTACCACTTCGTTCTCTCATATGTGACTTCAAAAACCTTTTCAATTCAGCAACAGTAAGATCATCTTTGTCAGTCAACATATCTTTAAAATTACCAGGTTTGATTATTCTCAACACTGTGCGTATAATTTCAGATTCAGGGAATTTTTCTGTTAGACCCTCGTCAATTTGTCTGCACACGCTACTGTAACTCATGTCCGAACCATGATCTGAAATTACACCACCATGCATTTTAAATTCTCTACGTGGCAATAAAGCAACAACATCAGTTAATCTCACCACCTCCGATACCTGTTCAGTCCTTGCAGTCCCACTACTTATTTTTTTTGCAGCGGTTGCAATGTCCACAGTTGGTGTACTTTCCTTGTTAAGTTTTAGTTCATTGATCTTGTCTTGGATGATGAGTAGGTAAGACATACCTTGATCTTCCAACTTTTCCAGCTGATCACTTCTCAAGTAGCCTTTAATAAATTCAACAAGTTCCATTTCGTTGGTACCAGTCACTGATGGAACGTCCACTTCTCTTTCATCTCCCAGCGTAATAGCAAGGCTATGCAGCTGTTCTTCATTAAGCAGATGAATTTGTTTCCGCATATCCCACATCAGCGCACGACGAGGAGACGCCATCTCTGTTGCAATCTGAAGACTTGCACTCACGAGGCAGACGACTCTCACGACTCTCCTTGTAGCTCTGTAGCAGGCTCACGCTTGTCTCGCGCTTCCTTCTCACTGGTAACACAACGAATCCCGGACGAGCCCCCAAAATGTTACCGGCCTCAAAATGTGAATTAAGAGAGCCGATGATTGTAGACGCGATGAGATAAGGTGATCAGCTTGGCGTGGACTGCAAAGAATCACACAAACAGCATGAGATATGACCACTGACTTTATGGCTGGAAGTAGTTTAATTTCCAGTCACATGGTGTGTGGCCTTATATAGACTCTGTTTGTGTACCTTCTCTGCCATCTACTGGTTATTAATAGAATAGAAGGGAGATATTTAGAATTTAAAAAAAATGAATATGTACTTTGCTTTGGGGTGTCTGTTTTGTGACCATATAAACCCCAGTCCGTCACATTGTAAAAGGGGGGTTGTGTGTGCAAGCCTTTGGGGTCACACTGGTGTGCTGCAGTCGGTTGCACTGCTTATGTATCTGCAGTTTTATCTGCAGTCCTATTGATTTATATCAGGTTGCAGGTTTTTTCTGCATTTTCTGACAAAGCGCCAAAGATGCAGCATGCAGGAATTTTGGTGCGCTTTCAGAAAATGCAGAAAAAACAAACAGCCTAATAGAAATCTATAGGACTGTGGGTAAAACGCAGGAAAACTGTGGATACACTAGCAATGGGCCAAAACACAGAAAATCAGTGCGAACCCACCTAAAAGCACAAGGGGCCAAGCACTACCACAGGCTGATGACACAGTTCTAAACACTTTGGCTGCAGTTATAACAGCTACTGCTGGAGAAAAAAAGTAAAAAAACAAGGGTAAGGGATATAAGAGTCCAGTCACGGAGCTCACATTTGGATGGTCCTCTGGAGGCTGATCACTCACAGATATCCAGTTTACCTTCTATCTGCCGGTGTTGTGTTCATAATTTCCCACCCACACGGCTCCTTCACTGCACAGACTTCACAGAGGGAGAGGGGAGGGGAAAGGCAGAGCCAACTCAGCCTCTCCCATTTGTGTAGGGGGGAACTGTGCACTGTGACATTGTAATAACCACAGTGAGCAAACACAGATGCAGCCAGACACCCCTACATTTACACACACTTCTGTCCCATAGAAGTTTATGGACAGAAGAAAATCGGGCTTATGCTGCAGGCTGTGCGGGCCGATTTTAAGACAGGGGCTTGGAGCTGCAGCTCCATCAGCCCCTATGTTAATCCGGCCCTGTCGGCACTGCTCTGTCCACAAAGATGGCACTGCCCTGGTTGAATGTGATCTTAAGTCTTCTGGAACAGGAAGGTCTTGTGAAGAGTAGGCTCTTGTTAATTGTCTTAACAATCTAGGAGGTGACTGTATGTGTTGATGCTGACTGACCCTACCTTAGGCCAGAACCAAGCACAGATTTCAGCTTTCCTGAATGAAAAGGTAGCTACTAAGCAGGCCATCAGAGACAGACCAACCTCTAGGGCATGTGGTTCTCCCACATAACCAAAGAAAGATGGTAAATTGATTTCCTGGTTAAAGTTGAAGGAGAAAGACACCTTGGAGATAAAAACGTTCTGAGGGGTTTAGGACTATTCTGTCCAGGTAGAACGCATGGGCACTGCCCCCTCTATCCATACATCCAGCCTCCTGATCTACATGCAAGGCGCTGGACCATGGATTCCAAGAGGAGGAGTGTTTTTTTTAACACGTGATTAGAGCCAGAGGCTCTAATAGGCTTCAAAAAAGGGTGGGCTCTGGGTGCAGTTGTGTGACACTGATCCTCCTTCTGGCCAATCAGGAAGCGGATCCTGAGACCTGTCACTGGATTCGCTAAAAGGCCTTATAGTTAAAGAGGAACTGCAGTCTGCTCACATAATTTGTAATAAAAACATCTTTGCCATTCTGAAGATTCACTCTAACCACTTTGCAGATTTTATATATACTGTGATTCTGTACTTGCCAAATATGCTGCAGAAATCTCCCTCCACTGAGTCTGGCTGCAACCATTTTAGCTGTGGGCAGCCAGACCAAGCTGCTGCCTGTTCACTTCCTAGATTTACACGGAAATGTAAGTGGGAGGCAATCATTTTACAAATTTGTGTGCCGCATCCAAAATTATAGACCGAAGATTGGAACACCCCTAGTGGTGGACTTTTTAGGCACGTACAATAGATATCAGGTTTTTAAGATACAAAAGAGTTTTTGTTGAAAAAATATTAAGAAAAATACATAAAACAAGGAATGCATAAATACACTGATAGTCTGTATATACACTGATTACTTGAAATACCCTACGCGTTTCGGAGAGACTGAATCTCCTTCTTCAGGTGTATATATAAATATAAGAGACGGTCTATTGAAAAAAAGATAGCATATATATTAAGGAAAATTATTTGTCTTCAGAAGGACATACATACATTGTACATTGTGTATAGTTCACTATTGTGATAAACATTTACATATTCAGAGCAGTGTGTTGAATAGACATTCCATAAAGCTTGTAATTTAAAAACATGACAGGATATCAGGGTGGATGTTGCCGATGGTTATTTTCCCTTTCGGAGCCTTCTAGTGAGGTCGCCCTGGCAGGAATGGCCGAAAGAGCCGCAACATGTAAGGAAGAGACCAACCCCCTAGTGCTGATGGACAAATGGAGCTTAAATGGGGCTTATTTTTTCAATAAAAAAACTATTTTGTATCTTAAAAACCTGATATATATTGTACGTGCCTAAAAAGTCCACCACTAGGGGTGATCCAATCTTCGTTCCTAGATTTACACAGACACACAAAGGTACGCCTCCAGTTCTGCAGCTCTCATTGGCCCTCTTATGACTCATCACCCCTCCCTTCCTGGCAAACTCTCACAAGAGTGAGAGAGAGAGAGCTGTGCCTAGGCTTTTTATCAGACAAGAAACAGGAAGTGGGCTGTATGAAGTGTTTACTGGCAGAAAAAAAAAATTTACACTCCAAAGTTAGAACAACAAGGGCAGAAGATTTAATAGATGGAAAGTAGAAAAATGACTGAAGGCCCGCTTTAAACAGTCCTATCAGGTTGTGGGGGCGGAGCCACAACCCATTGTATGTTGCCAAGATGCACCAGGAAAGTTTTGTTTTACCTTAATGCAGGTCATGCATCTAGGTAAAAAGAAAAAAACGTTTGATTTTAGAACTTTAACCACTTCCCGCCTGCGCTATAGCCGAAAGACGGCTACAGCGCGGACGCTAACTGCCGGGGGAGCGTCCCTGGACGTCCTCCTATTTGCTGGGCGTGTCCCTCGGACACAGCCAGTCACAGATCGCTGTAAACGGCCAATCACAGCGGCCGTTTACAGCACGATCGGCGTGTCCAATGAGAGATGATCTCCTATGTAAACATATGAGATCATCTCTCAGCGCCGCTCTCCCTCCTCACACAGACAGCATGTGAGAAGGGAGAGATGAATGGCTGCAGCGGCCGTAAAAAAAAAAAAAAGTTAAAAAAAGTGCCATCCTCCCCCAGTGCCATCCTCGCCCAGTGCCATCCGCCCCAGTGCCATGCTCGCCCAGTGCCATCCTCCCCAGTGCTACCTGCCCCCAGTGCCACATGTTAGTGCTATCTGTCCCCAGTGCCACCTGTTAGTGCTATCTGTCCCCAGTGCCACCTGTTGTCAGTGGCATTTGTCCCCAGTGCCATCTGTCATCAGTGCCACGTATAAGTACCATCTGTCATCAGTGCCACGTGTCATCAGTGCCCCATAGTGCCATCTGTCATCAGCGCCACATATTAGTGCCATCTGTCATCAGTGCCACATATCAGTGCCATTTGTTATCAGTGCCACCTGTCAGTGTCACGTGCCATCTGTTGTCAGTGTCACGTGTCATCAATGCCACTTATCAGTGCCATCTGTCATCAGTGTCACGTGTCATCGGTGCCACATATTAGTGCCATCTGTCATCAGTGCCATGTATTAGTGCCACATGTCATCAGTGCCACGTATAAGTGCCATCTGCCATCAGTACCACATATTAGTGCCATCTGTCATCAGTGCCATGTATAAGTGTCATCAGTGCCACGTATAAGTGCCATCTGTCATCAGTGCCACGTGTCATCAGTGCCATCTGTCATCAGTGCCACGTCAATGTCACGTGTCATTGTCCTGGTGCTCCAGGGCCTTCAAAAGTGTAATAGGTAGTCAACAAGTTAGATGTGTGATTTATGCTCCTAGAACACCTGATGGTGCTCCCTGCATGTTGGGCCTCTCTATGTGGCCAGGCTGTGAAAAAGTCCCACACATGTGGTATTGCAATACTAAGGAGGAGTAGCAGAATTTTTTTGGGGTGTCATTTGTGGTATACACGTGCCATGTGAGAGAAATAACCTATTACAATGACAAGTTTGTGGAAAAAAATTACAAAAAATAAAAAATCTTAATATTGCAAAGAATTGTGAGAAAAAATTTATCTGACGGCTGGAACACACGCCGTGCCGGTGATCATTTCTCACATATATTCCCCGAACGTTTTTTATTGCTGTAAATGCATTTGCTTTTAATATTTCTAATAAACCATACAGAATTAAGCTATGAACATCTGTCTCTTTGTTGGTATGCCTTATACAGCCATGATGGGAACCTTGTAATTGTAGAAGGAAGGAGCTAGATTCATCCACTGGTGCAGGACAAGACCAGGCGGGTTTGAATCATATTGCTGGTGAGTGGGGACTCAGGAGGGGAACACGGGGTGTCACCAGAATCTTCACCAGCAGAAATCAACTATATTTGCCACTTTGCTTGGATGGACTTTTTCATCTATGATAGATAGGAGATTGCACAGGCACTTTATATATGTTTATTATTTAGCACTTTGGTTTTAATATAGAAGCAGCGCTAAGTTTAATAAAATTTATTTCAGTTTAGTATTTATTTTATTTTTGCCTATAGGAAATTCATCCTAGAGCTCTCTATTTGTCTGTTTTTCCTGTTTGAATTGTCTTTTTTTTTCATTTTATTTGGTTCCCTCTAATATATTAGTTACTAATATTACTAATTAGAACTAATATTGGTTAATTAGTTATATCTGTGGCTCTTATTGCTCTTATTGTCCCCTATGTCTTCTGGTATCATGCAACGCCATCTAGTGGTTGAATTCTATCCTAACGCCACTCTATCCAAAAGTAAAAAATATATACTTTAAAATGGACATTCACCTTAAATGACCAATTGTGTTGCCCTGCTCCTGCCTCCCCCCCCCCCCCTTCTTACAAATGGACTTTAGTTTTATATTTTTTTGAACAAAGCAGAGAGTCCTGCGGCACATCTACGTATTCACCAGTTTCCCCACCCATCTGCGCATGCACAGGGTTTCCTATTCACGTGCGAAGACTGCTACCAAGGAAGTCCTAAACCTTCCCTGTCTTTGCGAATGCGTGAAAAATCCCCAATGTGCGTGGAGATGTGCAAATGGGCCGAAGGCAGAGCAGAGCCCATCGGGGTTTCTGTGCATGCGTTATAATGATGCTGCCCAAGGAGGGGTGGAGCCACCTAGGAGGCGCACTGACGTTCCACTTTAAAATTAAACTTCAAGTTTAGAGCAGCCCTTCAGTAATTTTTTCATCTTTCCATCTATTAAATCTTCTGCCCTTGTTGTTTTAACTTTGGATAGCAAAACATTTTTTTTCTGCCAGTAAATCCCTTATACAGCCCACTTCCTGTTTCTTGTCTGGAAATAGCCTAGGCTTATGACATCATGCACAGGTCTCTCTCTCATTGTCCTAAGAGTTTGCCAGGAAGGGAGGGGGGGGGGGTCATAAGAGGGCCAATGAGAGCTGCAGAGCTGGAGGTGTGCCTCAGTTTGTCTGTGTAAATCCAGGAAGTGAACAGGCAGCAGCTTCAGCTGCCCACAGTTAAAATGGCTGCAGCCAGACTCTGTGGAGGGAGATTTTTGCAGCATATTTGGCAAGTACAAAATCACAGTATATATAAAAGAATATGCAAAGTGGTTGGGGGGAAGCTTCAGAATGGGAAAGATGTTTTTATTACAGATTATGTGAGCAGACTGCATTTCCTCCTTAATTTATTCTTCATATTCCCCTTTCCCTCCAAATTAAATTTTTTTTTCCCAAGAGTTACTTACCCTCACTACAACCCAGCGCTTTCCTCAGCTTCATCCTCGGCCCTCAGTCCAGTGCCACTGGTCCTCTGCCGTGACAGGGGGTATAGTTCTGGATGCATTGTGGCTGCGGCATGTGTACACCCCACCCACTGCCCTGCAGCTAAAGGAAGAGCAGTTGGAGGGGCAATAAAAATATGGCTCACTGACGGGGCTTTACTGTTACTATTCATTTATGAAGGATAGCCACCCCTCTTCCCCACTTGGAAAAAAGAGATCCTCTGATGTTAGCGTACCGGCTAAAGGTCCCCAGAAAAAAATATACTGATAGGGTTTAAATAAAAAACTTTATTTACTATACACTAACACCAACTCTAGGTTGCACAGTGCCGCTTCCCTGAACTTCCGGGCCACTGACAGCGTTGGTTCCAGTTGCTGTCAATCTCTCACTTGGAGGAGGGAGGAGAAGGAAGGGAGAGGCTTGCAGGCCTAGGCTTTGTGCCTTATCCTTATCGCACACCATGCTGAGATCTGCCCATCCTGAAACAACCAGAGGATGGCGTTATAGAAATGCAGAGCAAAATATGTCACCAGCACACCTTTGTCTTCAATAAAGTCCATCTTTTAGTGTATAATAAACATAGTGCAGCGTTTCAGAACCTCTATGGATCCCTTCATCAGGGAAAAGTGACACAGCTTCAGGCCAGAAGCGTACACCCAAGGGTGGCTCCATAGGACCCTGCAAGGAGAAGGAGCCCCCCTAAACCAGGATGTCAGGACCAGGATATTTGGTTCTGAAAGAAAAGCAAAGTGTGTAACATTATGCTTTGTAAGTGATTTCAGCAGAATTTAACTGCTTCCCACCTTCCGTATAGTGAAACGACAGACAGGCATCATATGACGTTCTCCCATTCTTGCCATGCATGCGCACCTGCAGAGGCGTGCAGCAATCTGTGGTGTGTTGTGTCCCTGAGACACAACGCATCATCAATCATGGTAAATAACCTATGACACAGGCTCTTTACCATGTGATCAGTCTCAGGTGATGCGATTCCTTCAAGATCTGGCTTCCCGCTTCGAGCAGCTACAGGCTTCCTTGGGGACCCCGAACCTGCAGTCTAAAGTACAGTCTGCGACTGCACCTATCCCACCAGTCGCATCCACGCATTCATTAGTACTGCCAGCTCCGTCCGGTTTCTCTGGGGACTCCAATGCCTGCAGGGGCTTCCTCAGCCAATGCACCATTCATTTTGAGCTCCAGCCTCAAAACTTTCTGTCTGATTGGGCAAAGGTAGCCTATATAATTTCCCTCCGCTCCGGTGAAGCTTTAGCCTGGGGTGCTCCCCTGTGGGAGAAAAATGATCCAGTGGTTTCCAGCCTGTCCAACTTCTTGAAGCTCTTTCGTAACATCTTCGAGGAGCCAGCTCGGGTTTCTTCTGCGGCTAGTGCCCTTTTACGCCTTCGCCAAGAATCTTGTTCAGTGGGACAATATGTACTTCAGTTCCGTATCCTTACCGCAGAATTGAGCTGGAACAATGAGGCCCTGGTCGCAACCTTTTTGCATGGCCTCTCTGACCGAGTGAAGGACAAATTAGCAGGAAGAGCTATCCCCGCCGGTCTGGACGATGTAATTTCCTTATGCAATCAGATTGACATTCGTTTCCAGGAGAGGTCCTTAGAAAAAAGACGCCAGCACCTCCTAGGTCCTAGTCAGCCTGAGCTTTTTCCCCGTCGCCCTGTGGAGCATCCTCTGTCTGCTGAGGAACCCATGCAGCTGGGCCGGACCAGACTAACCCCCAAAGAACGTGCTAGATGCAGAACTCTGGGCTTGTGTCTTTATTGTGGGGGCAAGGGTCATTTTCGTGACTCCTGCTCGCTCCGTCCGGGAAACGCTCAGGGTCTAATACATTTGGAAGGTGGAGTATTGGACCCAGAAACATCACCGTCTCGTCTCCTTCTTCCAGTGTTCCTCCGTGTAGGCACTTCTCCCCAATCGGTCCTAGCATATTTGGACTCCGGGGCTGCCGGCAATTTTATGGACTGGAGAACTGCTTCTTCTATGAAGCTTACCCTTTCTCCCCTCACTACTCCACTGGTAGTCTCGGCAACTGATGGTACTGTGCTCCCAGGGGGCCATATCCGTTTCCAGACGCTACCTATTAGGATATCGGTAGGGATACTCCACCAGGAGTGGATCTCCTTCCTCATCCTACCCAAGGCCTCTACCCCCATTGTATTGGGCCTTCCTTGGCTACAGCTCCACTCGCCACATGTGGACTGGGTCTCTGGGCAGATCCTGGCTTGGGGTCCTTCGTGTTTCTCGTCCTGTCTTCCCAAGGTGACTCCCAAGAGGAAACTTCCCATTGCTACCACATCTGTATCGTCCGATCTTCCCGCGACATACAGCGATTTCCGGGATGTGTTCTGCAAGAAGTCTGCTGAGGTGCTTCCTCCCCACAGATCTTTTGACTGTGCTATTGACCTTGTCCCTGGAGCAACCCTGCCCAGGGGTCGTACCTACCCTTTGTCCATTCCAGAGACCCAGGCCATGTCTGAGTATGTCGCCGAGAATCTGGAGAGAGGTTTCATCCGGAAATCCTCATCGCCTGCAGGAGCAGGGTTCTTTTTCGTTGCCAAAAAGGATTGTACCCTCAGACCCTGCATCGACTATAGAGGTTTAAACGCTGTGACTATTAAAAACCGTTACCCCTTACCTCTAATATCTGAGCTATTTGACAGGTTGAAGGGGGCTTCCATTTTCACTAAGTTGGATCTCAGAGGTGCATACAATCTCATTCGAATACGGGAAGGTGACGAATGGAAGACCGCGTTTAACACTAGGGACGGGCATTACGAATACCTGGTTATTCCTTTTGGTTTGTGTAATGCTCCAGCTGTGTTCCAGAACTTTGTCAATGAAATATTCAGGGATCTACTGTACCAGTTTGTTGTCATCTATCTGGATGATATTCTAATTTTTTCCGAAAATCTGCCTGCTCACAGAAACCATGTACGCACCGTACTTCAGCGCCTTAGAGAGAACAATCTCTATGCCAAGATGGAGAAATGTTCCTTTGAATGTTCCGAGGTCCTGTTTCTGGGATGTTTTGTTTCTAGTGCGGGTCTTTGCATGGATCCCGGAAAGGTCTCAGTCATTACCAACTGGCCCCTTCCCGCTAGCCTTCACAAATTATTATAGGCAGTTCATAAGGAATTACTCTTCCATTGCTGCGCCTATTATCGCTTTGACCAAGAAGGGTGCGAATGCCAAAGACTGGCCTCCCGAGGCTGTCTCTGCGTTTCACGATCTGAAACAGGCCTTTGTCTCTGGACCCCTCTTGAGGAGACCAAATCCTGAGGACCCATTTTTTATTGAAGTAGACGCTTCTTCGATGGGGGTGGGAGCTGTGTTCTTCAGGACTTTGAGAAGAAACGTCAACCATGTGCGTTCTTCTCCAAAAAAAAATTCTCAGGCACAGAGAAATTATGCCATTGGTGATCGGGAACTTCTCGCAATTAAATTGGCGTTGGAGGAGTGGCGTCATCTCTTGGAAGATTCCCCTCACTCCATAACGATCTTTACTGATCATAAGAATCTACAGTACCTACAGAATGCTAAACGTCTGAACCCCAGACAGGCCAGGTGGAGTCTCTTCTTTTCTCGTTTTAAATTCATGATTACGTACAAACATGGTTCCTGCAACGGTCGAGCTGATGCGCTCTCTAGGTCATTTGACACTTTGGACAAGGAGTCCAACCCTGATCCTGAGCCGATCATTCCTACCTCATGCATTGTTGCCCATTCTACAACCCTGGTATCAAAAATTCCTCCTGGTAAGACCTTTGTTCCCACAGAACTAAGAACTAAGATCCTTCATTGGGGACATGATTCCAAGGTGGCAGGTCATGCTGGTTTCCTCCGATCCTTCCTGCTCATCAGTCGTCCCTACTGGTGGCCTAATCTCCGCTCGGATGTTAAAGACTATGTTAAGGCTTGTCACGTCTGTGCTCAGTCTAAATCTTCCACTCAAGCCCCTGCTGGTCTTCTCATACCCTTGCCCATTCCTAAGGCGCCCTGGTCTCATATCACCATGGATTTTATCACTGATCTTCCACTGTCGGAGAATAATACGGCCATTTGGGTAGTAATCGATCGGTTCTCCAAGATGGCTCATTTTGTTCCATTTCCTGGTCTCCGTTCTGCCCCTGCCTTGGTTCCCATTTTTGTACGAGAGATTTTCCGCCTTCATGGTGATCCTTCTCATGTCGTTTCGGACAGGGGTGTGCAGTTTACTTCTCGTTTTTGGAGAGCCTTTTGCAAATCCCTCGACATTACCTTGGATGTTACCTCTTCTTATCATCCCCAATCCAATGGCCAGACTGAGAGAGTTAATCAGGAGTTGGAGGTCTTTCTCTGTACCTTGGTCTCTGCCCATCAAGATGATTGGGCATCACTATTACCGTGGGCTGAGTTCTCCCACAATATTCATGTTAACGTCAGTTCTCAGAAAACACCCTTTGTCACTGTTTATGGAAGACATCCTCAGCTTCCTCTTCCTATGACTTGTTCTTCGGACATTCCAGCTTTGGCTACTGTTCAGGAATCATTCAATTCCATGTGGGCTGACGTTCATGATTCCCTCCAGAAAGCTGCCAACAAATTCAAGAGTTTTGCTGACCGTCGCAGGCGTAAGCCACCTTTTCTTCAGCCAGAAGACAAAGTCTGGCTCTCCACCAGGAACATCAAACTCCGGGTTCCTTCTCTCAAATTTGCCCCAAGATTCATTGGTCCATACACCATCATTTCTAAACTGAATCCGGTTTGTTTCAAGCTCCAGATTCCCAAAAGCCTCAAAATCTCTAACTCCTTCCATGTTGCCCTTCTGAAGCCTTTAGTCCTCAATAAGTTCTCTCGGCCTCTCTCTACCGTAGCACCGGTCTCTGAGGATGATCAGGAGTACGAGGTTAGCCAATTTCTGGATTCCCGACTCTGTAGAGGCATTCTCCAGTACCTTGTGCACTGGAAAGGTTTTGGTCCTGAGGAGAGATCGTGGATTTCGGCTTCCGAGGTCTTTGCACCTCATCTGTTGAGGAAGTTTCATTTGAAGTTCCCCTCTAAACCTGGTCCCAGGCAGGGAAGGGGGAGGCCTCGTAAGAGGGGGGGTACTGTCATGGTTATGCAATAGAGTTCGTCTGCTTACCTGTCTCCATGTGTTCATTTCTAGAGACCAGCCGAGCCTCACCTGACTGCTTTTATAATCCATCCTCTGGCATGGCTCCACCCTAGCTCCTATCAGACAACTCTATATTAACCGGTGCACTGCTAGCCAATCCTGCTGATCAACCTTTGTGTGTTAGCTTCCTGTTACCTGCCGTGTGCTCTTCTACTGTTTTCCGTTACTGACTTTGGCGTGTCCTGACTATCCCTGTTTGCCTGTGATCCTGACCTTTTGGCATGTCCTACTATTCTTGTCTGCTTGTGGCCCCGACCTTGGCTTGTCCCTCACCATCCCTATCCTCCTGTTGCCTACTATGGGTGTGAGCTGGGGGACCCTGGGGGTCGCGACCTGGAGCCAGTTGCAGCCAAGTCCATCCTCACCACTCGAGGCTCTGGTGAACACCTGCTGGCTCTTAGACTCCGCGCCCCAGGGAATCTTATGCTCTAACCCTGGTGGGATCCATCTTGGTGTTCTGGCGGCCCTGCCTTCCTATCACCTTGACCCCTGTCCGCAGCAGTCAGCCGTAGGGTCCACAACCTTGCGGTGCACTCCTAAGCCCTACGGTGTGCATCTGTCACCTGGGCTCTAGGTGACCTGACAGTCCCCTTATGAGAGTCATCACCCCCCCATCCCCCCCATATGATGGGACCTTGCTAAAAAATGAGGGGGGATGTTTAGGACAAGTAACCCTCTCCACTTGATTGAGAGCTGAATGCCTAAATAATGTGTGATACTTTGTGAAGCCCCTCCTTACTTACACTATTGGCAGCTCAACGGACAGGTAAGAAGTGTCATAATAACAACATGAAAACAAAATGGAAGCACATTTTGACATTATGCTATTACATATCAAGAAAATTAATCTGTAAAAAAAAAAAAAAAATAGCATTTGAAAGTATTGAGGCAGGCCCTTGCACTACATGCTTAGGTGAACTCGTCCATAAATGTGACCATCAAAAAGGTAGGTATAGTGTGTATTGGGTTTGGTCAAGTCATCAGATAGAGGATTGCTATCAGCTGAGCTAGCAGTTGGGGGGAGGGGGGTTACTAATGAGTTTGGCACAACCCCAAAAATTTAAAAAAGGTCACTTTGCATGAATTGAAGCACACACATCACATTTGTAGACATTTTAGGGGGTGTTTAGGGGAAAGCAATACTATGGAGCTGACAAAAAACATTGGTAAGTGACTAGACTATAGTTTTATGGGCCAAGAAGAGCATGGTGGGGAAGTTAGTGAGGCAAATATGCATGAGGACAAAGGGGCAGAGCATATCAGTTAGAGCATATTGCAATGATAGTAATTAGGGAATGAGGAAAGAAATGCAAGACATTAGCAATCATGAAATACATAGAATGTGATGTTTAAGGATAAAACTTAGCTTCATATATGCCTTCTGCAGGACCTGAATGATGGCAGAACATGTCTCTGGAATAATGATCCCCAGAGCCTGGGGGGAGATGCCTGTAGAGAACTTGAGGTCCTGAAGGCTTCTCCCAGTCGCCAAGTAGCGCAACGTGGCGATGAGCCTCTGCTCCGGAGTGATGGCTTGCTGCATGCAGGTATCCTGCCTGCTGATATAAGGGGTCAGCAAAGCCAGCAGATGGGTCCGTCATCCGGAGATAATTCCTGAAATGTTCAGAATTATTCTCGCGGATCTCACAGAGCAAAGGCATGTGCGAGAACTGGTCACGCTGGCGCAACCAATTCTTGGTCCACAAACGCCTCCCCTCCCTGTTCATGGACCGGGCTTGTGTCAAAGTAAGAACCCCAACACGAAGCCCCTGCACAGCACAAACTCTACGACGAGTATGTAGACGAAACATGGTTTGAAAACGGTCGGCTGGTCAGAACGGACACCAGAAAGCACCGATAAACAGCAAGGCCTGAAAGAACGACCTGAATAGCAGAAGCAAGCAGACAATAAAAAATGCCTTTCAAAGCGTACTATACCAAGATATAGTCAACAATGAGAAACAAATACTTAATGACTGCACGCACTGATTATCAGATACGCAAAGACAAGCACAAACCGAAGAGCAGTAGCGATCTGAATCACTAATGTGAAAAGCGTGAATCGTCTTTCACCAAACTTCTACTAACACGAGATCAGCAGAAGGAGCCCAAAGGGTGCCGGACGTGGTGCTGAACTTCTCTTTTCTAGTCCCGCCGTACACACGGCTTACGTCACCGCGTTCTTGGCAACCGCAAAATCCGACAACTTGGTCCGACCGTGTGTATGCAACAGTTTCGGACACAATCCGTCGGACAAAGTCCGTCGGACAAAATCCCACGGATTTGGTTGGCAGAATGTCCGACCGTGTGTACAAGGGCTAAGGGTACTATGATTACCATTAACGTGCGAAATGCATCAGCTATCATCTGGATCTGTGTCTCTGATTGATGTATGGCTCAAGCTTCATTCAATAAAGGCATTATTTTAGAGTGGGGCTGTACTTTTTCGATTTTTCTGCCATTTGAATTTGCTGAGCGGGCACCCTTCATCTCCTATATACTAGGACGGTGTGAACACAAGCGACACCACCTGGAGAGGTAATTACCTTGATCTGTGCGGGAACCCAGATGTCTGTCAAATCGCCTCCGAAGTCAGACTGCATTGCCGGGTTGAACTCGCATGATTTCTAACCCACAGCAATGTGAACCTAGGCTCAAAATCACTTAAATCCCCTTTCTTCCCCACGCTAATGCTCAGTTTGAACTTCAGCAAGTTGTCTTCACCACGTCTAGATGCCTAAATGCATTGACTTAACTAACCACTAACCGATCTGTGACTGCTGCTCCTCCCTTCACTGGCCTCCCCTACCCCACCGTATAAAATTCAAAATGCTAACCACAACATATAAGGCCATCCACAACATCGCCCCCAGCTACATCACCAACCTCATCTGCAGATATCGCCCAAATTGTCCCCTCCGCTCCTCCCAGGACCTCCTGCTCTCTAGCTCCCCTGTTACCTCCTCCCATGCTCGCCTTTAAGACTTCTCCAGAGCCTCTCCCATCCTCTGGATTTCCCTGCCCCGGTATATCCGATCAGCCCCTAACCTGTCCGCCTTCAGGAGATCCCTGAAAACTCACTTATTTGGGGAAGCCTATCCCACACCCACCTAACAACTGTCCCCAAGCCACCCCCATCAAATCATTCCCCGCATCTATTACCTTTTGTACCACCCCCTCCCTTTTGAATGTAAGCTCTATGAACAGGGCCCTCCTGTCCATTCTGTATTGAACTGTACTGTAATTGTGCTGCCCCCTCTCTACAATGTGTAAACTGTTGGCGCTAAATAAATTGTGTATAATAATAATAAAAATAATGTAGCACTAACCCCCGAAGGAGCTGTTGGTTATTTTTGGGCTTACCGTTACCTTCCGCTCTCCTTGTGGCACGTCTAGGGGATGTCCCGTGGTAGATGGTCCGGTAACTTGAGACTGACAATAGATCCACTTGAATGGATTTTATTTGCAAAAACTTAAACCATTGAACAGTCTTTCAACTTGGGATCAGAGGATTGGAAAGAAAAGTTCAGGTACTCTCAATGCCAAAGTCCAAAACCGTTAAAGAACTTGTTTGCTTTGACTGCATCCAGAGAATAGCCATTCGCAGCTGTATGATCACTCGAGTTGGACAGTCCCTCTCTCACAAGGCCTAGCAGCCAACAAGGTGCTTACTCAAAGTCTTTGTCACAGACGTTGTTGCAGAACATGTAGGGAATAGGGAAGGATGAGCTTCAAGTTTGAGTCAAACTCATATTCGACTCCAACATTGCCTGTTCACCTCTTCGGCGAACAGTGAACAATTTGGGGTGTTCGCGGCAAATTCGAAAAGCCGGAACACCCTGTACATCTCTATGGGAGAAATCTAAAGTGCTAATTTTAAAAGCTAATATGCAAGTTACTGTCCTAAAAAGTGTTTGGGGACCTGGATCCTGCCCCAGGGGACATGTATCAATGCAAAAAAAAGTTTTAAAAACGTCCGTTATTTCGGGAGCAGTGATTTTAATTATGCTTAAAGTGAAACAATAAAAGTGTAATATTCCTTTAAATGTCGTACCTGGGGGGTGTCTATAGTATGCCTGTAAAGGGGCGCATGTTTCCTGTACTTAGAACTGTCCCTGCACAAAGTGTCATTTCTGCGGGAAAAAAAGTCATTTAAAATCACTCGCAGCTATAATGAATTGTCGGCTCCCGTAATACAGAGAACACTCATTGAAAGTTATTGATAAAAAAAAAAAGCGTGGGGTTCCCCCAAATTCAGTTACCAGGCCCTTCAGGTCTGGTATGGATATTAAGGGGAACCCCGCGTCAAATGAAAAAAAAAATTATGTGGGGTTCCCCCTAAAAATCCATACCAGACACTTTATCCGAGCACGCAACCTGGCAGGCCGCAGGAAAAGAGGAGGGGACGAGAGAGCGCCCCCCCTCCTGAACCGTACCAGGCCACATGCCCTCAACATTGGGAGGATGCTTTGGGGTTCCCCCCAAAGCACCATGTTCCCATGTTGATGAGGACAAGGGCCTCATTCCCACTACCCTGGCCGGTGGTTGTGGGGGTCTGCAGGCAGGGGCTTATCAGAATCTGGAAGCCCCCTTTAACAAGGGGACCCCCAGATCCCGGCCCTCCCTGTTTGAAATGGTAAGGGGGTACAAAAGTACTCCTACCATTTCACAAAGAAAGTGTAAAAGAATGTTAAAAAAGACAAACACACTTTTGAAAAAGTCCTTTATTAAAAATAAAAAATAAAAATAAAAAAAGATTCCAGCGGTGGTAATCCACTCTTGCTATCCAGCGATGGATGATCATCTCTCCGGGGTCCAGCGATTTCTGATCTGATCCAGCGACGGGTGATCTCTCCGTCCAGCGCAGCGCAGTCCATCCATCCTTCCTCTGTCTCCACTGGCGGAGACACTGCGGGATCCCGGCAGCCTGACATTTCTTATATGAGGAGGGCGGGGCCACCTGTCACCTGGCCCCGCCCCCCTCTGCCGCAAGTGGGGAAGCCTGGTTTCCCCTATGAAGTATGGGTGACCCTTCCCCCCTCTGATGTAATGCAGGTTTCCGTTACATCAGAGGGGGCGGGGTCACCCACACGTCATTGGGGAAGCCAGGCTTCCCCACTTGCGTCAGAGGGGGGCGGGGTCAGGTGACGGGTGGCCCTGCCCTCCTCATATAAGAAATGTCAGGCTGCCGGGATCCTGCAGTGTCTCCGCCAGTGGAGACAGAGGAAGGATGGATGGACTGCGCTGGATGGAGAGATAACCCCTCTTCGCTGGATCAGATCAGCCATCGCTGGACCCCGGAGAGATGATCATCCGTCGCTGGATAGCAAGAGTGGATTACCACCGCTGGAATCTTTTTTTATTTTTAATAAACGACTTTTTCAAAAGTGTGTTTGTCTTTTTTAACATTCTTTTACACTTTCTTTGTGAAATGGTAGGGGTACCATTTCAAACAGGGGGGGGCGGGATCTGGGGGTCATCTTGTTAAAGGGGGCTTCCAGATTCTGATAAGCCCCCTGCCCGCAGACCCCCACAACCACCGGCCAGGGTTGTGGGGATGAGGCCCTTGTCCTCATCAACATGGGAACATGGTGCTTTGGGGGGGGACCTCAAAGCATCCTCCCAAGCTTGAGGGCATGTGGCCTGGTACGGTTCAGAAGGGGGGGCGCTCTCTCGTCCCCCCCTCTTTTCCCGGGGCCTGCCAGGTTGCGTACTCGGATAAAGGGTCTGGTATGGATTTTTAGGGGGAACCCCATGTCATTTTTTTTTTTTTATTTGACATGGGGTTCCCCTTAATATCCATACCAGACCTGAATGGCCTGGTAATTGAATTTGGGGGAACCCCACGTTTTTTTTTTATCAATGACTTTCAATGAGTGTTCTTTTTTTCCTGCAGAAATTACACTTTGTGCAGGGACAGTTCTAATCACGGGAAACATGTGCCCCTTCACAGGCATACTATACACACCCCCCAGGTACGAAATTTAAAGGAATATTACACTTTTATTGTTTCACTTTAATCATTATTAAAATCACTGCTCCCGAAAAAACAGCCGTTTTTAAAACTTTTTTTTGCATTGATACATGTCACCTGGGGCAGGACCCAGGTCACCAAACACTTTTTAGGACAGTAACTTGCATATTAGCCTTTAAAATTAGCACTTTAGATTTTGAATGTTTGAGTCCCATAGACTTTAATAGGGTTCTAAAGTTCACACAAAGTTTAGGTCTGTTCGCAGGTTCTGGTGCGAACCGAACCGGGGGGGGGGGGGGGGGGGGTCGCCTCATCCTTAGTAGGGAAACTAATCTTGAGAACACTTGTAGGATACCTGGATCTCTCAGCCTGCTTGGCGATATCCACCAGGACCGGATTCTCTTGGTTACTTCAGCCCTTCCAGGCTCTTTTTAAGATAACCAACCCGTACATGGTGTTCTTCTAAAGAGTCCTCCACTGGAATGCTTGAAGTACACTGGGTCTCTCCCGAACCCAACCACCTCGGAATCCTCCTTTAGTTTCCCTGCCCTGGGCTAGCCAGCCCCGAGACATCAAAGTTGGGTGGATCTGCACCCCAGGCCATAGCCTTCCTGGGGACTGGTCAGGAGGATCAGGGCCATGTAATCAGCACATCATTCTGGACCGGAACCCCGAACCACGTGACGTCCACATCTTAAATACCCTCTCCCAGAGGGCACAGCGAGAGGGCCACTCCCACTGACCTGGCTCAGAGAGAGAGTACTTTAAGCGCCTGACCAGACCATAGTTCCACGCCTGCCAAAAGAGACAGTGCCCCCTGTGGTCAGACTGATACAGAAGTCTAATTTAGGAAAATGTACCCAAACCAAACTGTAGTTTGGGTAAAGCTTAACTTTGAAAAACGCATAGCATGTGCTCTTCAGGAGCCCGCCCCTACAATAATAATAAATGAGTTGCTGCCATGTGATTGGCTGATTAGCCATTTCATACCTCCCAACTTTCTGAGATGGGAATGAGGGACACTATTAGCAAAAGTATGTAGGCATAGGACATGCCCCCTACCACGCCCCCTTAAAGGAGAATTGTACAAAAAAAAATGATTGGTTAAACCCACAAGTGCTTTTTTACCCCTTCTATTCCTTTATAATGGCCTTTGCAATTTACAAATGCAGCAATTTAGAAATTGGATGGAAGGTTTACCACTGTGAAACACTTTTTGAAATACGGCCACCTAGACCTCAGTGCTTTTGCACCCGGACATTCCCGTACATTTCTCTATCTTCATACACTTATACCCACAGCTCTGACCCACCAGCACATTTCTTAGACCTCTTTCACACTGGGGCGTTTTTCAGTGGCTTTAGCGTTAAAAAAAGTGCCTGTAAAGTGCCTGAAAGAAGCCTCATCTGCAATCCCAATGTAAAAGCCTGAGTGCTTTCACACTAAGGTGCTGCGCTGGCAGGGCGTCAAAAAAAAGTCCTGCAAGTAGCTTCTTTGCAGCGCTTTTTAAGTGGTGAATACAACGCTCCTAAAGCGCCACTTCCCATTGAAATCAATGGGAAGCGCCTGCAAAGTGCTTTTGGCAGCGGCGCATTGTAGGCGCTTTTACCCCTTTATTTGGCCACTAGTGGGGGTTAAAAGTGCCCCGATAGTGCTCGAAAAAACGCAGGTAAAGCGCTGCTGGTTTAAGTGGCACTTTACCAGTGTTTTTTGGGTGCTGGCAGTGTGAAAGGGCTCTTAAAGCACTTGGGCTTTCACATTGGGATTGCAGATGAGGCTTCTTTCAAGCACTTTACAGGTGCTTTTTTTAATGCTAAAGTGCCAGAAAAACGCCCCAGTGTGAAAGGGGTCTAAGAAATGTGCCAGTGGGTCAGAGCTGAGGGTATAAAGTATGAAGACAGAGCAATGTACGGGAATGTCCGGGTGCAAAAGTGCTGAGGCCTAGTTGGCCATATACTCACCATATGTTAGAATGCGGCATGGAAGTGAAACCATTTCATTTATGTCATATTGTTACACTGGAATGACATATGTGTTGTTCGTATATATATTTTTTTTCTTGTATGAACATGTATGTTACCTTGTTTCATATCAATAAAAATCCTTTTTTGAGAAAAACAAAAGTGTCCGGTGTGTATATATATGAATACTATATAAGAGGAAAGCAGTACAGGTAGAGGCAACAAGAGCACGCCAGCTGTTATGGAACTACAAATCCCATGAGGCGTTGCGCTATGCTGCTGTCCAGGGCATGATGGGGTTTGTAGATTTAGCATAGCTGGGGGGGGGGCTTCCACTGTAGTAGTGCATTTCTTTATTTTTATGTGAACAACCAGAGAGAAGATTCTCAGGGCAACTACATCGCCCTGACAACCAGCCATCAGTCCTCCAGGGTAGCGGACTGCTAGTTTAGCCATGTCGTGAACTCCGCCCACTAACGCTGCGTTCCGTCTCAGCGTGCGTTCCACCCGTCCTTAGCTGCGCCCAGTAACGCTGCGTTTCAGTTCGACGTGCGTTCAAGCAGGACCCGCCCCCTCACCCTTAGAGCATGCGGCGTGTGGCTGAAGAGCGGTGCATTGTGGGAGCTTCTTCCTTTCTCGGTCCCCGGCCATCTTAAGCTGCACCTCTGGTGAGTGGGGCTCCGGCTGTCGGGTGGATTATCCGGGTGGGGAGCCCCGGGGAGGGTCTCGGTGTTCTCGGGCAGGTAGAGCAGAGTGGGCTCTGTGTGACGGTGTGTTGTTGTGTCTCCTCAGGTCCGGCATATCCGCGCTGCAAACATGGTGGCCGCCAAGAAGACGGTGAGTGAGGCCTGCGCTCTCACGTGGAGCTGAGCGGAGGGTGTGCGGGGCACAGTGTACCGGATTATTGTCTGTCAGGGGACAGGAGGAGGACCGGGGCCGGCGAGAGCTGTCACTGAGGAGCCTTGTGATAGGAACGTCCCCCTCCCCCGTCACATTCATCTATTACACACCTCATATAAAACATACATCCCCCCCCCCCATCACATTCATCTATCACACACCTCGTATAAAACATACACCCCCCCCCCCCGCATATTCATATCTCCTCTCCCCCAATAGGGGCTCATTCACATTTGGGGTGGCCCTTGCTTCCCCCTCTGAAAAGTCCTCTGTAGTGAATGGCTCTTCAGAGGGCAATTGACAGAGAGCGGAGTGCTGATCTCCTCACCACCTGTGTTACCTGGAAAGCCCACATCCCCCACCCCCCAGACATTGCAGCCTGGCCATAATGGCTTTAATGGGAGCAACTTTTTCTGCTGGCTGCACACCAAGGATCGGCACAAAGTGGCGTCCAAACGGGTAGTTGCCTGATCACAATACAAGAAAGGTGCGCCGTTTTGTGTTCAGACAATAAACTACCCGTTTGGACACCACTTTGCCGATCCTTGGTGTGCTGGCAAATATCTACCTTGTGACTTGAACCCGTATCCAGCTGGTTGTTGCTGCAGCGCCTGAACATTGAGAGCTCATCCAGGAATGTGTGTGATGGGACTATGAAGTATTACTTCTGCTGGCTGGAGGCACCTGGGAGTATTTGTAACAACGTGTGTGTGAGAATGAGCCCCGGACCACTTTACGGCTAGTTTACACTTGCTGCAAAACAAGGCTTCGGACACGCTTTGGTAAAGCTCCCGTCACGAAATAAAATGATTACCTTTAAAGTCCTGTTTACACCCTTTTTTTATTTTTATTTTTTTATTTTTTCTTCAGTTGAAAAATTATACCCTGTGTAGCTTCAGTGGTGCTTCAAAGCCTCCATAGAAGTCTATGGCAAAGCTCCCTTGATGCCTCACCAAAGCCTCTTCGAAGCAAAAGCGAGGTGTAAGCTGACCATTTTATTTAGTGACAGGAGTTTTCACTGGCATTCAGATCTTTAACACAGCGTGTCCGAAGCTATGTTTCAAAGCAAGTGTAAACTAGCCCTTACCTGGTACTATCACCCCACCCCCCCTTCCTGCCTAGGACAAATGTCAGCTTCCAGCGTTCTCACACTTTGATAATTGCATGGTCATGTTACACTGTACCCACACTAGATTTTTATTTTTTTATTTTTTTCTTGATATTTTAAATGCCACTGGGTTTTTAAAATTTTGTTAGTAATTTTTCTCTCCTTCACTGATGTGTGCTGATTGGCAGTGGTGGACATTTTGTGCCCACCAGTGAGCCAATGAGGAGAGGGGGAGAGAGTGGGCAGGCCTTGGCTCTGTCTGGTCACAGGGAGCCTTGGCTTGGTTGCCCCCCATAGCAAGCTGCTTTGCTGTGGGGGCACTCAACAGGAGAGAGGGGACAGGAGCTTAGTCCAAAGCGCGCTTCCCCTCCCCCCCCCCCCTTTTTATTATTTTTTTTTTTACCCCAACTGGTGTGTGTGTGTGTAAAGATCGTGAGATTAAAGCTTTCTCACATTTGTTGATAAGCCTGGTGCACACTAATAGTGTGTTTGTTTTCACCCAAGTGGGCTGAATGATGATGGGGGGGGGAGCGGCTCCGGTCAGAGCTGCTGTACTAACTTAACTATCCCATGTTAGTACAGCTTTTTTTTTTTTTTTTTTTTTTTTTTTTTTTCCTCCCCTGAGCTGTTTTCTGTTTTGGACAGCCCACCCACCAGAACCCTCTGGCAATTGGTTAAGAACGCTGATTGAAAAAGGTCTGCCGATCGGCTCCCAAACGTGCTGCTTCAACAGTGGCCTGACTCCGGTACACACGGGCCGAATAATGGACTGGTTTATTTTTGATATCGCCGATGCCAACCAACATGTGGCTTGTGTGTACTAGGCTTAAAGGTTGGCCAGTATTACCAAGACAGGTGTCCTTAAAATATTTGCCCTCCCTTTCTGTTAAGAGGACAACAATATTCTGTCCCTACAATCTTTTTATCTCACAGCCATCACTTTGTGCCCCCTTTTGACAATGGTCTCCAGGACAGATAGGTGAATCTTTCCACAGTAGACTGTTGGCAATAAAAAAAAAATACTTGACTGGTTTTTGCCAGGATAGGGGACTTTGGCTTACTGATTATATGAGTATCAGAATGGGTGGTAACAGCTGAAACTTTCTATGAAGGTGTAGTTTCTCAGGCTTCTTTGAAATGATCAGAAATCCAATTTTTGTTTTATAATTTTTTTTTTTTTTCCTGCATTATAGAAAAAGTCCCTGGAGTCTATTAACTCAAGGCTTCAGCTTGTAATGAAAAGTGGCAAATATGTCCTGGGTTACAAGCAGACTTTGAAAAGAATCCGCGAGGGCAAGGCCAAGCTCGTCATTCTCGCTAACAACTGCCCAGCTCTGAGGTGAGTGGACGCTCTAATTTCTCTGTATGTGGATAGACTTTATAATAAGAGCATGTCAGTGGTTTACTCCACATAATAAAGTACATTTTTTATTTTAAGCATCTTCCAGGAGAGCCATGAGACCTAGGGCTCCTCCTACCGGGTCAGGAAACACGTTAACCCCCACTAGATAAAAGGGCGGTCCTCCAGGCCCCATGTCAGTATTATAAAAAGTGGAAATGAGTACAAGGAGAAACGGTAGCAGCCAGCACAGTTCGTTGATCATCAAACTCAATAAAATATAGTCCAAAGTGCAGCGCTTATTCAAGTTCAATCATTGAAGGAACTGCTGTAGGAAACACTTTATGATAGTGAGGAAGCATCCACCATTTCCAGTAAGTGCAGGGAAAGTCACACAACACCCAGGCGTATCAAATCTGCTTACCAGAACCCTGAGCATCAAACAATTATCACAACCTCCACTCTCCAACAGATGGGCAGATGATCACCAGGATAGGGCCACTTTTGATTGATGTCAGTCTCTCAACCACCATGCTTTTATCCCAGAAAGTAATCAGGGTAACTCATTCAACTTCAGGCTCCAGCAATCCAAACAGTTTACATATGACATGTGAAGCTAAAAATATGTATATTTTTATTGTAGTGCACTTACAGTATTGAAGTTACACACAAGTGTCTAAAAAAACCAGTAGCTAACATCAGAATTCCATATTTAGCATGCTTGCATCAGTCAGCCTTGCATGTTTCATCCAAGAGGGATATTGTCAGAAGCAGGATGTCAGTATTAGTGTTTCCTCGGGGGGGGGGGGGGGGGTGATGTGTGTAACCAGTTTCCTTGTACTGGTTCCCATAGGTCTCATGAGCGTGGCTCCTCTCCTGTGGTGTTTTGGGGTGGTATTCCTAGCTTCTTAGGTCCCAGAGTGGCACATCCCACCAAGGGAGTAGGCTTGCGGCTTCTGTTCCGTTAAGCAGCATGGCTGGAGTGTGCGGGGAAGAGAGGAAGGGGCTGAACTTATGCGTTCCAAGGTGGCTCACAGGTAGTACCTGGCAGGGTCACTTCTGGGGCATGTGACCCCCTCAGCGGGCGCTGGAGGCACTAGTTCCTGTCTCTAAAAACAGCGCGCACTGGGAAGTTGGTGTGTGTGTGTGTGTGTGTCTCTATCTCTATAAATCAGCAGCACCTCACGGGTAAGCTTGAAGTGTATTTTACTTGTGCATCGAGAGTGTTCTCCCCCTTGTAACCAGTAGGGAATAGGTAAAGGCGCACATTTTTCCTTATACTCCAGACCACCTATGCAGGTGGTATAAAATGTATTGGTCATTTGTTCTCTGCCTGGAAACTCCCCTTCACGTTGGCCAATGTGTCCTCGCGCACTATGGCTTTTTCAGACATATGCTTCTACAAGAAACCCCCCCCCCCACCAAACTTGTGTTCTTTGAGGCACTAGCTCCTTTGAAAACATTTTGTTCCAGCTCTTTGTGTGAATGTGTTCAGAAAATACCATCTCTTAGGAGGGTTTGTGGGATGGGAAAAACAAACAAAAGCATATGCTCAAAGGAGAAGGCTTGAATAAGTACAAGCTTCTTCAAGTTGAAATAAAAGCTAAAATGCCTGTTTAGTCCTGGTTCATATTGACAGCAGGAATGAAATCGTGCGAGTTCAGCTGAACTCGCACAATTTCACTCCCACATGTCAGTCCCAACTTCGGGGGCGATTTCAGAGACATCTGTGCAAGTTTCTGCCGGTCTATTGAAATTGCACCCGGAAGTCTCCAAAGGATGTACAAGAACTACTTTTGGGAACTGTCAGGTGGTAAACAGTGCCATTGCTGCCAATTTGGCATGCAAAATTGCTCCAATGTGAACCGGGGCTAAAATCGCTGTTATTGAGGTAGATATAACACTGGTCACTTTCACACAAGTGGAACAGAACGTATCCCTACCTGATGGATTGGATGACAGTCGCATGGAAATGGACAGGCAGCCCATCCGACCACCCATAGAGAACAGAGGGCTGTCCACTCTGCATAGCAGAGTGGACACCAACCTGTCATCTGCCTGATCAGTGGAGATCTCTACTATAGGTTGTGATGTTCAGTCATATCCTATAGTACAGGGTGCTTTTCAGTAGGTTGTCAGGCCCTGCTTTGTGTTACAGGTGGTGGTCTTTTTCATATGTCTCGGTGTGCATACTCCAGGCATCAGGGCTTTAGGTGCTCCCAAGGCAGTTTGGTGTGTGGGATCCTAGTCACTGATCCGCCGGGGAAGTGTACTGCTATTTTTAAATTTGAGGGAGTGTCCTTTAAAAAAAATCCTGCTTGCTGCATCTTCTGGTGCAGTTTCCAGCAAAACCTACTCCATAGGGAGGAAAGGCAGTGTGTGTAATGCATATAAAGTGTGTGGTGTGTCGTCATACCCCCTCCCCCCCCCCAAGGAAGATTTTAATGTATAGTGTTCCTCCTCCACAGGAAATCAGAGATTGAATACTATGCAATGTTGGCAAAGACCGGAGTCCACCACTACAGCGGCAACAATATTGAACTGGGTACAGCCTGCGGTAAATACTACAGAGTGTGCACACTGGCTATTATTGATCCAGGTATGTACTGGTCACTTAACTCCCTGGCTTCTGCATGTAGACGCTTCCTGTATGCGAATATATTCTCGCTGGATTGATCTGCCGGTGATCTGTTCAGGCTAGACGTTCGCTAGAATAAAACTAGTTTTGTGTCCTCAGCACTGGTCATCCCTACAGTTCTGATGCTTAAAAGCTAGTTACACGTGAGACCTCCGTTCATACTAGCTGAAAAATTGAGCACTAAAACCCTTCGCCTAGGTTCAGACTGGATGCTGTGTGATAGTGAGGTTTTTTTTTTTTATTTATTTTTTTTTTTTATTCTTTCAATGCAGTTTAGAATGCAAATTTGTGCTTCACCTCTGCGATTTGTAATGTGATTTCACTAGTCCATGGAGCTTAAAATGGCACCGCACTAAATACACACTGGACCTTCTTCTTAACTGCATCAGAATTGCACTGCATAGATGTGGGATGGCCTTCATAGAAAACAATGTTCTTTCACATGACATGCAAATGTATGCATTTTGGAACACATCTGAACCACATCAGATTTACATCAGTGTAAACCAGGGCTTAAATGGGGCACATTCACATCTGTGTCCTTTGGTTTGTCACTTTAGTTAATGCTGTCATTGACATGCCTCATTGGTGATTTGCGTGCAGTTTTTTGTGGACTGACAGACAGCAGGGCTGCGGATGACAGAATCGCATAAACTGACCACGGTGTCAGGGCTCAGCAGCCATGATAAACTGTGCTCAGTTTGTAGAGAGAAGGGCATAGCCAGGCAGGGCCAGCCAGGTGTGTTTTTTTTTTTTTTTTTTTTTTCTCTTCTGTTACGGGGGCCACATTACACAGCACAAGAACTGTGCTGTATAACCTACTTTAACCACTTCAGCCCCGGAAGGATTTTCCCCCTTAATGACAGGCCTTTTTTTTGTGATACGGCACTGTGTCACTTTAACTGACAATTGTGCGACGCTGTACCCAAACAAAATTGATCTCCCCCACAAATAGAGATTTCTTTTGGTGGTATTGGATGACAATTTTGAAGAAGCATATTTTTTTTATATATTTTTGCTATTATATCCCCGAATTTTTTTTTAAAGTTAATCAGTTTAGGCCAATATGTATTCTACATATTTTTGGTAAAAAAATAAATAAAATCCCAATAGGCATATATGGTGTGCGCAAAAGTTACAGCATCTACAAAAAATATAGTGGATAGATTTGGGGGGGGGGGGGGGTGGTTTTATGTATGTATAAGTTTCCTAGCAATGGTGGCAATCTTCGATTTCTAGTGAGACTGCGACATTGGAGGACAGATCAGACATGTTGTGATCAGTGCTGTAAATGTCACTGGCAGGGAAGGGGTTAATTATGTTCCCAAGCAGGTAGGTTCCTGGATGCAATATGCTCTGACAGAGCTGCAAGTGTTTTCAGTTTGTGTAATGGGAGCATTACAATACAGTCAGCTGCATCATTTGCAGCAGAATATAGTACCTGCACATTATTTTTGCCTCCAACCTAAAAGGTGCTTTTTGAGTACATGCAGTTTCTTCTGCAAAGACGCTTGCATAGTTCCTGCTAGGGTTATGTAGGCACCTGAACTAATTCCAGGGCAGATGAGGCCAGAGCCAAACAAAATTAACCAAAGTTTATTTTGGAGTAGTGAAGACCCTGGTTTAAAATGTATCAATGCCATGCATTTGGTGGCCTTGTAGCATTTAAATGTACAACCTAGTGCTTCAAGCAGTTGGTGCTAGTCTTATGACTAAGGTCACCTTTTAGGAAAAAAAATATAAATTCACATATTTTGCATCAAAAAAATGCTCTTTTGTTTTTCCACAGGACCCTGCAAAGCATTGCACCTGTGATTAGTGGGTGCAATGCCAGCCTCTTGTACGCTTTCTCCATCTCTATATCTGTATCTCTACACGTGCGCTGATTACTGCATTCGTCCATGAGAACTAGAAGTCTGCTGCAATGGCAGACAGGACTTGTAGTTCATTCATTGAACGATGAGCTTGTTATTAAAACTGGAGAAAATGAAAACCCATTTTGTTCATAACCAGATTGCTATTTCTTAAAGCATAACTAAAGGCAAAACTTTTTTTCTAATTGTTTTGGATAGTGTGGAGAGGGTTAAAGATGTCAGGTTTTATTTCTACCTGTGCCAATGTTTGCCTCTCCATTTGTTTTTTTTGTTTTTTCCATTTGATGAAGGTAAAAAAAATCCAAATTTTTGGTTGTCCACAGAAAAGTTAGAAAGGGAAATCTTCCAATGGAGACACTAGTTCTGGTGATCTGGGGGTTTCCTCTCACTTCCTGTTTAGCTATGGGACAGGAAGTAAACGGAAATCTCTGCAGTGGGAAGCAGGTGGCCAGGTTATAACTCTTACTCTAGGCAAAACTTTTTCCCATTTTGGATATAGAACTACTTTAAGCTGAACTGACTGGACAAGCAGTTGATGGGTGTAATGACAATGCTTTCAGTTGTGCAGTATATGCAATTATTGTATTTGATGGTTTGGTATGGAATGTATGAGAATTGTCATAGTCTGAATTCTGAAACATCATTTTGTCTTGCAGGTGATTCCGACATCATTAGAAGCATGCCAGAACAGCAGCCCATTGAGAAGTAAATTTCTGCATCAAATTGTTAATAAATGAATGGTTTCCCAGATGTGTCTTGTGTGGTGTTTTTATTTTTTATTTTTTCTTCTGTGTCAGTGTGAAACTTTTCTTCTGTAATATGTATTGCACATTCCCTAACTTGTGTGGGCTGGATACAATGTTTAAAACCTCATGTCTAGGAAGCCTGCAGCAAATTGTATTGCACTGTTAATATAACTGATACCTTTTGATGTAATTATAATTGCATGTTGTGGGAAATTACATATGCATTTAATACAGCAGGGCATAGCAAATCCCAAGTTGCCATGGTAACTAGAAATTGCGTCCTGGAGCCTGGGTTTTTGTCATTCCCAGTTGTGAGCAATTCCTGTTGCCGACCACATAGTCAGCTAATTCTAAGAGGGTGTCTATTGATGTCCTCCTAGAACCCTGCCCCCAGCTGTGTGCCCCTGGGGCACATAGGTGCTCTATGTAATATCTGTGTCCTTCAGACACAGCTGAGCCCATATCGAGGTAAAGGGCCCATCGTTGTGGCTCTTTAGCTGTGTACAATTACAGCTGATCACATGTAAACAGACTTGCCGGTTATGGGCAGTACATTCCTCGTGTTACAGTGTGAGGAAAGGTAAGCTGACAGTTCAGACAGGCACGTGATTTACAGTGATCAGTACTTCCTCATCAGTGGAGAAGAAAAATTACTAATTACAAACAAATGTGTTAATTTTTTTTTTCTTTAGCAAAAAATAAGGTCCAGTGCTGGTTAATATCACCAAAAGAAAGCAATTTTGTGTGTGGGGGGGAGAGAATGTCTTGTGGTTAGTGTTGCATGACCGCTCAATTGTTTAAAGTATGAGAGTGCTAAAAGCTGAAAACTGGCCTGGGCAGGAAGGTGGTCAGTAGGCAAGTGGTTGACACTGCTGGGGGTATGTTGGTGCGTATGAAATGGGCATCTTGCACATGTGGAGAGGCCGCATCAGTGTTAAAAGAGGTATACAGGTGCTTGAGCAGTGTGTATTCTCTTATCCTGATGTCTTTTTCAGGGAAGATCTTGCAAGCAGGACAACAATAAAACCACACACTGCACCTATGACAACAGCATGGCTTTGTTGAAGAGTCTGGGTGCCTGCAGTCCAGACCTGTGCAATTATTTTTAATGTGAGAGAACAATCTTTTACATAGCGGCACCTCTTTGTGTACCTGTGTTGTGCTCCTGTAAAGATGCACACCAGGCCTACATAAGAGAAGGTGGTCTGTTTGAAAATAAAGCTTTGTTAGCTAAAAAAAAAAAAAAAAGCTCCTAACTTTTTAAAGCGGTCTCTTAGATTCAAAGCAAACTTGTCAAGCCCAGGTATAGGTGGTTGCCATTTGTTTCCCCCTCACGAATTAACCATAGATACATTCACTGCTGGTCTGCTATTGCTGGGTGTCCAGTACATTCCTGTACCTTTGTAAAGAAGGGGTGGGCTCCCTCCAGGCATACCTGCCTTTAATCCAGGGGTTGACAAATTTGCTTGGATTCTAGGAGCCAGCTAAAAAAAGTGAGGAGCCAGGTCCGTGACGGCGATCTGGACCTGTCCCTGGTCTGACATGGAGACGAGTGAGGGGAAGATAGCCCCCAGCCCCCCACATATGAGATCACCTCTCATTGGACACACCGCTTGAGTGCTAAATGGCTGCTGTGATTGGCCATTTAGCATGATCTGTGATTTGCTGTATCCAAGGGACACGGCCAACACAGAACTTCCCCGATGCGCGCCCATGGCGGCGTTCAGAGGGGAAGTAAACAGGAGGATGTCTAGGGACGCCCTCCCGGCAATTGGTGTCCGCGCTGTAGACATCTTTTGTCTATATCGCGGGCACGAAGTGGTTAACAAAAGAATGTGACTTTTATTTCCGCCATGTTCCCGCTTATTAACGTCATATCCCCGCTAAGGGTTAGATCAGGTCCGCCTGAAAAACTGACAGGTGAACCTGATCAGACAGCCCTTGTGAAAGGGGTCAAGCAGGGAGGATTACAAATAATATATATTTTCTTTCCCTTAATTAAAATAATTTTTTTTTTACTTTTTACAAAAAAAATAATTATATATATATATATATATATATATATATATATATATATATATATATATATATATATATATATATATAGAAGCCATTTACCAGCCACCACACTCACTGTTGGGCAAAAGGCAACAGATGATGCCCGCAATCACTTCCTTCTCTTCACTTTGGGAAGGAAATGGGCGGGCAGTGAAAAACAGGCAGGGGAGCTTCACTCCATTAGGATTAGCATTATTGGAATAGGGTGTAATTTCTACATCCACCACAAGATGGCGCCAGACTACCGAAAGATTTTAGAAGGTTGCAAAGCCGCAGCCTCAATTACTGGCTGGTGCGGCCCGATGCAATTGCGCTGCGGAGTTTGGGGTCCAAATGGAGACAGGATACCCCAGCAGCGTTGCCCCAGGACACGAATTCTAGTCGCAAATGCGACCGGGCGCCCGGGGTTTGTCGAGCCCTGCTTTAATCCATACATTATTATATATGTGTTCCAATGTTGGAGGCTCTCAATCTTATGGTGTTATGACTGAAGTATGAAGTGGCCCTGCAGCTTATGCATATATTTTCAAATGTGTGCAAACTAAACCCTCTGTTTTTAACATGAACTGTTCATCAGGACAAATTGGTTTGTTGCAGGCTGGTTGGTAAGTGAGCTGGGAATTTTTATTTGATGTTTTTTTTGACATGCGGCAGCCTTCTATGTGCTCCTTGTTGTAAAAGCCAGTTATATGTTGGGGTGGTTGCCATTTGTACAGTTATGTTTGTCAACCACAGATCTGTGCAAAGTTCCAAACAAAAAACCTAAACCTTCTACTAATGTTTTACCCTGAAGCAGAGCTATAAAAATGTTATAACCTACTTTTAAAACGGTCCAAATCTAAACCCAGACAAGAAGACTGTACATCTCTATGAATGTTTGGGAAAGATGCTAAAGTTCCCCCCCTCCATGTAGCACACAGTATTAATGGCTTGCCAGTTAAGAGCCAAGAATATTGGGTGCAATAACCAGATTTCAGCCTTTATATCCTTAGAACCCCAGTATACGAGCACTGCTCATACCCATTGAAGTGAATGGAGCCTATTTAGCGGGTGCAGAGACAGATCATTTATGAGCCAAAAAACCCTACACACTGTATTGTCAAAAGTATTGGGACACAAGGTTTAGGAATGTTTCACCATTCTTTCAGTGGCTCATTTGTGAAGCCAGGCACTGATGATGGATGAGAAGGTCTGTCTCGCAGTCTCCACTCTAATTCATCTCAAAGGTGTTCTATTGGGTTGAGGTCAGCACTCTGTGCAGGCTGGTCAAGTTCCTTCACCCCAAAGTCGTTCATCCGTGTCTTTATGGTCATTGCTTTGTGCAATGGTGTGCAGGAAGAGGCCATCCCAAAACTATTCCCACAAAGTTAGGAACATGAAATTGTCCAAAATTAAGGAACTAAGGGGCCAAGCCCAACCCCACACCATAATTCCCCCTCCCCCAAATGATTTGTACCAGTGCACAAAGCAAGGTCCATAATGACATAGATGAGCGTGTTTAGGGTGGAGGAACTTGACTGACCTGCACAGAGTCCTGACCTCAATCCAATAGAACACCTTTGGGATGAATTGGAGGGAAGACTGCGAGCTAGACCTTCTCATCCACATCAGTACATGACCTCACAAATGCACTTCTGGGAGAATAGTCAAACATTCCCATAGACACACTCCTAAACCTTGTAAACAGCCTTCCCAGAAGAGTTGAAGCTGTTATAGCTGCAAAGGATGGGCCAACTCAATATTGAACCCTACGGACTAAGATTGGGATGCCATTACCTGTCAAGAATTGTGAGCACTAAAGTCACTTGCAACAATTTATTAAAGCACAAAACTATTCACATAGGAATGGATGCATTTATGCATTTTTTTTTTTTGTAACTGGTGTGACTTTTGTCGCTTTTTATTTTTTTGGTTAAATTCTTTTTGTATACCTAATCTTATCACACGGAACATGATTATTCTTTGGAATCAGCCATAGGACTTTATTTTCTGTATACATATTTTTAGTTATACTGTGTACATGTAGAGGTTCACTTATGAATTCATTTCTAGTTTATTGATACAACTGAATATTGAATTTTACACCATCACTGGTATATTTTATTACTGGGTTAACAGTTTTTATCTATTCACCCTGCCGGTGGTATACCATCAGTGCGGACATGACCTCTTAAGGCTGAGCTGAGCGCTTTGTCCACATGCTAGCGGCTCATGGATGTTTCACACATTCTTTATGGACATCTGTTGTGTCTTGTAGAGTTCCTCTAAAGCCTGAGTGAGTCTTTGGTAGGCAATTCCCCCCCCCCCCCCCCGATTTTTCAAAAATGGGGCAAGAGCCCATCAAATATACAGCGGTAGCTTAACAGTGGAGGTTGCAGCCTCCCAACAACATGTCATAGTAATTGGTAATGTACATTGAAACATTCAGTTGTATATCAAGAAGGATCCACAGGTGGCGTATATAATAATCTTCTGCCCCCACGGTCCTGGAAACAAACAGTACAAAGATGGTAAGGTAACTGCGTTTCCTATGTCTCCAAATGTCAGTCCGTTGGTTGGCGATTTTTTTATTTTTTTTATTTTATTAACCACTTCAGCCCCGGACCAATAAACACCCTAAGGACCAGAGGTCTTTTTACAATTTCGCACTGCGCTGCTTTAACTGGTAATTGCGCGGTCATGCAATATTGCACCCAAACAAAATGTGCATCCTTTTCTTCCCACAAATAGCTTTCTTTTGATGGTATTTGATTGCCTTTGCGATATAAATGGAAAAAGAACGAAAATTTTGCGAAAAAATGATATTTTCTACTTTTTGTTATAAGAAAAATCGAATAAACTCAATTTTAGTCATACATTTAGGGCAAAATTTATTCAGCCACATGTCTAGTAAAAAAAATGTCAATAAGCGAATATTTATTGTTTTGCGCAAAAGTTATAGCGTCTACAAACTAGAGTACATTTTCTGGAATTTACACAGCCTATCTGCCTATCTCATTTCTTGAGGTGCTAAAATGGCAGGACAGTACAAACCCCCCCAAATGACCCCATTTTGGAAAGTAGACACCCCAAGGAAATTGTGGAGAGGCATGTTGAGCCCATTGAATATTTTTTTTTTTGTGTCCCAAGTGATTGAATAATGACACAAAAAAAAAGTTTACAAAAAGTTGTCACTAAATGATATATTGCTCACACATGCCATAGTTATATGTGGAATTGCACCCCAAAATCTATTCTGCTGCTTCTCCTGAGTACGGGGATACCACATATGTGGGACTTTTTGGGAGTCTAGCTGCATACGGCACCTCGAAAACCAATCACTGCCTTCAGGGTTTCTAAGGGTGCAAATTTTTGATTTCACTCCTCACTACCTATCACAGTTTCGAAGGCCATAAAATGCCAAAATAGCACAAAACCCCCCCAAATGACCCCATTTTGGAAAGTAGACACCCCAAGCTATTTACTGAGAGGCATGTTGAGTCCATGGAATATTTTATATTTTGCCACAAGTTGCAGGAATTTAAAAAACATTTTTTTTTTTTTGCACAAAGTTGTCACTAAATGATATATTGCTCACACATGCTATGGGCATAAGTCAAATTACACCCCAAAATAAATTCTGTTGCTTCTCCCGAGTACGGGGATACCACATGTGGGGGACTTTTTGGGAGCCTAGCCACGTACGGGACCCCGAAAACCCAAGCACTGCCTTACAGATTTAAATATAAAATGCTACCAAAAAAAACTTAGCGATCGCAGGGATCAGGCCTGACTCTGCGATCGCTGCAGTTATGTGTTTAGTGTTTTGTAAGTGACAGTGATCGATCGATACTGCACTTGGGTGGGCTGGGCGGAGGGGCAAAACGCAGGTGCCAGCAGGTATCTGGGCTGATCCCGCTAACAATGCGTTTTTTTGGAACCCTAAACTGCTGGGGACGCTAGTATAGATCTGATCAGATCAGATATTGATCTGTTCAGATTCTATACCACTACGGGAGGTTTATGCTTTGCGTGTGGGTGTTAGCGGTACTGGCACTAACCTAGCGCTGCCTGGGGCGACGCAGACCCTGACCCTAAAACCTAATTGATATCACCCGCCGGGTGATCAGGGGGTTAAACCTTTATTGGGTAATAAATGGTGGGTGCCCTGATGCTATAAAAAGCAAACTAACCAGAGTCACCCGTAACACTTATACAGTGATCACTGGTGAAAGGGTTAACTAGGGGCAATCAGGGGGCTCAAACTTTTATTAGGTAGTATATGGGGGTCCCTGGCGCTATATAAAAACCTGACGGGGAACCTAAATAACTAACTGGCTAACCAGCGTCACCAGTGACACTTATACTGTGATCGCTGGTGAAAGGGTTAACTAGGGGCAATCAGGGGGTTAAAACCATTATTGGGTAGTATATGGGGGTACCTAACGCAATAAAAACCTGGCGGTGAACCTAAAAAAATAACTAGCTACCTAACGACACTAGTGACACTAATGCAGCGATCAGAAAAATGATCGCTTAGTGACACTGGCAAAAGGGGGTGAAAGGGTTAACTCTAGGGGCAATCAGGGGGTTAAACCTTTATTGGGGGGTGATAGGGGGCTACCCTGGACCTAACACTAACTGCCCTGACAGTTTTTACTTTTACAACTGACACTGAATGCAGTGATCAGTAAATAAATGATCACTGCAATCAGTGACACTGTGACTGGGGGGGATGGGGGGCGATCGGGGGGGGGGGGGTTTGTGTGCCTTTGTGTACCTACATGTCAGTGTAGTGTTTTGGTGCACTTACTTTCTGTCTTCTCCTCGTAGTCTGGTCAAAAAGACCGCCCCGAGGAGAATGACATCACTTCCTCCTTCCTGTGTATACAATACACAATGGGAGGAAGCTTCTCATTGGCCAGGAGCGGTCGAGAGGGGGTGACCAGAAACCAACGGCCATCCCCTCATCACAGATCGCTCCTGCAGCGAACCGGACCGCCGTATCCAGCGGGAGGGGGTCCGATCGGACCCCCACCCGCTGGAAGGCAGGCACGTACATGTACGTGCTTGTGCCTGCCTGTGCCATTGCGATGACGTACAATGGCAATACGGCGGTCCTTAAGTGGTTAAAAAAAAAGAATTTTTTTTTTTACTTACCTCTAAATGCCTGTTGCTAAGGGTTCCCTCGTATTCTGCCTCCTTTGGCGCCTGGGCTCCTGGCATCACTTCCCTCAGTGCAGGAAGGGAGATCGCCTCTCTCCCCTCCCTCTTGTCAATCATCTGGGACACGTGACCGTTCCCAGATGATTGCGCGGCCACTTACGGCACGCGTCGAGGCACGCGCATGCGCATTAGGTGCCTGGCTCTGCAGCCACAGCCGGGTGCCCACAGTTAAAATGCCGGTGCTGCCGAGCGGAGGTGGAGACGAGCGGGGCTTCGATCCCCCCCGCATCGCTGGACCCTGGGACAGGTAAGTGTCCGATTATTAAAAGTCTGCAGCTGCAGTATTTGTAGCTGCAGACTTTTCTTTTCAGTTTTTTTTTTTTAAGCGGAACACCGCTTTAAATATTTCTCTAGAACTTGTTAAACTCATTATATACTCCTGTAATACAAAGAAATCAATTTTTTTTTATATATGGTATTAAAGAGGAAGTAAAGCCAAACTAAAAAAAAAACACACCCTGCAAGGCAAAGGCATAATGAGCTAGTATACATAGCATACTAGCTCATTATGAATAACTTACCTGAGATGGAAGCCTCTGAAGCAACCCTCGTTGTCCTCCAACGCCGCCATCTATCCCGGAGTGACTTCTGGGTATTGCGGCTCCGGCACTATGACTAGCTGGAGCCGCGATGGCGTCACTCCCACCCATGCGTGCGGGAGCGTCACCTTTAGCAGCGTCATGCGCCGTAGACATCGGTGACTATCTTTTGCAAATATCTCCAAAACCGTGTAGGTTTAGTAGATATTTCTTGCACCTACAGGTAAGCCTTAATCTAGGCTTACCTGTAGGTAAATATGGTCTGTAAGGCTGGATTCACACCTGTGCTTTTTGCATTTTGCAGATTTGCACTACAGAACGTGTTCTATAGGAAACCATGTTGAATGGACTGTAGTACAAATCTGCAAAATGCAAAAAGCACAAAAAATGCATAGGTGTGAATCAGGCCTAAGGGATTACAACCACTTTAAGGTTTGAACAAACTACACACACAGATTTGGCTATTTTATAACATCTTTATAAGTAAAATGTCCCTCACACTTTAGTTCTGTTTTCATTCATTGACTAAAATTGGAATTGATTTTTCATAGTTTTCATCAATTGACGAAAATTCTCAGTAATTTTCGTTTTTGTCTTTGTCACTGGAAAAATGCTGCTGATAAAAATTATGACAAAAATATTTTAGTTGACTAAATTAGCACAGACCATCAGGATTTTGAACTGAGCGCTGATAACCGTCTGAAAGGGCCCTCTACTCGTGGTTGAGATACTGTAGATCAGGGGTTCCCAACCCACGGGCCGCGAAGGCTGCACTGTCTGACATGCGGCGGGCAAGCAGGGAGATGACATTATTTCTCACCGCATGCATCTCTGCCCTTAGCGGGGCTGTTATACTGCTGGAGATGAGGTGGGGGAGCAGAGAGATGAGATCATCTATCACCACCCGCCCCCCCATCATAGGCTGTTCTCCCTCACTTGCAACCCACCACTCCAGGTCTGCCTCTGAACTAATGCACACGCCTGTGCTGCCACCATTGCAGTGACAATCTGCATCTGGTGGCAGGTGACATCCACATCTGGTTGCAGGCAACGTGGCATTTCACAGATTGGTGAACCTCAACCCATCTTTACTTCTGAGACACTGGAACTCTCTAAGATGGTCTTTTTATACCCAATCGTGTTACTGACCTGTTGCCATTTCATTAGTTGCAAATGTTCCAGCTCTTCTTTGTTTAGAGATGTCCAGAATGGAAAAAATTGTTTTGTTACGATGTTTACATAAATTTGTTTAGTTAAATTAGTTTACTTCGTTTTCAGAATTTGTTAAGTTTATTCAGATCAATTCAAATATCACTTGAATCCCATTCAAAATTCAAATTTTAGAAGATGGTTATATCCTTTCTATTCCATTCTATTGTTATTTTCTATTATATTCTTTTCCTTTCTATTCAAATTTATTCTATTTGAATTTTGGAAAACGGTAAAATTTTTCTATTCTTTCTGTTCTATTATTTTCTATTGTTCTATTCTATTCAAATGTATTCTATTTGAAATTCAGATTTCAGAAGATGGTTATATTCTATTCTATTTTATTCCTTTATTTTCTATTCTATTTTATTAATTTTTTTTTTTAGCGTTCTATTTGGTTCCGTTTACCCTTTTATTTGCTATTTTTCACTTTTTTTTGTATTTTGTTCTGTTTTACTCTATTATATTCTATTTTGTCTATTCTATTCCTTTATTTTCTGTTCTGTTTTATTCTCTTCAGAAATCCGATTTGAAAACTTTGAATTGAAATTTTAATTAGTTGTAGCGCTGTGATTCTTTACCAGGCAATGTTATAAAGCAAGACAATGCTGTTAGGTTGGTATTTGGTTCCCCTCTAGTGGCATATGTGAAAGAGACTTGTTTTATTTCCACATAAAAGCCTATGCAGAAAGTGACTTAATTATTCAGAGAAAGGACTCACTTGCCCACAGTGCCTCACCTAGTTACCCATGAACGCTAGGTGACTGAACTGCATGCTGGGTCGTAAATAAAAGTCCCAACGCGGCCATTTTGGGAGCTCTTCTTGCTGGGATGTGTGGCCTGCCTACAGGGATCTGTGGGTGTGTGTTTGGAAGAGCCGCGGCCTACATCGTGGGGAACGGAACAGCAGCCACTGAGAGTGTCTTACCACAGTGTGCTGGAGCAGCGGTGCAATCTGATCGGAGGATCCAGAACGCCAGATGGAGCCAGGCAAGCGTCTCGGTCATTTTGTGGAGCGGTGCAGCGTGGCGGAGCTGGCTGGTAGCAGGACTGAGACCACCAGAGCAGAGTCATCCAGTTATCCAGGCCTGGTGTGGTGAGAGGGCTGGTGCCCAGAAGTTATATTCAGCACTTCACACACTTATGCCCTGTACACACGGTCGGACTTTCCGATGGAAAATTGTGCGATCGGATCGTGTTGTCGGAAAATCCGACCGTGTGTGGGCTCCATCTGACTTTTTCAGTCAGAATTTCCGACACACAAAGTTTGAGAGCCGGATCTAAAATTTTCCGACAACAAAATCGATTGTGTGTAGACGGACAAAGTGCCACGCATGCGCAGAATAAAAGAGACGAAAGCTATTGGCTACTGGACCGTTTATAGTCCCGACGTACTTGGCTCACATCACCTCGTTCTGAACGATCGGATTTTCCGACAACTTGTGTATGCAAGACAAGTTTGGGCCAAAATCAGTCGGAAAAAATCTGATGGATTTTGTCGTCGGAATGTCCGACCGTGTGTACAGGGTATTAGATTAATCTCATAGTATTGCTGAGACCTGTAGTCCCACGGAACAGTCCCTTTCAATTACTGTACTGAGATAAGCCTCAAAGCCTAACTTCACTAACAATTGACTGGCGGTGGGGGTACATTCCTAGGAAAAGAGATTATAAGTGCATTGCACAATTGGAGTTACTGCGTCACTTTAACTGACAAATGCGCCGTCGTACCCAAACAAAATTGATGTTTTTTTTTCCCCACAAAGAGAGCATTATTTTGGTGGTATTTGATCACCTCTGTGGTTTCGATTTTTTGTGCTATAAACAAAAAGACATATAAAAAAAATGTATTCATCAGCTTAGGCCAATATGTATTCTGCTACATATTTTTGGTAAAAAAAAATCCCACTAAGCGTATATTAATTGGTTTGCCCAAAAGTTATAGAGTCTACAAAATAGGGGATAGATTTATGGTCTTTTAATTTGAATATTTTTACTGGTAATGGTGGTGATCTGTGATTTTTAGTGACACTTTTTGGGGACCAGTGACATTATTACAGTGATCAGTGCAAAAAAATAAAAATGCACTGATCAATGCAAAAATGACACTGGCGGGGAAGGGGTTAACTGTTCCCTGGGTGTGTTCTAACTGTGTGGGGGTGGGCTCACTGGAACAACACAGAGATCGCTGTTCCTGATCACTCAGAACAGTAGATCTCTGTGTTGTCCCATCCGAACGCTGATCCGCCTTGTTTACATAGGCAGATCCCACCGTTCTGCCTCTCTGTGCAACGATCGCAGGTGGCCGGCGGATATTGAGTCCACCAGACCCGCGTGTGCCCACAGTATCTATTGCATGAAACGACGTACAGGTATGTTGTTTCACGCAATAGAGTCGCCCTGCTGCAGTATATGTGCAGCCTTAAAGTGGTTAAAATTGTACTTTTTCTCAGTTTAAACATTTGATTTTTTTTTTTTTTTTTTTTCTGTTGTGAATAAAATATGGGCTTATGAGATATTCAAATCATTGCATTCTGTTTTTATGTATTTTTTCCAACTGTTTTAGAATTGGGGTTGTAAGAGGAAATGTCCCCAATCTGGATACAGGCAGTAACAATAAATGTGACCCTTTTGCCACTAGAAAAAAAGTTTTGGGATTTAATATCTTAGCATAGTTAAATGATTTATACACAGACACAGTTTAACAAACATTACACCATTTAATATTTATATTTTATAAAAGGAGGTGACAAGCTTGAAAATTTTAAATGACAAAACTAGACTTGGTCCATAAAAATGTTTTGTGTGTCCCTCTTGTATCCCATAGAAATTCACATATAAAATTCTCATTTATAGAATTGGCACAAAATATTTTTCTGTATATTCTTTGTGGACTGAAACAGAAAAATATATAAATAAAATCAATTTTTGATTGTTCAGAGTGTGGCATTTCTTCTTTATGAAGATTCCTTGTGCTGCGTTTTCAATGAGCTCAGGGGAAGTCTGTTATCTTTCTCCCACGCGGTTCTCCAAAATCTCCATTCGCCTTGTCATCTGCTCTAGTAAGTTTATGTCAAGGGAGCAAATAATACATACAGGAATGAATCTACATTTGTGTGGGTTAAAGGGCCAGTCCACAAAAAAATGACAATTCAGTTTTTGGTGGATGTTGTAGAATTACACCAATTCACAATGTCTTTCCCATGTGGACTCTACTGGCGAGATCTCTGCACCTTAGTCCCAGGCTTTGTGCCCCCGCTGTGCCATTATAAGAGGTTCCCACTCCCGCTAATGAATCTGATCGTATGGATGGAAAATTCAACAGAAAATCTCCTTAACCACTTCAGCCTGGAAGATTTTCACCCTAAATGACCAGGCCATTGTTTGCGATACGGCGCTGCGCCGCTCTAGCTGACAATTGCGCGGTCGTGCAACATTGTACCCAAACAAAATTGACGTCCTTTTTTTCCCACAAACAGAGCTTCCTTTCGGCGATTTTTATTTTTTGCGTTATAAACAAAAGAGCGACAATTTTGAAAAAATATATATTTTTGACTTTTTGATATAATAAATATCCCAAGAGTTAAATGTGTTCCCTCGTGTGTTTCTAACTGTAGGGGGGATGTGACTGACTGGAGGAGACATATCGCTGTTCCTAATTACTAGAAACAGCAGATCTGTTTCTCCTCCCATCAGAATGGGGGATTTGTATGTGTGGCTCTCGTGCCCGTGAACGGGAGTGGCCGGCAGACATCGCAGCCACCAGCCTTGCGCATCAGGTCCCCTGCCGTGCAGCGGGCGCATGTGCGCCTGATATGGTTCTTAAAGGAGCCGACGCACAGATGCAGCGATTCACTGGAACGTTATGCAGCTGAGAACAGAGGGAATGTGATTACTTATAAAAAAGGGGAAAAAAGGTATTTATAATGTTTTCAAATCTATACAATTTTTTTTTTGGCCTTTATTCCCATTGAAACTGAATGGGTTTGTTTTAGAAGGTGATCATTTACAATCACTTTAAGCAAACGTGCGTGTGGTGCGCTGCAGCAGGCATGCGTTTTTGTACTGTAATGCACTCCTGTGCTTTGTGATGCAGTGTGCACAGAATGAATGGACTGCTCAAATCCAATACACATTAGTGAGTATTAACACAATACACAGGAACAAACAAGTGCAAATGGGCCCTTTGTGAAAGGATATATTGATGACTTAGCCGCTTTAGTTCTTCGTTTGCGTTGTTTTGAAATTCCAGTATATTCTTACACTGGCACTGCTCCTCAGATATATCTAGGACAATAAAAGGTAAGACAACATATATAAAATTTAATTTATCAACATAAAATCTGCAAAATGTACAGCAGGGTCCTGTGTCAGAACAATTAATGGGCCCCTATTCAGTCACATGCCCACTCATTTACAATAGATACAGTCAGTATAGAAAACAATCACCCCTTTAGGCTGGGTTCACACTGCTGCGGGGGGAGATCCGGATGTGATTCGCACCGCAAATCACATCCGATCTCCGTAGCGATGCGAGTTCAGCCATACAGATAGTATGGCTGAATTCGCATCGCACCCGCAGCAAACTCGCACGGGACCCTTTTTTTGGTCCGCAACAGAATCGGATCGCATGGGGGTTCACACCATGCGATCCGATTCCTGTGCGAGTCGGCAGATCGCACTGCGATATGCGGACGGATCTGGGGGTGTCATTAACATAACATTGACACTCCCAGCCGTCCGCATAGGGCAGTGTGAACTGTCGGCGGGAGGTGTGCGATGCGGGAAAACGCCGCGGATTTGCGGCGTTCCCGCATCGCAGCGGTGTGAACCCGGCCTTAAAATAATCACATTTTGTTGCGTTGCAGCCTGAAATTAAGACAGCCACATTTTTTTTGTTTTTCTTTTTTTTATCCAGCTGCATTTACTCAGAGCAAATTATAACATCCAAGTAAAAACTATAACACAAACATGTCCTAAAAAATGTAAATCAAAAACAGAATCACTGAATTGGAAAGGATCACCCCCTTCCTAAAAATGACTTATAAACTCTATCAGGTGTAGCTAATCACCTTCTAAATGGTGTACAAAGCCATTTGACTTTCAAATGTGATCAGCTGTGGTCATTTTGATTAGCTCAGCATGAAAAGAGCTTTCCTGGAGCATTTTAGTGCCTGGTAGTGCAACGAAAGCAAACAATCAACTACGGGTGGTAAAGCACTGTCACAAGATCTCCGGGATGAAGTTGTGGACAGGCACAAGTCAGGAGGTGGATACAAACATGTTTTAAAGGCTTTACCAATGCCTAGAAGCACACTGAAGTCTATTATTAAGAAGTAGAAGATATTTGGTACAATCCAGACCCTTCCTGGATCAAGACATCGCTCCAAACTGGATGAAAGAGCCAGGAGGAAACTGGTCAGAGAGGCTACCAAGAGGCCTACAGCAACTCTGAAGCAGTTTCAGGAATTTATTGCAAAGAGTGGTCATTGTGTGTATGTGACAACAATATCACAAATTCTCTACAAATGTGGTTTGTATGGGAAGGTTGTAAGAAACAAGCCATTCCTCAGGAAAGGCCGCATGCAGTCACGAGTGAACTTTGCCAAAATGCACCTCGAAGATTCTGAGGCCACATGGAAAAAGGTGTTATGGTCAGATGAGACTAAAATTTTATTATTTGGCCTTAACCCCAAACGTCCCACTGGGAGACTCAATCGACCAACTACCAAGTCCGCTGGCTGGCCCGGAGACCAGAAAAAAAACAAAACTCAGCTTTGATTGGGTCTCAGATGTCACGTCACTTTCGGTTTACTTGTGAGCCGATACTGGCAGTTTTCAAAAATCAAAAGTATTCAAAAACACCGATCTTACCCTTCTAAATACTTTCAGGAGGGGGTTGGGGTCCTATAGACCTCGACTCTATAAAGAGTACCTGTTACTGCCTACTACTGTCACAAGGGATGTTTATATTCCTTGTGACAGCATTTAAAGTGATCAAAAATAAATACATTTAAAGGGACAGTGTAAAAAAAAAAATATAATAATTTTCTTTTTTTAAGTACCATAGTTTGGCGCCATTCCACAAGTGTGCGCAATTTTAAAGCATGACATGTTAGGTATCTATTTACTCGGCGTAACATCATCTTTCACATTGTACAAACATTTTGGGCTAACTTTACTATTTTGATTTTTTTTCTTCATTGATTAAAGTGTATTTTTTCATTTGAAAGACCACTGTGCAAATACAGTGTGACATAAAATATTGCAACGACTGCCATTATATTCTAGGTTCTCTGCTAAAAATATATATATATTTATATAATGTTTGGGGGTTCAAAGTCATTTTCTAGCAAAAAAATACCGGATTTTATCTTGTAAGCAACAAATGTCAGAAAAGGGCCTTGTCTTCAAGTGGTTAAGCTACATCCACCATACTGATAAATAAAATACGGACTACAATAAAATAAAATACAAGTACATGGAATCTCACCTTCTGCTTGTGTAGTGAATTTTAAGGCAGACATGGAGCAGGAGACTGTGATTTCACCATTCTCTTTGAACTCAGAAGTTAATTCTGAAAGATAAAAGGCAAGTGTGTACCTCTGCGTTGTGATAATATAATTCTCCAAATAAATGAATCCTCATGAAAATAAAAAATAGGTATAAAATAAAACCACAATAAACATAAAACATAGTTGCTGCAACCTCTTACTGTGTTCCCACCAGTATAGACAATGTTGTAGTAAAGAATGAAGTAGTGCAAACTCCATATTGTGTTTTATAAAATCATATAAAATTCATACACTGTGCTGTAAACATATAAAGTGCATATAGCGCAGTCCATCTAAAAGGTGCAAATAATAGCTTCCAAAATATGTGACAGTTTATAATCCAGCGGTGATGTGTCTGAGTAATCACTTATTCCCAAATACAGTGCTTGCTAACCACAGGCCCGGAAGATTTGGCTGCTCAATGACCAGGCCATTTTTTGCGATTCCGCACTGCGTCGCTTTAACTGACAATTGCACGGTTGTGCGACGCTGCACCCAAACAAAATTGGACAAATGAATATAATCATAAATAAAATGTTAATTTGTAAGATTTTGTTGAGAATCCTTTACTGACAATGACTGCCTGAAGTCTGGAACCCATTGACATTACCAAAGACTGGGTTTCCTCCTTTCTGATGCGTTGCCGGGCTCTAACTGCATCTGTCTTTATTTGTTCTTCGTTTGTTGGTCTTTCTGCCTTTAGTTTTGCCTTCAGCAAGTGAAATGCATGCTCAATTGGGTTGAGGTCAGGTGATTGACTCAACCATTGCAGAATATTATACTTATTTTCCTTTAAAAGCTCCTGGGTTGATTTTGCAGTGTTTTGGATCATTGTCCAGCTGTACTGTGAACTGCCGTCCAATCAACTTTGCTGCATTTGGCTGAATCTGGGTTGGCAGTATCTCTCTAAACACTGCAGAATTAATCTGGCTGCTTCTGTCACATCATCAATAAACACCAATGACCCAGTGCCACTGGAAACCATGCATGCCCATGCCATCACACTGCCTCCACCATGTTTTACAAATAACGTTGTGTGTTTTGGATCATGAGCTGTTCCAAGCCTTCTCCACACTTTTTTCTTCCCGTCATTCTGGTACAGATTAATCTTAGTTTCATCAGTCGAAAGAATGCTTTTCCAGAACTGGTCTGGATTTTTTAGATGCTTTTTTTGGCAAAGTCTATTCTTCAGGCTTATGAATGGTTTGTACCTTGTGGTGAACCCTCTGTATTTGCTCTTGTGAAGTCTTCTCTTGATTGCAGACTTTGACAATGATACGCCCACCTCCTGGAAATTGGCCCTCACTTGTTTGGATGTTGTGAATGGGTTTTTCTTTACCATAGCGAGGATCCTACTATCATCCACCACTGTTTTCTGTGGATGTCAAGGCCTTTTTTATGTTGCGGAGCTCACCAGTGCATTCTTCTTTCCTCAGAATGTACTGTACTGTTGTTTTGGCCACTCCTAGTGTTGCTGCTATCTCTCAGATGGATTTCTTTTTCACTTGCATGTTCCTTTGCTCCTTTGAACACATGATGTACATTCACAGCATTAGATTCCAAATGCAAATACCACACGTATAATCAACTCCAGACCTTTTACCTGCTTAATTGATGAAGAAATAACAAAGGAGTAGCCCACACCTGTCCAATTACTTTTGGTCCAGTGAAAAAGGGGGTGGCTATTCTTAAAGCGGTTCTTCACCCTAAAGGGGAAGTTCCGCTAATCTGATCCCCCCCCTCCGGTGCCACAATCCCCCGCAGATGCCCCACCCCCCGTTGTGTTCTGGGAAACACACAGTTCCCAGGACACAGCGGGGGACCAGAAGAGACGCACAGCGCGACTCGCGCATGCGCAGTAGGGAACCGGGCAGTGAAGCCACGATGCTTCACTTCCCGATTCCCTGATAGAGGATGGCGGCGGGGGCAGCAGCGAGACGAGCGATCGCTCGTCATCTGCCGCCGACATTGCTGGACCCTGGGACAGGTAAGTGTGATTTTATTAAAAGTCAGCAGCTGCAATATTAGTAGCTGCTGGCTTTTAATATTTTTTTTTTTTAGGTGCAGAACCACTTTAAGAGCTGTAATTCCTAAACCCTTCCTCCTATTTGGATATACATACCCTCAAATTAAATCTGAGAGTGTGCACCTTCAGCCCATATTCATTATACTATAGCTTGAATATGTTTTGGTAAATACCTGAAAAAAATAAATTGCGCCCGTGTCCAAATATATATATATGGACCTAACTGTGTATATTAGTTGTTGTTTGTACCTGTAGTATAGCCCAGAAACAATAGTGCAAATTTTGCTTTTTTTGCTCCTACCTAAAACATCTCCCCATGGAAAAAAACCCAGTCCAGTGAGGCCCCATATTTGTGTTGGGTCGGCATGAAGGGGTTAAACCCGAAATAATACATATACACATACACACCACCACAGTGCGCATGCTCCCCATTAAGCTGTGTAAGTTGGTCCTGTCTGAAGAAAAAACTTTTTATTGAACTTTTGGATATAGTGAGGAAGGCTTAGAACCTCTGCCAAGTTTGTATTGCTTGCTGAGTCCCTTACAGTAAAGTGTGGATTTGAAAGATTTGGCCTTACATACACATACCATAGCACTCACCTTCATTAGATATTTCAGTATTACCCTTCAAGTTGGTCCACCCTGAAAAAAAATACAAGTGTGTCTGTCACTTATTATTTGTCCAATTGTTTTCAGATTTTCTGCTATCCGAACAATTCAAACTGGCCCCTGGATGGCTCGCCAATAATGGGAAGTTCTGTCTGATATCAATGTCAGTCATTGTATGACATCTTCTGATCCACAGGGAACCTATGAGGTTAGGTAGATGATTGCTGTCTTTTTGTCGTTTTTAAAGCCCACCTCCAAGCACACTTTTTGTGATACAGTAGGTAGAGTAATGCCGTGTACACGCGGTTGGACTTTGCGGCAGAAAAAGTCAAAGGGAATAATTTCTTCAGATATTCCGATTGTGTGTGGGCTTCAGTGGACTTTTTTTTTTGAAAATTCTGACGAACCTAGAAATAGAACATGTTTTAAATCTTTCTGACGGAATCAATTTCTATCAGGAAAACCGTTCGTCTGTGTGCTGTTCCGACGGACCAAAAACGACGCAAGGGCAGCTATTGGCTACTGAACTTCGTTTTTCTAGTCCCGTCGTACGCATTGTACGTCACCACGTTCTAAGCGATCTGACTTTGGTGTGATCGTGTGTAGGCAAGTCCGCTTCAGCGGAACTCTGTTGGAAAAAGTTTATTCTGACGGAAAAACCGATTGTGTGTACGCGGCATAAGTGTTAGATCCTCTTTTAGGTTTTTATTGTGTCCTGTCAGGGAGATTTCCCCTCACTTCCTGTCCCAGTCACAGGGAGTCAGAAGAACAGGAAGTGATGGGAAATCTCTAAATGATGATAGAAGTGGCAACATCTTTTCGTCACATGATTTACGTGGCTTAGTTACAGGTCAGTCATTCACAGGCACATGAAGCCCAGAAACATGCACTTTCATGGCACCATATTTCTACCCTGGAGGTTAAACACCTTAACCACACCTCTATAATTGAGGAAAAAAAAGAAAAAGAATACACATTGTACTTCACAGATTTGGAAATTGTTAACAAATTAGTGAATTACTTTACCTAATAAGGACTTCTCTGACCAAAGCATTGGTCATGTCAGATCAATAATAGAAACTCTGCATTTAAAAGTGAAACATGGCCAAAGTGTTTTTGTCTGTGCTTCTCTCATTGGTCACAAGTGTATGTTTACTTTTGCTCCCTTGTGACCCACAGTCAGCTGATTAGGAAGGATCCGGACAATGTTGTCGAGATCCACCCAGCTGCCCGATTGACAGCTTCGCCTTTCAGTGCACGGGTGAGAGCCTGGGGCAACCGATCCCACACCCTGCCCAACCTGGCACTCCAGTGAGCGCTTGAGGGGCAGAGCAGAGAGCTGGTACTGACAGTCTGAGCAGGGCTGAGCAATTAGTGGTCGTGTGATCAATCAGTTCTTACTTTTAGAGCCAACAAAGGACAGCTGCATCTCAACACGGATGATGGAACATGGAAGGGAGTATGACATTTTGTTTTTCACATATCCCATACTTACCCTTTAAAGTGGTTGTAAACTCAGGAAAAAAAAAAAAACAACCTACAAGACAAAGGCATAATGAGCATCGCATACTAGCTCATTATGAAATACTTACCTTAGAATGAAGTTGTTGCAGAGGTCACATACACCGCTGTGGCCAGTGACGTTTCTCCCGGAGTTATTTCCGGATTTGTGGGTCACGACACAGCCGCCGGTCACGACACAGCTACTGATGACGTCAGCACATGTGGATACAGTGAATATCTACTAAATGGTGCAAGTTTAGGAATTATTCACAGTACCTACAGGTAATCCTTGTTATAGTGTACAACCACATTAAGCCCTGCTATTCTTGGGAGCTTCCCTACCACGTCATGACAGGCTGATGACAGTTTCTCCCAGCATTCCTGGATCTAATTTTTTACAGATTTGTTTATGCTGTTCCACACTGTATTCTACAGCACACCTAAACCGAATAACTTAAATGTAATATATTGCAGCATACCAGCACTTACATGGGGTGGCTGCATTCGTTTTTTTTTCTGGCTTTTGTTTCTTTATTTCCACCTGGTGATCCTATTCACACTTCCTGTCCTAGTATGACAACACTCACTTGCAGTACTCTTTCTATGGAGGAGCAGCATTGTCATCTTAGGACAAGAAATATGTTGGGACTACAGAACAGCTCTGCCTCTTCTCTATAACATAGTGGGGAGGTGTTCTGTAGTTCTAACACACTTCCTGATTAACAATGCATTGTTGAGAAAAAAAAAATCCCCTCTTTTTTTTTTCGTGTTATTGCATAATTTTTCGTTTCAAATGTTTTATTGAAAAATCAGGTAAGACACATAAGAATAAGCAGAACAGTTTACATTGGTAACAGTAACAGATTATAAGCAAATGAGCTGCTACTAAATTTTGCAGATGCAGATATTCCAGATAAAGCTAAAGCATGCTCACGGACCCTTCGCATAGGTAGACTGGCGGACATAAAACATCCGAGAAGGGGGTCAAATAAAGGAAAACTAACAATTTCTGTGATTGCATAATTTTTAACTGCAGAAGCCTAGCTTTTTCTGTTTGTTTCACTGTCAGGACAGAAAGTGATGACAAATCTCTTCAAGGGGGGCACAGATAAACAAAATAGAGTAAGGAAAGAGTTAGAATAAAATGTTTAATTGCTGTGCTGTGTCTTGTTGTGCCGCTCTCTATCCATGGTGTCACGGGGACAGGATCTAAAGAAACATCTGTCCAATGGGGTCACAGATAGAAATAAAAACCTGACATATTTTGACTCGTCCCCTCTCTATACAAAAAAAAATAATTAAAGAAGGATTGTTCTTGTCAGACCAATCTATTATCAATCTACGATGAAGTGAGCTGCCATCTAGATAAAGGAAGGTCTGTAGATGTGGTATATCTGGATTTTGCAAAGGCTTTCTATACAGTTCCCCACAAACATTTACTTTAGAGAGGTCTGTCGGCATGGACCATAGGGTGAGTACTTGGATAGAGAACTGCCTACAGGGACGTGTCCAAAGGGTGGTGATAAATAGCGAGTACCCAGAATGGTCTGGTGTGGAAAGTGGGGTTCCCCAAAGATCTGTTCTGGGACCAATTATGTTAAATTTATTCATAAACGATATAGAGGCTGGGATAAACAGCTCAATCTCAATATTTGCAGATGATACAAAGCTAAGCAGTGCATTAAATTCAAAGCAAGATTTGGAAACCTTACAAGAAGACCTAAATAAAATAGGTTAGGCAAATACATGCCAAAAGAGGTGTATAGTCAAAAAATATAAAGTAATGTAGGGGGAGAACCTCTGGAGGACTCTAGGATGGAAAAAGACCTGGGGGACCTAGTAGATGATAGGCTCAGCAATGGCATGCAATGCCAAGCTGCTGCAAGCAAAGCCAACAGAATATTGGCATGCATCAAAAAGGAGATTCACTCCAGAGATAAAACGATAATTCTCCCACTATACAAGACTCTTGGGGCATCTGGAGTATTCTGTCTAGTTCTGGGCACCAGTTCTCAGGAAGGATGTGCTGGAACTGGAAAGAGTTCAGAGAAAGAAAAGAAAGCTAATAAAAGGACTGGAGGACCTCAGTTACGAGGAGAGACTTCAAGCATTAAAGTGAAGTCTTGTTTTTTTAAAGTAAAAAATAACAAACATGTTATACTTACCATCTCTGTGCAGTTGGTTTTTCACAGAGCAGCCTTGATCCTCCTCTTCTCAGGTCCCTCTTCGGTGCTCCTGGCCCCTCCCTCCTGTTAAGTGCCCCCACAGCAAGCAGCTTGCTATGGGGGCACCCGAACCGAGTCACAGCTCCCTGTGTTCATTCAGACACAGAGCCGCAGCAGCGATCAAATACCACCAAAAGAAAGCTCTATTTGTGGGAAAAAAATACGTCAATTTTCTTTGGGTACAACGTCGCACGACCGTGCAATTGTCAGTTAAAATGATGCAGTGCCGAATCGTAAAAAGTGCTCTGGTCAGGAAGGGGGTAAATTCTTCTGGTGCTGAAGTGGTTACACGTATTCTCTCTGGAGAAGAGACACTTGAGAGGAGATATGATATCGATGTACAAATACCGTACTGGTGACCCTAGCATAGGGAAAAAACTTTCCAGTGGGAGGGAATTTAAAAAGACACACGATCATTCACTGAAATTGGAAGAGAAGCGGTTTAACCTTAAACTTCCTAGGGGATTCTTAACTGTCAGAGCGGTAAGGATGTAGAATTCTTTCCACAAGCAGTGGTATCAGTAGGCAGCATCGATAGTTTTAATGATCACAACATACAGGGGTGTACAATGTACTACTGACATAAACACATACACCTACACACACCACAGGTTGAACTGGGTGGACGGGTGTCTTTATTCAACCTTACTAACTATGTAACTGGGGGATACCCCTGCAAACTGGAAATCACTGTAGTAGGGACTGCTATCTAGCTGCTTAGTGAACACAGAAGGTTGCTCCCTTGGTGTGGGTGCCTTTCAAAAAACACATTTTCTCAATGAATGCAAAGTGTCTTCTGATTGGATGAGGTGGAGACTGTAACGTCACTATCTGCCTCTTCACCTCATTCATGCAGAGGATGCTTTGCATGCACTGAGTAAATGTGTTCTCTGAGTGGTGCCTGTGCTAATCGGTGACCTGGAAACTGGCAGCAATCACTGTAGTAGCAGTGCCTACTGCAATTATTTCCAGCTTCCTCTGGGACCCCACAGGTATCATATGTACACTAATGTAACTATACAAAAATATCCAAACATGCAATTTTTCCCTTTAAGAAAGGACATCAACAAATCAAATGATTTTAAGGCTCGTTTTAAGTCCTGTCTGCCCTAAACAGCCCTGACTCCTGATGAGGGTGTCACAACCCCTACTGTCATTATATAACACAGCGGTGTCCCCACACAACATAAAGCACCTCTACAACGAGGAGCTGCTGGAATCCATCAAACTCTCATCAATGTCATCCCTTTGACAGGTTCACATTGGTGCGTTGTAAACTACAAAGCAATGTGGAACATCCATAATGTATGACAGTACCTTCGCAGATGCTGGATTTCAATTTTTCAGTGATATATCCCATGGAGCTGAAGTCGTCAGCATGAATCACATGTTTGTCATGGGGAGCTGAAGCAATTTCCCGTAACTCCTCATCAATGGCCTTGCCCACACCGACAGCATAGATGGTTATGCCTGAGAAGGAGACAAAAAAGAATACTGCATAATGACATCATGGACATTAAATCCACAACAACCTCCGAGTGACCTGAGCCGACCACAGCTGTCAGTGTAGGACAACAGAACGATTCCACCACGATCAGCGCAGCTATGAGGAACATGATGTCATCTCAGCGCTGGGCTCATACAGGTGAGGGGAGGCAGTCCACATTATTAGACACGGTAGGACCCGTAATGGATCACAGCGGGGGTTTAACTTCTGAGATGTGTCATGCACAGACAACTTTTCTCTCTTGTAGTCTGTCCCAAAATGTATTACAGATATTAATGTAGCAACAGTAATTTACACAGTGCTTTTACACAGCATAAGAAAAGGTACTCGCATTAAATGATGGTAACTAGGCAAAACACAGATGAACAGCGAGCTCGGGTACATCACTTCCGGTATCTCGTTTCCGGGAAACGAGATACTGGAAGTGATGTACACAGGGACGGACTGACAACTCATGGGGCACCCGGGCAATAGGAGATTATGGGGCCCCCGGGCAATAGGAGATTATGGGGCCCCCGGGCAATAGAAGATTATGGGGCCCCCGGACAATAGGGGATTATGGGGCCCCCGGTCAATAGATTATGGGACCACTCAGTATACACACACACACACACATACAGTATACACACACAGACACACAATATACACACAGAGAATACACATACACACACTGAAAAGGTACTGGGGCAGCTATAATCTTGGGATTTTTAAATAAACACAGATTTTTACATACTGTCCCTGGTTTTATTGAGGCTGGCAATCCTGATGGGGCCCCTTAGTGGCATGGGGCCCTCTAAGGTAATGGCAGCGATCTCCATTTTGTAGTGGGACTGCGACATTGCTGTGGACAAATCTGACCCCAAATTACACTTTTTGGGGACCAGTGACATTATTACATTGATCAGTGCTATAAAAATGCACTGATCAATGTAAAAATGACACTGGCAGGTAAAAGGTTAACACTAGGGGGCAATCAAGGTGTTAACTGTATTCCCTAGGTGTGTTCTAACTGTAGGGGGGATGGGCTGCCTGGGACATGACAGAGATCACTGTTCCCTTATTTACAAAGGCAGATCCCCATCTGCTTCTGTACTAGGCGATCATGGGTCACCAGCGGACATCGCCCTGTAACTGTGTCTGCGCGAACCGATGATGGAGATTTGTGCAGGGGAGCCAAATCTGCCGCAGTGCAACTGCAGTGGCTTGTCTTTAACCACTTCCCACCCGGCCAATGCATATATACGGCCGGGTGGGAGCCGTCTACTCCTGATAGGACGTTCAGGATCGTCATTCAGGAGTAGCGGGATCGCGCGCGCGCGCGCCCGCGCAGCGGCGCGATCCCGATGTGCTGGTGTCACCCGGACACGGCACATCTCAGATCAGCAGGAGGGCTCTGTGATTGGCCCTCCTGATCACATGATGGCCGTGTCCAATCACGGCCGTCATGTGATGTAAACAAACAGCCGGTTGCTAGGCAATCGGCTCTCCTCTCCTCACACGGAAGTCACCGCTGAGGAGAGGAGAGCAGAACGCTGCAGCCGGCTGATGATCAGTGAGTATGGGCTGCTTTTTACAGCTTTTTACTCACTGATCATCAGTGTAGTGTAAACACACAACACACCACACAGTACAAACACAGTCCCCACATATGTCCCCAAAACACACATGTCCCCAAAACATACATGTCCCCAAATAATAAAAACACATGTCCCTAATAATAAAAACATGTCCCCCACATATGTCCCACGAAAATCACATGTCCCAATGATTATCTGCACACATATGTACGTGATCACCTGCACACATATGTACATGATCATTTGCGTACATATGTCCGTGATCACACAAACCAATTATTATACACTTAACGGAATTTTTTTTACCAAAAACATGTAGCAGAATACATTTTGGCTTAAATTTATGACAAAATTTGATTTTATTGGATTTCTTTTCAAATAGAAAAAAGAAAATATTGTTTTTTTTCCAAATTTCCGCTATTTTTGCGCTTATATCGCAAAAAAAAAAAAAACGGAGTCGTGAATAAATAACACCAAAATAAAGCTCTATTTGTGCGAACAAAATGATAACAATTTCATTTGGGTACAGTGTAGCATGACCGCGCAATTGTCACTGAAAGCGCTAGAGCGCTGAAAGCTGAAAATTGGGCTGGGAAGGAAGGGGGTGAAAGTGCCCTGTATTGTAGTGGTTAATTGGTTTAAAAAAAATAAAAAAAAAAAAAAAAGGAACCTTTACAATCACTTTAAAGGGTTAGTTCACCTTTGCTGATTTTTTCAAAAAACATCAAGCATTGCAATATCCTCAGTACATTACTTCAGGCAAAATCAGGCTCACTTCTGAATAGAAACCAATGAGCTTCCAGGTTTTATTACCGAAGATTAATTGAACAAGCTGGGGTTAGAAGCTCATTGGTTTCTATGCAGAAGTGAGCCTGATTTTGCACTTTCCAGCTTTAGTAAATAAACCCCATTGTGTACTTAAAGAGGAAGTAAACCCTGATGGGTTTACTTCCTCTTTTTTTCCCTGCAAAGGTAAAGCATAATGGACTACTATGCATCGCATAGTAGCTCATTATGTGTCACTTACCTGACACAGGAGCCAGCGAAGTCGCCGCTGTCACCTGTAGTCCGCCGCATCCATCTTGGTTGTGGCGTCTCTCGCAGCTCCGACGAATGACAGCGGAGAAGCCGCGATGACGTCACTCCCGCGCATGCGCACGGGAGTCGCGTCTCGGAGCTCCGACGCTGCCATTCGGCGGAGCCGCGATGACGTCACTCCCGCGCATGCGCACGGGAGTCGACAAATTAGGCAAATCCATTCTTGGACTTGCCGCATTTAGTGCGCCTGCGCGCCGCTGTCTACGGCGCATGCGCCGTAGACAGCGGTGCCCATTTTCGGGCAAATATCTCCTAAACCATATAGGTTTAGGAGATATTACTTGGACCTACAGGTAAGCCTTAATCTAGGCTTACCTGTAGGTCAAAGTTGTTTGGAAGGGTTTACTTCCATTTTAAATGTGGGGTATGCCTGTATGCAGTGCTCTTTTGTTTGGATGAGTGAGTTTGGGGTGGAAGAACTTGACTGTCCTGCACAGAATCCTGACCTCAACCTGATAGAACACCTTTGGGATGAATTGGAGCAGACACTGCAAGCCAGGCCTTCTCGCCGAAATCAGTGCCTGACCTCACAAATTTGCTACTGGAAAAATTATCAAACATTCCCATAGACACACTCCTAAACCTTGTGGTTAGCCTTCCCTGGGATGCATTAAAGTTCATGTGCATGTAAAGGCAGGTGTCCCAATACTTTTGACAATATATAGTAAAAACCGTGGCTGTAATGAGTTTGTTGACTGGCAGCAAAAATTCTAAACACTCGTCAAGCACCCCAGGAGTTCTGAGAACTGGGAAATCACTGGAAGCCTGAAGTTTGGCTGAATTATGTCATCCAAAAGCATTTGGTAAATAAAGAGAATATGAATATTGGGCTGGCAGCGTCTGCACACTGAACGATTCTGACAACTTCCTTGGGTTGTGGATGAGACTGGTAAATCTAGAACAAAAGCATCATAATATTCAAGTCCAACAGATAGGTTTACTCCCAACTGTATATAAAAGCCAACACATTTCGGGGCCATATTTGCAAGAACCCCCTGCTGACTGTTGCTGGGCCAATCCACTCACTTTAAAAATAATCCTCACTATTCTTTGACTCCACATATTCTGTTTGTTTCTTTTTTTTTTATAAGTCCTGATGAAGGCATTGGCTTTTATAAACACTGACATCTTCGCTTGGTATTATTCCTGCAGATTCTGGATCTTTGGTAATCTTGATTGGCTGGCCTGAGATAATGTAACTCCCATTTTAAGTTATCCTGGTACCCAGCACATGCCAAGGTGGTACACTAAGATGCGCAAGGGTGGCAGGCAGGTAAGACATTGCTTTTGGAAAAAAAATAAGATTTTTTGTACTCACCGTAAAATCCTTTTCTCTGTAGTTCACCGACTGACACAGCTCCTTTCTTAGACCATTGGGTTGTTACGCCACCTACAGGAGAGGACTAGGCAGAGCATGTTAACATGTTATAATAAAAGTAGAACTTTCTAGTTCCGCCCAAAGGGTGGTCCCTTAGGTAACAACCCCTCAACTTGCTACTACAGCCTTAGTACGTCAACAAGCAGTATAACGTAGACAAAAATAGGAGGGGCGGGTGCTGTGTCAGTCGGTGAACTACAGAGAAAAGGATTTTACGGTGAGTACAAAAAATCCTATTTTTTTCTTACGTTCACCGACTGACCCAGCTCCTTTCTTAGACCATTGGGAAGCCCTTAAGCAGTGCCAAACGAGGGGTGGGAAAACAGCATAAAAACTTCACCCACAATGGCATGTGGGAACTAGCATAAAAACTTAACCCACAAAACAACAGTGTGTGGGAATAATCAAAAACTTTTTTACCCACAAAAAAACAGAGTGCTCCTCAATCTGGGAGTCACTACCTCCAAACTGCCTCAGAACTTGCGGTAACAAATGCAACAGTGCATTTTTTAAAAGGTACCGTGTTTTTACCAAAAAACAGGAAGAAAATGTAAGTGCAATTGCAATTACACAGCCGCCTGCAAAACTTTGCGCCCAAAACAGGCATCAGCCGATGCACTGACATCTACCTTGTAGAATTTCGTAAAGGTGTGGACAGACGACCAAGTCGCCGATTTACACACTTGAGCAACAGACGCTTGATGTCTGAAGGCCCAGGGCGTTCCAATTGCCCTGGTGGAGTGGGCCATGACCGGAAAGGGGGGAACCTGCCCCTTCAAGGAGTAGGCCTGTACTACAATCTGTCTGATCCACCTGGAAATGGTGGCTGATGAGACCGCCATGTCTTTCTTCGGACCAGCCACCGAAACAAACAAGGAGTCTGACTTCTGAAAGAGCGCCGTAGCAGACAAATACACCATCAGAGCCCGAACCACGTCCAGGGAATGGAGGTTCACCTCTTTAGGATGTGTCGGTTTAGGACACAGAGATGGTAACACTATGTCTTCATTGATGTTGAATGCTGAAACCACCTTCGGCAGAAAAGAAGGTTGCGGACGCAACACCACTTTATCCCTGTGGATAACCAGATAGGGCGACTTGCAAGACAAGGCTGCCAGTTCCGAAACCCTCCTGGCCATTGTAATGGCCACTAGAAAAAACACTTTCTGAGAAAGAGTCAACAGAGGGATCTCTCTGATATTTTCAAATGGTGGTTTCTGAAGCGCCGATAACACCAGGTTCAGATCCCACGGGATTAACGGTGGACGCACCGGAGGAACTACATGTTGTTCCCCTTGAACAAAAGTGCTCACTAGAGATTGAGACGCCAGGGGTCTCTGAAAAAAGACAGCCAAAGCTGATATCTGTCCCTTAATGGTGCTCAAAGCCAATTTCTGGTCTACTCCTTTCTGTAGAAACAGCAGGATCCTGGATATAGAAAAGGAGCGCGGACGCCATCCTTTCTTCTCACACATGGAGATGTAGGCCTTCCAGGTACGATGATATATCTTCCAAGAAGAAGATTTCCGTGCTCTTAGCATAGTTGGAATCACCAAGTCCGAAAGACCCCAGTTCCTCAACACCTGGCTCTCAATAGCCATGCCGTTAAAACCAGCGATGGTAAAGCAGGATGGAGAATTGGACCTTGAGACAGCAGGTCCTCTCGTAACGGCAGTCGCCATGGGGCGTCTGCCACCAGGAGCACTAGGTTTGTGTACCAGGGATGCTGGGGCCAATCTGGGGCAATAATTACTGGAATCCCCTCGGCCTCCACTTTGCGGAGCAGATGTGGTAACAGTTTCAGCCAAGGAAAGGCATAGGTCAGTTGGTACTGATCCCACGGTGCCACCAGCGCATCTGGCGCGTCTGCTCAAGGATCTCTTGCCCTGGGCACGAATCTCGGCACCTTCCGATTAAGACAGGAGGCCAGAAGATCCACATCTTGTGTGCCCCATCACAGGCACAGTAGCCTAAACACTTCTGGATGCAACGCCCATTCTCCTGGGTCCAGCATCTGGCGACTTAGATAGTCCGCCTGCCAGTTCTCCACTCCCGGGATGTAAATGGCCGATAGGGCCGGTACATGTCGCTCTGCCCACTGAAGGATGTGAGCGACCTCCCGGGTGGCAGCCGAGCTTCTTGTTCCTCCTTGGTGATTTACGTATGCCACCGCCGTGGCGTTGTCTGACTGGATCCTGATCGGACGCCCTTGAAGTCTTATCGACCATGTAGAGAGGCATAGCTTGATCGCTCTCAGCTCGAGTACATTGATCGGCAACTTGGATTCCTCCACTGACCAGAGGCTCTGGGTTGACTGAACGCCCATTACTCCACCCCAGCCAGTTAGGCTGGTGTCCGTTGTGATCACCGTCCATTTCAGAGGTAGGAACGACTTCTCGAACCGAAGTGCCGGGGACCTCAGCCACCAGAACAGGGAATCCCTGACTAACTGGCTCACCTGAATCTGCCGATCCAGGGACAACGGAGATTTGTCCCATTTTCTCAAAATCTCCTTCTGCAAGACTCTGGTGTGAAACTGGGCATACGGTACTGCTTGGAAGGAGGCCACCATGAGTCCCAGGACTCGCATGCAGAAGTGTAGCGACGACCACCTGCGGTTCATCTGTAGTTTTACCATGGCTCTGAGAGTCTGCAGCTTGTCTGAAGGGAGAAATACTCTCGCTTCCATGGAGTCAAGCAGTAAGCCTAGGTACTCCAAATGCTGAGTCGGTACAATCACAGACTTTTTTAGGTTCAACAGCCACCCAAATTCCTGCAGGGCCTGCATGGTGATCGCCACATCCTTCTCTAACTCTGAGGCGGAAGATGCTCTCAGGAAGAGATCGTCTAGGTAACCCAAGATCGCGATCTTGCGTTGTCGCAGCAACGCCAAAACTGGAGCCAATACCCTGGTAAAGACACGGGGGCCTGATGCCAAGCCAAAAGGGAGAGCCATAAACTGGTATTGGGCTTCCCCGACTGCAAATCGTGGAAATTTCTGATGCTGCAGGCATATGAGTATGTGCAGGTACGCATCCTGGATGTCCAAAGACGCCAGGGAGTCCCCTTGATGGAGTGCAGCGACTACTGAGCGAACTGATTCCATTCTGAACCTCTGTACTTTTACAAAGCAATTGAATTCCTTTTTTGGGGACTACAAACAGATTTGAGTAGAACCCCTGGAAGCGCTCCGACTCCGGAACAGGTACTATCACCTCACAGACCCATTGGTCGGACGGCTGCAAACTCCCGAAGGCGACCCTCCAGCCGTGTTGCGGGCGGGAGCAAACCTTCATACGGTAGCACTTTTGCTCACAGGCTCGTTAGGCTTGTGGTTCCAGGGACGCTTTTGCCCTTCAGAAGTTGTCCTGTCGGGCTGGGGACACTTAGCCGAAGCCCCGGGCGGACGAAAAAGCTGTTTGTGAGAGGAAAAAGTGGGCCCTTGCCTATGGCGTGGCTCCTTAGCCTTCCTGGCCTGTGGAAGAAGCGTACTCTTACCACCTGTGGCATTTTTAATAATGTCATCTAATGAGGCCCCAAAGAGCCGTTCGCCAAGGAAGGGTAGATCCATCAGGGCTTTCTTAGAGGCCTGGTCAGCCGAGCAGCATTTTAGCTAAATCAGGCGCCTCAGCACCACTGCTGACACTGAAGCCCTGGATAACAGAGGGAAGGTATCCAGGGCTGCGTCACAAACGTACTTAAGGCCTTGCACTAACTGGTCTGCTAGTTCCACGCAGACAGGGGAAGCCTGTTGCTCCCCCAATTCGCGGTGCAAAGGTTTTGTCACTCAGTAAGTGTCTGTGACACAAGTGTGGATGCCAGTACTGGTCGCATTGCTGACCCCACAACTGTAAACAAGTAATGAGCCACTGCCTCGGCCTTCCTGTCCGTGGGGTCCTTAAAAGCAGGAGTCCCCTCTACCGGAATCGTGGTTACTTTGTTTAACCTGGATACTGGGGGGTCCATGACCGGAGGAGCCGACCACTTTTTGAGAAGGGTTTCCTCAAAGGGATAACGCACTGCCATGTACTTGGGGACCGAAAAGGTCCGTTGAGGTCGACCCTATTCCTTGTATATGAACTTATCGAAATAAGTCAGATACGGAAACACCTTAGGTGTATGGGCTGGCTTACGGGACCCAAAAGGGAGCGCTAAATCAGCAGAGGGATCTGCTGGCTCCTAAACTTTCAGGGTATCACGCACATCTGTGATAAGTGCTCCAACAATTGCTTTGTCACGCATGGACCCGAATGGGGACTCATCCTCACTGTCCAATTGGTCCTGGTCAGCGTTGTCTGAAATGACAGAGCAGGGGTCACCAGTCTCAGCAGGGCCCGAGTCTGCGTCAGAGCTCTCCCCGGAGGACGGGGGGGGGGGGGGGCAGGGGCCGTTTTTTTACCTTTGCGCCCACGCACTGCCTCCATCTTGGCAACGAACTAATTAAGGACCGCTGACAAGCGTCCAGAGGCACTGCACTGTCTGCAGGGGAACCGGTTGCAATTGCCTGGGCTTCGGGGGAAGAAACACCAGTTTCTGGAGCCAAGCTGACCCTACCCTGTCTGCCACCTGTCGGGGATTAGGACAGTGATGGTCCCACCCTCCAATTGCTGCTGGCTGAGGGGCTTCTCCCACAGGACTCACCACCCTGACCGAGTTCTGTGCCATCCAGCTAGGTGTGCCTGTGTCCTGTGTCAGCTCCCAGATGCATCAGAGATCAAACCGTGCTGTGCTGAGCTGTTCTGAATAGCGCTGAAGCTGAAAAACGTGTTCCAGCATCCAGTATAAAGGACATAATCACAGGGAAATGGCCCCTGGACTACAGGAAAATGGAGGCATGCTGCTCCCTGGTCACACCAAACATGGCCACCAAGCACTGTATCCAATTAAGACAGTGAAAAAACAGGCAGAGAAATGGCGCTACAGCGATCAGCAGACACAGCCTCCAGACATCTCAGGGAAGAGACCTACACACATCCAGGGCACAGTTATCCAGCGCAGTCCCCCCTAGGTGAGAGCCCCCCGGCAAGCCCCTGTCTATGGCACACACACCACTCAGCAGCCCATGCAGCATCCCTCACAGGGAAGGGGGGAGGAAAGATAGGGACAGGGAGAGAAGAGAGGCAGGTGCGAGACCCCCGAATTGACCTCCCAGGGAATGCCCAGCTGCTCAGCCCCACCGAGGCAGGGAGAGCTGTACTTACCAGTCCTGAAGAGCCGATCAGTACAGGGTGGCTGCTAGCCCGGCACACTGTGACGCAGACATTAGTAGCCCGGTCATATGTGTGCCCCGGGGCATTACGCCCACGGCCACCCCTGGAGCTGGGGGCATGTCGTGGCCGACCCAGCGCGGAGCTCTGGTCTGCACACGCTCGCTGGCCAGGCTGGGGAAACTACAAGGATAAGGGTATCCAGCCTGTCACTCAGCCGGCTGTTGATAGCAGATCACATGATCTTTAATCTTGCGCAAAAAGCAAAAACTTCTGCAGAAAAATCCACAGACCGATGGGCCAGCAGGGTTACTAGGTCCTTCTCCTTCACTAAACAGAAAAAAACTGAGGCTGCAGTAGCAGGCTGAGGGGTTGTTACCTAAGGGACCGGCCCTTCGGCGTAACTAGAAAGTTCTACTTTTATTATAACATGTTAACATGTTCTGCCTAGTCCTCTCCTGAAGGTGGCGTAACAACCCAACGGTCTAAGAAAGGAGCTGTGTCAGTTGGTGAACGTAAGAGAAAGACAGACATGGGGTTGATTTACTAAAATGGGAGCGTGCAAAATCTGGTGCAGCTCTGAATAGAAACCAATCAGCTTCCAGGTTTAATTGAACAAGCTGAAGTTAGATGCTGACTGGCTACCATGCACAAATGCTCCAGATTCTGAGTGCTCCAGTTTTAGTAAATCTCCCCAACAGAATCTCTTTGCCAAATGAACTTTTGCCTGCCAGCACTGGTTTATAAATTTGAGTTTAGTTCCACTTTAAATGCATGTTTTGGATCTATAACTTGAAAAGTATCTGAGAAATAAAAAGCCAGGCAGCCAGCATTTTCAGGAGCAGATCAGCAGTGTCCGAGTGCATACATGCTTAATACAGGTTTCTTTTTTAAGCAGCCAATTTATCTCTAAAAATAAATGTAACTGCAATTCAAACACAGTGGAAGAAATGCACAGGCATGGCCATGACTGACTGGAAAACCCCAAGGACTATGTCCTAGTAGATGATTGTGCCTGAGTTACCCTCTAATATATGTGAATGACAGTTCTGTTCATCTACAGAGATAAACAGAAGCTGTCACATCTACTTACTAACAGAGTAAAAGGTAGGACATTGAGCATTGTGTACAATGACCAGCTCAAGGAAGCCTAAAGGTCCTACATGGAACCTCTGCTGATCCAATTCTAGATGTTCACGGTCTCATCCTCCTTCGCTACCTGATGAATCACTGACATGGCCCACACGCAGGGCAGGACTTAGGGTGGCGGGGGCCCCTGGGCTTGAGTCACTTTCGGGCCCTACTTTCTATACATTACCGTATTTATCAGCGTATAACACGTACCAGCGTATAACACGCACCCCAAGTTTAGGAGGGAATTTTAAGGAAAAAATCTTTTAGGAGGGAAGTTTAAGGAAAAAACTTACATTTAAATGCCCATCAATGCAGCCTTATCAGTGTCCATCTGCAGCCTTGCCCATCCATCTGCAGCCTTGTCCAGTGTCATTGCAGCCTTGACAGTGTCATTTGCAGCCTTGTCAGTGTAGCGTTGTCATTTGCAGCCTTGCCCCAGTGTCATTTGCAGCCTTGTCATTGCAGTCTTGAAGTTTAAAAATTGTGCAGCTGAGATACAGAGTCCTGTGTATCTCAGCGGCTCTCGGGTCCTCTCAGCGGCTCTCGGTCCTCTCGCAGTCCCGAGAGTAGCTGAGTGTACTCGGCTTGGCTCACAGTCACGCCCAGTCCCTGTGTTATGTCCATCATAGGGCAGGACTGGGCATGATTGTGAGCGGAGCAGAGCCGAGTACACTCGGCTATGTATCTCGGCGGGGCCCCCTATTGGGCGGGGTCCATGGGCTTGAGCCCAGTCAAGCCCAATAGTAAGTCCGGGCTGGCCCACACGTGTCTATTAACTGTTATCACACACATGTTAAAGGGCAGTAACACTAAGTAGAGAAGCAAAGATTAGGATGACATTTCTATAGCATCCTTGACATATGGATAACCATCAAAAGGATCACTGACTCTATGGTACGTGAAAACAATTACAATATGAAAGAGCATACAAGTGGAATGTGAGAGTCACATCAAAACATACATTTAGACAATTACTACAATAACGAATGTCGATTCTGAAAACAAACGAAAGTTTCCCTTAAACAGATATCCTTTTTGTACTTTCTATCGCCCGTCACAAAAATGTTTTTTGCTTTACAAGTTCACTTTCACAGAGCAGCAGAGTGAGATGATGAACACGATCATTTTCCATCCCAGGTGGCAGGCAGTGAGGCGAGACTACTGTATGTCATCATTAATCTACCGTTGCCCTTGTGGGGAAAAAAAATCCTTATTTAAAGAGCTTGGCTGTCATCTTACAGGATCCTCATGAGTTTTGTGCTATGGGTAGGCTTGAAGTAGGAGTGGAGGTCAGATTTTTCAGAGGTCATAGGCTACATCCTTGTTCTAGGCCAGTAACTCACTAGGTAGCGAGGATCAGCATGGCAGCCCTGGAGCCTGCACCCTTTAAAAACAAGTCAGCAGCGATGGCTCCCACTTGCCTATATTCAGCATTTTTGTGATCACCGGAGTAGAAAGGATTATGTGGCGCTCTCCGGCCTAACCTGTAACCTGGGGGGCACCACATGTGTCCCTTTGACACTTATTGTGCGGCCCTCTGCACCACTGTAGAAAATATTGATTGATTTTATTAGCTAGTAAGTCCTTAGAAAGCCACCGCTCCAAGTCTTCACTGCTGCAAATCTGTTGGGTGCTGGTCTTGGAAACCACCCACGTTTCATGAGAATGTACTGACAAAGAAAGGGAGGCTGCACACTGATGACATCACTCAGCTCAATAAGGTTATTGGGCCTTACCAACAATGAAAAGCCCCTCTCTCTGACATGTTTTATAGAGATGATGATTAAACCCATATGAGTGAAACACGTCAGAGAGGGATGGTCCCCAGGCAGGGACTAGTTGTATTGTGGGTATGACCAAAATACCTTATTGAGCCGAGTGACATCATTGGTGTGTGGATTCTCTTTCTTTATCTTTTTTCCCCTATGTTCTTACTCAGGCCAGTAAAGAAAAGATATTCTTTTTTTTATATCTTTGTATACTTCTTTGACAGCATGTTACTTTTTTCTGTACTCTTTAACTTTTCCCTTTTTTTCCCTTCTGATCCCTTTTACCGGTCCTTGCTAAGAGAAATAATAAACATGGCACAAGTAATTTTTAAATTAATTGTAAAGTGAAATCTTTTTATTTTCCTAAAATAAAGGGTATTGCACAGAGCAGCCCCTAAACTCCTCTACTGGGGTACCCCACCAGTGCTCTGCCTCTTCTCTGCGTGCCCCCATAGCAAGCTGCTTCCAAAAGGTGGCACACGTGAAGGCTCACTCCCGAGCCAGTGTGGCTTGGCCCCACCCCAAGCTCCCTCCTCACAGGATTTGACTGAAAGCGGCAGGAGCCTAGGGCTTCTGCTGCTCCCAGACAAGCCTGTGAGAGAGGGGAGAGATGAGCAGCAGACAAGCATAGCACTGGATCAATAAAGGAGTTGTAGGGAACACACATGTGGCAGCATTGATTTGTAAAGGGACTGTGATCTCTAGCAGTCTCATGTAATGTGTCTCCAGAAGCATGTCCCCAACCACCAACAACTCCAATAACATGTCTGTGTGTTACTGTTACAAGTTCTCAGGTGTGAATGGGGAGCAGGTGTGTTAAATTTGGTGTTATCGCTCTCACTCTCTCCTACTGGATACTGGTAGTTCAACATGGCACCTTATGGCAAAGAACTCTGAGGATCTGAAAAAGGAATTGTTGCTCTACATAAAGATGGCCTAGGCTATAAGAAGATTGAAACTGAGCTGCAGCACGGTGCCCAAGATCATACAGCGGTTTAAAAGGACAGATTCCACTTAGAACAAACCTTGCCATGGTTGACCAAACAAGTTGAGTGCACGTGCTCAGCGTCATATCCAGAGGTTGTCTTTGGGAAATAGATATATGAGTGCTACCAGCATTGCTGCAGAGGTTGAAGGGATGGGGGGTCAGCCTGTCGGTGCTCAGACCATACGCAACACACTGCATCAAATTGGTCTGTGTCAGGTTTCAGGTGTGAGGCCAGGATGCTGAGAGGGAGCCCTTTGCGGCTAAATGCAATGCACCCCTGGGAGTGATACATTGAGTGCAGTGCCCAAAGAAACTGCAGTTGGATGAGCTGGTTAACAGAGAGCAGCTGGGGTGTGCTGGGTAAACTGTGTTGGCAGCCGTGCAAGGTGGTAGCACAGATATGGAATAGCAGGGTGAACCAGGAGCAGAGTCAGTAGCCAGGCCAAGGAATATGTACAGCAGAATCAGTCAGCGATTGGTACAGGAGCAAGCCAGGTCATACACTGTGGATAGAAGATAGCAGAGTAGTGGCCAAGCCGGGGTCAATCACGATGGGTCAGACAGGAGCAGAGGCCAAAACCTAAGCCAAGGGTCAAGCCAGAGGTTCAGAATAAATGGATACCGCAAGCCGGGTTGGTAGCAGAAAGTCCAAGGATCAATATACACAAGCACAGGAGATACGGGAAGCTGAAGATAAGCTAGCAATCTGCATGTGTCAGTGGTAGGTTTAAATAGGCCAGAGGGCGCCAACATCTGTCCCGTCGTGCGCGCACACATCTGCGTGCACCCGCCGTTGCACATCTGCGCGCGCGTGGGCGGATCCATCTGGCATGACCATGATGAGTGCTGGCAGGATTGCCCATTCTTCTGCCATTTCTCTGACATCCCCCCCCCAAAGGGGCAGCCTCTGGATTCCCAAAAGAGGCCATCTTTCAGGGTGTCTGACCCAAAATCTTTGTAAAAATATAGGGGCATGTATATTGCCTGCAGGTTCCCAAGAATTCTCTTCTGCTGAGTACCCCTTCCACTTAATAAGAAACTTCAACTTACAACACTGTCTCAATACCCACTGAGACTGGAGGTGGTGGAACTTCTTAACTCCTAGGAAATGGACTAGGTATAGCAGGTATAACCACTTCAGCCCTGTAAGATTTTACCCCTTAATGATCAGAGCATTTTTTGCGATATGGCACTGCGTCGCTTAAACTGACAGTTGCGCAGTCGTGCGACGTTGCACCCAAACAAAATTTACTTATTTTTTTCCCACAAATAGAGCTTTCTTTTGGTGGTATTTGATCACCTCTGCGGTTTGTATTTTTTGCGCTATAAACTAAAAAAGACCGACAATTTAGAAAAAAAAAGCAATATTTTTTACTTTTTGCTATAATAAATATCCACAAAAAATATATAAAAAAACAAATTTTTTCCTCAGTTTAGGCTGATATGTATTCTTCTACATATTTTTGGTAAAAAAACAAAAAAAACACAATAGGTGTATATTGATTGGTTTGCGAAAAAGTTATCGTTTCTACAAAATAGGGGATAGATTTATAGCATTTTTATTATCATTTTTTTAAAATTTTTTATTAGTAATGGTGGTGATCTGCAATTTTTATTGGGATTGCAGTGGACAGATCGGATACTGTTGACACTATTTTGGAACCATTGACATTTATACAGCGATCAGAGCTAAAAAATAGCCACTGATTGTAATATTTAAATGTCACTGGCAGGGAAGGGGTTAAACACCAGGGAGCGATCAAGGTGTTAAGTGTGTTCCCTCAGCATGTTCTAATTGTAGGAGGATGGACTACCACTGACATGAGAGAGATCACTGCTCCAGATGACAGGGAGCAGTAGATCCCTGTCATGTCACTAAGTAGAACAGGGAAATGCCTTGCTTACATAGGCACTTCCCCATTATGCCTCTCCTCAGTGCAATCACAGGCCGCTGGTGGACTGACGTATGGTTACATCAGTTTGCGCGATCCAGCCGGCAAGCGGTTAAGTAGGGAAACATGGAACACCAGATGAATTCTATAAGAACTTGGTAATGCCACTTCTCACTTTATCTTAAATGGGCTGATAAATTTTTCGTCCCAACTTCTAGGAGGGACAAGGAAGCCTGAGATTTGCTGAAGAGAGACATACTTTATCTCCAACTTTAAAGATAGGATTTCCTCTCTTCTTTTTGTTGTATTGTTTCTTATAGCTTTCCTGAGCCTTTTGCATGGTTACCTGGAAGGTTTGGTAGTTAGCGTCAATAGAATTTATCCTGTCTTTAAGTACTGGGATTGAAGCTTATGAAATGACATTAGGCAGGAATGAGGGATGGAACCCATAAGTAGCCCAGAAGGGTGACTGGTTAGTGGTTGTATGCACTGAATTATTGTATGCAAACTTTGAGCACGGGAGTAGAGAGATCCAATCGTCCTGGGAGAAAGAGCAGAAGCAATGTAAGTATTGTTCTAAGGTTTGATTTGTTCTGTCAGTTTGATCGTTGCTTTGGGAGTAATAAGCTGAAGATAGGCATACTTCAATTGACAGTGTTTTTCAGAGCTCTCTCCAGAATTTGGAGGTAAATTGTACCCCTCTATGGGTACATATAGTAGGCCATGTTGTCATGGGCAGAAAGAGTGCCATCTTGGACAGGCGGTCCACCACTACCAGGATAGTTGTGAACTCTTCTGAGGGAGGTAAATCTACTATGAAGTACATAGATATCTTTTTCCATGGTTGTTCCGGAACTGGCAGCGGACGTAACAATCCCCAAGATTTAGCGTTGGACCCCTTGTTTTACTGGCAGGTAGTGAAAGAGTTAACATATTCCCTGCAGTCAGGTTTCAAAGTAGGCCACCAAAAGGACCGTTGGATAAGTTCCGTAGTTTTCCCCACCCAAAAGTGGCCGGCAAGTTGGTGATCATGGAATGTCTTTAAGACCTGGATTCTGGCTTGCTGTGGAACAAAGATTTTATCTTCCTCCCGTTTCCTTAAGGAGGATGCCTCTGGTTCCATGTATTGAATGGAAGCCTGCTTGAGTGAAGTCTTCAGATCAGGTTGGATTAAGAGAAGGTTTTGTGGTGACAAGATTGTTTCTTCAGGAGTATCGGGAAACATCCAGGACAGAGCGTCAGCCTTCCCATTCTAGGACCTGAGGCGGTAGGTGATGTGAAAGTTGAACCGAGAAAAGAAAAAGAGCCCCCCGAGCTTGTCGGGGTCTTAGGCATTTGGCAGTGCGAAGGTATTCTAGGTTCCTATGATCTGGCTTCAGGATGAAGCTCAAGACCCATCTCTTCTAAACACCCAGATGTTCAATGGCGACAAAAGCGCCTTGAGGCAATTTAGTTCGCATATGTACAAGTTATTCATTCATTCATTGAGCGGAAACTTTGGGCAGCATCTGGGCAGGCCTGAAGGTCTGTGGCCGTTCAGACCATAGTTTCCATAGGCATCTATCTAGCTGTATGGCCAGTTGAATGAGACCTTCAAGGGTAGTAGGGGTCCCGACCCTGGCCAACTCATCCTTGAGGGATTCGGAAAGTCTCAGGCGGAATTGGTACTTCAGAGCTGCTTCATTCCAGCCTGTGTCTGCAGACCATTGGCAGAAGTCCACAATATAGCCCTCCACCGGCCGCAATCCCTGCTGTAATGAGTGCAGAGTGGCCATGCGCTAGGGATCTTCGTAAAGCTGTGCCATAGCTTCAAAGAATGCGTCTACGGAACTAATGACTGGACTCTTTTGCTTCAATAAACTGTGGGCCAATGTCTGGGGTTTATCAGACAATAGTAAAATGATGAACCCAACTTTAACAGTCTTGATAGCAAAAGTCCAAAGTAAGCAAGCAAGAAGGATCTGAACCTTTTCTGATCTCCAGAGAACCATTCAGGAGTTGTAGTCCTGGTTCTGGAGGTGGAAGTACCACAGTAGGAACGACAGGGGATCGTTCTTGGGCAGATGCTGTGGAGCTGGTGGAAGATGGACTTGGGTTAAGAGAAGCAGGTGTCCCTATCAGGTGTTGCAGCCGACCCTCCAACTGGAAGTATCCTTCCTGTAATCCTTGGACTGCTTGGGTAAGAGCAGTGATCTGTTGGCACAGAGCCTACCCGGCCTCAGACATGGCTGAGTTATACTCAGATTTCATGTGTGAGGCTGGGTTGCTGAGAGGGTGCCCCTTGCAGCTAAATGCAAGATACCCCTGGGAGTGATATAGGGAGTGCAGTGCCCAAAGAAGCACGGTTTGCCAGTACTGTTGTTAGATGACAGAGAGCAGGTGGGTGCGCTGGGTAAACTGTGTTGGCAGCCGTGCAAGGTGGTAGCAAAGGTATGGAACAGCAGGGAGCAGAGTCAGTAGCCAGGCCTCATATACAGTAGAATCAGTCCGTGATTGGTACAGAGCCAGGGTCAATCACGATGTGTCAGATAGGAGCAGAGGTCAAAACGTAAGCTAGGGGTCAAGCCAGAGGTTCAGGATGAACGGGTACAGAAAACCAGGTCGGTAGCTGGAAGTCCAAGGATCGAGATACACAAGCACAGGAGATACGGGAAGCTAAAGATAACCCAGGAATCTGCATGTGGCAGTGGAAAGTTTAAATAGGCCAGAGGGCACCAACAACTGTCACGTCTATGTGCACCCGCCGCCGCGCATCGGCATGTGCGCCCATGCATGCGGGGATCCGTCTGACACAACCATGATGAGTGCTGGCAGGATTGCCCATTCTTCAGCCATTTCCCTGACAGTCTGCATGGCTGTTAACCCAGAAGGAAGCCTCTTCTAAGGATGATGCACAAGAAAGCCTGCTGTTTGCTGAAGACAAACAGACTAAAGGCATAGATTACTGGAACCATGTCCTGTGGTCTGATCAGACCAAGATAAACTTATTTGGTTCAGATGGTGTCAAGCGTGTGTGGCGGCAACCAGTTGAGGAGTACAAAGACAAGTGTGTTTTGCCTACAATCAAGCATGGTGGTGGGAGTGTTATGGTCTGAGGTTGCATGAGTGCTGCGGGCATTGCAGAGCTACAGTTCATTGAGGGAACCATGAATGCCAACATGTACTGTGACACACTGAAGCAGAGCATGATCCCCTTCATTCGGAGACTGGGCCAAAGGGCAGTATTCCAACATGATAACGACCCCAAACACACCTTCAAGATGACCACTTGCTAAATAAGCTGAGGGTAAAGGTGATGGACTCGCCAAGCATTTCTCCAGACCTAAACCCTATTGAGCATCTGTGAGGCATCCTCAAACAGAAGATGGAGAAGTGCAAGGTCTCCAACATGCACCAGCTCCGAGATGTCATCATGGAGGATTGGAAGAGGAATCCAGTGGCCAGCCGTGAAGCTCTGGTGAACTCCATGCCCAAGAGGGTTAAGGCAGTGCTGAAAAATAATGGTGGCCACACAAAATATTGACACTTTGGGCCCAATTTGGACACTTTCACTTAGGGGTGTACTCACTTTTGTTGCCAGTGGTTTAGACATTAATGGCTCTGTGTTGAGTTATTTTGAGGGGACAGCAAATTTACACTGTTATACAAGCTGTACACTCACTACTTTACATTGTAGCAAAGTGTCATTTCTTCAGTGTCACATGAAAAGATATAAAAATATTTACAAAAATGCGAGGGGTGTACTCACTTTTGTGAGATTATATAAATGACAAATATTGCAAATTGGGTCCTGTTCCCCCTCCTACTCTGTTGACCTGGAAGCTGGCTCATTGATGCCTGATAACCATTTGACCTTTGGAAGATTTACTTCCCTTCATAACCAGGCCATTTTTTTCTATACGGCACTGAGTTATTTTAGCTGACGGTTGCACGTTCATGCAACGCTGTACACAAATAGAATTGATACAATTTTTTTCCCATAAATTGAGCTTTCTTTTGGTGGTATTTGATCACCACTGGGTTTTTTTTTTGTTTTTTTTGCGCTATAAACTAAAAAAAGACAGAAAATTTTGAAAAAAAAAAAACGATATTTTTTACTTTCTGCTATAAAACATATCCAATTAAAAAGAAAAAAATCTTCATAAATTTAGGCCAATATGTATTCTGCTTCATAATTTTGGTAAAAAAAAAAATCCCAATAAGTGTATATTGATTGGTTTACGCAAACATTATAGTGCTTACAAAAACTATGGTATATATACTGGAATTTCTATTTATTTTTATACTAGTAATGGTGGCGATCAGCGACTTGTAGCAGTACTGTGATAGTAATGCTGGCATGAAGCTTACAAGACAGAGCTCTGGATTGTGTACATTGACAGAGCTCTGTATCTCCTGCTCACCGATCAGCAGGGTGTCAGCGGTCATCCATTGGTCGGCACCTGCTGATCGGCTTGTGTCTAATCACAGCACAGCGGGCACACCGGCGGGAAGCGCCCCTACCCAGAAGTGCTGGATTATGTACTAGGTACGTGATCCGGCACAGGAGAGCCACCCTGCCGCTGCACTGATACCTGAGACTGTCAGCAAGTATGTACAGCCCTGACTGTAGCTACATCAGCAAAATGTGTAAAAATAAATATAAAGATGAACTCATACAAAAAAAACAAACATATGCATTGATGAAAGAAAAGCTATATTACCACTCTGTTTTGCTCTGCTTGCCCAGTCGGCTACTTCATCCTGTGCTCGCCCATCGGTAAACACAATGGCCACTCTGGGGACACCCAAGGAGCGTCGCCTGGCGCCTTGAACCTCTGTGAAGCTTTTCTCGTACATTAGTTTCAGGGCCAGTCCCGTCATGGAGCCTCTGCCCATATATTTCATCTGGGAGATGGCTTTCTTCATCTCTTTGGCTGAGCTATACTGAGCCATGGTGAACTCTGTGCGGACATGGGTGGAATACTGTACTAAACCCACGCGGGCAGCTTTCTGCGAGATCTCTAATGAGTCTATTATCCCATTTACAAACTGTTTCACAATTTCAAAATTGTCTTCGCCAAGGCTCTTCGATCCGTCAATGACAAATACTAAGTCCACAGGTCCTTCTCCACATCCTGAAAAAATCAGAAGACAAATTATTGGTCTATTTTTGAAATGTAAATTTGAAGCCTTCTAAATTACATGCTTGTTCACAGTATTTGCTTTAACTTTTTTTAACAATGTTTGCTACTGTATGTGGTTGTTTAATGAGTAAGTGCAATATCATAACCTCCCACTAGAGTGTGCTGCTGAGACACGTATCAAGCCAGAGATATTTTATTGTGCATCTAAACTCGAATCAAAGATCTGAGCACATTTTTGGTATTCTGATAAAGGTGTGTGGTTCACATTCCTTAGTAATATCATTTATTTTTTTCATTTCACAAGCCATTATTTATGTTTTTTTTCACATATACATGCAGACCAAACTGTCTAGCAAGGGTGACAATGAGAGGGGTTTGGACAAACCAACACTACCAGGGGTGATTTATTTTTTTATTTTTTATCACAGGTACAGTAACACTTTGGATTGGGAGCATAATTCATTCTAGAAACATGCTTGTAATACAAAGAACTTGTATATCAAAGTGAATTTCCCCATAAGAAATAATTGAAACTCAAATGATTTGTTCCACAACCATTTATTCATAAATCCTTCAGTTTATAGTCCATATAAAAAGATTCTAGCAATGTGTAACCATAAAATGTCCATCCACAAATAGAAGCCTTTACAAGGGGATTAGAAGCAAAATCCAGCAGGAGCTACAGAGTATAAAAGAGAAGAGAGGCGTTTCTAAGGCCGCGTACACACGGGCGGACTGTCTGGCCAACTAAGTTCGTCAGACAATCCGACAGACAGTCCATCCTACTTTTGAATGAACGGACTTGACCACACACGATGAGCAGACAGTCCGCTGAAAGCTTGCGCGATGACGTGTACAGCACGTACGACGGGACTAGAAATACGACGTCCAATACACTGCAATGCAACCTTCGGCCGTGTAAATCCTTTCTGAGCATGCGCCATACTTAGTCCGTCCAACTTGCCTACTCACAAGCGGACTGTCCGCTGAAACCAAGTTTGGACGGACTGTATTACGGAAATTCCGAAAGACTTAGTCCGCCAGACTGTCCGCTGAAAAATTCAGCTGAAGCCCACACACGAGCGGATTGTCCGCTGAAACACGTTTCAGCGGACTAAGTTGGACGGACAATCCTCTCGTGTGTACGCGGCCTAAGTGTAGCAATATGTTGCTAAATGTTGTACCTTCATTAAATGTAACCATATTGCTACACTTAGAGGCGCCTCGCTTCTCTTTTATACTCAGTTGTGCCATGACGCTACTTGTATATCAAGTCAAAATAAAAAAAAAATTAGCTCGTCTTGCAAAACGCTCTCAAACCAAGTTACTCTCAAATCAAGGTTTTACTATACTTTTATAGCACTGTCAATTTGTGCAGCTCTTTACATATTCAATATTTATTATACATTCACATTAGTCCCTGCCCTCAAGGAACTCACAACCTAAGGTCCCTAACGCACATTCATACATATACATACTAGGGCCAGTTTATAAATGAGATAATGAACTTACCAGCAGTGATTAGCAGCGGTTTAAAAAAGAAATGAAACATTGGGCCATTAAGGCTGGGTTCACACTGCTGCGGGTGGGAGATCCGGATGTGATTCGCACCGCACTGCAGTGCAAATCACATCCGATCTCCGTAGCGATGCGAGTTCAGCCATACAGATAGTATACAGATAGTATGGCTGAATTCGCATTGCTCCCGCCGCAAACTCGCACGGGACCCTTTTTTTGGTCCGCAGCAGAATCGGATTGCATGGGTGTTCACACCATGCGATCCGATTCCTGTGCGAGTGTGCAGATCGCACTGCGATATGCAGACGGATCTGGGGGTGTCATTAACATTTCATTGACACTCCCAGCAGTCCGCATAGGGCAGTGTGAACTGCCGGCGGGAGGCATGCGATGCGGGAACACGCCGCGGATTCGCGGCTGTTCCCGCATCGCTATGGTGTGAACCTAGCCTAAAGTGGACTAAATTCTCCAATTAAAAAATTGCTGGTTATGTATCTTCTGTAATAAAACAAACTTACAGTATCTGCCTGTTCACAAACTTTTTTAGAATATACACTGAGATGCTCATGCACAGCTCAATGTACGTTCCCAGAACACCTTGGCACCGGAATGAATGACCCCCCCCCCCCCCCAAGTGCATGCGCAAGAGTTACATCAATCAAGAAAGTAAAAGACCCGGCACCTGGAAGAAGCCAGGGAGATGACAGCAGACGTTGCATTATTAGAACAGTGGTAAGTATTTGTGGAGCTTTGGTCTGGCTTTAGAGGATTGATTAAATATGGCATTGCAACCCAACCTTGTAAAATATCATTACCTGTTGAAACCATTTTCATGTTTCTGGTTGAATTTCCATTTGTTAAAGACTTCCACCAATAAGAGGAGGGGAGTTCAGTTTTTCAGGTTTTTTTGGGTCTCATCATACTAAACAGAGGAGTCTCATCAAATCATGATTTTCTCTAAAGCCCTGTACACACGACCGGACTTTTCAACATCCAAAGTCTGACGGAATGATTCCGGCAGACTATTCGATCGTGTGTGGGCTGCAACCGACTTTTGATTCACAAAAGTCTGACAGACTTTAGAAATGGAACATGCTTCAAATTTTTCCGCCAGAACTCTGCCGGACCCAGAAATCCGCTCGTGTGTATGCTAGTCTGACGGACTAAAACCGACGCTAGGGCAGCTATTGGCTACTGGCTATGAACTTCCATATTCTAGTCCAGTCATACGTCATCACGTTCGAATCCGTCGGACTTTGGTGTGATTGTGTGTGGCCAAGTCCGTTCATTCGGAAAGTCCGTCAGAACTCTGTCAGAACTCCGTCGAAAGTCTGCCGGACTTAAGTCCTGTCGTGTGTACGCGGCATAAGATTCCTTTCACGCTGAGGCAGTTTTCAGGTGTTTTAACGCTAGAAATAGCGCCTGTAAACTGCCTCCCATTCATAGCAATGTGTGCTTTCACACCCGGGTGGTGCGCTTGCGGGGCGTTAGAAAAAGTCCTGCAAGCAGTATCTTCAGGGCGGTTTGGGAGTGCACTCCCAAAACGCCTCTGCCCATTGCAATGAATGAGCAGCGTTTCCGAAGCACCTGAAAAGTGCTTCCAAAGCACGCAGGAGTTTTTAACCCCTTTTTTGGGGTAAAAAGCGCAAGCTAAAACAAGCGGCACTTTTCCGTGAAATGCATGGGCGGCCCCAGCGTGAAAGGGGTCCAATTCTTACAAAACACCAGAAGCACACCTGGCAGGAGTATAATTTGTCCCGTCTCCTGTCACAGGAAGGCTGGGTTGACACTTTCAGCAGAGCTTGCCGCTTCTCTGAAAAGTGATTGTTTTTCATAGGCGTGAGGAGGACCTTAAAATGCCCACCGCACCGTGACCACGGGCATCAGATGCAGTTGCAGGGTGATTTCAGCACAGCACCACTTGCCTCAATGGGTCACATTCAGCAGTGGTATTGCTCACTGAACACGACATAGGGGATCATATACTATATGTGTGTGTCTTCTGTAATACCAGGATAACTCTTTGGGGGGGATTTACACAAACTGGAGCACTCAAAATCTGGTGCGACTGTGCATGGTAGTCAATCAATCTAACTTCAGCTTGTTCCATTAAGCTTTGACAATAAGCCCCCGTTCACATCGGTGTGATTTGACATGTCAAAATCACATGTCAAATCGCACCCTATTACCAGCAATGTCACTGTCCCAAGCGGTCCAATGCCGGCTTTGCAGTGTCACACCAATTTCCAAAAGTAGTTCACTACTTTTGGTGACTTGGGGGGCGATTTCAATAGACATATGAGCATGAACCCGCACAGATGTCTTTCAAATCGCCCCCAAACTGAAATTTCAAACTTGCGTTCAGTGGGAACGAGGTCTAAAACCTGGAAGCGGATTGGTTTCTGTGCAGATAATTTAGTGAAAAGCCTGTGCAACCATGTATATTAACACTCATATGGGATGCTTCAGCTTTTATAATGTACTAACATTACCCAAATCTCTATAATGTTGAAGCCCCGGCTTACCCAATATAAAGTGAACCTCAAAACATAAACCAGATATAGACAGAAAAACAAAAGAACAAAAAAATCAGTGCAAAAAATACATAAAAAAAAGAATAAATTAAACCAATAGTTTTAAAAGGCACAAGTTTTTTTTTTATCTTCATGCATTCTATGCATGAAGGTAAAAAGCCTCCTGTGTGCAGCAGCCCCTCCAGCCCCCCCCCCCCCATCCTAATACTTACCTGAGCCCCTTCTCGATCCAGCGATGTCCATGAGAGCCTTGCCTCTACGGGGACTCGCACTCCTGATTGGGTTTTGGCAGCAGAAGCTATAGGCTCCCGCTGTTGTCAATCTCAGCCAGTAAGCCAATCAGGATAAGGAGGGGGCGGGGCCAATCTGTGGCTCCATGTGTAAATGGTCACACAGAGCCATGGCTTGGGAAGTCGCCTGCTTGGGTGTCTCCACAGCAAGCTGCTTACTGGGGGGGGCACCTCTGTTGCACAGAGCAGGTAAATATAAAAATTTTTTTTTTTGCTTTCTTAAAAACAAGGCTTTAAATATTGGACTGGTGAGATGAACAAATTAGAAAGCATCATTAATCCAGAGCATCGAGTTTGTTTCTCAGCAGATGTTCCTCTTTCTTCTGCCCCAAGGACAAAGGCAACTCATTCTCAGGGCTATCCTCTTCACTGCAACTTCAGAACTTAACCTCCCTGGCGTATGATTATGTCAGATATTTGCGTCTCAAAGCGGTACAATTGTTTTGCATAGAAATTTGGGGCTTTATATTGTAGGCCTGTAATTCTTAGTAATGACTCACTTAAATCTGTCCAAACGAGTCTAATAGACAACCTGGGTATGAAGAAGTTTGAAACACGAAATCATAAATTATAATATAATAAATAACTATAAATAATCATAAAAAAAAACACAATAATAGAATAGCAGAATTGCCACTGTCATCAAATTTCAATTTCAATTTCAAATTTCAATCAATCTCAAGTTTCCAGGCAGAAAGAACAGTATATATATATATATATAATATAAAAGTGCAGGCAGGGCACCGGATAAAGCACTAGGAACAAAAGGGATGTGAAATGATTTGATACAGTACTGTATTTGTTATATGCTTTAACTTTTTGAATTTGTCGCCAGGCTCCGCCCCCGTGCGTTGCGATGCTCGCAGGGAATGGAGCCTGGTACACACTACACCGGGCAGAGGACACACCCCGCAGACACAGAGGGGGGACATCGCAGAATCCTGGGGACAAGGTAAGTAACTTTGCCTGGATCCTGCGATGCGATCTCGAGTGTGGCTCGGGGGTTACCACTTTTAGTAGTGAAAATTCACCCCGAGCCACACTCAGGAATACCGCCAGGGAGGTTAAAGGAGAAGTACAGCTATAGATTACTTGGCTGTATTTCTCCTGTGGATCACAGGAGTGCAGTTTGTTCTGCACTCCTGTGACCCGTTTTAAGCAGATAGCAGGATATTTCTATAACGTTATATATATATATATTTTTACTACTATTTTAAGTTCAAGAACACATATTTTGGAGTTTAGTACATGCAGCAGCACAACGCACAGAATATTTTTTATATTTGTAGCTGCTGACTTTTAACCACTACAATACCAGGCACTTTCGCCCCCTTCCTTCTCAGTCCATTTTTCAGCTTTCAGCGCTCTCACACTTTCAATGACAATTGCGCGGTCATGCTACACTGTACCCAAATGAAGTTTTTATCATTTTGTTCGCACAAATAGAGCTTTATTTTGGTGGTTATCATTCACGACTCTGTTTTTTATTTTTTTGCGATATAAGTGAACAAATTGCGGAAATTTGAAAAAAAAAAAAAAAACAATATTTTCTTCTTTCTGTTTTAAAAGAAATCCAATAAAATCTAATTTTGTCATAAATTTAAGCCAAAATGTATTCTGCTACATGTTTTTGGTAAAATAAAATTCTGTTAAGTGTATAATAATTGGTTTGTGTGATCACGGACATATGTACGCAAATGATCATGTACAGATGTGTGCAGGTGATCACAGACATGTGTGTGCAGATAATCACTGGGACATGTGATTTTAGTGGGACATGTGTTTTTATTATTTGGGGACATGTGTGTTTTGGGGACATTGTGTGGGGACGTGTGTTTTACATGTGTGTTTTACACTAGACTGGTGATCAGTGAGTAAAAAGCTGTAAAAAACAGCCCATACTCACTGATCATCAGCCGGCTGCAGCAATCCGCTCTCCTCTCCTCAGTGACAACTTCCGTGTGAGGAGAGGAGAGCCGATTGCCTAACAACCGGCTGTTTGTTTACATCACATGATGGCTGTGATTGGACACGGCTGTCATGTGATCAGGAGGGCCAATCACAGAGCCCTCCTGCCGATCAGAGATGCGCCGTGTCCGGGTGACACGAGCGCATCAGGATCGCACCACTGCGCGGGCACGCACGATCCCCCTCCTTCTGAAGGACGTTCCTGAACGTCCACTCAGAAGGAGAGGGCACCCACCGGCCGTATATATACATTGGCCGGGTGGGAAGTAGATTTACTGCTACAAGGCGGCCACGCAAAAAATCTCAATTTTTTCATTATTGTCAGTCTTTTTTTGTTTATAGTGCAAAAAATCCAGTGGTGATCAAATACCACCAAAATAAAGCTCTAGTTGTGGAAAAATAATGACATCAATTTTATTTTAGTACGATGTTGCACGACTACGCAATTGTCAGGTAAAGTAACGCAGTGCTGTATCCCAAAAATGACCTGGTCATGAAGGGGGGTAAACATTCTGGAGGTCAAGTGATTACAGCTGATTTCCAGGCAGATTAAACATAAACACAATAGGGCAACTCTCTTTATTCATTAATACAGTAAAATCTTGGATTGCGATCATAATTTGTTCCAGAAGCATGCTTGTAATCCAAAGCACTTGTATATCAAAGCGAATTTCCCCATAAGAAATAATGGAAACTCTAATGATTCATTCCACATCCTTTTATTCATAAGTCCTTCAGTTTATAGTCCATATAAAAAGATTATAGCAATGTGATAGGTTGTGTAACCATAAAATGTCCATCCACAAATGGAAGCCTCCACATGGGGATTAGAAGCAAAATCCAGCAGGAGCTGCAGAGTATAAAAGAGAAGAGAAGAGAAAAGAGGCACCTCTTTCACATGGAGGTGTATTTCAGGCGCTAAAGGGTTAAAAATAGTGCCCGTAAAGTACCTCCCCTGCAGCCCCAGTGTGAGCCTGAGTGCCTTCACACTGGAGCGGTGTGCTTGCAGGACGTTAGAAAAAGTCCTGCAAGCAACATCTTGGAGTGGTTTAGGAGAGGTCTATACATTGCTCCTCCACCGATCCTGACCATTGAAATAAATGGGCAGTGCTGCCAAAGCGCATCGGCAGCATTGGTATACGGGAGCTTTTAACCACTTCTAGGGTGTTAAAAGCACCCCCACTCCCTCCTGATTTATTAAGTGCCACTATAACAGCAGTAAAGCTAAAACCAACACTTTACCGCTACCGCTACCACCCCCTCCACCCCAGTGTGAAAGGTCTCTAAGTGTAGCAATATGGTTACATTTAATGAAGGTAAAACATTTAGCAACTCACATGGTTGATGATTAAAAGAGGCACATCTAAGTATGCAGGCTTCCTAGTAAAGTGGGCTACAATTGTGACCGGGAAGACTACCCTGCAGCAGAGCGATCCGAAAGCGAGGCTTGAATCGCTCGGGATGGTGGTGCAAAGGAGGGTCTATGTGGACATCTTTACACTGGATGCCTGCATACTTAGATGTGCCACTTTTAATCATCAACCATGTGAGTTTTTAAATGTTGTGCCTTCATTAAATGTAACCATATTGCCACACTTAGAGATGCCTCTCTTCTCTTTTATACTCAGTTGTGATGTGACTCTACTTGTATATCAAGACATTGTTTGTATATCAAGTGAAATTTCTCTCAAACTAAGGTTTTACTGAACATTATTAAATATATTTATTCTTAAAGAGGAAGTAAACTCTCCCACTCTGATGCTTCTTTTCATTTAGTCCATTATAATAAGTAATGATCAAACTATAGCCACTGTAATCCAGCCCAAATCGCATATTACTTACTGTTTAAAGAAACTTTAAAAAACTTGTTTCCAGGGGTTAGGCAGCACCATCTTAAGTATTGTTTTCTGAGTCCACAGTGGAGTGTATTTCCGCCCTTACATTGAGCACTTCCTGTACTGTTAACCAAGCCTCCTTCTCAATCCAACGTTTCTATGGCAACCCTGCTTCCCTGCTCATAGATAACTTGTTTTATTTCATAGTATTTACTTGTGCCGATTATCTAGTGTTTGCCTTTGTCAGTCTTATCAGTTTCAGCTGATAAGACTGCAGTAATGGGCAGGTTTACATTGCATGTGATGTCACATGGTCACATGGTGTGTAGGAGGAAGCTTTGAGTGATTATGACATCTCCTGGGATATCAGTGGTGTGCCATAGGAATTCCTGATAACAGATAGATAAGCACATAGAGCGTGTGCCGTAAATCAGGGGATATCTGGGCATGCTCAGTGACTTCATTCTAAAGAACAAAAAGGATTACAACAATACTAAGCAAGTAAGGAGATATCTACAAGCAGTGTTCATTAGGGGTTTTTTATGCTGATTTACATGGGACAAAGTTGTGGGGGAGGGTTTATAACCACTTTAAATGAATGCAGTGCAGTATCTGATAATTGGCTTCAGTCTCTTGTAGTCTCTGTACAGCGGAGAGGGAAAAGCTGTACAGGGAGCCAATCAGTGGCATCTCTGTGCTTATATGCTAACAAGGAGCATGCTAATAGGAATGGAGAGCAGAGTGACAGAGAGGTCAGCTCATCAGTCTGCTGCTTTTCCTTTATGTCCAATCACAAGGTGGGGGGGGGGAAAAGACTTAATACAGGGAAAATCCGGTGCTCCCCAGCCCGACAAAGGCTGATTGGTGTGCCGGAGCCATGGACAGAAATACAATCCTTTGGCAGGTAACACAGCTCCCTTGTGTGCTTTTTATTTGTATATTCAGCTGGTTTACTGACAGCCTTGATGGGATGGATAAAGAGTAACAGGAGGGCTGATATACTGTCCACCAGAAAATGCTGCCCCAGGCGTTCTCTCTCTCTCTCTGTAAAGTACCACTCCTTAATTTGTCTGCACTGTAAAGCTCTCATTTTCCCCTCTCTCTGCATAATTGTTTTTTTCCCACTCACTGCACTTGTAAACACAGAAGACTGAATGCAGATAAAGCCTGAGTGGTCCATCTAAAATAATAATGTAGGTACAAGTCATAGAGTTATTGTCAAGTTAGCTGAAGCTCACCGAGGCTCCTAAGTTTGATGTGGACATCTAGGTTTCAATGACCTCTGGTCATGAAAGGGTTAAGGGAAAAAACTCAACCCGCTCATGTGCTTGTGTTTGTAGATCTATTATATCACTATGTGTGAAACATTTGTTAAAAAATAGACGTGCCGCTTGGCAATGTAACAGATGCTGCACCTAACATCATCACCCTAAATGAGACTGCCTCATCCGCCGAAGCATTCCAAGTTATGTCCCCAGCTGTGAGAGTGACAAATCCAGCAGACGCCTTCTTTCTCAACGGAGTGAACTGTGCCGAGTGTCACCGCTCATCCCCCTCTCTGGGCCAGACTCATAATGAATGATCCCTCCCGGCCCCAATGTAATCACCGCCAATGCTTGCCAAGCTTTATTCAATCATATAGATTCCTTGGTTCGCCAGAGCATTAAGCTGGACACAGAAAACGGATTATGCCTCTAAAATTTCTCACCAACTGTTCCGGCCTGATTTGTATTCTTTGTGTCGGCTGATTTGCTAGCGCAGACAAATCCTATTGTGCAATTTGTGGTTAATCATTTCCTGGGCTTTAACTCCTCTTCTTCAAGTAAAGGTCATGTTCATGAATACTGATGGAAGTGCGGAATCTGGGAACCCCAGAAACTGAAGCACGTGGAGAAGTCCCCTATTCCCCAAAGCTGGATGATCAGACATAACATCTTCCTGAACATCCAATCTTGGGGAACAGAGAAAAATGCAAATACAATCCCCTGTGATGTATTGGCAGCACGTTCCGATGAAGACCACTTCTAGAACCTAGAGTAGTCATCACTACATGGTGGGCCACAGTCCAGCTGCATGTTTTCACTGATGAAAACTAAACAAAAATAAAAGTAGAATTAAAGTGGAGTTCCACCCAAAAATGAAACTTCCGGTTTAAGGGAAGGTGATCCCCTGAAATGCCACATTTGCCATGTCATTTGTTTTTGGGGGGGGGGGGGGGCGTATACCCTTTTTAAAAGAGGTTTCCAGCTCCCACTTCCTCTCAGCGCACTGCGGCACCAGAAGGGAGATCACCTCTCCCCTCCACCCTCTCTGCAATCATCTGGGACACGTCACAGGTACCAGATGATTGCACGGCCAGTCATGGAGCACCACGTGACTCGTACATGCGCAGTGGGTGCCCGGTTGTGAAGCCACAGCTTGGCACCCACAGTGACAATGCCTGCACCGCAGAGAGGAGGGGGAAACGAGCGGGGCTTCATTCCCCCACATCGCTGGACCCTGGGACAGGTAAGTGTCCATTTATTAAAAGTCAGCAGCTGCTGTATTTGTAGCTGTTGACTCTGCTTTAAGTAAACTGATGAAAACTATGACGAAAATCTATTTCAATTTTCGTCAAAGGAGGAAAACGAAACGAAAATGTGAAGGAGGGACAGTTACCCAGCTGAACTTTCGCTTTCCTTGAAGCTCCACCTGTCTGTTATTGCTCCAGCCCCCTGAATCTATTGACATAAAGAAGAAAAAGAGCAGCACAATCTAAGCGCAGTATGATCACAGTTTAATGTGAAACAAGTGGAATAACACTCACAATGTTAAAAGCAATATCCAGCATTAAGGAATATGGTGCTCATCCGCCGTGCTTCCAGGGTGTAAAGATGCTGGTGTATCTGTGGCCAGAGGTTCGGGGGCACTGGTGGCTCCCAACGCTTCCAGGAGAACTTGGAGACACTCGGGACACTGGGGAAACTGTTGATGTCACTTCTGGCTGGCACGGGCGTAGTGCACGTTTGGCGCATGTGAGCTCCTTCGTCCAACTTTAAAGCCCATCCTACCTGGAAGTGATGTAAACAGTTTCCCCAGTGTCTCTGAGTGTCTCCAAGTTCTCCAGTAAGCGCTGGGAGCCACCAGCACAACCGAACCCCTGGCCATGGATACACCAGCAGCTTTACACCCTGGAAGAAAGGCGGATGAGCACCATATTCCTTAACCACTTGCTTACTGGGCACTTAAACACCCTTCCTGCCCAGACCAATTTTCAGCTTTCGGTGCTCTCACACTGAATGACAATTACTCAGTCATGCAACACTGTACCCAAATGAATATTTTATCCTTTTTTTTCCCACAAATAGAGCTTTCTTTTGGTCATATTTGATCACCTCTGGGGTTTTTATTTTTTGCGCTATAAATTAAAAAAGACCGCAAATTTAGACAAAAAAAACGCATATTTCTTTGTTTCTGTGACAAAATTATGCAAATTATTAATTTTTCTTCATACATTTTGGCCACAATTTATACTGCTACATATCTTTGGTAAAAATAACCCAAATTAGTGGATATTATTTTGTCTTTGTGAAAGTTAGAGAGTCTACAAGCTGTGGTGCGAATCATACAAAATTGATCACATCTGATGTACTGGTGGCCTATCTCACTTCTTGTGACCCGAACAAGCAAGGAAAGTACAAATACCCCCAAATGACCCCTTTTTGCAAAGTAGACATTCCAAGGTATTTAGTAAGATGCACGGTGAGCTTTTTGATGTCATTTTTTTCCCACAATTCTTTGCAAAATTAAGATTTTTTTTTTCCACAAAATTGTCATTGTAATAGGTTATTTCTCTCACATGGCACGTGTATACCACAAATGACACCCCCAAAAAAATTCTGCTACTCCTCCTGAGTATTACAATAACACATGTGTGGGATTTTTTCACAGCCTAACTTGTTGACTACCTATTACACTTTTGAAGGCCCTGGAACACCAGGACAATGACACGTGACACTGATGACAGATGGCACTGATACGTGGCAATGATGACACTTAAACGTGGAACTGATGACACATGGCACTGATGACAGATGGCACTAATACGTGGCACTGATGACAGATGGCACTTATACGTGGCACTGATGACAGATGGCACTTATACGTGGCACTGATGACAGATGGCACTAATATGTAGCACTGATGACAGATGGCACTAATACAAGGCACTGATGACAGATGGCACTAATATGTGGCCCCGATGACGCGTGACACTGATGACAGATGGCACTGATAAGTGGCATTGATGACACGTGACACTGACAACAGATGGCATGTGACACTGACAGGTGGCACTGATGACAAATGGCACTGATACGTGGCACTGATGACAGATGGCACTAATATGTGGCACTGATGACAGATGGCACTATGTGGCACTGATAACAGATGGCACTGATGACAGATGGCACTGGGGACAAATGGCACTGACAACAGGTGGCACTGGGGACAGATAGCACTAACAGGTGGCACTGGGGGCAGGTAGCACTGGGGAGGATGGCACTGGGGAGGATGGCACTGGGCAAGGATGGCACTGGGCGAGGATGGCACTGGGCGAGGATGGCACTGGGGTAGATGGCACTGGGGAGGATGGTACTGGGGCGGATGGCACTGGGGGCGGATGGCACTGGGGGAGGATGGCACTGCGGGAGGATGGCACTTTTTTTACTTTTTTTTTTTCACTTACGGCCGCTGCAGCCGTTCATCTCTCCCTTCTCACACGCTGTCTGTGCGAGGAGGGAGAGCGGCGCTGATAGATGATCTCATATGTTTTCATATGAGATCATCTCTCATTGGATAGGCCGATCGCGCTGTAAACAGCCGCTGTGATTGGCCGTTTACAGTGATCTGTGACTGGCTGTGTCCAAGGGACACAGCCAGCACAGAACTTCCCCGATGCGCGCTCCCGGGAGCGTGCATTGCGGAAGTAAACAGGAGGACGTCCAGGGATGGCCTCCCGGCAGATAGCGTCCGCTCTGTAGCCGTCTTTCGGCTATAGGGCGGGCGCGAAGCGGTTAATGCTGGCTATTGTTTTTAACATTGTGAGCGGTATTCCACTTTTTTTCACATTAAGCTGTGATCATACTGCACTTAGATGGTGCTGCTCTTTTTCTTCTTTTGTCTCCAGAGTCCCCTTCTAGCTCTCATCTGAGCTAGTAGCCATTGAAGGTGTTCGTTTTTTATCCATCTAAAGACTTACTCATCACAGACTTATGGACTGTATTGGTGGTTACATTACATCGTATTTTAGTCATCTGAATTGTTTTAGTTCTAGGCGTATTTTAGTCTACTAAAATCTCCAGTACGTTTTAGTCTACTAAAATCGAATGGGTTTAATTAAATTGTAATGCATTATTTAAGTATTTCTCTAGAACTGCGAAACTCATTATATACTCCTGGAGTAAAAATCGAATAACAACATGTTGTTATTTCTGGCTTTAAGGTTTGAACATGCACTACAGACACAAATATAGCCGTTGTGATATATAATGTCTTGCTAAATAAAACCAAGTTTCATAAACAAATAAAAATTATGCTTTTTGACAAAGAGACATGCAACTTAAAAAAAAAAAAAAAAAATATATATATATATATATATATATATATATATATATATATATATATACATATATATATATATAAAACCTGTAATGTCATTGGACATATTATTACCTGAATAGATTACCAACATTTAAAATTAAGAAAAAAATAATAAGAAAATAAATGTTCTTATTTTTTTTTCTTTCAGCAGCTAAGTAGATGTCCCCTACTTATTCTAATGCTCGGTGCGCAGTGTGTCACTACTTATATTGGCATGGGGCAGTGTCACCGGAGGCCCGCCCCTTATGACATCACTGCTTCATCATGGCCTGGGCGGTGACATCATAGGGACGGGGCCTCCGTCAAAGTCAACCGTAACCCCACCCCATGCCAATATAAGTAGTGGCACACCGCGCACCCGGCATAAGAGCAAGAGAGAGCATTGAGTCAACATCGGAAGAAGAATAGAGGGAGAAAATAGCGGAGAAGACTGGGCAAAAGAGCGAGCAAAAGAGCGAGAAAATAGCGGAGGAGACCCGGCAGAAGAAGCGGACAGAGAGAGAAGAACCGGAAAGAGAGCGGAGAAGAACCGGAGAAGGGAGAAGAACCAACACAGGCAGAAAACATCAGCAGAGGACACAGAAGAGCCAGAGAGGGGAGAACAGATCGGAAGAGACGCCGGAGCTGCCTCATAAATTACTTTAAAAACATGTGTAATGTGTTTTATTTTTGACACTTTTTTTTTAGGTGAATGGGTAGGGGTACAATGTACCCCATACTCCCTCACATAAGGTGGGGGCCAGGATCTGGGGGCTTCCAGGTTCTAATAAGCCCCCCCGCCCGCAGACCCCAACAACCAACGGCCAGGGTTGTTGGGAAGAGGCCCTTGTCCTCATCAACATGGGGACAAGGTGCCTTGGGGCCCCCCTGCCCCAAAGCACCCACTCCCCCATGTTGAAGGCATGTGGCCTGGTATGGTTCAGGAGGGGGGACCCGCTTGCTTGTCCCCGCCCCTTTCCTGACCTGCCAGGCTGTGTGCTCGGATAAGGGTCTGGTATGGATTTTGGGGGGGACTTCCACACCATTGTTTTTCGGCGTGGGGGTTCCCTTTAAAATCCATACCAGACCGAAGGGCCTGGTATGCTCTTGGAGGGGACACCCATGCTATTTTTTCAAATTTGGTGTGGAGTTCCCCTTGAAGATCATAAGAGCAGAAGTTGCATGCCAAAGTCAGATCAGTCAAGAAGGTGATCCGACTTTAGTGATATTCAATGGGCTGAAGTAGGATCAAAGTCGGACCAAAGTAGTGCAGGGAGCATTTTCAAAGTCGGACCGACTTGTGTCAGCTTGCTTTTATTTTCAGCTTGCTCAATTAAGCTTTGGCAATAAATACTGGAAGCTGATTGGTTTCTATGCACAGTTGCCCCGGATTTTTCACTTTCCAGGTTTAGTAAATTACCCCCCCCCCCCCCCTCCATGACTAAAACTAAATCAAAATTTGACATCAAAATTAACACTGGTCTGGAGCCAAACTTAATGAAAGACCTAACTGGACCTCCTGTCAACCAGTCCCCAGTGCAGGTTCTTCCCCCCACTCTCTCTGTTTTTCAAGCAAAGGACATAATAATGCATACTGATGGAGGTGCTGAATCTGCAAACCCCATAAATTAGAACAAGTGGAAAGGTAAGAAATTGTCCCCTACTCTCCAAAGCTTATTGGTGATTACAACTTCCTGATCATCCAACTTTGGGGAATAGAGGACCATGTAAGTACAACTAACTTACAACTTCCCAATCCTCCATTACATATTGGCTGAAAGTTTCTATAAGAACCATTTCTAAAACCTACAGCAGCCACTACTAATTAGTAGACCACAGTCCGGACCCAAAACTAACTGCCAGTCCTATCCAGACCACCAGCCAGCCAGTCCCCAGAGCAGATTCCCACCACTCTTCTGAAGTCATTGGTTGTTAGGACCACCGGCGCTCTATTAACTAGTGATATCATGTGTGTGAAACACCCATAGCATCACACAAGGGCGGAAGTGGAACTTACTTCGTCTAGACCTGCAACCTGCTCCACCTCTCGACTCCCTCCCTCTGCCTGACTGTTACTAATGGGGCATTGTGATGAAGGACAACTTATGTAAGGGGGCTCCTGATGTAAGGGGCACTCTGATATGGACACTTGATGTAAGTGGACACTGCTGAGGGTATTTTTTTTGGTAGACATACAATGACTTATATTTTATCTGAGTCATAACACAAACATGAGATTTGGACCTCTGCAGGAAGTACATTATACTGATCAAAACTCTTTGAATTTCAGTTCAGTACCTTGACTTTTAGCAATGGACAGCAACTTTTCAGCTGTTGGAGAAATGCCCATAGTTCTACAGGGTATTGAAGAACAAAGGAAAAGCCATCTGTGGGTCATGGACTTGCACAGCCATAGATCTGAAGGAAGGCCACACAGGCTGGGTACCTAGTCTATATCTGTTTTACTACTATATTTTATCTTGTTTATCACTGGCAAAAGCATTCACTGTTTTTTTTTTTATCGCTTTGGCATTGTCTCAGTGCCATCTGATATCATCAACATGAAAGGAAGTGTACGAGCAATGTAGCTTTCATTGTCAAGGACTATGCGCATGGAAGTTTTTAGGCAGTCATAAAAGGGAGGAATAAAGATGGAGAAATAATGTCCATTTTTAATTCTTCTTTAGTCCACAACCCAGCGTTCCTCAATATTGCTTTATGAGTAATACATACATTAAAACCAAACCTCCAGCATTTTCTGTACTCACGTCTACATCGCTTTCCATCGTCCACTAAATGGTATCCTTCAAAGCATTTGCAGACATAGGAATTCTCATTATTGACACACAGATGCTCACAGCCATGCTCAGAGGTTTTGCATGGGTCATTACCTATGGGATAGAGTATATGATCCATATTAAAATATTGGATGACCAACAAAGACATACAGTATGTAATGTACTTCCTATTTGTAGAAGTTATCAGGACTCAAATACATGGGCTGCAACAGTGGCGTAGCATGGGTTTTTAGCACCCGGGGCAAGGCAAGAAATCTGCGTCCTCTAACCCATGGACTTTTAGCTCTCCCTGAGTCCCTTCCACTAGTACAGGAGTACTGACAAGCCTGATTCCTACACTGACCTACATGACCCCTATACGGACCACTACACTGACCTACCTGATTCCCATACTGACCACTACACTACCCTGAAAAATATAATGATATGCAGCGCTATAAATGTAGTATTACAAATAAAAAGTTCATAGTGTTTGAAATAAAATCCTTGTTCAGGAGAAAACGCTGGAATCACCCACAGTGTAGACAGAAATACAAATTAGGTGAATACGGACTTATCCTCCACCGAACTTCAACACACCAGGCCTCTTACCAAAAAGAATGGACCACATAATCACAGTTGGTCAAACAGATAAATCCACAGCGCCACAAAACCATTAATGAAGATCACAGATGGCTGGGACTTGCAGTTCCACCAAATAATCAGGGGTACAATAGAAAAGACGAAGCTGCGCAAAAAGTAATAAATTAAAAAGTGATTGAGTAAGCGTGGTATAACGAAAAATCATCTGAATACCACTGAGAACCCTAATTGCTAATAATTTGTTCTCAATGGTATTCAGATGATTTTTCGTTATACCACAGTTACTCACTCACTTTTTAATTTATTATTTTTTGCGCAGCTTCTTCTTTTCTATTGTATTCATTGTTTTGTGCATATATCACAATTTTGAGCTGCAGCCCCTTTTTTTTAATTAGTTAATTATTTATATTAGGTGTAGTGCGGTATTCTTTCCTACAAATAATCAAAGGTGCATGCATAAAATACAAAAGAAGGAACTCCTGATGGTGTAGTATTATAAACCAAGGTTATATTTATTCAAAGAAAAATCCAGGGTACTCACATTTCATCAGATAAAAACAAGCATGTAAAAAACAGCAGTCTGTATAAGCAGCATTTGTTTCCAACCACAAAGATGGCTGCAGTTGGCGCGTTGCAGTGCCGTGACATCAGAACTCCCCCCAACGCTGCGTTTTGTCCAATCGAACGTTGTGGGGGCGTGACCTACCTGACCATTACACTGACCCACCTGATTCCTATACTGACCACTACACTGACCTATCTGCCCACTACACCAGCTTACATGTCTTCTACACTGACCTACCTGATTTCTACACTGTCCCCTACACTGACCTACCTGACCCTTACACTGACTCACCTGATTTCTATACTGACCACTACACTATCTGATTCCTACACTGTCCACTACACACATTATTATTGCTCACTGATTGGTTGCTAGACATTACTGCACATAATTACCGCTTACCCATTGGTTGCTAGAGGTTACTGCAAATTATTATTGCTCACGGACTGCTTGCTAGAGATTACAGCAGACCATTACTGTTCACTGATAAATTTGCTGAATGTTACTGCGCATCATTACCACTCACTGGTTGCTAGAGGTTACTGCACATTATTAATGCCCCCCTAATTGGTTGCTAAAGGTTACAACACATCATCACAGCTCACTGATTGGTTGCTAGAGGTTACGACACAGCATTACAGCACACTTATTGGTTGCTAGAGGTTACAGCACATCATTATAAACCACTGATTGGTTGCTTAAGGTTACAGCACATCATCTCACTGCCTGCACGCCACAGACTGCGGAGGTGACGGGACCAACCAATAGACAAAAAATTCTATAACTAATTATTAGCAATGAGGGTTGAGGGGTGCTCTGTGTACGGTGTGCAGGGTTGAGGGGGTGTGCTGTGTACCGAGTGCAGGGTTGAGGGGGTGCGCTGTGTGCAGGGATGAGGGGGTGCGCTGTATGCAGTGTGCAGGGTTGAGGGGGTGCGCTGTATGCAGTGTGAAGGGTTGAGGAGGTGCGGTGTGTGCAGTGTTGAGGGGGTGCACTATGTACGAGTACGGAGTTCAGCTTTGAGAGGTTACATCTCTGTACATCTCTCCCCCGAAATACAAAGCTCTCTTCCCCACAGATTCCAGTTCAGCGCTCAGCCTCCCCGCCACCTTCCAGTACAGAGCTTCCCTCTGTAGAGGAGTACTCACAATGTCCGTGCAGGCGGCCGGTGAGGAGAAGCTGCTGCCTGTGTGAATGCCTCATTCTCTTCCTCCTGGCCCGGGTTTCCTCCAGTCCTGGGGTGGTTGATGCAGGGTCAGAGTGCCGGGCCGCATAGCAGCACACTGACAGTCAGAACTCAGGAGAAGCTCCCCTTTAAATGTTGGGACCAGGGCAACGCCCCCCCCCCCCATGCCACTGGGATGCATTTACCAACTTATCAGTATTGCTTTCATGCTGATTGTAAAACTTATAGTGCTTAGTATGTTTCGGGTTTGAACATGTACGCTGCCAGCTGAACTTTTTAGTATCTGGTCCGTGGTGACAGAAAATTTCTTTAATGAAAGTTATATATAAAAACTCCAGGAAAGATAATCTACTTGAAATTTAACTGATCCTCATATGACAGGGATTTTAAAACTATGGCCAGCTACAAGATTATGTCTGACCTGGAAGAGCCCCGACTGAATGGCAGTAGATGCACCAGTCTATGTATTATAGCAAACATCCTAGCAAAAACATACACAAGAGGGTGCAAATGCCTAGTGCATTACCACCAAAAGCATTTATTAAAAACACACAACAATGTTATACTCACAAAATTGGAATAAAACAAGCTTATCAATTATCGTACCCCATGACGATGCCAATTCTGTGAGGAAACACGTCGGGAGGATCGAAGTGCTGATGTCACCGCGCGCTACATCCGTCTGTTTGTTAGCACGGGCGTGTGTTCTGTAGCTGGCCAGCCACAATTTTATGCTAATTTAAGTGTTTTTTTGTCTATATGCTGTGCCGTTTTTTACTTTTAAATGAAATAACCTACGGGTTTTACCTATGATTGCTCCATCTTTCCTTCTTTTGAGCATACAATTATCCATCCTTCGCCATATCATTTGGTACCAGCGGGGAGCTGATTGAGCTGGGCTGGGAGACCTTTACAGAGGATTTGTCGATTGGATCGTTTTGGCGATTGGATAATGTGGGGAGATCTTCCGGCTTTCACACTGGAGTGAAAGGGGCAGGTTTTATCCAGGCGCTATTTTTAGCGCTGTAGCTCCTGAAAACCGCCTCATTGTTAAAGGGGCCTTAGTGAAAATGCATGCATGCACCTGAAGATGATTGAGAAATCGGCAGGGGTGCCGATATCGCTGGATTCCTGGACAGGTAAGTGTCCTTATATTAAAAAAGTCAGAAGCTACAGCTTTTGAAGCTATTGGCTTTGATTTTTTTTCCCCCAGACTGGAGCTCCTCTTTAACTACTTCCCGCCTGGCCTATAGCAGAATGACAGCCAGGCGGTTTCGTTATCCTGACTGGGCGCCATATGATGTCCTTCAGGATAACATGCCGCCGCGCGCTCGTGGGGGCGCGCATCGCGGCTATCATGGAGCAGTGTGTCAGTCTGACACACCGCTACACTGATCTCGGTAAAGAGCCTCTGCCGGAGGCTCTTTACCACGTGATCAGCCGGCTGATCATGATGTCAACAGGAAAAGCCGGTGATGGGCTTTTCCTCACTCGCGTCTGACAGATGCGAGTAGAGAAGAGCCAATTGGTGGCTCTCCTGACAGGGTGGGTCTGCGCTGATTTTTTTATCAGCGCAGCCCTCCCCCCTCAGATGCCCACACTGGACCACCAGGGACTCCACTAGGACCACCAGGGAAGTGGGCAACATATGGATGGTCAGGTATGTACCCCCTGGCCATCGACATGTGAAAATGATGCCCAATCTGTGCCAGTCAGTGCCCACAAATGGGCACTGACTGGCACCATCATGTACCAATCAGTGTCATCAGTGCCACCCATCAGTGTCCAGCAGTGCCACCCATCAGTGTCCAGCAGTGCCACCTATCAGTGCCCATCCATGCCACCTATCTGTGCCACCCATAAGTACTCATCAGTGGCACCCAAAAGTACCCATCAGTGCCGCCTATGAGTGCCCATCAGTGCCGCCTATGAGTGCCCATCAGTGCTACATACCAGTGCCACCCATCAGTGCCCATCAGTGCCACCTATCAGTGCCCATCAGTGCCACCTATCAGTGCCCATCATCAGTGCCCATCAGTGCAGCCATATCAGTGCCCGTCATTGAAGAAGAAAACTTACTTATTTACAAAAAAATTTAACAGAAACAAAGAAAAACTTGTTTTTTTTTTCAAAATTTTCTGTCTTTTTTTATTTGTTGCACAAAAAATAAAAATCGCAGGGGTGATCAAATACCACAAAAAGAAATCTCTATTTGTGGGAACAAAATGATAAAAAATGTGTTTGGGTACAGCGTTGCATGACCGCGCAATTGTCATTCAAATTGCTACAGAGCTGAAAGCTGAAAATTGGCCTGGGCAGGAAGGTGTCTAAGTGCCTGGTATTGAAGTGGTTAAGGTAACCTGCTGTTTTCAGGAAGTTATGTACAGCTCCTCCCACCAGCTATGATCTGCCTGCACTGCATAGCGAATCACAGAGGCCCACTGGGTTTGACATGAGTGGGTTTGATGTAATCAAAATAGAACAATTCAATTTACAAATGTCAATAGCATGTGAATTGGGGGGGGGGGGGGGGGGGAGGGGAAGAACCAAGGAAGGCAAAATATAATATATATATATTCAGCTTGAAGTCCAAATTACCCGCCAACCAGACCAGACTAAACATCTATTTTTGTGCAGTTTCTTGTGCCGTGATGAGAATTTTACATCCACATATTCCAGATCTTTTTATTTCTAATATAGAAAAAAATAAAGTAAACAATGAGGAATGTGCAGCCCAAAGCTACTACCGGTATTTCCAGCACAGCAGAGGGTAATAACATGTCCCGGCTATTTCCCAGTGCAGAATAAGTCAGTATTGGGTAACAACCAAAACCTCACTGAACTGGCACTAGACCTTTATAGAGGACTGTAAAAGGCACACTTATCTTTAAGGACAGACCATATAATGATGCAAAGTATGCCGTCATTTGCCCAATGGGGTCTATAAGACAGGGTTATATTCACACAACACAGCCATGGGGAAAACTTCCCTTTAGTATAGAATTTCATCTCTCTAAATGACATGATCTGTAATTCTTCTATATATTTAATTACAATTATCCTTTGCACACTAGCTAAAATTTAAGACATATACTGACATAGGTAGAGTTTGCATTTTCTGCTAATTGGGAAAGAAGGCTGACGGTGATGTGATAAAATGAGCAACCTGGCAGAATGTGCAACCTGTGTCACTTCTTGTGACGTGGAATCAGCTGACGCTCCAAACCGTGCGCACTGCGCATGCGCAACACGTCATATATCCCTTCAGTGGCTGACATTAATGCACTGAGGAATTTGCCTGACAAAATGCTCGACCCACTACTGAGCATTTTGTCAGGAAAATTCCTCTGTGCACTGACGTCAGCCACTGAAGGGATGTACGACGTGTTGCGCCTGCGCACTGCGCGCGGTTTGGAGCGTCAGCTAATTCCATGTCACAAGAAGTGATGCGGGTTGCACATTCTGCCAGGTTGCTCATTTTGTCAGAACAAGTGTAGCATGCGCTGGAGGAGGATGGGCCCACACACATAACATATCAGGCCATGTTCAGACATGTGCCAAGAGGCAGAATTAAAACGTTGGAAAAGTTGTTTCAGTCGGCAGGGTAAAGTAGCCTTATCACACTGACAAAACCATGCTGCTCAAAAAAAGCCTCTACTGACAGGCAATAAGAATAACAACCTAAAAAATATGTCTCATGCACTGTTGTCTGTCATGGGATAAATATCTGCAGTGTTGAACCAAGAGTAGGGTGCTTAGAGGGTGGCTAGAGCAATCCACCCTGGCTACAAGAAGTCATTGACCCATGTAGCTGAGCTCCCAATGTCCACTAATGTAAAGGCGCCATTTTATCACCAAAAAGGTTGGGGGGGGGGATTTTTTCTACTGACCATCAATGTGAGGGGGCATTTCTTTACCAGCTGCCAATGTAGGTGGACATTCTCCATTGACCACAAATGTAAAGGAGAACTTTTCTTCCGAAGGCCGATCTAGTCTTCCATAACTACTAATGTAAGGAAGCACTTTTACACTGACCACTAATGTAAGGGAGCACTTCTCCACTATGCACCAATGTAATTGAGAAATTCCCCACCACCAATATAAGGGAGCACTTCTCTACTGACCACAAATATCAGGGTATACTTCTCTACTGCCCACCAATATTAGGGTACACTTCTCTAGTAACCACCAATATAACGGTATATTTCTCTAGTAACCACCAATATAAGGGTACACATTTCTAATAACCATCAATGTAAGGGAGCACTTTGCCACTATGCACCAATGTAATTAGGAACTTCTCCACTACCAATATAAAGGAACACTTCTCTACTGACCTCCAATATCAGGGTACACTTCTCTAGTAAACATTAATATAAGGGTATTCTTCTCTAATAACCACCAATATAAGGGTATACTTCTCTGCTAACCATCATTATAAGGGTATACTTCTCTACTGACCTCCAATGCAAGGAGGCACTTCTCCACTATGCACCAATGTAATCGAAAACTTCTCCACTACCAATATAAGGGAGCACGTCTCTTCTGACCACCAAGGGTACACTTCTCTACTGACCACCAATATAAGGGTACACTTCTCTACTGACCACCAATACCAGGGTACACTTCTCTAGTAACCATCAATTTAAGGGTATACTTCTCAAATAACCACCAATATAAGGGTATACTTCTCTACTAACCATCATTATAAGGGTACACTTCTCTACTAACCATCATTATAAGGGTACACTTCTCTACTAACCATCATTATAAGGGTACAGTTCCCTACTGACCTCCAATGTAAGGGGTGCTTCTCAACTATGCACCAATGTAATTGGAAACTTCTCCCCTGCCAATATAAGGAAGCACTTCTCTACTGACCACCAATATAAGGGTACACTTCTCTACTGACCACCAATTTAAGGGAGCACTTCTCCACTATGCACCAATGTAATTGGGAACTTCCCTACCAATATAAGGAAGCACTTCTCTACTGACCACCAATATAAGGGTACAATTCTATACTGACCATCAATGTAAAGGAGAACTTCTTCTCTATGCACCAATGTAATTGGAAACTTCTCCACTACCAATATAAGGGAGCACTTCTCTACTGACTGCCAATATAAAAGGGTACACTTCTCTACTAACCACCAATATAAGGGTACACTTTTCTACTGACCACCAATATAAGGGTATACTTCTCTACTGACCACCAATGAAAGAGAGCACTTATCCACTATGCACCAATGTAATTGGAAACTTCTCCACTACCAATATAAGGGAGCACTTCTCTACTGACCACCAATATAAGGGTATACTTCTCTACTGACCACCAATGAAAGAGAGCACTTATCCACTATGCACCAATGTAATTGGAAACTTCTCCACTACCAATATAAGGGAGCACTTCTCTACTGACCACCAATATAGGGTACAATTCTCCACTGACCATCAATGTAAAGGAGAACTTCTCTATGCACCAATGTAATTGGAAACTTCTCCACTAGCAATATAAGGGAGCACTTCTCTACTGACCACCAATATATGGGTACACTTCTCTACTAACCACTAATATAAGGGTACACTTCTCTACTGACCACCAATATAAGGGTATACTTCTCTACTGACCACCAATGTAAGGGAGCACTTCTACACTATGCACCAATGTAATTGGGAATTTCTCCACTAACAATATAAAGAAGCACTTCTCTACTGACCACCAATATAAGGGTACACTTCTCTACTGATCAGCAATAAAAGGTTTCACTTCTCTACTGACCACCAATTATAAGGGTACACGTATGCACATAGGTATAAATCAGCAGAAATCAGAGGAATAAATATAGAAAGAAAATGCAGACTTCCATTTTTTTATTCTAAAAAAAATGTTCCTGGATATCTAGGTAGTCACAAACCTCTTTATCAGTAAATCAGAAAATTTGCATTTCTCATACTTACTTCTACAGCTTTTTCCATCTTCAGCTAAACTGTATCCTTCAAAGCATTTGCACATATAGGAATTCTCATTATTGACACACAGATGCTCACAGCCATGCTCAGAGGTTTTACAGGGGTCTTTACCTGTGAGATAGAATTCATGTACCGTATAAGCCATAATAAAATATCAGTTTAGAAACATGGACATATTTAATTTGCTTCCTATTTGTGTTACTAGGAACTTGTCAGGAGATAAACACATAAGCTGCCCTTACTGATTTTATGAGAATGGTAATTTGTTACACGGATCACCAAAGTGGCAACTTTTCACTGACCACTAATGTAAGGGAGCACTTTACTGACCACCGATATATGGTGATATCTCTTTACTGAGCACAAATGTATGGGGCACATTACTGACCAATGTAGGTAGGTATGTTAGCATAGACCTCCAGTGAAGGGCACTATACCTAAGGTCACTACTGTAATATGAGGGGGGAACTACACTGACCACCAAAGTATGGTGACAACTCTTCAGTGAACATAAATATATGAGAGCACTATACTGGCTAATGTAAGGGGACATATAATCATAGACCACCATAGAGAATTATACCAAAGGCCACCGGTATAATATATGGGGGCACTCTATGGACCACCAATGTAAAAGTGGCACTATACTGACCATCAAGGTAAAGGGGGTACTACACTGACCATCAATACAAGGGGGCTCTACAATGACTACTAATGTAAGAGAGCACTACACTACACCAATATAAGGGGGCACTATTCTGACAATCAATGTCAGAATAGTGACCTTACTCACCAAAATGTAATAGGGGCACTACAATGACCACCAATGTAACAGGGTACTAGGCTGACGACCAATGTGATGGGGGCTCTATACTGACAAACAATGTAAAGGGGAGCTACCAGTGTAAAAGGGGGGCACCTCACTGACTACCTATGTAAGAGAGCACTACACTGATGACTCTACATAGTGCACACCCTAAATATACTCAGGAATGCTGTACTCTATAAGCATTGTTGTGCAGTACTTTCTCCTGACCACTGCACCAACTCTGTTACTTTTCTGGTCATTATTATATGATTATTACACAAATGATTTTAACTTATAAAAGGGGGGGGGGGGTGAGTTAAAAATCACCTTCTGCAGATGATATATATATATACAGTCAAATAACTGTGCTGCCATTCCCTGCTTGGATCATCTGTTGCCTCTGCTTACTGTAATGTTGGACCAGCTGCATACTTGTTAAAGGTCCCTCATCAACTTATTTTATACTACATGTCCTGATTTTTTAAAATGTGGTAAACCACAGTGCATAGAAGTGAGATAGACTCATAATACTAAATGAGATTTGTACATGAAAGGCATTTTAAAGGGGAAAGTGGAATGACGTTTATTTTAGACTCTACCTGCCCTGAAGCTGGAAACGATGGTTGAGAAAATAACTGTCACTGTCATTATCACTGTGAAAAGCATATGCTGGAACAATTGTTGACATATCTGTGTGGGCATCACACATCCTATCACAGGCTGCAATGATCTCCCAATGTATATAAAGCATAAAAGTCACTCACTTTGACATGTCTTCTTATCATCACGAAGAAAATATCCCTCGGAGCATTGGCACTTGAAGGATCCATCAGCATTCACACACAAGTGCTCGCAGCCATGTTCATTCAGGGCACAGTGATCAACCGCTAAAATACAAAGTCATTTAAAAAAAAAAAGTACATTAAATGAAGCTTGGATCTGAAGCTCTGATGGGTTGGATCAGCCAAAAGGTCTGCCCGAATCACACAAGGCAAATCATCTTATACAACAACAATAACAAAGAAACCTACATTTTTTGTTCCAACCAACTAAACTATATTACCGTATTAAAATATATTACTATGGCATATATATAAAATTCATGGCAATTTCACCCACAACTGACATGTTTTAGAGTAATTTAGTCAACAGGCTGCTTTCTAGATCCCTAAAAATAATCCAATGTTGCCATTCCCTACAGTAGCTTGTTTTGGCTTAGGAACAAAGGAGAGAGAAACAGATAAGGGAAACAGGAAGATGGGGGAAGGAAAACAGAGCAGGGGCACAGGAAGAGGGGGAAAGAAAACAGAGCAGGGTCACAAGAAGATGGGGGGAAGGAAAAAAGAGCAGGGGCACAGGAAGAGGGGGAAGGAAAACAGAGCATGGGGCACAGGAAGAGAAGATAAGGAAAACAGGGCAGGGTACAGGAAGAGGGGGAAGGAAAACAGAGCATGGGGCACAAGAAGATGGGGGGAAGGAAAACAGAGCAGGGTCACAAGAAGATGGGGGGAAGGAAAAAAGAGCAGGGGCACAGGAAGAGGGGGAAGGAAAACAGAGCATGGGGCACAGGAAGAGAAGATAAGGAAAACAGGGCAGGGTACAGGAAGAGGGGGAAGGAAAACAGAGCATGGGGCACAAGAAGATGGGGGGAAGGAAAACAGAGCAGGGTCACAAGAAGATGGGGGGAAGGAAAAAAGAGCAGGGGCACAGGAAGAGGGGGAAGGAAAACAGAGCATGGGGCACAGGAAGAGAAGATAAGGAAAACAGGGCAGGGTACAGGAAGAGGGGGAAGGAAAACAGAGCATGGGGCACAAGAAGATGGGGGGAAGGAAAACAGAGCAGGGTCACAAGAAGATGGGGGGAAGGAAAAAAGAGCAGGGGCACAGGAAGAGGGGGAAGGAAAACAGAGCATGGGGCACAGGAAGAGAAGATAAGGAAAACAGGGCAGGGTACAGGAAGAGGGGGAAGGAAAACAGAGCATGGGGCACAAGAAGATGGGGGGAAGGAAAACAGAGCAGGGTCACAAGAATATGGGGGAAGGAAAAAAGAGCAGGGGCACAGGAAGAGGGGGAAGGAAAACAGAGCATGGGGCACAGGAAGAGAAGGGAAGGAAAACAGGGCAGGGTACAGGAAGAGGGGGGAAGGAAAACAGAGCATGGGGCACAAGAAGATGGGGGGAAGGAAAACAGAGCAGGGTCACAAGAAGATGGGGGGAAGGAAAAAAGAGCAGGGGCACAGGAAGAGGGGGAAGGAAAACAGAGCATGGGGCACAGGAAGAGAAGATAAGGAAAACAGGGCAGGGTACAGGAAGAGGGGGAAGGAAAACAGAGCATGGGGCACAAGAAGATGGGGGGAAGGAAAACAGAGCAGGGTCACAAGAATATGGGGGAAGGAAAAAAGAGCAGGGGCACAGGAAGAGGGGGAAGGAAAACAGAGCATGGGGCACAGGAAGAGAAGGGAAGGAAAACAGGGCAGGGTACAGGAAGAGGGGGGAAGGAAAACAGAGCATGGGGCACAAGAAGATGGGGGGAAGGAAAACAGAGCAGGGGCACAGGAAGAGGGGGGAAGGAAAATAGGGCAGGGGCACAGGAAGAGAGGGGAAGGAAAACAGAGCAGGTGCACAGGAAGAGGGGGAAAGGATATCTACAGAATATCTACACAGAAAGAAGAACATAATATCTACACAGAAAGATGGGGGGCAAAACGAACATGGCCACAGAAAGAGGAGAGAGAGAGAAAACAGATCAGCGGCAGAGGAAGAGGGGGGAGAGAGAGAGAACAGAGAAGGTGCACAGGAAGAGGGGGGAAGGAAAACAGAGCAGGTGCACAGGAAGTGGGGGGAGAAAACAAAGCAAGGGCACAGAAAAAGGAGAGACAGAGAGAGAAAACAGAGAAGAGGCACAGGAAGAGGGGAGAGAGAAATCAGAGCAGGTGCACAGGGAGAAGTGAGAGAGAAAATAGAGCAGATGCATAGGAAAAGGGAAGGGGAAAGAAACGCAAAAGAAAGGGAAAAGGGAAAACATAACAGGTGCACAGGATTAGAGGAGAGAGACATTAGCACAGGTGTGCAGAAAAAGGTGAGACAATAAAAAAGTGCTGAGACCTGAGCAATTCCTGCTTGTATTGCAAAATTTGAGGATGAAATGCTACACAATTGTTATACCTACAGAGGTTAGTGAGAGCTTATTTTAAAGTGTATTTGCTACTTGTAAAAAACATAGTATGTAAATATTTTGTTGTCCACAAGCTGGCCGTAGTTCTGCTATAAATTGTGGCAAGGCAGCGCTTTCATTTTGAATAAACACTAAACGGACCTGTGACTTGATTCAGCACAGCGTGTCACAATCCACAGATGGACCAAATGTGTGTGTTGTGGTGCACTAAAACCCAGGGCTATTATGGCATGTTAGGGATGTGCATTGGAAGCCATTTAAAATGAATGGTTCTTTACCATAGTTCCAGCATTACCGCATGTTTGGGTTACATATGGTAAGCCATGTGTGTTACTGAACCTTACCACAAAGTAGATATGAATCCATTTGAACTAATAGAACAAATGACTCCCTATAGTGTAAGCTACACAGTAGCAGTGAATTGCAGATAATCGCAACATGCTGCAACTGCATGTGGTTGTATGAAGGATTTGCTTGGTTCCATCAGATAATGACTGTTTGCTGCTCTTCTACTCATAACTTAACAAAATAAAATCACCAATCAGATCAGTGGATCACAGTATGATATCTAATGATACCTTAGATTGTAAGCTCCTTGAGGGTAGGGACCAATTTGAATGTACAATGTATATGTAAAGCGCTGCGTAAATTGACGGCGCTATATAAGTACCTTAAATAATAATAATAATAATAATAATGATCACATTGTCTATAGCTGTTTATACCTAATCATTGGTAATTTTTGAATTGTGCATTTTTTCAAATTAGTGCTTTCTAAAATTTTACTGAAATGATAAAATAGTAGCGTACATATATGACTGCGCATTCCTATCTTTTCCAGACCCTTATAAATGGAATGGCAATATTTTCAGGACTGCACAGAATTACGACTCCAGTACTTTCATATGTTATGGCCTCTGAACGCACAATCAGTGTGATGTCACAGGACACCTCTGAGGCATCCGAATATCAGCTCGGCTACCTCAGTTTTATCACTGTCTTTATTTTCTAGTGAATGGACAGAATATTTTGGGTCCATGTGCTGAAATGTTTAATCCACAGCAACCAATCAGGTGTCCATGATTAAAAGTGTGAACCAAAATCTAGCTAAATAATATAATAAATGTAATAAAATTTGCAATTTTTTATTTTATTTTATTACAAAGTTGGTCAAATTCTCCAATGAAAGCCTACAAAATGGCCTCCAAAAACATATGTAGGAGGCAGGTGCTCTTGGAGGGAATATTTTTCATATTACTCTATTGTTATGACATCAGGCACTTACGACTGCAGGTCTTCTTATCTCTGTTTAGCTTAAACCCTTCATAGCACTGGCACTCATACGATTCTTCTGTGTTCCTACAGATTTGCTGACATCCATGACTGCTCTCAGCACAGTGGTCCACTTCTGTAACAAGCGCATAAAAAAAAATAGAACATAAGAACCACAATTAGATATAACTACTTGCACTACAACAATGGTTTTACACAAAAAATATATAGAATTGCAGCTAAAATGTAGAGCTGAATTGATTACTTTGATCTATTCTGGGCCCTGTAGCTGCAGGCTTGCCTGTCCCCCCCCGTCTTTCCAGAAAACACTGGAACATAGTGGGTGGAGAGTGTAAAGACTGGGCTGACCATGTATACAGCCTCAGCCAATCCCTGGTCAGAGAGTGAGCAGCAGGAGGATGACAGATGAATATAGGGTAATGAGCAGAGAATGGTAGGGTCCTTTGCCTGCTGGCGAGTGACCCTGCTTGGAAGTACTGTTAAACCTTCCAAAGCTTTAAGAACCTGAAAGGGGTTCTGCATGAGGTGAAAGATCATCCCCAAGTCGCAGGAACAACCAGGCAATGTCCAAGAAGGATCTTATCAGGAGACTGTTGGTGCAGTGTCAGCTGTAACTGGAATGAGGCATCCAGATAGTCAGTGAGGCAGTGAGTAGGCCCAAGAGAAGACCTGGGAGAGAGACTGTTGCCATTGTGCCCCTTCTTTGCTAGAGGAACTGTTCCAGACCTATGGGCCAGGGTTGTTTCCATGGTGGGAGCCCCCTGTGCTGAATTGTTTGCTATTTCCTTCATAGAAGCCTCTATTTTTACAGGTAACCGTTTGCTAGATAGTGTCCTCCATCAAGTTGTAGGTTCTGGGTAACCCAAGGCTTTTCCCAATCCCTATCCCAGTTCTAGAAAATAAAATAAAAACCACAAAACGACACTATCTGCCTGTGTGAAGTATTAAGTGAAACAATAACTTTCGACTGGCTGTTTGCACCAAATTGGGATCAGAACCTGGGTTGAACAGTAGGACAAGTATAGAACAGTATAGACTCTGCGCTACAAACAAATGACCTTGTGAGTTTACCTGTTAAAACTCCATTGCTTAAGAACAGCTGATGGCGAGGCACTGGACACACATTTTCACAGGTTCTTAGAAGGTGGACAAAGTCATTACTTGAGCCCAATGGCAGCTTGCCACAAAACAGGGACACCTTAGGGGAGGAGTTTCAACTGAATTGAGAATTTCAAGGGTAATAGTTCAAATAAAAAATACCCTGTCATTTTGCTGTGAACACTGATTGTCCTCCCTAATATCCTCTGCCTGCAGACCAATCTGCAAAGGAACACTTTCAAGTTTATATAATATTCTGTTGTTCCACCCGACCCTGATAAAGAGTTTTGTGGTCCCTTTACTTGCAGTCCCCGGTTGAGCAATTAAAGATTTTGGACTCTCAAGATTTTCCTTTGGGGCTTCCATAAGTGACATTTTCTAACTCTTTTAGTTTAGCTAGGTCAGGGGTGCCCAACCTTTTGAAGAGTGAGGGCCACTTAAGCAACTTGGTAACTGGTCGCGGGCCACAATCTGTATATGTAGAGCGGATATGGACACAGCCCACTCTACTCTGTGGGGCCCCCTATCCAATTCAACCAGATGGAAGGGGACTGATCCCCTTCTGGTTTTTTTTTTGTGGATTGGATTGGAGGTAGGTGGGTGCAAATGGACACAAGTCCGTTTACATCTGCCATTCCATAGAGGTGAATGGAGGGTCCGCATGTGTTGAACCGAAAGGGGCCTAAGGCTGCTTTCACACTGATGTGCGGCAGTTTACCTGCACTGCGGGTGCAGTACAGTGCACCTGTGGCTTTCCTGCAGGTTAGCTGAACTTTGCGATTGATGTCTATTATAACCTGCAGGTGTGGTGCACTTTCTGAAAGTGCACCAAACCCGCAGATAATAACAGAAGTCTATGGCTCAGTGCTGGTAACCCGAAGGTGCAATTCGCTGCATCTGCGGATTCGTTTGAAAGCAGCCCAGTAATCACTGCAGAACAGATATGCCCATGTATACACTGCTTTTAGTAATAAACGTATCTTTAATAACAGTCTTCCATTCAGGTTTCGCCGGCTGTTGCTGTCCCAGGCAGAATGCATTTGGTATCACTCCGCTTGGGACAGGAGCTAGCACTATACAGAAAGCATTGACAAAAGCGTCTCTGCTCCCTCCGCAGCCACTTGCTTCCTCTACTGCTGGCTTCATTTAAAACACTGATGCTCTGGGATGGCGGGTCAGCAACCCATGATCTGGGCTTAAGAACCTGCTATCCCAAAGCAGGAGGTTGCGGGCCACATGTGGCCCCCCGGGCTACTGGTTGGGCACCCCTGCGCTAGGTGGTGTGCCAGACTATTCGCCCGTGTGTGGGCTCCGGCGCACTTTTTCTTCCCAAAAGTCCAGCAGACTTAGAAAGAAGTCTTGACTCAAAATTGTCCACCTGTCTGTGTGCTAGTCCACCGGACTTTTCAAATGAACGGACTTGCCCACACACGGAGTAAAGTCCATTTATTTTGAACGTGACTCCAGGTAGACGGGACTAGCGAAGGAAGTCAATGTTGCCGCCTCCATCGAGATTGACACCTTGCTAGCCCCGTTGCCTGGTATGGATTGAAAGGGGAACCCCTACGCCGAAAAAACTGTGTGGGAGTCCCCCCAAAGTCCATACCAGACCCTTATCCGAGCACGCAGCCCGGACGGTCAGGAAAGGGGGTGGGGACGAGCGAGTGCCCCCCCCTCCTGAACCATACCAGGCCGCATGCCCTCAACATAGGGGATGGGTGCTTTAGCGAAGGGGGCGCCCTGTGGCCCCCCCACCCCAAAGCAGCTTGTCCCCATGTTGATGAGGACAAGGGCCTCTTCCTGACAACCCTGGCCAATAACATTAAAGCAGAGCGCCACCCAAAATTGGAAGCTCCATTTGTCTACCTCCTACCCCCCCTCCCCTGCCACATTTGCCACCTTTTGGGGGGGGGGGGGGATCAGGTACCTGGTTTTGACAGATGCCAGCTCCCACCGTCAGACTAAGTTGGCCACAGCGAACTGAGCCGGATGTTTGGCCCCCCTTCTTCCCCTGCAGCCTTTAGGGAGTCTTCACAGGTCCTAGAAGACTGCAGCCCACTCACAAAGTGCAGCGCACTTCGAGCATGCGCATTTGAAAACCTGCTGTGAAGCCGCAAGGCTTCACTGCCGGTTTCCCTTTGTCAAGATAGTGGCGCCAGCACCCGACAGCTGATTGAAGAATTGGCTTGGGTGAGGACACCACTGGATGCCTGGAAAGGTAAGTGCCCTAATATTAAAAGTCAGCAGCTACAGTATTCGTAGCTGCTGACTTTTAATTTTCTTTGTGGGGGGGGGGGGGCTCTGCTGTAGCTATTTTTAATCCTCGTGCAACTAATCTCAGTAAATAAATAAGAAGGTCTATTATATTTATTTGTTTTAAACTTTTTTTTTCTTTTTACATTTACTCAGTTGCTTTTTGTATTGTGGCCTAGGCCAAACTGATGTCATATATCTCAGGAGTCCTCCATGGGAATTTTTGTTTCTTTCATCTGGAAGAGGGGAGCAGGGGTTTTCTCGGCTAAGCACACCTTCCTGCCTTGATGCCTAAGCTAAGGGCAGATGGATTCCAGGGAAAAAGGCTACATGAATCATCTTCCATTACTAAAGATGGCCATGGCTAGAACTGCTAGAAATGCTTGGGGAGGCGGTTGGGTTTCAAATAGATTTTCTACCTAAAGAAAGCATGGATGGAGTTTGCTTTGAATATTAAAATGAACTAATTTCTTATTTTGTGGTGCTCAGATACAGTTTATACCTCTTTAAACGCATTGATAACGCATACAAAACATTCATGAACATCAGCCTCATAACAAAATCTGAGCTGATGTCATGTATGTCAGGGTTGCTTCTTTGGCTGGTCTGGCTTAATTTCCTATTACAGGCCCAAATATTTGAAGAAGATGACCTTCCTTCCAAACAAAGTAATTTGCAGTAAATGACTCAGGTAAATACCTGGCCTCATTACATATTTATTAGCCAATTGTGACTTTTGCCTAGAGTGCTCTTTTGTACCATTTGTCCGGGTCACACTTCTGAAATAAATAGCTGCTGAGAGTCGAAGACAAAGTGCTTCTCTTTATTCTGACTAAATGATACTTTAATAATTCATGCATGAGATCATCCTGCGTATAACAAGTTACAAAAATCTCCTGATTCTATTAATGAATAGTGCTGAATAAAGTAAGGCCATTAATTCCGGAAATGTCTGGGCTGTCTAAATGATTAGGTCCCAAGAATTCTGCATCCGAATGAGAAGGATCAAGAAGCAGCTTCAGAAAGCGTGCCTGGGGCGTCCTGGATATACAGTGCCTTGCAAAAGTATTGACCCCCTTGGCATTTTTCGTGTTTTGTTGCCTCACAACCTGGAATAACATGGATTGTTTGAGGATTTGCATAATTTAATTTACAGAATGTGCCCACAACTTTGAAGATTTTTTTTTTTTTATTGTGAAGCAAACAACAAATAGGACAAAAAAACAGAAAAATTCAATGTACATAACTATTCATCCCCCTAAAGTCAATACCTTGTAGAGCCATCTTTTGCGGCTATAACAGCTCCAAGTCGCTTTGGATAAGTCTCTATGAGCTTGCCACATCTTACCACTGGGATCTTTGCCCATTCCTCCTTGCAAAACTGCTCCAGCTCCTTCATGTTGGATGGTTTGTGCTTGTGAACAGCAATCTTTAAGTCTGACCACAGATTTTCTATTGGATTGAGGTCTGGGCTTTGACTAGGCCGTTCCAACACATTTACATGTTTCCCCTTAAACCACTCAAGTGTTGCTTTAGCCATGTGTTTGGAGTCATTGTCCTGCTGGAAGGTGAACCTCCATCCTAGCCTCAAATCACACACAGAGTGGTACAGGTTTTGCTCAAGAATATCCCTGTATTTAGCACCATCCATCTTTCCCTCAACTCTGACCAGTTTCCCAGTCTCAACTGCTGAAAAACATTCCCACAGCATGATGCTGCCACAATCATGTTTCACTGATGGTGTTCTTTGGGTGATGTGATGTGTTTGCGCCAGACATAGCGTTTTCTTTGATGGCCAAAAAGTTCAGTTTTAGTCTCATCAGACCAGAGAACCTTCCTTAATACATTCTGGGAGTCTCCCACATGCCTTTTTGCAAACTCAAAATATGCCATTTTGTTTTTTTGCTGAAAGTAATGGCTTTTTTTCTGGCCACTCTGCCACAAAGCCCAACTCTATGGAGCGTACGGCTTATTGTCGTCCTATGTACAGATACTCCAGTCTCTGCTGTGGAACTCTGCAGCTCCTCCATTGTTACCTTAGGTCTTTGCGCTGCCGCTCTGATTAATGCCCTCCTTGCTCGGTCTGAAGTTTTGGTGTGCGGCCGTCTCTTGGCAGGTTTGCTGTTGTGCCATGTTCTTTCCATTTGGTTATGATAGTTTTGATGGTGCTCCTAGGGATCATCAAAGATTTGGATATTTTTTTATAACCTAACCCTGTGGCATGTTCTTTCCATTTGGTTATGATAGATTTGATGGTGCTCCTAGGGATCATCAAAGATTTGGATATTTTTTTATAACCTAATCCTGTACTTCTCAACAACATTGTCCCTTATTTGTTTGGAGAGTTCCTTGGTCTTCATGGCAGTGTTTGGTTAGTGGTGCCTCTTGCTTAGGTGTTGCAGCCTCTGGGGCCTTTCACAAAGGTGTGTATATGTAATGACAGGTCATGTGACACTTCATCACTTCTAATTCACCAACTTAGACTATTGTGTTCTGATCCATCACATACAATTCAGATAAAAAAAATAAAATAACTAAAGGCTGTAATGTAACAAAATAGATAAAAAGCCAACGGGGGTGAAAACTTTTGCAAGGCAATAAGGTACTGCATATTTACACCTTTCAGATGCCAGAGGGCGCAATGGAACTGAAGGTGATGGCACAGTCAGGCATGGCCCATGCGCCATAGGCAGCGACAGCGCTAGAAAAACTATTTTTTAATTTCAATTTTCACTGGATCATGGGGGTGCACCATTTCCCGCTGGAGCAGAAGATGGGGTGAGTATATAGTTTCAGGTCGCCCCTGGACACAGAGGCGGCTCTAGGCTTCATGAGGCCTTAGGCAAATTTGAGATATGAGGCCCCACTCATGCCCATAATGGGAAAAATAGTTTAAGCAATAAAAACGAACTGTATAAATTGCATATATTAAGAGTTTTGAATTTTATGAACTATGAATTAACCATTTAAAGAAGAATTGGTTAGAGAAAATTCTGAAATCAAATATATATATTATATATTACACACATATTTCTCCAATTACATGAAGGTCAGGTTAATATAACCCAGCCAGCACAGAGTTCCCCCATATATCAGAGTCTGCAGGATTCCCCCTTAAAGTGCAAGGGGAACTCTGTTGTAAAGGGGAATTCTGCAGATCATGATCTAAGGGAGAACTTGCAGACTTTAGAGGGGAATTCTAATGTGCAGACATACTACAGGAGATGATCAGAGACTGCAGACATGATACAGAAGATGATCAGAGACTGCAGACATGATACAGAAGATGATCAGAGACTGCAGACATGGTACAAGAGATGGTCAGAGACTGGGGACATGAATGGGCTGAAACTGAATTGCACTGCACCTGGGTCACATGTGAATTGCACAAAAAGCACAGTACGTTCCTGTGCGATTCACACTTTTCTCCACTAACTTGCCTGGAAGGGGTATACTAGTTTGGGCAATGGGAGAATTTATCCACATCTCTTGTGTGGAGCCTAGAACCCACCCCCCCCCCCCCTTTGTGGCAGACAGCATCTGTTTGATTGGGGGGGGGGAATATGTGCTAGGGGGTGCTTTGGGAGAGGAGAAGACATGTGCCGGGGGATTGATTTCATATCCAAGCCCCCTTGTAGCACAAATTCTAAAGTGCCCCCTTAGCACATATCCTCTCCCCCAAATCACTCCAAGTGAACTCTTTGTTGCCCCCCTCATGCAAGACTCACTTTTAGATTATACAGACCTCAGACCAGCGCGCTCTCGGTATAGTGGTGAGCCTCCACCCCTCCTCCTCCTCTGCACACAGGAAAACATCAGAACAGGAGGAGGAGGGGCGGGTTGGGTTCACTCAGCTCCGCAGTGCACGGTGTGTGTCAAGCAGCTGGGGGGGGGGGGGGATGCTGGCTGCTATACACTGTGGAGCTTGCAGCGGGCAGGAATGGAGACACCCCGCACAAGCCGCGGGCATTATGGGACTCTGATGGTCCCGGCAAATCATTGAGGTTGTGGTAAGCGCGAGGCCTAAGGCAACCACCTAATTAGAGAGATGCCTCTGCCTGTACAAAACAAGCAGTTAAAGCGGAGTTCCACAAACTTTTTAATCTTCCCATCATTAGCTTCTAAACTGACCGTAATAACTGCATTGGGGATTTTTATTTTTGTTTTCCTCTTTGTGTACCTTGTTTCCAAGCCTCTCTCTCTCTCTTCCTGTTTCTCCCCTCCGCGGTAATGTATGTAGTTTCCTGCGGCACACTGGCTCCTGGTAGATGTGTGTCATGATTCCCAGGGGTCAGTGGGCATCGTTGCCTCTCAGCATCGCGAGATTTAAATGTGATTGTGATGACAACCAAAGATGTATCCTGCGCTGTAACCTGTGTTTAATGCACATCACCATATCCCAGAATAGTATCCTAGTACCCACATGCCCACAAGCAAGATGGAAGCATGCAACACATCCAAAACAAAGGTTAGTTTTATTTAAAAAAATTGAAAATACAGTGGCAGTTTTACTAAAAATAGTGATTACAGCCTGAGATTAATTAAATAAAAACAGTTGCTTTTAATAAAAAATAAAAAATATGTAGGTGGAACTCCGCTTTAGCCTATGCAGTGTGGGCACAGCTCAACTGCATGGGAAAACATTTTTTTTTTGCAGGGAGTTGAGCTTGAAGTTTTATCTAGTTATATTTTGCCTTCCCTTATTCCTCCTCATCTACATGCTAATTACTACTTGAAATAAAACCTTTCGGTTTTCATTACATACCTTATTTTAGACACAGTGATGTCATTACTAGGCTGTTGTGCTTCCCTATGCAATGCAGGCAGATCGTGGTTTGTGAATGGCGCAAGGAGAATGCTCACCCCTGATACAAGCAGTAGATTGGCTCATGGGAGGCGTTGTGCAAATATCAAAATGCCCTTATGGATAAATGTTAGTCTGGAGGAGTGGGTGTTCTAAGGCAGACTGCAAGCAGATCACCCTAGGTAATGTAAAGTCTCCATGATTGAAAGAGTTCAGCTTTAAATTATTTTGCTCAACAAACTTTTTGAGGCCTTGAATTTAGGAAGGTACAGAATTCTCTGCTTTAATACATGTGAATACATAGCCTTAGGAGGGTGATTATCAAAATGAATTTTACAGGTTGCGTGCATAACTATTGCCACAGTACACCATGCATGGGACCTGGGGGCATAGTTGGCCTGACACCGCTCCACTCCTTCTAGGGACCTTCTCCCTGCACTGGTGTCTTCAATTTCCAAATTGTAGACCTTTCGGTAATCTACACACCACCTCTAACCTTAACGACCCCAGGCAGTTCAGAAGGCAGGCAGCTCCACACTGTGCCCAGTTAGGTTCACACCTGACTGCACTTGTGCGGGAATCACAGTCAAATCACACTGTTCTGTGGGGACGCGTAGGGCAGCCATTCATTCTTAATGGCTCCCCCACGCAACTTGCAGCGCATTTGCAGATGTGGGAACTGCAGGGAAATCGCATTGTTTAAAAGCACCATGAGAATTCCCTGCAGTCATGCTTTTAAAAAGGTCCAAGCACCTTTTTTTTGCAAGAAACGCATGAATGGGCTGGCGTGCCTGTGCAAACACGGGCTGCAAATCCGTACGGGTGTGAACCAAGAACATATTTAACTTACTGTTATGTTGTTCGACTTGCATTCTGTATGCACTGTCTAGTTTGTACCCCTTTCTCTCCTTTAACTCCCTCTGAACATCTCCCCCCTTCCCAAATATCTTGACAAGGGCTTATCTGCACATATAGGGTATAATGTACAAAAAGAAAAAATTGCCTAGCTGTTTGTTCATTGAAACTACATGTAAATTTGTTCTGTGTGAATGGCGAAAATTGAATGTTTTTAGGCTTTATTCTTTGCAGATTGAATATGTAAATTGAAAAAATACCATATTAAGGCCACTAGATGGAACTGTGGAGTATATTTACTTCCTATATTAGCCACCATTATCTAGTGGCCATAATGTGGAAAATACCCCCTCAACATTTCTTATTTCTTTTCCTTACCTCCAAGTCCTTCCTAAGTTTCCCAGTTTTCCTGAGGCCTGTGGGCCTACCCTAGAGTTCTCCCTACAACCTTCAAATGGCTCTAACTGGCTCCTTATAAATGTTCCTTGGTCTAAACTTTCCCCAATAACAAGTCAACATCTTTCACTATTTGCAGAAACCTGGAATATATAGTCAACTTGCAGGAAAAACATACTTTGGCGACAATTGTTCCCACATATTACAAGCCAATGCTACTATACAATAACAATTAATAGTGTTTCATAAAAGATCCCTCTTTTTGGGTAAAAAACAAATAACTAACTCAAAGGCTAGATACATGCTTCTTCAAGTCACTCAGACATATGTATGCTCACCCTTGGCACACCCTCTAGTAGGGACCCTCCTACTCCTGATATTAGCGGAATTTAGGCACCATCTTTTCAAATTATATTCTACCTCCCCATCGCGACATAGATATCTCTGATTTCCTGCAAGGGCTTTCACTTTCTAACCTCACCCTCACCCAGAGATATTTAATAGATGCAGACATTTCAGAAACAAAAGTATTATCTACTATCAAACACCTCAAACCTAGCAAATGCCCTGGACCAGATAGATTCCTCAACCTCCTTTGTAAGAAAATTCAATAAAAAGGTAGATGTGCTTAGCTGAACTCTGATTTTTTCCCCCGTCAAACAAAGGGTAGTTGAGCGATAGAAAAACCTCAGAAGCCTAACAAGGCAGGGGGATATTTTGGTCCCTGAAACATCAGGGATGTCCCTGAAATATCAGCAATAAAAGATTATGGACTCTTAAGACAAAAGTGTGTCCATTGGTCTTCTGATTCCATATGGATGTTAAAAAAAAGTCTGATGTAATTGCTCCATGCTTAACTCAACTCTTTAACTGAATTAAACAAGGGGAATCCTTTTCATTCATCATGCTTACAACAATTATCGCTATGGTCTCCAAACCAAACAAGGGACTTCACAACTGGTGTAATTATCAACCAAAATCGTTTCTGAATGTTGACATAAAGATGCTCATGAATATCTTAACCTCTAGACCAGTGATGGCGAACCTTGGCACACCAGATCTTTTGGATCTACATTTCCCTGATGCTCAACTATACTGCAGAGTGCATGAGCAAGAACCAGGTTGGCTTCATTCCTAGGTGACAAGAGGGAGCCAGCATTTGAATAGTACTGTACTTCACTGTAATCACTTGGCCTGCTCTCGTTTGCAAGAACTATTATTGCTATTCTTAGATATCTCCAAAGTTTTCGATGATAGCAGCTTTCTATAGTTCCCTACAGGCTAAACTCAAGTGCTATGGATTGAATTTGACCCTTTTTCGGAGAAGTACCAGACAAGGCTTTCCACTTTTATCCATTTTGTTCTACTTAGAGCTTAAACTTTTAGCAGAAGCTATAAGAATGATGGTCCACACTAAGGGAGTTAAAGCGGCTGGTACTGACTGTAAACTTACACTGTTTACAGACTACATCTCTATTCCTAACCCACTAACCATCGTGGATAAGTTTGCCACTCTCTTGGGTCTTCATGTAAACTAATCTAAATTGAAAACTTTGTCAGGTTCCCTTTTGCTCCAGATGATCACATCCCTTCAATCTTCATACTCCTTTCAATGAATGGGTTCACTTCCCAAGATGGCTTAATGAGCTAATTCCCCTTAGACTCCTAAACTTCCTTCTCATCTCCTGGCAATACTTCCCTATTTTCAGGTTTGGTAGAATCAATGCAGTAAAAATGGCATATTGGTAATATGGAAATAGTGAGGCTCAGAGAGTAGAAATGGGGTATGGCATCTCAAATAAAAGAAAGTTTGTTGCTACAGCCTCCAAAGATGATAACCCCAAATGGTTGCAGCACTATTGACATAACAGGGTGAGTTTGACATCCAGTACTATCTTGTATGGTGGAAGAAACACAGGCAAAATTACCCGCAGATAGTCTGTAGAGTTCTGCAGACTCACAGTTCCCCAGTTTTGTCTTTTGTCTAGAGCTAGTACTGCACAAACACTAGTCAGTTGTAATGGTCTATGTGTCAACCCAACAGTAAACTGATGCAATGGTAGCCATTCATATGAGTCTATGTGCCCATTAGGAAGAAGGCAGGTAAAGCCACAATTCTGCCAGTCTGCCAGCTGCTAGAATTGAATATACAATGTGAGGTCTGAAGTTCTTTGGGGGAGGCGAGGAGACCTTTGAAGGTCCACTTTCACACGTTTACGAACCCTCAGAAGCTGTGAGCATATATAAGAGCATATTTATTATAACAATCACAGAATTCTCTTATGCTTGTCTCTAATCATGATCCTTTTTTTTGCTTTGCATCGTTACCATAACTTCTGAGATGAGAACCAACATTTATTTGATAGATCTTGCTATTTATAAAGCACCAAAGTGTTCTTGTACTTGTACTTCAGCACTGCGGCAGCATCTGCAGCATGATAGATTTGAAAGCATTGGGGATTAATGTAGTAATGTCTTGCAGCTTAAGTGTTCTGTTAAAATGAATATAAAATTAATTTGCTATCACTTATATAAACTGTCCGCAGCTCCCTTTGGTCCCAGCTTCATCTGTCAAAGCTTCCGCTCCCACTCACCCATTAATTAGATAAGCTCTCCATTAGCATTACAGTAGATGAAAATAAGACTAGTGCTGCATTTTCCAAGAAACACACCTGAAAATGACATTAATCTCTGCTGTTCATTCCTTAGGGTTATATTGATGACATCCATTCAAGACACTTCTGAGATCATTCAGAATTTGTTGACAGATGCATTTGACCACTGTCTGACTTGCTTCAAGCAGGAGTTGCATTGTAATAGACTAGTAAACAAATGCAAAACCTGTTTGAAGTGACAAAAGCCATGTGCCACTGGACCTTTAAAGTGGTTTAAATAACATGACTTCAATTTAGCTTGTAGGAGCTTCATAAATACCCTGTGGTTTCACAAGCTAAGGTCTACATAACCCAATCAAATGTGGTAATGGTTCTGTTTATCCATAGCAATACATATCTTTGCAGGAACATTTAAATCTGAACTCCAGACAAATAACTAAATACACCATTAAAATACATTTATGGGAGCTGCCAAATGACTTGTATTCATGCCCACCCAGCCCTGAGATTTCCACAGCTCTACCACCCAGCACAGCCAAGTCGTTGACCTGATTTTTGTTAAGAAAAACAACTAGGTCACCTCCCCACCCCTAGTATGTGATTGGACAATAAAGGTAATCAAGAGACTGATGAAGTTATCCCTCTGCTCTTTCATTCTGTCACCATGTTCCTTGTTTGTACATGGAAATGCAAAACACCTAGTTGAATACTAATGCACCCCATCCCTCTCCCAATGCCACTGGCCATTGTACAGGAGGTTACAGGAGGCTGGTTTGGGTAAAAATAGTTTTGCCTTTTTATTGTCAGTGCGTTTAGATAAAAAAACAAAATGTGCACTATAGTTTCTAATCAGTCCTACAATGGGTACGCTACAAGCCACAAATATTGTACAAATGCTGTATGTAGTATAGCTGCAAATATCAGGGGCAGGAGACTTTTTCGTTTTTTTTTTTTTCTGGTGGATAATGGTAATGACAAAAAAGTATACAGTTAAAATGTAAAAAATATATATATTTTTGCTGGTTTTTAATTCATTATAATAATAATAATAATAAAAAAAAAAATCAGGATATTTCTATCTACATTTACCACCATAAATCATCAATGGCCTCACGTTGATCGATCAAAATTATGAAGTATCAGTGTGCACCCTCATCCCAATTAGTTAAATAGAAAATTTAATCGAGATCTCTGGTCTCCAATCAGAGAAATCGGAGAAGTGTGAGCCGGGGGACTATTACGGGGCACATATATATGTTACACGATTGTAAAGAAAACCGGTATTTCTATAAAAACATAATTTATTGGAAATAAAAACATTACAGTTTCAAATATATATCACAATTTCAAGGGGAAGGTGAGGTATTTCGACTAGTTTCGATTCTCAGCTTCTTCAGGAAATTACCCACATCTAAAATTACATTAGTTTATTTATGAGAATACACAAATCATCATATAGTAACAATGAATTTAACAAATACATCAAGGAGACAATGTTATAATGCATAGTGAAGGCGGGGTCTTACCAATCAGCCCTTGCCCCTGAATAGGCCGAAAACCAGGATGGGGGGGGGGAAGAAAAGCCTTACCCGGCTACTGGGAGGGGGATAAACCCCGACAGCCGATCTAGATCTGGGCAAAAATAGTTATTCAGTTTATTGCAAAGTAAAAAAGAAGTAAAAGGGGGGGAGGAGAAGTAATAAAAGAAGTAATAAAAGATATACTATATAGTCTATATAACTTTTATATTTTCTTAATTTTATAACTATTTTATAATCACCTTCATTCACAGTCTAATATAGTGGTCTTCATTTCTGTAGGCTTGCCACACTTGATGTTTACTACTTCACTTACCCTTGGCAAATGGTCATTCTCTTTTCTTTTATTACTTCTCCTCCCCCCCTTTTACTTCTTTTTTTTACTTCGCAATAAACTGAATAACTATTTTTTCCCAGATCTAGATCGGCTGTCGGTGTTTATCCCCCTCCCAGTCGCTGGGTAAGGCTTTTCTTCCCCCCATCCTGGTTTTCGGCCTATTCAGGGTCAAGTGCTGATTGGTAAGACCCCGCCTTCACTATGCATTATAACATTGTCTCCTTGATGTATTTGTTAAATTCATTGTTACTATATGATGATTTGTGTATTCTCATAAATAAACTAATGTAATTTTAGATGTGGGTAATTTCCTGAAGAAGCTGAGAATCGAAACTAGTCGAAATACCTCACCTTCCCCTTGAAATTGTGATATATATTTGAAACTGTAATGCTTTTATTTTCAATAAATTATATTTTTATAGAAATACTGGTTTTCTTTACAATCATGTAACATATATACTTGCCCCGTAATAGTCCCCCGGCTCACACTTCTCCGATTTCTCTGATTGGAGACCAGAGATCTCGATAAAATTTTCTATTTTACATTTACCACCAAATGAAAGCCCAATTTATTCTGAAAAAAACAAGGTATAATTTACCTGGAGACACAGGTAGCTGTGATAATATGTACAAATTTACTACTAACAAAAGTTGCAAAACTGCATTGAGACATTCAATTGACTCAGGCATTAAAGAGTTAATAAATGCATAACCGAATTGAATTTGTTGGTGTTTTTTTTTTTATATCTGCCTGGAGTTCAACTTTAATCCAAGTCACTTACATTCCTTTGTAGAATAAAACATCACAATCATTAACTAAAATAACAGCAGCTTTTCATCTCTACAAATATTCTCGCTTTGTTAAAACTTATTCTCTTGTGTTTAATCTTTGTCCTTGGGCACAAACTAGGACAACAGTAAAAATAATTAGCCTAAACACATGTAAATTTCTATCTATTTAATATATTTATTTTATAAAAAAGTAAAATGAAATAAAATGGTATAGAGATTTTATATATATATATATATATATATATATATATATATATATATACACACGCACACACACACACGCACGCACACACACACAGTATCTCACAAAAGTGAGTACACCCCTCACATTTTTGTAAATATTTTATTATATCTTTTCATGTGACAACACTGAAGAAATTACACTTTGCTACAATGTAAAGAGTGTACAGTTTGTATAACAGTGTAAATTTGCTGCCCCCTCAAAATGACTCAACACACAGCCATTAATGTCTAAACCGCTGGCAACAAAAGCGAGTACACCTCAAGTGAAAATGTCCAAATTGGGCCCAATTAGCCATTTCCCTCCCCGGTGTCACATGACTCGTTGGTGTTACAAGGTCTCAGATGTGATTGGGGAGCAGGTGTGTTAAATTTGGTGTTATCACTTTCACTCTCTCATACTAATCACTGGAAGTTCAACATGGCACCTCAGAGCAAAGAACTCTCTGAGGATCTGAAAAAAAGAATTGTTGCTCTACATAAAGATGGCCTAGGCTATAAGAAGATTGCAAAGACCCTGAAACTGAGTCTGCAGCATGGTGACCAAGACCATACAGCTGTTAAACAGAACAGGTTCCACTCAGAACAGGCCTTGCCATGGTCGACCAAAGAAGTTGAGTGCACATGCTCAGCATCATATCCAGAGGTTGTCTTTGGGAAATAGACGTATGAGTGCTGCCAGCATTGCTGCAGAGGTTGAAGGGGTGGGGGGTTAGCCTGTCAGTACTCAGACCATACACCGCACACTGCATCAAATTAGTCTGCATGGCTGTCATCCCAGAAGGAAGCCTCTGCCAAAGATGATGTACAAGAAAGCCCACAAACAGTTTGCAAGCAGACTAAGGACATGGATTACTGGAAACATGTCCTGTGGTCTGATGAGACCAAGATAAATGTAAATGTATTTGGTTCAGATGGTGTCAAGCGTGCGGAGCGGTAACCAGGTGAGGAGTACAAAGACAAGTGTGTCTTGTCTACAGTCACGCATGGTGGTGGGAGTGTCATGGTCTGGGACTGCATTAGTGCTGCCAGCACTGGGGAGCTACAGTTCATTGAGGGAACCATGAATGCCAACATGTACTGTGACATACTGAAGCAGAGCATGATCTCCCTACCTATGGAGACTGGGCCGCTGGGCAGTATTCCAACATGATAACGACTCCAAACACCTCCAAGATGACCACTGCCTTGCTAAAGAAGCTGAGGGTAAAGGTGCACTAATCAAACAGATATAACAAAATGAATTTAACAGGAGAGAAGATAAGTTAATCGTTATGGTTTACATACACTTTACTCTTCCTGATTCACTGACCCAGAACAAGCGTGTAGATTAAAAGGTCAGCTACTGAAATAACAGCCAGGGAACTCATTTTTTTTTAGATGGGGAGGGTTTGCGATGACAGCCTCCATACTTCCTCATTGCAGGTTTCCTTTTCTCCTCTAATCAAAGCACTTTAACACGCACGAGAATCATTTTTCCAAACAGATTTCCTTTCATGGAGTTCCAGCAGAACAATGGAACTACTCGCTTGATTTCTACATACATAGTACCAGGCCTGAACTCTCTGAGGGACATGAGAAGTTATTTGTGGGACAGTGAACTTGCTATGTAAAGTAATCTATGAATTAAGGTTGTCACTGCGCTCTGCACTTCATACGCCTATGGAGGAGTAGAGGGGCCCTGTAATACACTAGAGCCCAGTATGACAGCTCTCTATGGGGGGAGTACAGCAAGCCACTAAGTACAGCATACAATCACTCTACAGGTTAACAGCTGGGATGGATGATTTCCAGATTCCACTGCATCACCAAGCCTTTAAACTGAACATGAAATACCCAAAGTGACAATCTTTTCTTGTTATGAAACCATAATTACGTTCTCTTTTTATTTAAAGTAGGAACTAAATTGTATCTGAGCACCACAAACTGAAAATGCTATGTAATTTATTTTTAATACTCGCAGCTAACTCACCAATCCATCCATGGCTCCATGCTTTATTTTGTTGAGAAATCACTTTGAAAAACACCCCCTATCATTTCTAGCTCTGGCCATCTTAAATTAGGGCAGAAGATTCATGTAGCATTTACTTCCTGGAATCCATCTGGCCTTAGCTCAGACATGGTGTTTCATCAGATTAGGCGACCCGTCAGTTTTTTTTTACGGAAGTGACATTCCGTTGCTGCCATCTTGCCACACCCCGCACTCGGCCACAGTAAAGATACAATGAGAAGGCGGCAAGTGGACACCTTGTTACACCCACCGGAGTCAAGCACTTCACACTAACTTTTAACAGTAAACTCAGCTTAAATAGTGAAATACAGTATTTAGAAATCCATCTGACTGATGTTGATTTTTCAAAGCAGCGGTATTCTGTCATACTAACAAACCTGTCAGATTAGCAGGCTTGTCACTTCGTTTAACCACTTCCCTACCCACTCATAGTCATATGACGCCCGCAGATGGGATCTCCCATCCTGGGCGGGCGTCATATGACGTCCTCCCATTCCCGACCGCCTATAATAAATATCCCTAATGGGATATTTATTATAGCAAAAAGTAAAAAATATTGTTTTTTTCAAAATTGACGCTCTTTTGTTTACAGCGCAAAAAATAAAAACTGCAGAGGTGATCATATACCACCAAAAGAAAGCTCTATTTGTGGGAAAAAAAATTACGTAAATTTTGTTTGGGTGCAATGTCGCATGACCGCGCAATTGTCAGTTAAAGCGACGCAGTGCCGAATCGCAAAAAGTGCTCTTGTAAGGAAGGGGGTAAAATCGTCCAGGGCTGAAGTGGTTAAAATTCAACATCTAAACAGTCAGACGGATTTCTAAATACTGTATTTCACTATATAAGCTCAGTTTACTGTTAAAAATAAGTGTGAAATGCATGACTCCGGTGGGTGTAACAAGATGCCTGCTTGCTGCCTTCTCACTGTATCCTTACTGTGGACAAGTGCGGGGTGTAGCAAGATGGCGGCGACGGAACATCACTTCCGTTTTAGATTCTTACGGGTCACCTAATCAGACGAAACACCAGCAGGAAGGCGTGTTTAGCTGAGAAACCCCCTCCCATCCACCTCCTGATGAAAGAAAAAAGGTTCCTGTGATGTCTGACTTCATTATGGCCTAGGCCAGAAACCAGGAAGCAACTGAATAAACTTAAAAAAAAAAAAAGTTAAACAAGTACATATAATACTTTTCTATTTATTTACTAATGCTAGCAGCATAAGGATTAAAAAAAGTCAATCTTGATTGAGAGAGTTTGCTTCAACTTTAAAGGTTTAGTCCATCCTAAGTTGATATTTTAGTTTTGAAGAGAACTGAAAACCTCTTCAAATTGGCACCATGGCAGAGTTTCAAGTTTCAGGTAATATCTACAAAGTGTAACTCCAAAAGTGAAGAGCTCCTGTCATAGAAATGATAATTGTCCTCAAAGTGTTACAAAACCCACAGCAGTAAAATCAGTCTGTATATGCAGTTAAGCATGCTTGTTATACTTACTGTGGAACATAAGGTATTAAATCGGTTGCATTGTGTATAAAGGGTGTTTGATCCTGTCTTTCTGATCCTCCTCTTCTTCCACTGTCTCCAAAAAATAACCTGATATTTACAGAGCCAGGGGACGTGCTGCACATGCTTAGTTTGGTTTGTATTGCTAGAGAGTTTTTCTTTTTTTTCTTTTTCTAGGGTGCATGTGATCAGCACAGGGCCAATCAGCACTGTTCAGTCATTTCCAAACAGAGGATCAGGGGAGAATGAAAACTCTGACTACAAGCTTTACTAGGAACTGATAGAAGTCACAAGACTGCTACAGTTGTGCTCATAAGTTTACATACCCTGGCAGAATTTATGATTTCTTGGCCATTTTTCTGAGAATATGAATGATAACACAAAAACATTCTTTCACTCATGGTTAGTGATTGGATGAAGCCATTTATTATCAATCAACTGTATTTACTCTTTTTAAATCATAATGACAACAGAAACTACCCAAATGACCCTGCGGAAAATTGTTTGGGATGCAAAGAAAAACCCACAAATAACTTCAGGTGAAATACAGGACTCTCTGAAAACATGCGCTCCTCTTCCCGTCCTCTCCGCGCACCGCCATTCTAACTGTGGGCGCCTGGCTGTGGCTTCACAGCCGGGCGCGCACTGTGAATGCACAAGCCGTGTGCTGTGAATGGCCGGGCAATCTTCTGGAACACGTGATGTGTCCCAGAAGATTGCAGGGAGAGGTGATCTTCCTTTTGGCGCTACGGTGCCAGGGAAGCAAGTGGGAGCTGGATGCCTCTAAAAACAGGGTACCCGCTCCCCCCCAAAAAAATGACATGCCAAATGTGGCATTTCAGGGGGTCACCAGCACTTAAAACCGAAGTTCCATTTTTGGGTGGAAGAACTGGGGTATGTAAACTTTTGATCAGGGTCATTTGGGTAGTTTCTGTGCTCATTATGATTTAAAAAGAGTAAACACAGTTCATTGTGTAGCACTGACCCCCGAAGGAGCGGCTGGTTTTGTTGGGCTTACCGTTACCTTTTCCACCTCGTGCTCGTCTAGGGGTTTCCTTAGGTTGATGGCCCAATAAACGATACATACAATAGATGTAGAGACTGACACTTGAATCCCTTTAGGAATTTTTATTTGCAAAAACTCTGAACAGAACACAGTCTCTCAGTAAGGAATAGAGGGTATGGGTAGTAAAGCTCAGGTACTCTTGGAACTGCTGACACTGGAAATGTCTCTCTCTAGGTGGTCCCGGGAATAGCCATTCACAACTGTATATTTCAACTATCGGATAAATCTCTTTTTTTTGGTGAATTTAGCAACTGACAGGTGGTTTAAAGTGGGAGTCTGCCGGGAGTCCGCCGTTTTTTTTTAAAAAAGCCAGCAGCTACAAATACTGCAGCTGCTGACTTTTAAAATAGTGACACTTACCCGCCCAGCGCGCCCGCGATGTCGGCACCCGAAGCCGATCTCTCGATCATCTCTCGGGTGCTGCCGCCGCCATCTTGGGTATGGGAATCAGGAAGTGGAGCCTTTCGGCTTCATTTCCCGGTTCCCTACTGCGCATGCGTGAGTCACGCTGCGCAATAAGGATGGTCCCCGCTGTCTCTGGGATCCGTGTGTTTCCCAGGAGGCAGCGGGGGACTTTCGGAAAGGGCCGTAGATTCTGTGGAAAGGGGTGTACCTTCTGCAGAATCTACGCCGGAAGTGGGTGCAGATACCTGTACTGTACAGGTGCCTGCACCCCCCTGAATGGTGCCAATTCTGGCGCCGGAGGGGGGAGGATTCCAATGAGCGGAAGGTCCACTTTAGGGTGGACCTCCGCTTTAAGTTTAGCAAAGTCTCTGCCACAGACTTGATTGTAGAACTTTAGAATAGAACAGAAAGTCTCTCACAGAAACTTAGTTGTAACTGAAGAATAAAATTAGGAACTAACTCTGTTACGGTACCAGTATCTTGCAGCCGGTCCGGCGATACCGTAAGAATGCGGATTCACTTGGTATCCTTTCAGCTTAGCTTCCAGGCTCTTACCGAGCAGCCAGCCTTGTGCGTGGCCCTCTTCTGAAGAGTCCTCCCCTGGTTGCATTTTCAGTTGCTGGGCCTCTCCAAACCAGAGACGGCACCGGACCACCTTGGAACCCTCCTTCCAGTTACTGTGCCTCGGGCTAGCCAGCCCTGAGACTTGGAAACGGATGGATCCGCACCCCAGGCCATGAGGGCCTCTGGGGGCTGGTCAGGAGGGCCAGGACCAGGGAGTCAGAACATACTTCTGGACCCGAACCTCGAATCACATAACCTCAGCACCTTAAGTACCCTCCCCCGGAATACACAGTGAGACAACGCACCCACTGATTGGCTCCGAGAGAGAGATTGGTACCCAATGCGTCCAACCAGACTGCGTTCCAATGCCTGCCAAAGGTGACACCTACACCCATGACCAGGCAGAACACAATACAGTCCAGCCAAACTGATGCCTAGACCATAATTTACTGAAATTAACCCTAAAACCCAACTATGGTCTTAGGAAAAACTAAATTTATAAAAACATAGCAAGTGCTCTTCAGGAGCCCGGCGCTACAATTGATAATAAATGGCATCAGCCAAACACTACTGATGAGAAAAGGTATTTATCAGTTTATATTTACTAAAATAATTGTATTTCCATGTTCTGTGTACTGTGGGAGACCAGATATATGCAGGTTCTGGGTTTAGTAACACTTTAAGCAGTACCTTAAAAGATTAACTTTTTTTTTTTTTTACACTAAATTACTCCTGAAAAAAACAGAAGTGCACTTCCTGGTATGTGAGTGTACCTAGGCACGCCTGTACCTACAGCCTCAGAGCTGTATATCTGCAGTTTGATATCTCGGACACTGCTGACTCTAACTGCACATTTCAGAAGATTTATAGTACGTTTTGGTGAGGTCGGTACTGTGCTGTTCACTGATCTCTTTGCTGGAGGCTCTGACATTTGACGATGGCTTTACCAGAAAGGCCAAAACCATCAGCGGACACAAGCACCCCCCCCTCCTTTGTTGTTTATTATTATTTTTTTTTTTTTAAATCTCCCTTTCTTCATTAAATGACCAGTCTAAGCTTTGTTTCTATATAATTCTGTGGGTTGTTCCACACTCCAGCCCCTGTACCCTATGGCCCAGGCACCCTGTTTTAGGCTGGTGGGTCCCTGTTGATCAGCAGTTTATTCTTTAAAAATATATTCCATGTTTCCTAATTCTCGCTGTTTTGTCTTGAGTCTACTTGTATCCCCATGCGTGGAAATGTTGCATTTATATCCTTTTCACATTTCAATAAAAATATTGTACCAGAAAAACAGAGGGTTTTGTTTGCGGATATTTGCAAAAATATGCATAAGCCGCAGTGACCACGCCAAGGGACCTATGTATAAACTGAGGTCCTAACTATAAATTTCCAGTCTCCGTAATAGGAGTACTTAATGTATAAGCCCTTGTACACACGGTCGGACATTCCGACGGAAAATGTCAGATCAGACCATGTTGTCGGATAATCCGACCGTGTGTGGGCTTCATCTGACTTTTTCCGTTGGAATGTCCGACCAACAAAGTTTGAGAGCTGGATATAAAAAGTTTCTGACAACATGTAGAGAATTCCGATCGGACAAAGTGCCACGCATGCTCAGATCAAATTCCTAGACCAAAGTTATTGGCTACTAGCCTGAATGTAGTCCCGTCATACCTAAATAACATCATCACGTTACGAATGATCGGATTTTCCGACAACTTTGTCCGACTGTGTGTATGCAACACCAGTTTCGGACAAAATCCGTCAGACAAAATCCGACGGCTTTTGTTGTCGGAATGTACGACCGTGTGTACAAGGGCTAATAATGGATAGATTATCTATCCTTAATCTATCCATGCTTATATGTAATTCTACTATGGAGGCTCTGGAAATTTAGAGTTAGGACCGCAGTATATACAGAGGTCCCTTGGCATGGGCACTGCGGCTTATGCATATATTTGCAATTATGCGCAAACAAAACCCCTCTGTTTTTAACATATACTGTTAGGGCCAATTTGGTTGTTTTGCAGGCTGGCTGATAAGTGTGCTGGGAAATCTTTTGTTTGTGATGTGCATTGCCCTTCCATGTGCACCTTGCTGCAAAAGGCAGTAATAGGTTGGCGTGGTTGCCACTTTTTTGTCCTCTCTAAATGGTGCTGCCAGCCATGGTTGCATGCTTTCCTCCTCTATATACAGTATATGATAAAGCAGAGGAACCCCTCACAGCCCATAAAAGTCGGGGAGAAGAGGAGAGTGTCAGAGGTAAGATAAGTAGAATTACTTCCTCTTCTATATCCACCCAGACAATGAGTGCCCGTTCACACTACCGCGACTTGTCAGGCGACTTAGCCGCCTGACAAGTCGCGCTCCGTTCTGTACTATGGAACCGTTCTAATAGGAGCGACTCAAGTCGCTCCGACTTAGAAAAAGGTTCCTGTAGTATTTTCGGGGCGACTTCAGGCGACTTGCATTGACTTCTATACAGAAGTCATTTTGCAAGTCGCCGCTGAAGTCGTGTGCAGGTCGCGTCTGTGAGTCGCGCTGCAAGTCGCGTCGCCCCTGTGTGAACGGGCACTTAAGCTTTTCAGTGTGGGAGGCCCTCTTGCAAGTGTATTTTATTTTTCCCGGAATTATTCTTTATTGCACATGTAGCACTGTCCCCATAGGGCTTGCTAAATGTTGACTTCAAAAGGTCTCTCTCTGGTTAGCAGATGGTTGCTAATAGTTCCCACTTAGTTGCCAAGGGTTCCCACTAAGTTGCTGAGGGATTCCACTTGGTTGCTGAGGGATTCCTACTTTGTTGCTAGGGGTCCCTTCTTGGTTGCTAGGGATTCCCGCTTGTCCCACCCTTACTCCCTTTTTCTTGTTACTCAGTAACCAGTCCATTATGTTTTTTTACTTTATTTTGGAGCTTGGATGGGAGAAGGGATGAGTGGGATACTCCAACTGGAACTATTCACAAAGGATAAGGACAACTCTCACTTGACCTCACCAGATTGGTAGTAGAAGCAGTCTCACTGCTTTGACCATACAGCCACATGTATAGAAGGGTTAAGTCTTCTTGCTTTCAATAGCAGCAAACTTGAAGCAATAAATTATCTTCAGGACACTCTCTAGCATACCCTTTACTGACACCTGTCCACTGACTATTCTAGCTAAAGGGGGTCGACCCTCCCTCAACAGGCCCCAAAGACACAGATCTGTACACATAGTAGGCAGAATTAGATCCTTCCTGGTGTCTCCCTTCCAGTCAGCTCTACAGGACCTCTGAGTTCAGCTTCTCCCTCTCTCTCTCTCCAGGCCCCTGGGTTGACCACCCAGGGCCACATGGCCTCCTTTTCCCTCCTAGATTCTGTTTCCCGGCTCAACTAACTCTGAGCACATGCACTCTGGCTTTATATACAGTATTGCAACATGCAATGCAGCACTCTTCCTCTGCCAACTGCGAGGGCTGTAACAAAGGGCTGTAACAAAGCACTCACTTGTCAGGTCCCCTCCCACTGTACAATATGCCTCCCTACTAGACCAACGAGAGACAGTCAGAACAAGCTGAGCTGCACCTGAGTACAGTGAGCAGACCTAACCAATAGATCCTTCTCCTTGGTAGGCAGAAAGCCCTCTTTAGTTTTACCTGACCATCTTCCTTGTAAGCAGAAAGATCAAAAACTAGTACCTACCTAGGAGGGTGCTACACACAATACAACAAAATGTTGTATATGTGTGCTGTCAATTATTTTCAATAGCACCCCATTGCGCAGACAAGGCTAAGAACAGTGAACCTGCCTGTCATTCTCTGCCTTTTCTACAATGGAAAATAATAATTATGTAGGTGAAATGTTGGGCCCATTGGTGCATTTTAGAAACCCTTTTCAAAGGGAATAGGCAAAGCGCCAATATACTTGCGCAAAAGCAAATATAAGTGCAAAAGGACCATATAGGAAATCTATACGGTGAGAAATAGTTGCTGCCTTTGCTAATCCCCTTCTGAAAATTATAGATACATTGCGGCTGATCCACCAATTTTTACAAGGCAGTAATCCAGAACAAGCATGCAGATTAGGACAAATAGGCCTCGTTCACACCATACGTGCAAAAAAACTGATGGAAATGACATGCAGATTTCACTTGTACATAAAAACAGATGTAAACTAGTGTCTCTGTGTCTCAATGTTTTTTATACACATTGCAGATTCCTGCGCAGAAAAAAATCTGCACATGATACCAGTGTTGTGGTGGCGTGAACAGGGCACATGGAGAACAATTGTTTTCGATGTGCCCTTGCAGATCGCATGCAAAAAAACTCTGCAAATGAACAAGGTCTTAGAGTGAAGTACAGTGAGGGAAAAAAGTATTTGATCCCCTGCTGATTTTGTACGTTTGCCCACTAACTGCCCACCAACTATGAAATAATCAGTCTATAATTTTAATGGTAGGTTTATTTTAACAGTGAAAGACAGAATAACAACAAAAATATCCAGAAAAACGCATTTCAAAAAGTTATAAATTGATTTGCATTTTAATGAGTGAAATAAGTATTTGATCTCCTATCAATCAGCAAGATTTCTGGCTCCCAGGTGTCTTCTATATAGGTAACTAGCTGAGATTAGGAGCACTCTCTTAAAGGGAGTGCTCCTAATCTCAGCTTGTTACTTGTATAAGACACCCATCCACAGAAGCAATCAAGCAGATTCCAATCTCTCCACAATGGCCAAGACCAAAGAGCTGTCCAAGGATGTCAGAGACAAGATTGTAGACCTACGCAGAGCTGGAATAGGCTATAAGACCATCGCCAAGCAGCTTGGTGAGAGGGTGACAACAGTTGGTGCGATTATTCGCAAATGGAAGAAACACAAAATAACTGTCAATCTCCCTTGGTCTGGGGCTTCATGCAAGATCTCACCTCATGGAGTTTCAATTATCATGAGAACAGTGAGGAATGAGCCCAGAACTACACAGGAGAATCTTGTAAATGATCTCAAAGCAGCTGGGACCATTGTCACCAAGAAAACAATTGGTAACACACTACGCTGTGAAGGACTGAAATCCTGCAGCGCCCACAAGGCCCCCCTGCTCAAGAAAGCACATGTACAGGCCCATCTGAAGTTTGCTAATGAACATCTGAATGGTTCAGAGGAAAACTGAGTGAAAGTGTTGTGGTCACATGAGACCAAAATCAAGCTCTTTGGCATCAACTCAACTCGCCGTGTTTGGAGAATTAGGAATGCTGCCTGTGACCCCAAGAACACCATCCCCACCATCAAACATGGAGGTGAAAACATTATGCTTTGAGGGCGTTTTTCTGCTAAGGGGAAAGGACAACTTCACTGCATCAACACCAGGGCATTACAAATGGGTCATAGATGGATATTCTAGCATGACAATGACCCAAAAAAACACTGCCAAGGCAACGAAGGAGTGGCTCAAGAAGAAGCAAATTAAGGTCCTGCAGTCGCCTAACCAGTTCCCAGACCTTAAACCCATGGAAAATATGTGGAGGGAGCTGAAGTTACTAAACGTCAGCCTCGAAACCTCAATGACTTGAAGTGGATCTGCAAAGAGGAGTGGGACAAAATCCCTCCTGAGATGTGTGCAAACCTGGTAACCAACTACAAGAAATGTCTGACCTCTGTGATTGCCAACAAGGGTTTTGCCACCAAGTACTGTCATGTTTTGCGAAGGGATCAAATACTTATTTCACTCATTAAAATGCAAATCAATTTATAACTTTTTTGAAATGCGTTTTCTGGATATTTTTGCTCTGCATCTCACTGTTAAAATAAACCGACCATTAAAATTATAGACTGATCATTTCTTTGTCAGTGGGCAAATGTACAAAATCAGCAGGGGATCAAATACTTTCTCCCCTCACTGTAATAACTCCTTAACAGCATAGTTATCCTGAGTGAGTGCTAAAGCCCCTGGATCACCATGTTAGCCAGGCAGCTAGCATTTTTAGAATAAACAGTTTACAATGGGCATTTCCATATTCTATTCCATAATAAAAACCCTTAAACAGACTGACATGAGACTTGTTAACGCAGCCAGCTGCTAGCAGTTAAAGTTTGTTTTGTACAAAATGTGCACTGGCTGTCTGACAACTTTTTTAGCACATTTATCTGTATTCTGTATCAGGGTAAGCTGTGCATGAGCACTTTACAATAACCCAATCATGCATTGTTAAACATTAAGCGGCGGCAGGTACGTGTTCATACTGTGTTCCCTTGGAAACATTTGTTAATAGTAAAATCTGGGCTTAACAACTGTTTTCTGAAAAATGTTCAGCGTCTGTTTATCCCACAATCACCCTTTGCAGTTCTGGCTTACAGTTCTGTCTGGTCCCATGAAATTGACTGCAGATTAAAGAACCGCTCAGTGTTATGACACCATATTGATCGCAATAAATTCACTGGAGACGCAATACTAAAGTGAGCCAGCTGCAATAAATTAGCATTTCTAACGTAAAAATCCCAAAACACTAGATGCAGTATAAACACAACTACTTCAGCCTATTAGGGCCTCATTTACACAGGATTTCAATGCCAGCCACGAAAAGAATTCATCGCATTTCTGTGGCTGGATGAACAGCTGGATGTGGACATACCAATGCCAGGCTGATGGGGGCACAGCTGTCCGCCTGTGTATGAAGATAATTCACATGGATTGATTACCTGTGATTAGGGACAAGTGATCATCCCTGGACACAAATAGCTTTCTTCAAGGGGCAATCATTTGTCCCAAATCACAGGTTATTGCTCCATGTGTGATTAAGGCCAGGTTTACACTGGCGTGACACGACACTCATCCTACTTTGGATCCAACTTTGCCCTATGACTTGAAGTCAGAGACGCGTCCGACTTCAATGAATGGGGATCCGACTTGGATCCCCACCAATACCAGGCAGTGTGTTTGGTACGAATCTTGAGGGGGAACTCCGCGTCAAATTTTAAATAAAAAAACGGCATGGTTTCCCCCTCCAGGGGCATACCAGGCCCTTCAGTCTGATATGGATTGTAGCACTGACCCCCAAAGGAGCTGCTGGTTTTATTTGGGCTTACCGTTACCTCTCTTGGGTTGCTTCTCCATCTTGGGGTTCCCGTGGTAGATGGCCCAAAGAATGTGGAAACTGACACTGAATCCTCTTTTAGGTTATTTATTTAGAACAAAACAAAGTCTCTAAATAGAGGGTTGGGAGTGAGTTCAGGCACTTAGATTGCAAAATGGAAGTCTTTAGAGAAAATTCAGAGAATAAAAACTGTTTCACAACTGGATTTAACAACCCTCGGATAGACCTCTCTCACTAGGCCTAACAGCCGGTAGGGTGCTCAACAAAGTCTCTGCCACAGACTTGTGAGATACACTTGAGTGTTACTGAGGGATGTGGATACATTTAAAGAACTGACATACGGTACCAGGTTCTCTCAGCCGATCCGGCGATACCATATGAGCATTGATCCAGGTTGCGTCCTTCAATTAAGCCTCCAGGCTCCTTCAGAGAAACCAGCCTTGCGCACGGTCTTCTCCTGAAAGAGTCCCCCTGGGGTTCTTCATTTGAACAGGCAGCCCAGCCGGTCAGGAAAGGGGTTGGGAACGAGCGAGCACCCCCTCCTGAACCGTAACCAGGCCACATGCACTCAACATGGGGAGGTGGGTGTTTTGGGGCAGGGGGGCGCACTGCGGTCCCCCCACCCCAAAGCACCTTGCCCCCATGTTGATTAGGATAAGGGCCTCTTCCCGACAACCCTGGCCCTTGGCCGCTTATTGGAATCTTGGAGCCCCCTTTATTAAGGGGGCCCCCAGATCCCTGCCCCTCGCTCTATGTGAATGAGTATGGGGTACATCATACCCCTACCCATTCACCTGGGGGGAAAAAAGTGTCAATAAAAAAAACACACTAGACTGGTTTTTAAAGTAATTTATTTGGCAGCTCCGGGGGGTCTATTCTGACTTGGGGGGTCTCTTCCGACTTCTCCACTCTCTCCGGCCTCTTCTCCCGGTGTCCGGTTCTTCTCCCGCTCTTTGTTGTCTTCTGCCGGGCTCCTCTGCTATCTTATGCTCTTTTGCCTGCTCTTTTGCTAGCGCTGGCCCGCTCTTCTCGGTCATCTTCTTCCGATGTTGACACGGCGCTCTCTCCCGCTGTAATGCCCTGTGCGCGGTGCGCAACGACTTATATAGGCATGGGGTGTGGTCACCGGGTGATGTCATCTGGTGACCCCACCCCTTATGACGTCACCACCCCACCATGCCCTGCGTGGTGACGTCATAAGGGGCGAGTCGTCGTATGACATCACCTGGTGACCACGCCCCATGCCTATATAAGTTGTTGCGCACCGCGCACGCGGCATTACGGGAAGGAGGTGGGGGGCACCAGAAGCAAAATATGTTGAAATGGGTGAAGGTTAAAAAAATATCAAGTGGATTTTTAAAGTGCATGTAAAGCCAAAATATGTTATTTAATAAGTAGGGAAGGGTTAATGATTCTGCCAGGTTATTTTGAGCTATCTGGGTGTCATTGGGGAAATTTCCCTTCACTTCCTGTCACAGAGATGCAGGGGTGGACTGACCATTGGGCCACTCTGGCAGGGCCCCATCAGGGTTGCCAGCCTTAGTAAAACCAGGGAAAGTATGTAAAAATCTGTGTTTTTTTTTACATCTGTCTCTGAAATGTCCCTTAGATTATAGCTACCCCACCTCTCCAGTACCTTCTCAGCCAATAGAAAAATGTCTGTGTATACTGTGTAATTGTATACTGTGTGTGTTTGTATATACTGTGTGGCCCCATAATGTCTGATTGCCTGGGGGCCCCATAATCTCCTATTGCCCGGGGGGCCCCATGAGTTGTCAGTCCGCCCCTGCAGAGATGCAATATGAAGTTAGAAGAAATATCTTAATGTGAGGGGAATTTCCCTAAGGGCTTGTTCAAATGAGCAGTCAGAGGGTGGTAAAATAAGGTAGTTTAGCCATATATCTACCCACTTCCCCACCAACTGCCTCCCTTTCTCCCAAAACAAGGACATGCAGACACTCAAGGCTGCACACATGCTGCGGCCACAACACCTTGCAAATAGTAAACAGCATGATGCTTTCCCACCATTGAACATGACCTGTTTAAGAGAATGGGCCTTGCAGCAACCACCCTGCACAAAAAAAAAATCTATGTATTTATGGCCAGCTTTAGTAGCTGATATCAGTATTCAGTATATCAGTATTCTGTAATCTCCGTCATAGCAGGGAGGGCCAGCACTGGGAGCCAACGAGGCTCTGCTGTAATACACATGTGCTGCCCACAGAAAAGGAAAATAAACAGAGAAATGACTCATCATTTCACTGCTGCTCTTTAATTGTCCAATCAGCAGGCTGGATGATTTGTACTTGAGTTGCTGCAACAGAGGAGGTGCAGCAGGAGTGACCGAATCACTTGGCAGATACAACAATTCCTATATAAGTATTTCAAATGTGTATATAGCAGTCTGCCAATGGATCATCTTTAATAGGCAGAATACTTTGGCACTAGACATGGGCCCTGGGCAATTGTAAGATATACAGCAGGGATATGCAATTAGTGGACCTCCAGCTGTTGCAGAACTACAAGTACCATCATGCCTCTGCCTCTTGGTGTCATGCTTGTGGCTGTCAGAGTCTTGCAATGCCTCATGGGACTTGTAGTTCTGCAACAGCTGGAGGTCCGCTAATTGCATATCCCTGATATACAGGAACTAGGCCCAATGATGTCACTGGTATTGCTTTCTATATATGCTGCCACAGCGTTAGAACTAGGCAACAAATATTTATATTTGCCAAAAAGATTAAGCTTAACACCGCACATGTAAGTGGTCATGTGGCCATAAATGCCACGCTAAATTAGAACATAGTAAAATAATTTCCTTGTGCTATAATCTGCAAGCATTTACTAACATCAGCTTGGGATTCCTTTTCCTGTAAAATGTCGTACGTATTCCCATAGGCAATGGTAAATTGATTCTAATGACATGGATAAAGAACAAGGTTAAAATGTTCCAACATAAGAGAAAAAAGTGCTGTACTTGTGGGAGTATGGATGGCTCACAGTACTCCATTATATGCGCCTCACCCATCATCTAATGTACTACAGAAAGGCAGCTGCAACATATCAACAGCAGAATGTTTATATTCTGTATACATCGGAGCTCAACTGTTGTGACTACAATTGTAGAACTGCAATAATCACTTTTCTTGGCCCTGTTCCTCACCCTTCAAGTGATATGACTTTCTTCTGGTAACTTACTTCTGCACGTTTTTCCATTGCGGTTCAGAGCGTAGCCTTTCCGACATTTACATATGAAGGAGCTGTCCGTAGTCACACATTCATGTTCACATCCGTGGTTGCCTCGTGCACAGTAGTCAATCTCTGGAATAAGAACACATAAAGAACATGTAAGCCCCAACTGGGTGACGTTTAGTTTCCTAAACATCTATGTATCACAATCAGTTCCTTGATGCCATTGTTTATTTATTTTTTTAGGTTGGTTTTCATTTTTTCCTGCTCTTTGTTGCATCTCCTGCAGCCACTACAAAGCCCTTTCTTGCCTGCACACATGCAATGGCATTCCTCAGGGTGGGTTTCCTGATGGTGGCAACATTTGGTGAACCTGCCTGATGTGCATTGAATATGGCCACTTGTGGTCTTCAAGGTCCTGTGCTGGGACCAGAGATGGGGGAACTTATTACCGTGTGTGCCTATAGACAGAGAACCCGTTAGAGTCTGAATGCTGGTGATTGAGCCTTGTAAGGACCCAATTATGAGGATCCATCTACTGGGGACCAAATATTTGAGGACGGCAGACTGCCAAACACTCTGGATGAGATGTGCTGTATTTCAGGATTAAATAGTGATATAAAGAATGCAGCACAACCCTCCAGTAAAATCCTAACAGGTGCAAAATATACAGGGAGCTGTGATCAGTGACAGTGTCACTAGGCAGAATGGGGAAATGCTTTTTTACATCAGCATTTCCCTGTTCTTCCGTGAGACGATCACGGGTATCCCCACTGACATCGAGTCCACGGGACCCGCGATCCTACTCACAGAGCTTGCAGCGGGTGCCCATTTGCGCAGGCGTGCCATTCTGTCAATTTATATCTACATGCAGCGGTCGGGAACTGGTTAAGGTACAAAATGTCCAGGCTTTAGAACCACTTTAAAGTGGTAGTAAACTCAGACAATGTAATTACAAAATCACAATATATAACTTAATTCAGGTGTTTTCAATCAAAGTTCCATATATAGTATGCCAAAAAAAACTTCTTACTTGTTATAATAAAGGTTTTTGTGAACGCTCCTGCTTGTACTTTGCGCCGCCATTACTACTGCTGTCTTCCGTGATTATACAGTAATATATTTCCGTCCTCAGTATGTAGCTCTGGCTATAATCCCGCGGGTGCGCATTATTCCCTGAAGCCAAACCTCGTTTCCTCTCCACAACCCCTCTGACATACAGAGTCACATGGAGTCAAGGCTCAGCTGCTCAATGGGAGCATCGCGGGATGTCGGGGCTGAGGTCGACACTAAGAAACGACGCAGCCCTGGCATAGACCCTGCATTTTTCCGGCAGGGTCTATGCTTGCCGGAAAATTCCGACATACGGCGCATGCGCGGGTGATGTCATAAGAAAGAAAAATACAGATTACTCGGGTAAGGGAATATTCATCTAGCACAATAAATTTCATAGCCTGCAATTGTCCATATACAGAAAAATAGAATGATGGGTTTACTACCGCTTTAAGCACAAGAATTATCAAAGAAGAATTTGCAAAGATAAAACTTGGGACATAAGATATTTATCTTTTTTTGGTTTTCACACTAAAAATAAAACAATTATATGAAGAACAGAGCTTACTTGTACACTTTTTTTTGTCTGGATTGAGGGTAAAACCTTGCCGACATCTGCAGTAATATGAATCGTCTGTATTAACACACTCGTGTTGACATCCATGATCAGCCAAGGCGCAGTAATCTGGTCCTGGGAAAAACGGACATGTATATATCAGGGATATACTGGCCGTAGGGCATATGTAGATATATTGTTACTAGTCATACTCAACAAAAATCAATAGGGCATATGCCAGCATTACCAAATCACATTACACGTTTCATTAAGAAAATACATACGGTAATTGCTTTCTCATAAAAATGCTACTTTGAGCTCCATCACAGCACCTACAGCCTAGACTCAGATAACACAGCCTCAAGCTACCATGTACATTGCGGATAAATAGTTGCCCCCCCAGACCTGTATCAGTCGGATCAGTATGCGGATAGACTGGTGCAAGACAGACAGGATCGGCTTGTCAGGCTCTAGTAGGCTTCAACAAAATGGTGGCCGTCTGCACATAGACACCGACACCCTGTTATATGACTTTGAAAAGGCAGAGTAAAAGATGGCTTCAGCTCCTACTCTCCACCTGTAGAGAACTCCTTATGCCGCGTACACACGGTCAAACTGTATGACGTACTTAGTCTGGCGGAAAAGTACGCCAGACTGTCCGTCGGAATTTCCGAACGGGCTACTTGCCCACACACGGCACTTTTTGAGCGGACTAATACGGCGTACTAAGTCCGCCGTACTATCCGCCCTACTTTTGAAATGAACGGACTCGCCCACACACGCAGAGGAAAGTCCGCTCATTTCGAGCGCGTCTCCAGGTAGGCGGGGCCCGCGAAGGAGACGTCGCTGGCCCCGCCGCCTGGTATGGACTTAAAGGGGAACCCCAACGCCGAAAAAAATCGGCGTGGGGGTCCCCCCCAAGTCGACAACAGACCCTTGTCCGAGCACGCTACCCGGCCGGCCAGGAAAGGGGGGCGAGCGAGCGCCCCCCCCTCCTGAGCCGTACCAGGCCGCGTGCCCTCAACATGGGGGGGTGCCTTGGGGAAGGGGGGGGCACGCGGCCCCCCCACCCCAAAGCACCTTGTCCCCATGTTGATGAGGACAAGGGCCTCTTCCCGACAACCCTGGCCGTTGGTTGTCGGGGTCTGCGGGCGGGGGGCTTATCGGAATCCGGGAGCCCCCTTTAATAAGGGGGCCCCCGGATACCGGCCCCCCACCCTATGTGAATGAGTATGGGGTACAATGTACCCCTACCCATTCAGCTGTAAAATAAAAGTACAAAAAAACACAACACACGAGATAAAATACTTTATTGCACAGCTCCGGGGGTCTTCCATCTTCGGGGGTCTTCTCGCCGGACTCCTCCGCTATCTTCTTGTAGCTCTTTTGCTAGCGGAGGAGTCCGGCTTTCTTCCTCGCTGCCGGCCTCTTCTCCGGACTTCGGGGGTCTTGTCCCCCTCTTCGGTTCTTCTGCCGGGCCACCGCGCCTTCTTATAGCTCTTTTACAGGCGGTGGCCCGGTCTTCTGTCGCCGCCGCCGCCTTCCGTTCTTCTTCTTCTTCTTATTCTTCTTCTTTTCCTTCTTCTCCAGGAGATGTTGACTCGACGATCTCTCCGGCCACAATGCCAGGGCCGCGCTGCGCGGCCACTTATATAGGGACAAGGGGCGGTGTCACATGGCTTTATGTCACATGGGTTGGTCACATGGGTTGATGTCACATGGGGACTATGACATCGTAAGGGGGCGGGGTCACCATGTGACACCAACCCATGTGACATAAATCCATGTGACACCGCCCCTTGTCCCTATATAAGTGGCCGCGCAGCGCGGCCCTGGCATTTTGGCCGGAGAGATCGTCGACTCAACATCTCCTGGAGAAGAAGAAGAAGAAGAAGAAGAACGGAAGGCGGCGGTGGCGACAGAAGACCGGGCCACCGCCTGTAAAAGAGCTATAAGAAGGCGCGGTGGCCCGGCAGAAGAACCGAAGAGGGGGACAAGACCCCCGAAGTCGGGAGAAGAGGCCGGCGGTGAGGAAGAAAGCCGGACTCCTCCACTAGCAAAAGAGCTACAAGAAGATAGCGGAGGAGTCCGGCGAGAAGACCCCCGAAGACGGAAGACCCCCGGAGCTGTGCAATAAAGTATTTTATCTCGTGTGTTGTGTTTTTTTTTGTACTTTTATTTTACAGGTGAATGGGTAGGGGTACATTGTACCCCATACTCATTCACATAGGGTGGGGGGCCGGTATCCGGGGGCCCCCTTATTAAAGGGGGCTCCCGGATTCCGATAAGCCCCCCGCCCGCAGACCCCGACAACCAACGGCCAGGGTTGTCGGGAAGAGGCCCTTGTCCTCATCAACATGGGGACAAGGTGCTTTGGGGTGGGGGGGCCGCGCGGCCCCCCCCTTCCCCAAGGCACCCCCCCATGTTGAGGGCACGCGGCCTGGTACGGCTCAGGAGGGGGGGCGCTTGCTCGCCCCCCTTTCCTGGCCGGCCGGGTAGCGTGCTCGGACAAGGGTCTGTTGTGGACTTGGGGGGGACCCCCACGCCGATTTTTTTCAGCGTTGGGGTTCCCCTTTGAGTCCATACCAGGCGGCGGGGCCAGCGACGTCTCCTTCGCGGGCCCCGCCTACCTGGATACCCGCTCGAAATGAGCGGACTCTTCTCCGGGCGGGAAAAGTCCGCTCATTTCAAAAGTACGGCGGACTGGCATACACACGGCCGGATTGTCCGCCGAAATGCGAGTACGACGGACAGAATTTCGAAAAAAAACGAAATTCTTAGTTGGTCGGACTGCACGCTGAAAAAGTCCGCTGAAGCCCACACACGAGCGGACTGTCCGCTGAAATGTGTTTCGGCGGACTAAGTACGCCATACAGTCCGCCCGTGTGTACGCAGCATCAGACTCATTTTGCCCTTCTGGGTCTTAATCATAGATGCCTCTACTATTAAGCCCCAAAAAGTTCAAAACGCATCTGAGTTTCACCCTTTTTTCCCAGTGAATGTTTTTCCTGTGATTGTTGTCGCAACAAAACTCTGCTTATTTACAAACTCTGTGCTTGTCTGGTAGGTGGTGTCTATCTCACAAATTGTTAAAGTGTAGTGGCCTGTAAGGAAAGTGCTGCCTACCAAGGCAGGCACAGAGTTTGTAGACAGTACAACGCTACAGAGACGGTGACGGTAATAGCTATCATGCTGGTGCTCAGCGAGAAGAAGGCAACGATCAGTGTCAGCACATAGGGCCTAAGGGAATTGTTAGGCAGGAGGTGTGGTGTTTTTATGTGGATGGGGTGCTGCATTCTTTATCCCCTGCATTTGATACTTAGTGGAGCCATACTTCACTTCTACATTGATTGCAGCCTTCCCGCCTCACAAATCTCTGGCCAGAACTCTCTCCTTGGTGAGGGTGTTGCTTCCACCCCCAAGCCCACCTCTATGTGTTTTCTCTTGACAGGAATCAGCTCGTTATAAAGTTCTATGCCTTCTCTGGTAAGTACAAAGTGAGCAGTTCTCTCCATCCTCCCAGTGCAATCTTTACTAAAACAAAACAGATGGAAACCATAACCTGTCTTAGGGTATGGAGGCACACTGTCCACCAGTGTTAGTGGACATACTCTCCATTGTCCACCAGTAAAAGTGGACATACTCTCCATTAGTGTAAGGGGTTACACTGAATGCCAGGATAAGGGGGCACATTGACCACCAGTGTATAGGGCAACACTGACCACCAGTGTAAGGAAGCAGAATCTCACCACCAGAGTAAGGGGACATACTCTCCACCAGTGTAAAGGGGTACATTGACCAACAGTGTAAGGAAGCAGAATCTCACCACCAGTGTAAAGGGGTACACTGACCACCAGTCTAAGGTGGCACACTGACCACCAGTGTAAGGGGGCACACTGTCCAGCAGTGCTTACTAACTGCTAGTGTAATGGGACACACCATCCACCAGTATAGAGCACACTTTCCACCACTGCTCACTAACCACTAGTGTAAGGGAGCACACTGTCCACCCATTGAAGAGGGCAGAAACTGACCACCAATATAAGGGGGGGGGGGGGGGTCACACTGACCACCAGTGCAATAAGACAAACTGTCAGATTTGTATTTCTGTTGGTGTCCCTGTTGCACATTTCCCTTAATTGTCTATTTTGTGAAGCTGTTGCCAGCAGGACTAGAAGTGAGATAAATCTCTCCAACTCAACACATGATAACAGTAAAAACCTAACGAGAGTTAAAAGTATTCAAAGATAGCAAAGGGCCTTTGGCTTAGAAAAAACTTTAATACACATAGATAACACAATTTGAAATAAAATAAATAAAAAGTTAGTAAAAAGGCAACATACAGTAAGTGCATAAAACACTTCACTGCCCGAAGCCAGTGATGTTTGAAATTGCAGGAGCAAATACATGAAACCAGGGACTAGTCCTGGAAACAGAAGTGAGAAGATAACTAGAGGTTTCTATATGTGCCTGGGGTTCTTAAACCACTTTTTATGTATCCCACATGGAGAGATCCCTGTCTCTTGTAGAAGTCGTGTTGGCTTCTCTAGAAGTCTGTCTCTCAGATACTTATGCTATGTACACACGATCAAACATTCCGACAACAAAACCGTGGATTTTTTTCCCGAAGGTTGTTGGCTCAAACTTGTCTTGCATACACACGGTCACACAAATGTTGTCGGAAATTTCGAAAGTCAAAAACGCAATGATGTACAGTATGACGAGCCAAGAAAAATTAAGTTCAATAGCCAGTGCGGCTCTTCTGCTTGATTCCGAGCATGCGTGGATTTTTGTGCGTCGGAATTGTGTACTCATGCTCAGAATTTCCGACAACAAGTCTTGTTGTCAGAAAATTTGAGAACCTGTTCTCAAACAGTTGTTGTCGGAAATTCTGACAGCAAATGTCCAATTGAGCATACACACGGTCGGAATTTCTGACAACAAGCTCACATCGATGATTTCCCGTCGGAAAATCCGATCGTGAGTATGGCCCATTAGAGTGTAAGCTACTAATAGAGTGAGACTATGCGGGACAGACTCCTATCTACAACTTTGTATCCAACTAGGGGTTAAAATAAAATGTACAATAAATAAATAATTACAAAGCTTAGACTGATAATAAAAACTAAATAAATCATTTGATAGCTGTTGCAGACCATAAAATTATACCCATATGAATCATATAAATAATAAAGGATACTCTGAATAAAAGCCGGCTATGGTCACCATAGAAATAGAATTTGATGTTTTCAAAAAGAGGAAACAAAAGTATGTAACTAGAATCTTTCAGTAGGCCCTAGTTAGGGATACAGTCAAACCAACTTTAACGACTTTAATTTTGTTTTATTTAGCTGTTAAATATAGTATTTATTTGTACATCAATAGATTTACAGTAAAATATATAAAAAATGTTTATACACTGCCAGCCCCTTTAAGGGGGATAACCCAGGCCAGTGCCACCCCCCAACCATATAAAAACAGTAGTGTTGAGCATAATATAAGATGTTGATGACTGTGTATGATTTTATATACTATCAATATTATATATCAATGGGTTATTGATGGGTGGGACAAGTGATGTGGTACTAGGTTATTTCCTTAAAGAGGCAAGCATTGTAGAAACATACATTTTTTTAAAGTATTTTAAATATATTTTAGTACAAATGAAAAAAAAATGTTAATGGCTAAAGTAATCATGATGGTAATTATATGTGGACTTTGATACAATTAAAGTTCTAGTCTAGTTCTAATAGTTAAGGACCCATGCAAAACATAGTTACATAGTAGGTGAGGTTGAAGTCCATCAAGTCCAACCTACGTGTATGATTATGTCAGTATTACATTGTATATCCCTGTATGTTGCGGTCGTTAAGGTGCTTATCTAATCGTTTTTTGACACCATCGATGCTCCCTGCTGAGACCACCACCTGTGGAAGGGAATTCCACATTCTTGCCACTCTTACAGTAAAGAACCCTCTACGCAATTTAAGATTAAACCTATTTTCTTCTAATTTTAGTGCGTGGCCACGAGTCTTATTAAACTCCCTTCCGCAAAAAAGTTTTATCTCTATTGTGGGGTCACCAGTATGGTATTTGTATATTGAAATCATATCCTCTCTCAAGCGTCTCTTCTTCAGAGAGAATAAGTTCAGTTGTCACAACCTTTCTGTATAACTAATATCCTCCAGACCCTTTATTAGCTTTGTTGCCCTTCTTTGTACTCAACTCCATTTCCAGTACATCCTTCCTGAGGACTGGTGCCCAACAGCCTGTTATCGCATGTGGTTTTAAGAGTGCAGCGCCTCATAAGCACACAAAAAAAGAAAACCATCAATAAATATTGCATTAAAGTCCAGGCAATAAAACTGAGATCCCAGTATAAAGTCCAATAAAGTGACAAATGTAATGACACCAGTGTTGATAAATGTGAATAAAGCTCGCCAAGAGCCAGAAAAATATTCCAATAGTGCAGTATTTTAATGTTAAAAAAATGTATACAGCAGATAAAGGACAGTGAATTGATAAATCGATTATCTCCCCGGGGCGGAGATTTTGGTGCTGACGTCACGCTGCTGTTCGATTCCTGGGTCGAGAGCGGATTTTAGATGTGAGTTCATCGATTCACTGTCCTTTATCTGCTGTATACATGTTTTTTAACATTAAAATACTACACTATTGGAATATTTTTCTGGCTATTGGCGAGCTTCATTCATTCGTAGTTGGAGGCTTTCTAAAGGAAAAGTCCTCGGAGTCCATATGCTGCAATGTTCCTTGCTTGATCAACATGCTGTTTGGGGCGTTTATGCTGCTGCAATGGCAGCCACTCGCTTTGGTGAGTTTGCAATTCACTTGTCGGCGGTGGGAGATCACTGAAGCACTCCTAAGAAGAATTGCTGCAAAAACACTGGTGTCATTGCTTTACATTTGTCACTTTATTGAACTTTTTAGTGGGATCTCAGTTTTTTTTGTCTGGACTTTAATGCACCATTTATTGATTTTTTGTTTTGTTTTGTATGCTTATAAGGCACTGTACTCTTATTTTGCACATTTCTGCAAAAGCACAGATATGCTGCTTTTTGGTGTAAGCAGCATTATTAAAAATTATTATTAATATCGTTTCACAGAGCAGATATCACTTTTTATAATACTTCAAAAATAGCATAAGATAGCCTGGCCGCCGCGCACCTCACCTGGCCCAAGTGGTTAGCAGGTAAGAGCAGCCTCAGCTCGATTCACCCAGACCACAACTCCAACTTGTTTCGCCCCGCCCTCAGGGCTTAATCATGGAGATGGGGATCAGGGTCACTGACTGGTGCCAGTATATAAAAAACAGCGTAATAATTTCTTACAATTTTTTTCTGTTTACAAATTTTGTCTTTTTTTAACTTACTTTGGCCAGAGCAACACAGTGTCACCATAGTGACACTGTAATGCTCTGGGAAGGTAATCAGGATTTATTTTTCACACTCTGATTACTTATTACAGTGATGATCACTGTAATAATCAATCTAACACTGTTCAAAGGTTTCATTTATGAAAGCCTGCTTACTATTATGATTATGTGATTGGCCACAGCTATCACATGGTACAGCTGCGCTGTAATTGGCCCCTGTACAATGTGATCACTGTGACCAATCGCATAGATCACAATAGTATATGCAATAAAAGCCAATGTTGACCACTGACATGTAATCGCTCTGATTGGTCACACAGTGGCCTGGTACAATAATCTGTGTTCCACCAGACATAGTGGGTCATAGATCGTGCCGTGGGGGGGAGCCCCTAGGGCACGCACTAAGCGTGTAAATGGCAGGATGTCATATAACCTCCTCCTGAGATAACAGTATTCTCGCCTGGCCATTCTTCTACAATAGGCCAGGCAGGAGGTGATTGAAAAACAGATTAAGAAATAACAATATAATGTCAGCACTATTACAAATTTTAGGCCGGCATTAAAGATCTAACAGAAGAAGGAGGCAGAGAAGAAAAGAGTGCAGTATAAACTGAGGAAGGTGAGATTATGCTTACTGCTACAAGTTTTCTTATCTGGATTCAGGATAAACCCAGGACGACACTGACAGATGTACGAGTCGTTAGCGTTCACACACTCGTGCTGACAGCCATGCGTACCCAAGGCACAATAGTTCACAACTACAAAGAGAAATAAAAGTAACACTTCAGAAACATTAAATTCATGTGAAAGAATTGTAAAATAAAACAGCTAAATAGACAATTAAAATACCTAAATGTGAACTTATATTTTTTCCAAATCTTAGCTCTTTCATGTGAAAGTTGAACTTGGCCTGCCCTGATTCTCCCTATGGCTCCAGAATGCTGCTAATTACATTGAAGGAGATGGGCCAAAGCAAGACCTGCAAGTAACTTTAGATGCTGGTACCACTGAATCTACTAATCATTCTGAAGGTAACCTCAGCTTAAGAACAAATATCTGAATGGCCCAATTCTTATGTCGCGTACAGACGATCTGAATTTCGGCCAGCAAAAGACCGATGAGAGCTTTTCATCGGAAAATGTGACCATGTGTATGCTCCATCGGAATTTAGATGGCCAAATTCCCGCCAGCAAAAATGTGAGAGCATGTTCTCAATTTTTCTGATGGAAAAACTTTAAATCGGAAATTCCGATCGTGTTAATGCAATTCCCGCACACAAAAACTCATGCATGCTCAGATTCAACTACGAGATGGAAGCTATTGGCTATTGAACTTCCTTTTTCTAGTCCCGTCATACGTGTTATACGTCACTGCATTCTTGACAGTGGGAATTTGGCGTGTATGCAAGACAGCTTGAGCGGAATCCCGTCAGAATTTAGTCAGGAAAACCATCAGAGCTTTTTCCGACCAAAATTCCGATCGTGTGTATGCAGCATTAGAGTTTATTACGAGATAAGCAAATATTATCTGTCTATATCTATCTATATTAATACAAGAGCCATGTGTATTCTGACTGGAATTTTGGTGTGCTTTGTGTATTTCTTCCAGATCTGTGCAGCAATCCAGTGTGAAATTTTGCCTCTGTGTAGGAGCTTCCTGTAATAAAGACTGCTCACTGCTGCTCTCTTGCATTGTGCAGGGTGACTGGTCTTGTCTCCGCCCCCTCCGGTAATTTCCGCAGGCAATCTGTAGTGGTTGGGCCTATCTGATCCCTCCCACAGCTCTGCTCTCTGCACAGGCTATGTGGAGTCCAGTAATGATGTCACTGCTACTTTTACAAAGTAATATTTGGCATTATAAAGGCATTTGTTGCACACAAAGTCAATGTATTTCCTTTGTGGCTATTGAGGAATATACTAAAATTAAAATTTTTGTGCCCAAAGTTCAGCTGTAAGATGCGTGATGTAACATGAAGTCTTTTGCCGCCTACACACAATCAGAAAAAGCTCTGATGGTTTTCCCAACGGAACTTCGCTCAAGCTGTTTTGCATACACATGGGCACACCAAATTCCGACCGTCAAAAACACGGTGACGTACAACACGTACGACGGGACTAGAAAAAGGAAGTTCAATAGCCAGTAACCAATATCTTCCGCCACGTAGTTGAGTTTGAGCATGCGTGAGTTTTTGCACGTCAGGATTGCATACACACTAACGCATTTTCGGATAGGAACTTTTTCCGACCGAAAAAATGAGAACATGCTCTCAATCTTTTGCTGGCTGAAATTCGGCCAGCAAAAGTCTGATGGAGAACACACACAATCACATTTTCTGACCAAAAGCACTCATTGGTCTTTTGCTGGCTGAATTTCCGATCGTGTGTACGCGGCATTTGAAGAACAAAAAAGCTCATATTCAGCATAGGCTACAGTTTTTCAACGTGTCCCTTCCTTTGAAAGAAGTTAATGATATGATCAACTTCTACTGAGCAGGGATGGCCAGACACTGATCAAAATCGTTCCCTGCGGAAGTGACCAAATTTTGAATGGTGTATGGCCAACTTTAGGGAGGGTGATAGCATCTTTCAGGGTTTGATATATTTGTTCAATCATGGTAAATTCTCTATACTTTCTGTCACCTTCTCCGAAGTAGGTAAAAGGTTTTACCTATAGCTTTACTTTAACATATCATTGGGAAGGCACTCACAAGTCCTCACCAGCTGCACACTGCCGTTCATCTAGATTCCCCTCACCTCTGGCTATCCCGGAGTCCTTTATACTTTGTATTAAAAGGTGAACATGCAACTCACATCTCCAAATGGAGAAGAAATATGCTTCATCAGAGACTGTCATCTGGCTTCAGGATCTCCTTTTTAACCACATTTCCTTAAAGGTAGAATTCCAACATACTGTAAACCTAACTAGTTTTAATACTGTCCCTTCCCCCCCTCTGAACACCTATACTGTACTGACTAACCTGTGTAAAAAAAGAGGAGTATACTTACCTATTTTCAGTCTGCTTGGGTCTGGCCAAGTGATCCGGGCCCCATGTATCAGCCCTTGGAGGATGCAGGGGAGAGGAGGAAGCACCAACAACAACTGGGACATAGGAGCCTACAGGTGACGTCACCACTGTTGAATTTCCCACCCATTGTCGAGTACTCTAACTTCTTTTCAGCCTATTCTGGTCTATTATGGTCACGTGAACCCATGTCAGCCAGCAGCATCTGCAGTGGAGAGGAGAGAGCCCTCGATAATGGCTGGGAAATCTGGGAGTGGTGACATCACCCATAGGCTTCCATGACCCAGCTATTGATGCAGCTCCATCCTCTCCTCTGTAGCCGCCGCTGGCTGACATGGGATAACGTGACCATACCAGACTACAATGGGCAGAAAATAGGTAAGTATATATATATATATATATATATATTTGTTTTACACAGGCTAGTCAGAATAGGTGTTGGGGGGGGGGACATTTTAGGACTAGTCACACAATCACCCATGCAATATAAATCTGTAAGGCCCCCGGATGAGAGTGTCTTTGCTAATGATCTGTCAAGGACTCCTGACTGCTATGGAATGTCTGTTTAATAAAGTTTTGATCTGTGTTCCCATGTGAAAGATTTCCCCTCACTTCCTGTCCCCCTGGCACCAGAGATGGGCTTCAAGATGAACATAGAAGATAACTTACTTTTACAAGACTTTTTATCTTTGGCCAGCTCATAGGCCTCGTAGCACTGGCACACGTAGGACCCTGGTGTGTTCACACAGATCTGCTGACAGCCATGGGACTCTGAAGCACACAGGTCCTGAACTACACAAGAGACACAATTAATAAATGCATTTAGATGTCATTCTGTTGCTACTGATCTCTTCCTTCTTTCATTCTCCAGGCACATTGCAGAGATCAATCATGTTTAAAGTTAAAGCATGGTGTATGTTTATTGAGTCCATATTTTGAGTTCATATTGCTGTGTTAAAGGGTATGTTCACCTTTTTGCAAAAATATCAAAGCTTTCCATTAAATCTAGAGTCACTTTCTTTTCTTGTCTAAATCCCCGTTTCCAGATGTTTCCATTAGTATAAAAATGGTCATTCACTATTCAATCTGATTGTATATTGTGTATTTAGTGAGAAGGGTGATCACTGATTGATTGTAAAAAACAGGCACCTAGTAATGGGTGGATGGATGATGCAGGGTGTGTGCTAATGAGGCCAGCTGGTCAACTCCTTCCTGTGTCATGACCTAAAGTCTGTAAGGAAGTAAGACATTACTAATGGAAACGTCTGGAAACGTGGATTTAGACAAAAAAAGAAAATGACTCTAGATTTAATGGAAAGCTTTGATATTTTTGCAAAAAAAGTACTTGAATGCTATATCGGTGCATAGGGAAGCTGGAATAAAACAAACCTGTACAAAGGTGAACTTACCCTTTAACTTTAAAGAGAACCTGTGCTCACTCCATTCAAGGCAACAAGTTCACCTAAATTCCTCCCCTGTCCCCATAGCAGCACATGCTCCCCTTTCATTTGCTATTCTGCTGCTCCATTCAGGCACCAGAAGGTATTAGCTCCATGTCTCTTCAGTTGGAGCTTACACAGAGCTAAGTACACTGCACACCCACTTGTGACAGCACCAAGCCAATCACCAAGCACCAATGCTGTAGTACTGTAGTACTTCATGTAGTAGGTGTGACAAACCCAAACATGACATGGGGCTTTTGGAGGGGACTGCACACTAGCCTCTTGCCTACTGACTATGGGCCCTGGCATTTGAGGGGGCTCTATTCTTGGAGTAGTTTTACTTTGGGTTCAAGTCCATGTCTTCCATGACATGAAACACACAGACTCTAAGAACTGGAGGACCCGGATACAGACGTGGGGCCCCTGTGTTTTAGCATTGACTGCTTCCACACTCTCCTAGACCCAGAGACCCAAAACAGATGATTATAATCTGCTCAAAACAACCAGATGCTGGGGTCTTCTGCTGTTATGTATAACCTGTTTATTAAGGTGTTATGTGTTTACTGTTAAGTGTCTTTTCCCCATTGTGTGCCTCTAGGTGTGCATTCCCATTATTATTTGAGTTAACTGAGTCATTTATTCTAATTTCTGTCTATTTGCTAATGCTACATGATGTGATTCGTCTTGTGGCAACTTTACCTTGTTACCTAACCATTGTGGGATGGTTACCCCAATGTGTAATATTTGGTTTTATTGTTCATGTGGGGACTGCCCTATTTTTAAAGTGTATAAAAACCTGTATTTCTGTTCAAGAAAGTGATTCCTTTGGTTCTTACCTCAACATTTTGTCTGTGTACTATGCTTGAGGTAAAGGGCTGGTATTAGCTATTGGTCAGCTGGAAGGGTTTGGAGGGCAGGAGGTACCGTTTGGTGGAGACACCTAGGCGGGGTTCCAGGCGGTCCATCCCAGTAGGTCACATATTTTCATATCTGGAAGCCTTGTTTAAGCTCCATTTTGCTCCATCTGGAGCTTACACAAAGCTGAGGGCTCTGTCAAACCCCATTTGACAGTGCTGAGCCAATTACCAAGTACCAGTGCTTAAATATGGGAGTGGTCACATGCTTCTTCATGCCCAGAAGTACTTGGATTTTTCTTCAGAGTGCCAGGGGAGCAAAGGAAAGTTGAGTGTGTGCTGCTGTGGAGGGCATTAAGGGATAAGTGCACTTTTGCACTATAGGGTTGATATACTAAAACTGGAGAGAGCAAAATCTGGGGCAGCTGTTCATGTTAGCCAATCAGTTTCTAACTTCAGCTTGTTTAATAAAGCTTTGGCAAATAAAACCTGGAAGCTGATTGGTTTCTATGCAGAGCTGCACCAGATTTTGCACTCTCCAGTTTTAGTAAATTAACCCCAATGTCTCCCAGAGGTTCAAATATCTACAAAGATAGACTGTGGGACATGGGATGTCAACATTGCCCCAGCTGTGAGAATATGGTGGAATTGCATCTTGAACAGGGTAGGGTGGGCTAATTTAGTCAAGAATGGTTAGACAGGATCGAAAAGTACAATTTATGTAAAAATGCACTGCAATAAGGAGGACAGGTTGCTTGGCACGGCAAAGGAAAGATTTGCCTCCAAGATTGAAGAGAATAGGATATAGGAGATGGGGTCATCTCAATGGTGTCATCACCCTCTGGAGACAGCCCCATTTCCTCCTATATTTTTGCTATTACAGAAGTGCAGATTTGTCATTGCACAATGCAGAGAAATAGCTGACTTACCTCTGCAGGTCTTCTCATCAGGGTTCAGGATATATCCTTGCTTGCATCTACAAATGTATGAGAATGGAGTATTGATACAGAAGTGATCACAGCCATGTTCAGAAGTAGAGCATAAATGAGGAGCTATGAGGAAATGAGAGAAGACCGAGGTCACAAAAGATCCAATATTCACAAAAAATACATCACTAAGCCATCCAGGATTTATCAGCAGAGCAATAATGAGCACTTCCAAAAGTAGGAAACACTTGTTATTTCACAATGCAATGTTCCAATATTTTGGAAAATCTACACGACACAACAATGATAGTAAAGGAAACAAATCCTCAATGAAAGAATGTTGCATCAATTTGTCAGTGTGAAGGAGATTGTGTCTGGTTCTGGCAGTGCATTACTGAGGACCGGCAGGTTCCTCCCCATCCCTCCTGTCAGCACCCCATCACTCTTCCTTCCTATTCTGGGCTTGCTGTGCAGCCTATTGTGTGTTACCTACTGTTTGAGATGAGGAACACAACACTGGCTGCACAGAGATTCTTTGGATGCTAATAGTTTTTTCTGGGACCTTACATTTTAGCTCTTCCTCGAAAAGGGAAGTTCCACTTTATGCCCTCCTCCCTTCCCCCTACTAGTTTGGGGGGTGGAGAACAGGTACCTGGTTTTGGAAGGTACCCACTCCTACTTCCAGTTGAATCAGCGTGGCACAGAAGGCTACAGGACTATTCACAATGTGTAGCGCGGCTTGTGAATGTGAAGCTGCCCGCAATAAACATGCCAATGCCGGGGACCCAAAGACCGGTGAAGAACCAGTTCAGGTGAGGACAGCTCTGGACCCCTGCACAGGTGAATGTCCTTTTTTTTTTTTTTTTTATTCAGCACCTACAGTACAGTATCTGCTTTTATTTTTTCAAACAGGGTGAAGAACAGCTTTAAAACGTATCTATGGTCAAAATCCAAAAACATCACGGTATATTTATATCTATCACATCTATTTTGTATTTGAATTATTTCCAGGCTACGATCCTGAAGTTTGTAAACTTACTATGTCCTGTGAGTAGGCACTGCTGTGCCACACATTTCACAGAGCCTGTCTTCTGAGCTACAGAGGTGCTGAGGGGAGGAGTTTCAGGTGGCGGAGTCAGTACATTGATTACTTTTTCCAGGTAGCAAGGTACCCTGGGATGTGTAGTCCTTAGAAATGCAAAGTAAGCAGCAGAGGAGAAGCTGTAAAGCATGCAGGGAATCCAGGAAGGTGTGGAAAGAGATGGCCAGCATGTAGGTGGGCCTCTGCCAAAGGATCCAGTCTGGGAGAAAATTACACACAGTCTGATATTAGTCTGAATTATACTGTATTATTCCATACAGGGTAACCCTAATGACAGTCTGAAGGCACTGATATAAAGCAATACAGGAACTGAAAAATGGCTGCCTGAAATCTCCAGAGAAATGGTGACTTTGACTCACAGTCACCAGCTCTCTGTTCAGGAAGCTCTGAGGACCGAGCGATCAGCGGTGCTTGATTGCTCGGTTCTCAGCCTTAGAGCCTGCGGGCGGAGGGGGGGACAGATGCAGCATCCACCTAGGTAAGCATGATTAAAAAAAAAAGCAATTCCCATACTTCTCTTCTAAGGTCATATGTATTATACACAGATTAGCATATAAACAAAATGGCTTATTCTCAAAATTAGTAGAAAAAGATATGTTTATTTGTCCAGTATGAATATTACAGCGGGGTTCCACCCAAAAGGGGATGTTCCACTTTAAGGCCTCCTCTCCAGCTCCTGTTTGTGAAATGGAGCTTTTGGGGAGGGGGGGAGCGGGTACCTGATTTCGACAGGTAGCCGATCCCACTTTGATCGCCTTCGCGTAACTTCTCCCTCCCAAAGTCTTCTGTGTATACGCAGTGGGCACCTGGCTGTGAAGCCACAAGCTTAGAGAAGATGCCAGCAAGGGAGGACACTGGGGGGGAGTGCGATTGGGTGAACCCACCGCTGGATTGTGGGACAGGTGAGTGGCTGTTTATTACAAGTCAGCAGCTATAGTTTTTGTAGCTGCTGACTTTTAATTTTCACTTCGGGGACTGGAGCTCTGCTTTAAAATATAATTCACATCAACACTATACAAGATCTCCTGACTATGACAGCTAACTCACATTAAAGTGCAATAAAAAAGTTGTATGCAGGATGAATTCCAACATGTTTTGTGGGCAACGTCTACTTTTCGGGACCAAGTAGTCAGGTTTTTCTATACAGTTACACACCTCCCAACTTTTTGACATGGGAACTAAGGATACCTATTAGTAAAAGTATGTAGGCAGGCATAGCACACACCCTCTTTCATGCCCCCTTAAAGGAGACTTATACAAAAAATGATTAGTTAAACCCACAAGTGCTTTTTTTTAGCACTACTATTCCTTTATACTGGCTTCTGACATTTACAAATGCAGTAATTTAGAAATTGGACAGAAGGTTTAGCCCTGGGAAATACTTTTTGAAAGATAAATAGTGCATTTAATATACAACTGTATAGATCAGACCAAAATGAGGGACAAATAGGGAGGAAAAAAGGACAGAAGGACTTTGTTTCAAATCAGGGACAGTCGCTCAGAATCAGGGACAGTTGGTAGCTATGCTGTTACAGTCAGTTGAGTTTATAATAATCTATATAATCAATTAACATTTACACAGTATGTACAATATCGCAATGCATATGTCTATATAGATAAGAAGCACTTCCTGTAACGTCTTTTATTGCAATGAGCTCAAAAATTCTCTGTCCCCCCCAAAAAAATCCATCTCATTGCCCACCCCAGGAGAGCGCAGTGCTCAGAGTTGTGGTTTAGGCTGCAGATGAAGAAAAAAGGGGAGTCAGAGGGATCAGGTAAGTAACGACCTAGGTCAAAACCAGAGACGTAGGTTGAAGCTTGTGGGTCCAATGCAAAAGTTGACCTGACCCCCCCCACACACTACTTCCAACGTGCGTGCAAATACATCCACCGCACCCCAAGATACTCAAAATGGCTTAAGAATTTTTAGTTCCCTCTTTACATCAGAAGACAGGGATTACCGCTGGAGAATCAGAGGACAGGGACCCCTGGCAGGTGACTTGGCAGAGCTCCTTTCCCATCCCAGCACGGTATACAGCCCCCCCCACAATACACAGGGCTGAAATCACATTCCTTTACACACAGTCTGTCAGTCTTCACAGGATGTATCTGGCTTTTATGTTGCCCTTCTGACCTGTGAAATTCTTTGGTCGGACCGGCAGTGTAGTTGCAGTAGGCAGATACACCCTGTGCAGATCATGGCTGACTGGCTGTGTTGTAAAGGAATGTGATTTCAGCCCTGCAGAGATGGAACAGGATAGAGTGCTGTAATGGGAAAGGAGCTCAGCAGCAGGGCATAGCATGCAGGGTGGAAGGAGTGGTCAGGGGGCTTGGGGGGTGCAACTTAGATCTGGGAGGGCAAAGCCATGTGACACAAAATCTGGAGACTGCAGCCCTTCAGGGGCCCCTTCGAGGAGGTGTTAAGGGATTTGTTTTAACAATTTCTGAAGGTTTCTGTCAGTGTTGGCAGAAGGTCACCTCCCGGAGGTGTGTATCTTTTCCCCAGTTGTCAGGGAAGTGGGGTCAGTAGACATCCCCAGGCGGGGGGGGGGGGGGGGGGACACAGAATCCCAGCTGGTGACTAGAAGACACTGAGCAGTGCCATACCTCACCAGTGACATCGGTCCCATCATGGCTATAGGACGGCACTCTCCTCCTCTTGCCTCGCTGAGTTTGGTTACCATTCCATTTTGCCAGCACACAGCACAGGTACTTCCCGATCCTGAGCTGTTCTCACCTTGTGCTCCTCTCCATTCAGGAAATGGCTCACAGCTTCTCCCAATGGGAATGGGAATAGGAACAGAGGGGTGTGAACTGTGGAAGGCAAAGTGGAAGCCCAGTCCTGGAGTGTGGCTGTGGGGCTCTAGGGCAGATCGAAGCTGGATTTTGTGGAGCATATGATAATATAACAGGGAGGCTGCAGGGGCCCACTGGAGCTAGGGGCAGGGTTGTGATTGTGAACCCTGCAAACCCTTATGCTACACCCATTGTCAAAACATATCCCCTCCAACCTGGTGGGCTTTAGAGGAAAGCTTAGTGATGGCCCAAAGTCTTTTTCTCCCTTAATCATGAACTGTACAGTCTTCTTTGCACAAATGGGCGATTTTGGCTGGGTTTATCCTTATGTTACATTTTTCAATCTGGCTGAAGGGGACATGTTTGGGTCTGGGCTGTCAGTTTTCTAGGCATTTTATCTCTGGTGACCCCTTTTTGCTTTTTCTGCCGCCTGATCTACAATTGTGCTAATCTGAGCATTGTGCTAAAGTGGGCTAAGAGACAGAGAAGTTTTGGTCTCGTTGCACTTTTGTAAGGCAGGCCATATCTGTATGGAGACATCTGACTTCTTGGTCCTGAAGAAGAGGACACTGTCCTTCAAACATGTTGGCCTCAATCCTGCACACATCTTGAACGGTTTACATAAGTTTTACTAATGGATTTGTTACTGTTAATGTTACACCAATATTTATTGTGTCTGATACATATGATCTTAAAGTGGAGTTCTACCCTAAAGTGGAAGCTCCCCTTTAAGCAGTCCACCTCACTGACATCTGGTCCATAAGGGGCACATGGGCGCCGCCCCCTAATCTACATGCGGGGCGCCACGAGTTCTACAAGGTTTATGTAATTTTTTTGAAGCACGTGATAAGAGCTGGAGGCAACAATTGGTCTCAAAAAGGTTGGGCGCAGGGAGCACCCTGCGCCCTGAGCCCACCCACTTGTGACACTAGTGAATCAACATTCACTATTGTCTTCCTACTTCTCCTCCTGGGCCAATCAGGACAGGAAGCAGGTCCTAAGACTGGATTGGCCAGGAGAAGAAGCTGGGGAAGTCGCCAAAGTCTCCCCAGAAGCTGGGGAAAGTCCGGAGCTGACGAGCAGGAATGGCGAGTGGGCACAGGGCGGGGCGGTGGATCTGTTTGCCGCTGCCCCCAAAAAATGGAGCACCAGCCTCCACTACTCCTCACCCCCTTCTATGCCACATTTGGCATGTCATTTTTTTTGGGGGGGGTACCTAGTTTTGACAGGTACCCCACACCCACTTCCTAGGAGGCCGGAGCAGAAGTTCTCCTCTGCCCCTTCCTGCAATCTTCTGGGACAGATCCCAAAAGATTGCCCGACCATTGAGGAGGCGCATCATGACTCACACTTGTGCATTGTGCACTGGCTGTGAAGCCACAATCTGTCACAGCCGGATGCCCATACTTGTAATGCCGACGCCGGGGAGAGGCAAGGGAGAGAAGCAAGGGTTTGGGCATCGGGGGATCCTGGGACAGGTGAGTGTGTGTTTATTAAAAATCAGCAGATATGGGGGCGTGGCCTGGACCGGCATGGCGTGAGGATCACTGTGTGTGAGCTCCGCTGGACCGATATCCGTTTACCTACATCCTGAGGCTAATACTGCTGCTAATTTGTGCTGACACGGGCTACCGACCATCCTGAGCCCACAGGGGACATGTCCCCGTCCAAAGCTAAGCTGGAAGCTGCAGCTAAACTTGCCAAATTCCACCACGCGGAGAAGGGCAACATGACCGCGGATGGCGCCAGTCCCCCCTCCTCCTCCACACCTGACCTGAACGCCAGAGTGCTAGAAACTATCCTGGACTGTAAAAGTGCTCTGATGGGGAAAATTGAGAAGGTAAATGTGGATGTGTCCCTCCTCCGGCAAGATATGCAGAAGCTGCACGAAAGGGTGACCGAGGCAGAGACCCGCATAGGCCGCGTGGAAGACGACCTACCCCCGCTCCAGACGGCCGCCGAGCGCCTGCAACACCAGCTATCCACGGTCCTGGTGAAACAGGACGATATGGAGAACCGCTTAAGGAGGTGCAACCTGCGCTTTGTCGGCTTGCCCAAGGGGGAGGAGGGCAATGATCCCCCCACATTTCTTGAACAACTGCTGATCACCACCTTTGGCCGTGCGGAATTTTACCCGTCTTTTGTGGTGGAGAGGGCCCATCACATGCCTGCCAAACCCCCCCCCCCCCCCCCGCAGGGGGCTCCTCCTAGAACCTTCATTGCTAAGCTACTGAACTTCCGTGACCGGGATGCAGTCCTGCGACTGGTGAGATTGAAAGGCAATATCCCCTACCACAATACTGAGATTAAAGTTTTCCCGGACTTCTCAGCGGAGGTCCAAAAGAAAAGGGCACTATTTACTGAAGCTAAGCGCCAGTTGCGCATACGCCATTATTCGTACGCCATGCTCTTTCCGGCCTGGCTCCGGGTTGCGGGGGAGGACAGGGCTCATTTCTTTGATACCCCGGAGGCGGTGTTTGGGTGGCTGGAGAGCAGGGCAGCACCAGCACGAGACGCAGCCTAGGATCCCATGGTCCTGCTGGGAACTGTAGCTGACAGTTTGGTGGGGACTCGGGGAGACGAGGCAATTTGGATCCTGTTCCCCTGGCCGCAACGGCGGACTTTCCTGTGACAAGGTACTGTACTTTTTCTCACCCTGAACCGCTTGCCCTGGGGGACGTTATGGCCTGCACTGGATATTTCCCCTGCGAGTGGACCCTTTGCCTCCCCCCCCGATCCTATCCCGCACCCCTTTTGAGTTCCCCCCGGCCCTCTTATACTCGGAGTTCCCGAACTACCACCTTCTTCTTCTCCCCTGCCCACTCTCCCCACCCTTCCCCTCTTATGGAACTGATCTGGCCGCCCTCTTCCAGGCTTGCACTGGCCCGTGTCATTGCTATGGATATTAAGCTAATTACATGCCTGTTTTACATTCTATGTCCCTACAGCGGGCCCGGACCCAATATGGCATCCTGGGCGGATACAGGACGATGGCCTCCAAGCTGTATCCCATCGCCATGTGACTATCTGTGGACGTACCCGGGGGCCACGCTCCTCGTGGTTTTGTTTGTTTTTCAGAGATTAACCGCCACACTAGGTTTGTTTTATAATGGGATCTCAGCCTGGTCCCGCAAGCCGCGAAACTGTGATCTTATTTTTCAAGCTTGGTTTCCCTGAACCGGTCGGCCCTGGCTCCCCTCCTCAGCCCCTTGGCTGGGACGGGGCCACGCCGGGCGGCCTGGTGTATGTTCTACAGTATGCTTTTTAGTGTACAGTTTGGCTGCTGTTTTAAAACGTTGGTGTTTATTGTGTCAGATTATGAAAGTCAAATGTTGGCTCATTTACATGTGCGACAGAGAGATGGGTGTTCTGCTCATGTTTTATATGCTGTGGGAGGTGGGAGGGGGCATTGGCTATCCATCCTCAGTAAATTTTTGTTTACCTTGCAATGGGTAGTTTGAAATGCCTTACCTGGAATGTCAGGGGGATTAGGGCAAAACAGAAACGCAGTGCAGTCCTGACTTATCTTAAAGCTCAGAGAGCAGATATAATAGGGCTGGTTGAGACGCATCTTACTGGTCAACTTATGTTAACGCTTAAGAAACCCTGGGTGGGCTGGGTGTATCAGGCCCTGTTTTCTGCCAATTCCAGGGGAGTGGCGCTCCTGGTGTCCAAGTCAGTACAATTTTTACTCCTGTTGCTTAAGTCGGATCCTGAGGGGAGGTATCTCTTCCTACACGCCAAGATTAACGGCCAAGACATCCTCCCCCTGGCTATATATATACCCCCCCTTCCAGTTTTTTGTTCTAAATGAAGGCCTGGCGTTTATGTCCCAATTTCCCACTGTTCCGGCAGTGTGGATGGGGGACTTCAATAACGTCGCACATAGGGACCTAGACAGACTTACATTGACCCCCGCACCCGCACAGAATCCTGGGCTTACAAGGTTTGGTAGATTCTTCCTGCAGCTTGCTCTGGTAGACTCCTGGCGATATGGATTCCCTACGGACAGGCAATACTCCTGCTTTTCGGCATCGCACCCCACTATGTCTCGGATCGACTTTATTTTCATTTCCCGTTCCCTCCTCCCAAATTTAGGCGAGGTGGGATTCAATCCACGTGTACTATCAGACCATGCCCCGTACTGGGTTGTGCTGCAATTTCAGGGCCCTCCAAAGTCCTATACCTGGAAACTGAACCCCTTTGGTTGGGGGTGACCCCTGGGCTGGAGGAGGCAGGGTCGGAGTGGGAATTATTTTTTCAAGCGAACCGCGATACGGCCCCCTTTGCGATGGTCTGGGACTCGTTTAAGGACCACGCCAGACTATACCTTGCCCAACAGATTTCCCAATATCGCAGGACGTCTACTAGGGCATTATACCAAGCGGAACATCAATTGACTGTTGCTGAACAAGACTTTGTTAGAAACCCGTCCCCTGGCACGGCCGACCGCCTTAGGATGCAATCCAGGGTGGTTAATGGCTTGCATTTTGAAAAAGCAGAACAGAATATTTTTCATATCAAACAGAGGGTGTATGAGTGCGGGGAGCGGGCGGGTCGCTTGCTGGCCTACCTGGCTCATATGGACCAAAAACCCCCTACAGTGGTCTCCCTGCGTGGCTCCGGAGGGATGTTGATTTCTGACCCCGATGCGGTGGCTGAGGAGTTTAGGGCATTTTATGCCTCTTTGTATTCCTCGGTAGCCACCGATGCTGGGGACGGAGCGGATGGGCTTCTTAGAAATCTTGACTTACCCTCACTTACACCGACCCAGGTAGCGCTACTGGAGGCCCCCATTACCACTGACAACATTGCGGAGGCTATGTCCCAAATAAACTCGTCCAAAGCCCCCGGTTCAGATGGGCTCCCTCTAGAATTTTATGCCAAATATGCTGACACCGTGACACCTAAGCTGCAAGAGCTGTTTCAACACATATTTGAGTCGGAAACCCTTCCCCCCTCAATGTGTGAGGCATATATAGTCCTTATCCCCAAACCTGGGAAGAATTTAGAACTCCCCGAGTCTTATAGACCTATTTCCCTACTCCAGCTAGACATCAAGATCCTGGCTATACGCTTGAACACGGTTATTCTTGACCTTATCCACCCCGACCAGACGGGGTTCATGCCGTCCAAAAACACGGCCTACAATTTAAAGAGGCTCCACATGAATCTGCAGGCACAACACAACCTGGTGGGGTCTAGAGCGGTGGTATCCCTGGACGCAGCCAAAGCGTTCGATTCGGTAGAATGGCGGTACTTGTGGAGCTGCTTACAGCGCTTTGGCTTCGGACCCCGCTTTATTAAGTGGATCCACCTTCTGTATAGCGGTCCTTGTGCCAGGATCTTAGTTAATGGGCGGGTGTCGCCCCCTTTCCCTCTCTCACGGGGTACCAGGCAGGGTTGCCCCATCACCATTGTTGTACGCCATAGCAGTAGAACCACTCGCGGTGGCTCTTAGGGGACATCCGAGTATCAATGGGCTGGAGTGTGGCAACCTGGAGGAGAGGATCAGCCTGTATGCGGATGATATGCTGATGTATTTGGCGGATACAGGCCCCTCCCTCCGGGCAGCTCTTGAGACGATCCAGACGTTTGGAGAGTACTCTGGGCTCAAAATTAACTGGGAGAAATCCCAACTATTGCCCATTGATGTGTGTGCTCCCTCTGAGAGCGAGGCCTCTACTTCCCTTCTAAGGATAAAGTACCTAGGCTTCAAAGTCACCCGATCCCCAGAGGAATACGTAAAGCTAAATATAGATCCCCTAGTAACAACTATGAAAACCAAGATTAAGACGTGGGCTAAACTTCCATTGGGTGTCATGGGCCGAATAAATTTGGTAAAAATGATTATTCTACCCGGGTTCTTATATGTGTTTTGGCACTCCCCTGTATATCTACCCTTGAGGCTGTTTAAGTCCATTGAGGCCCTGCTAAATTCCTTTGTCTGGGGCTCACAGCATCACAAAATTTTGTGGCAGGCATTGAAGGGCCCTGGGGATTTGGGAGGGGCGGCCCTGCCGGATTTTGCCCTGTATTATCTGGCAGCCCAGGTGTTCCACCTATACCACCTGGACAAACAAGACAAGGACAGGTATCTGACACTTATTTGCCCTAGACGAGGACACTCGCTCACCCATCCCTTTCAATTAATATTTAGGGACCACGCCTCGGCGGGGTTCCAGGGAAATCGCAAAGGGCTGATTTACGCTCACTGTAGGATTTGGGAGGTATTTAAGAAAAATCTGAAACTTCCTATGACCCACTCACATACCCCACTCTGGGATAACCCCGGTCTACACGAACTGCGGCTACTCCCTGACTACTCGGTATGGCCCTCCCACGGGATTATATATCTTTCTGACATATACAGAGGACAGGTGCTGAAGTCGTTTCAGGAGCTTAAGGAAGAGTTTGCTCTCCCGAACACAATGCACTATAGATACCTCCAGCTTCGACATGCTCTCCAGGCACAATTTGCGCAGGCCCCACCTAGTGTACAGAATCTTGCAGTAGTGGATATACTGCTGGGACAGGATTCACGCAAACTGATCTCCAGTATCTATACCCTCTTAATTAGACCCCCAGCGATAGTATTGACAGAGGATCTCAGAGGGCGGTGGGTAGAGGACGTGGGGGAGCTTGAGGATGATGAATGGGAGGAAGCTCTGGACAATGGTAAAAAGGCCTCACCTAAACTCTCGCAGCGATTTACGCAACTAAATATTCTACACAGAACCTACTTGACACCAAAACGTATAGCCAAATACAAACCTGAGTACAGCCCCCTTTGCCCCAGGTGTGGTAGCCCACAAAGCACTTTCTTCCATATCCTGTGGTCTTGCCCGCTGATCCAACACTACTGGTCTCACATAATACGATTTATTCATGACGAAATGGGGTCACCCCTGACGCTGTGCCCTAAACAATGTCTTTTGGGAGTTTTTCCTGATCCGGACTCGGACAAGTACAACAAGATATTTTTGCACAAATCTTTATTCATGGCTAGGCTGTTGGTGGCAAGAAAGTGGCTGCAGGCTCAACCCCCCACACTTCAGGAGTGGATGGCTGCGATCAACAATGTGCTCCCATATAAAAAAGAACTTTATGCCCACAGGGGCTGTCAGTCCAAATATAATAAGGTCTGGGATGCATGGTTGAATAATGCCGCCACATGCATTGAGATTCCCTCATAGAAGCTGAGGGACCCTGTATATGTGGCCCCGAGACTGTCAGGACTGTGCTACGAAACAACGCCAAGGCAATTTGCACCCAATCTGTAGATCTAGACTTCCCCCGCTATTACGCTGTCTAAGCTTAGGAATATAGGATTACCCTCCAAAGTATTTTTTTAAACAAATGGTTTGATATGTTGGCAACCTATGTCCCCCTGCCACGTACCATATATTGTTTCTAATACTACGGAATGTTATAATACTGTCTTTGCTGAATATTGTCTGTACACCCTTTTTTTTTTTGATTTCAATAAAACACCATGTTGTTTGTAAAAAATTAAATAAAAAATACAAAATAAAAAAATCAGCAGATACACCTTTTGTAGCTGCTGACTTTTAATAAACACAAAACCGACTGGAACTCCACTTTAAGCACTGAAATTTAAAGCAAAACTTCTTGATTTTTTAACTGCGAACAGACAAGCTGTTTATTGCAGAAGAGACATGCAATAAAATAAAACATCCGTGCCTGCTCGCAGCCTTCCTAAGAATGTACACTGAGCTGTGCTTGTTCTGGTGACAACTCAAAATTTGGGATTTTTCCTTGCTTTCGGTGCTGGTGACAGTAGTCTAATGCCGCGTACACACTGACTTTTTGACGGACTAGGTCCGATGGTCTTCCCGGCGGACTTTCGGCAGACTTTCTGAACGAAACAGACTTGGCCACACACGACTGGACTAAGTCAGTTCGAAAGTCCATTAGTTTTGAACGTGATGACGTAAACGGGATTAAACGAGGAAGTTCAATAGGCAGTAGTCAATAGCTGCCCTTGCGTCATATTTGGTCCGTTGGACTGGCACACAGGTGAACGGTTTTCCCGATTTTTAGTCCGTTGAATTTGAGTCCGTCGGATAGATTTGAAAGATGTTTTATTTCTAGGAACATCAGACTTTTGGGAAAAAAAAGCCCCCTGGAACCCACACACGATTGAATTGTCCGACGGATTCCGGTCCGCCGGACCAAGTGTGCCGGAAAGTCCGATCGTGTGTACGTGGCATTACAGAGAAAGGAAATTTCCCTAACAGAGACACAGACAGCAATACAAATCTCACAGTGGTTCCTTGGTTTGAATCTCATCCAGGGCACTATCTGCATGTTGACTCTGTGCTTGGGTGGATTTCCTCCCACACTTCAAAAATATTCTGGTAGGTTAAGTGACTCCTATCTAAAATGATCTTTGCACAGTATGTGTGTAAAAATTGGCTATGTACATGTGTTATCACATTCTGCATGTTGGTCCCAAGCCAAACAAATGGAGAGGAAACCTAAAGAGGGAGTGAGGGGCGGGGGTAGAGCCGCACTGTGTGTGTCAACACACACATAGTGACACACACAGCTCGGCATCGGGATCAAGCCCACATGTGTGCCACCATAGGAAGGAGCAGGAGGAACCCAGAGCACCGACAGGTGACCCCATAAGAAGATGATCGGGTCGCTTTGTGCAAGACCATTGCACAGAGCGGATAAGTTTACCGTGTTTGGTGAAAAAAAAAAACACTTTACAATCCCCGGTGGGGTTTGTACCCATGGGGTAAAGGACTGTGCTATACAGCAGATGGACACAGGTGGCAAAAAGCACCCTGAGGCAATTCAGTTTGCATAGGTAGCGCTATACAATCCACTCATTCATTCATTCATTCACAATCACTTTAAATAATGCACTTATAGGTGTAGGCCATTTATGTACCTCCTGAAGCCTGGCAACAAGGAAGGATGGGATGATACTATCTGTAAGAGTTTTTAGCCAGGATTTGGGAGGTACATAAATGGCCTACACCAGGGGTCTCCAAACTTTCTAAACAAAGGGCCAGTTTACTGTTCTTTGGACTTTAGAGGGGTCAGACTGTGGCCATTGTGAGTACATAAAAAAGGTCCCTACAAAAGTGGGAAAAAATAATGCCCCATCATTGGTGTCAGGAATTTTGCCCCATCATTGGTCTCATTGGAAGAAATTTTGCCCCATCTTTGGTGTCTTTGGGATGAATCGTGTTCCATCATTGGTGTTATTGGGAGGAATTGTGTCCCATCATTGAAGTCATTGGGGCCCATTGTTGGTGTCATTGGGAGGAACTGTGTCCCATCGTTGGTGTCATTGGGCCTCTTTTTTGGTGTCATTTAGAGGAATTGTGTCCCATCATTGGTGTCATTAGGAGAAATTGTGTCCCATCATTAGTATCCTTGGGAGGAATCGTGCCCCGTCATTGGTGTGATTGGGAGGAATCGTGCCCCATCGTGGTGTCAGTGGGAGGAGTTGTGCCCCATTGTTGAATTCATTGGGAGGGTCATTTATTCCCCATTGTTGGTATCAGTGGATGGAATCGTTCCCCAAGGGCTGGATAAAAGCAAGCAAAGGGCCGCATCTTGCCCCTGGGATACAGTTTGGAGACCACTAGCCTATACCTATAGTTATAACATTATCCAACTTTAGTGAAAGCTGCAGTTTATTTTTTTTTCTATAGGCCCCTTCACCTGCATTGGCAGTATTTTAGTAAAGGTGAACTAACCCTTTAAGTAGCTGTGTGCATTGTCCCATAGACAACAACGCATCTGTGTCCTGGTAAATGGCCACAAAAGCTGCGTTTTTTCGCATGTGGGCAAAAGACTTTAAATTTTTCACTGGTAATTGGATTCTGAAAGCTTGAATCTGATTGATGTCAACAGTGCAGCACTGACAGTTCCACTTAAGACACTTTTCCGAGGCCCTTTGTCTGTTACGTTGAGTGATCCTTAGGGAGTTATGATTCAGCAGTATACAGTATTTTCTACGCAAGATCATCTATCCATCTGTGAACTACAGAAGACTCGGCACATGAACCGCCGCTGAAAATGTCAATAAACAAAGAGTCCCATTGCTAATATTATAGTAATTAATTTTACATGTCTAGAGTACACACAAATCAGTTGGCACAGACTCAAAGTACTGTCTTCTAAGTTATAGCCTGTTTATTATTTTATGTTACAGTAGCTGCTTTACTGCATTAGATGTTTATTCTAGTTGAAGTGCATGTCTTGTTGTCGGTGCTTGGAGCCGTGCCACTGGGGGAAGTTAACAGTAAATCAATATGTAACTCCACCACAAGTCCCCTGAGCCCAATTCCCATTTACTTATTTTGCAGCCGTCTTTGCAGCAACACAAAAGGGATTCTTGTGGTTTTGGTGCTGCTGATCTGAATATCTTTGCAAGGCCGGGCCTCTTATTCCATTATTGGGCCTGTGGTCTACCCATAACCACGAGATTCTGATAGACCTCACACACTCAGTGAAGGGTTAGTCAGGAACCCAAAGCAATCTCATGACTAAGAAACAATATACGAGTGGAATTAATATCTTTAAATATTAACTGCATTGTTTCTGAGCCAAGAGATTTTTTACCTCCTAAACAATCAACTACTATTAAAACTTTAAATGGTTGAGCAGATGTTTCGAGGAAGAAATTGGACCAAACACAAGCTCGCAGTCAAAGTAGTGCTGTAGTTTTTGATTTGTTGTGGTTGTTTGTGTCCCTGTTGGTGACCTTTTATATATTTTCCTGTTTTGGTGATCTTGACACTCAGTCCATTACATGGGCAGAAGTGTGGGAAACCATCTCAATAGGTACGTGGACACCAGAAGAAACCTGGAAGAGGTCCTAACTCTCATTTATTCTACTCCATGGGTCTCCAAACTGTGACCCATGGGCCAGATGTGGCCTTTTGCTTGCCCTTTTCTAGCCTTTAGGGCACTATTCCCTCCAACGATGCCAAAGACGGGGCACTATTCCTCCAACTGACACGAACAATGGGGTACTATTCTATCCACTGACATCAGAGATGGGGAACTAATTCTCCCACTGACAGCAATAATGGGGAACTAATTCTCCCAATTTCTCCCTATTTGCTGCATTTCAATGCATTTTAAGGTGAGTTTTTGGTGACTTTTTTTAACTGACCAAAAATGCAGCAAGCAATGGAAGCGCAACGGACTAGTGCGAAGACATGCACAGAATTTAAAGGGATGCATTTTTCTTGAGCTTTTGTCACACTAAGGCCGCGTACACACGGGCGGACTGTATGGCCTACTTAGTCCGTCGAAACACATCTCAGCGGACAGTCCGCTCGTGTGTGGGCTTCAGCGGACTTTTTCAGCGTGCAGTCTGGCGTACTAAGTATTTCGGATTTTTCGAAATTCTGTCCGTCATACTTTGGTTTCAGCGGACAATACGGTCGTCAGTGTGCTAGTTGGACGGACTAAGAATGGCGCATGCCCAGAAAGGATTTACACGGCGGAAGGTTGCATTGCTGTGTATTGGACTTCCTATTTCTAGTCCCGTCGTACGTGCTGTACACGTCATCGCGCAAGCTTTCGATGGACTGTTTGTGCATCCGTGTGTGGTCAAGTCTGTTCATTCGAAAGTATGACGGACTGTCCGTCGGATTGTATGACGGACTAAGTAGGCCATACAGTCCGCTCGTGTGTACGCGGCCTAAAGGTGCTGATAATGGCCAACAATAAATTCATATTCATTTAATTTCATGATATTAATTAAAAAGTCGAATATAATACAATTATATATAAAATATACATATTTATTACAAACTGTTATTTTCGGTTTTGGCCAAGTGCATCCCACTGACACCAATGATGGGGCACTATTCCTCCCAATCATGGAACACTGTTCCTTCCACAGACACCAATGATGGGGCACTATTTCTCCTATCGACACCAATGATGGGGTACTATTGCTTCCAATGACACCAATAACGGGGCACCATTTCTCCCACTGACACCAATGATGGGGCACTAGTCCTCCTACTGACACCAATTATGTCCTTTTTTGTTTTAAACTACCAATGTGAAAGGATTGAGATACCAACATTATAGGAGCAATCCTGTCATGTTATACCTACCCAGCATATACAATGCCTGGAAAAGGTCCTCTACCACCCAAGATGAAGATGCCAAAGTGTGCCCCTTGCCCATCCACCAGACCCAGACAGATCATGCTTGTGTGTAAAACTTTACAATGGATGGCCTGACTCAGTGTGTAGAAATGATGGCTGCTGTTCATTGGCCTTAGGGTTACTACTACCTTTTGGTCTTTGGATATCCAAACAGGATGATGGGGGTTGCAACATGGTTAAACTAGCGTGATTTACTCATAATGAGCAGAGCAAAAGATGATCAGATTTCCATAAAACGTATGCCCCGTATACACGATCAGACTTTCCCTCAACAAAACCATGGAATTTTGTTCGAAAGTTGTTGGCTCAAATTTGTCTTGCATACACATGGTCACACAAATGTTGGCCAACAATTCCGAACGTGGGAACGCGGTGATGTACAAGACATACGACGAGCCGAGAAAAAGGGAAATTCAATAGCCAGCGCGGCTCCCTCTGCTTGATTCCGAGCATGCGTGAACGTTTGTGCGACGGACTTGTGTACACACGATCGGACTTTCCGATAACAAAGTTTTGTTGGCGGAAAATATGAGAACCTGCTAGCCAACATTTGTTGGCGGGAAAGTCCGACAGCAAATGTTCGATGGAGCATACACACGGTCGGACTTTCCGACAACAAGTTCACATCCAACATTTCCCGTCTAAAAATCTGACCGTTTGTGGGCAGCATTATTCTAACCAAAATGTGTTCTTCTATCTGGGAACTATGGTTAGTTCTACAGTGATGTATCAAAGGAACAACTTTTATTCTGAAATAAAATTCTAATAATAAATTCTGAAATGTCTCCCTTTCTGGTACAAAACACGGTAATGTTATTTACTAATGAAATCAAGGCTTTTTAATTAATGAAAAAATAAACGGAAAGGCTTACAAAAGGAAATAAAATAACTTAAGGAATTGGGGAACAATTTGATTTGCTATCTGAAAAGAAATAAATAAAAGAGTGGCTGAATACATGCACTTACCACAAAGCTTATTCTGGAAGACAGATGTCAATGTTTCAATCTGACTAAAATTGGCTACTAAGAAGACATGTTCCTCGTGTGGCTCACTTCCAATGGATTTCAAAGTGTCCATATCTACCCGACCCACCCCAACGGCAAATATTAAGATCCCAGAGTTTCTTGCCTTTGCTGAGATTTCAGCTACGGGATCCTGCGGCCTGCCATCAGTTACTATCATAATAATCCTCGGCACAAACTGATGCGATGGGCGTGCCCCCTCAGATTCAGAAAAGGCAATGTTCATGGCATACTGAATGGCCAGTCCCGTCATGGTTCCGGTGGCAAGGTGCATCATCCTCTTCACTGCTCGTTCAATATCAGATTTCTTTTTGTAAGTCTTCAGGGAAAACTCATTTTTTACGGTACTGCCATACTGTAATAGACCCACCCTGGTGGTATCTGGGCCAATGTCCAGGAACTTTAGCATCGTGATTAGAAATTCTTTGACCTTTTCAAAATCGTACGGGCGTACACTTCGGGAACTGTCGATGACGAAGACAAGATCCAATGGTTTGTTATGACAGGCTTCCTCTGAAAAAGAATACACAGTAGGAAATTAAATACTCTTATAATACATGCAAAACTATATTTAAAAAAACAACCTTTTACGTGGCTACAAAACATAAGTAGAATAACTGATATGACTGGTTTGAACTAAGATTTTTTTTTTTTTTTTTTTTTCTTAGGTAAAAATATGCACACGCTCCACAGTAGTGCAATAGCCCAGCAAAAGATATTTAAAACTGAAGTTTAAAGTGGTTTTAAACCTCAAACATGAAATATGAACAAAGCATATCCCTCTAGTCCAGTGATGGTGAACCTTGGCACCCCAGATGTTTTGGAACTACATTTCCCATAATGCTCAACTACACTGCAGAGTGCATGAGAATCATGGGAAATGTAGTTCCAAAACATCTGGGGTGCCAAGGTTCGCCATCACTGCTCTAGTCTATATTGTGTGTACTTGTCTCTATTAAGACCACTAATGCCTCGTAAACACGGCCGGACTTTTCGACAGCAAAGGTCCAACGGAACAAATCCGTGGGACAATTCGATCGTGTGTGGGCTTCGTCGGACCTTCGCTGTCGAAAAATCAGATGGACTTTAGATTTAGTACATGTTTCAAATCGGACGGACTCAAGTCCGGTCGAAAAATAAGTTCGTCTGTATGCTAGTCCAACGGATGAAACCCGATGCTAGGGCAGCTATTGGCTACTGGCTATGAACTTCCTTATTCTAGTCCAAGTCGTATGTCACCACGGTCGATTGTGTGTGGCCAAGCCCGTTCATTTGGAAAGTCAGTCGGAAGTCTGCCGAAAGTCCGTCGGGAAGACCGTCAGACCTAGTCTGCCGGAAAGTCCGGCCGTGTGTACATGGCATAAGTGTAATTTCTGTCGACTGCTCTGTTCCTCTGCTATCAGCATAAGTGACTTCTGACAAGTTTTCCTGACACCAAGAGAAAAAAGGTAACAGGGGAGGGACTTCCAGCAGATTGACGGCCTCAGCTCTGTTCCTGTGTACTGTGTGGAGGTGGGTGTGTCCCTTCCCTCCAATCAGCTTTCAGAGATTAACTTCAGGCTATAAATGGCCTTTAAACAGATGTAGAGAATGGGAAACATCAGGAATTTATATAGACTATTTTCCTGTGTTCACTGGGTCTTCTCTGTGCAATGCAGGCAGATCATCGCTGCTGGGTGGGGCTGGCAGAGATCTGTACATGGCTTCCTAAAATGCCTTGCTGGGTGGATGTCAGTCTACAGGAGTTAACAGTGCCTCAGGTTTGGTAGTCAGTGAAAGGAAAAAAATTAAATAGCACCTGTAGTCAATAGGAGGAGGAATAGTGCCTCATCATTGGTATTGAGGGGCGGAATAGTGCCCCATCATTGGTGTCAGTGGGACGAATACTGCCTGACCATTGGTATTGATGGGAGGAATAGTGCCCCATCATTGGTATTGATGGGAGGAATAGTGCCCCATCATTGGTAATAGTGGGTGGAATAGTGCCCAATCATTGGTATTGATGGGATGAATAGTGCCCCAACATTGGTGTCAGTGGGACGAAATGTACCCCATTGCTGGAGTCAGTGGAAGGAATGGTGCCCCATCACTGGTATTAGAGAGAGGAGTGGTGCCCCATTGCTGGTGTCAGTGGAAGGAATACTGAACATCTTTGGTTTTGGTAGGAGGAATGGAGCTCCTTTACTGGTGTCAGAAATAATGTCCCATCATTGGTGTCAGTGGGAGGAATAGTGCCCCATCATTGGTGTCAGTGAAAGGAATAATGTCCCATCATTGGTTTAGTGTCAGTGGGAGAAATACTGCCCTATCATTGGTATCAGTGGGAGAAAAAAATGCCTCATCATTTTTGATGTCAATGGGAGGAATAGTGCCCCATTGTTGCTGTCAGTAGGAGAAATAGTGCCCCACCTTTGGTGTCAGTGGGGGAAATAGGGTAACATCCGGTCTGTGGGCCAAGGTTCGGAGATCACGGATTCAACTGGCTTAACTGATCTATTATCTTTGATTGTTGATTCTACACACTCTCCGTTCATTTGAAAAGGGTTGATTTACAGTGTTTTTAAACAAGGTTTACTGTTGATATATTTTTAGAGCATTAAATGTCTAATAAAATGTTCATTAGCTATTTTTCCTCTCCATAAGCTGGTTTAAACACAACCCAAGTTCCTTAGTATAATATCTGTATATTTTTGTTCAGTACTGTTTTAAGTTTGAGGTTACAGTATTAGTTACTGCCCCGCATCTTTTCCCACCATCTATGGGGAATCTTCTGACGCATTCCATACTGCCACCATTGGCTTCTATATGAAGGAGTAGAATGGAGAACCAGCAACTTGTTCTTCCGAATTAATTACTTTATTTACACAGGCAGTGTGTACAGGTTACAGAAGCTTATGTGTTTCGGCAATAAGACTTTTTACACATAAATGCTTGAGATGTCTTGAGATGTTTTTATGGCTATGATTACGACTTAATGCTGAAACGCGTAAGCTACTGTAACTTGTATACCCTGCATGTCTTAAAGCAGTGTTCCAGCCACAATTTTTTTTTTAAATCAACAGCTACAAACACTGTAGCTGCTGACTTTTAATAAAGTAACACTTAGTAAATAACACTTACCTGTCCAGGGAGCCCACAATGTCGGCTGCCCAAGGCCAATCCGTCCATCTTAATGAAGGGAAACAGGCAGTGGAGACTTGCGGCTTCACTGCCCGTTTCCTACTACGCATGCGTGAGTCACGCGGCGCTTAGTGAATGGCTCTGTTGTTTTCTGGACATGTCCCAGAAGACAATGGGGCAGCTCGCCGAACAGGAGGAAGTGCAGCAGAATAGGAAGAGGCAGATTAGGAAGACTGCCTAGCAACAGGGGTTTCTGGTAAGTAAAAAAAAAAAAATGTTCAAATTTTTTTTATATATATTTTTTTTGTGAATGTTAATGTAATTTTTTTTTTTTAGGGTGGCCCTCCACTTTAATAAAGTCATTCATTCAGAAAGAACGAGTTTTCGGCTCTCCCTTTTAAGTTATGAATCTGACTCAGAAAGGAAGAACATCTGAGCATTGCTTTCTTTTCTTCCATGGCTTCACTATGAAGTCTTCAGAAAAACTGACCACAAGAAAAAGTGTCACCCTCAACTTTAGGATTTAGGCCGGGTTCACACCGCTGCGATGCAGGAACGCCGCGAATCCGCGGCGTTTTCCCGCATCGCATTACTCCCACCGGCAGTTCACACTGCCCTATGCGGACGGCTGGGAGTGTCAATGATATGTTAATGACACCCCCAGATCCGCCCGCATATCGCAGTGCGATCTGCCGACTCGCACAGGAATCGGATCGCATGGTGTGAACCCCCCATGCGATCCGATTCTGTTGCGGACCAAAAAAAGGGTCCCGTGCGAGTTTGCTGCGGGAGCGATGCGAATTCAGCCATACTATCTGTATGGCTGAACTCGCATCGCTACGGAGATCGGATGTGATTTGCGGTGCGAATCACATCCGGATCTCCCCCCGCAGCAGTGTGAACCCAGCCTAAAAGTTCTCATGAGCAGGGCCCTCGGGTCTTGAAATGTGCTGTAACTATATTGTCTACCTTTTATTTTGTAAAGTGCTCTGCAAACTGTTAGTTTCATATAAATCCTGTATAATATATTTATAATAATAGTAATATCCCCTGTGTTCCTTGGGCTTCTTTGCTCTACACAAGATGCCTACATATCTCCCCCTAGGCATGAGAGCGCGGTGAGCATGGTTTCATGGACAGTCACGTTTGGTAAACCAGTCCAAGCAGCGAACCCCAGAGCCCAGTCACCTTCCATAGCATATAGCTAAAAACTCTACCAAGGATCCATAGTGAATTAATGTATCTAAATGTATTTTATATCCCGCCAGTTGAGGCGGAAACCATCTGTGCCACATTATAACTAATTACATTTCATATAATCTCTGGAACATTTCTTGTCCAGATAAAGATCTACTTCCTCCCAAGATTTGGCTTGTATCACACATAAAAAATGTAAATAGAAATACGCAAATGTTAGAACTCCGTAATGTAGAGATTATTGGGAGTTAGGGGGATTTATGGGAAATGACTATGCTTTACAGATCAGGCTCTGTGGGAAAAGAAGCATTTATTTTTATGTTGGTCTCCATTTCACTACCCCACACCCACCTAACAACTGCCCCCGAGCCACCCCCATCAAATCATTCCCCGCATCTATTACCTTTTGTACCACCACCCCCTCCCTTTAGAATGTAAGCTCTACGAGCCAGGCCCTCCTGTCCCTTCTGTATTGAACTGTACTGTAATTGTGCTGTCCCCCACCTCTACATTGTAAAGCACTGTGTAAACTGTTGGCGCTATATAAATCATAATAATAATAATAATAATAATAATAATAATAATTTCACAATGGTAGCAGTAAAATATTTAGATCAGTCCTCCTCAAGTATCATCCACGGAGTTTATATCCTGAAAAGGGTTTCTATTTGCTATTAGTGCTCTGAACAATCCCTTATCTTTTTTTATTAACTAAAATAAAATTTTTAAAATGTTTAATTTATTGTAAAACAGAAGTCAAAACTGCTGACTCTGACCAGTTCCACTTTACAATTACGGGTTTAAAAAAAATACATTTTGTTATATAAAACTTTTTAAATGTTATGTGTGTCTATTTTTTTATGATAGCTGTTTTCTGTATAATAAAAAAATAGACACATACATAAAGTTAAAAAGTTTTTTTTATAATAAAAGGTATTTTAAAAAAATCCATAATTGTTAAGTGTACCTGATCTAATATCTTGACTGGTATAATTCGATCTTAGAGCTACATTTTCTTCTACTATCGATATTTTAACTCATATTTTAATTATCATTTCCTGTTTTATAACATTTTAATGTTAATTTTTAGTCAATCTTACAACTGTTTTGTTGGACTATGTTGAAAATTATTTTAGTCTAACTTTTATATATTTTTTTTTCCGGCATAGTGAGTTTTTTTCTTTTTGCATACACTGACTGGTCACACATGTTGGCCAGTGATCTCTCTTGTAGATTGAATGCCAATCATATCTTCTATTTCTTTTCTTCTGATCCCTTATAAAGGGGGTCTAGAGCACCAAAAACACAATCCAATGTGATTTCTAAGAAAAACTGCTTCTGGGCTTTACATTTAGACACCATAGTCTCCCTGTATCTGGGCAGTCCCTGGATGGTCTCTCTCTGTAACCAAGCAGAATCTTTATATAACGGAACAGTCTTAGTGGTTACTCTCTATAACTGAACAGTGTAGACCTGAACATTCTCTCTCTTTAACTAGGCAGTCTCTCTCTCTCTGTGATTGGGAAATTGTACGGCAATTTCTGTCAATAACTAGGCAGTCTCATTCTCCATATTTGGGTAGGTGATGGACAGTCTCTCTATAACTGGGCAGTCTCTCACTCTTTGTAACTGGGAAGTTGCTGGGCAATTTCAATAACTAGGCAGTCTCTCTCCATATCTGGGTAGGTGATGGTCAGTCTCTACAACTTGGCAGTCTCTCACTCTCTGTAACTGGGAAGTTGCTGGGCAATTTCTCTATATAAATAGCCAGACTCTTTCCATATCTGGGTAGGTGATGGTCAATCTCTCTATAACTAGGCAGTCTCTCACTCTTTGTAGCTGTGAAGTTGCTGGGCAGTCTCTCTCTCTCTCCTCAACTGGGTAGTTGATAGGCAGTCTCTTGCTCTCTGTAACTGTTGCTGGGCAATTTCTCTCAATAACTAAGCAGTCTATCTCTTCATAACTGGGTCAGTGCTGGGCAGTCTCTCTATAACTAGTCAGTCTCTCTCTCTGTAACTGGACAGTTGCTGGATAGACTTTCTTCCTCTGCAGTATACAACTTTACCTCAGCAGTTGCTGGGCAATTTATCTCAATGCTAGGCAGTCTCTGTCTGTAACTGGGCAAGTTGCTGGGTAGTCTCCCATGCTCTACATATGTATTCTCTCTCTCTGTAACTGAGCACTCTACACCTGTAACTAGATATTATACCTTTTTGTAACTAGGCAGCTGCTGAGCAGTCTCTCTCTCTCCAACTAGGCAGTCTCTCTCTGTTGTTGGGCAGCCTCTCTCTTCATAAATGAACAGATGCTGGGCAGTCTGTCTACAACTATGCAGTCTCTTTAATTTTCTTTGTAACTGAGCAATTGCTCTCCCAGTCTACACCCGTAATTTGCCCGTTTCTGGGCAGTTTCTTTCAGTGACTGGACAGTCTCTGTCTCCCTGTAACTGGGCAGCCTCTATCTCTTCAACCGAGCAGTCAACACCTGTAACTGAGCAGTCTCCCTCTCCCTCTAACTAGGCAGTCTCTTTTTCTGTATCTAGGCAGTTGTTGGGCAGTCTCCCTCTGTAACTATGCAGTCTCTCACTCTCTCTCTCTCTCTCTCTCTCTGTAACTTGGTAAATGCTGGGCATTTTTTTCTATAGTTGGAGCAGTCTTTCTGTACCAGAGCCATCTCAGTGTAATGCCCTGTATACACGATAGGATTTTCTTTCAACAAAATCAATGAGATTTTTTCCACGAATGTTGACTCAAACTTGTCTTACATACACACGGTCACACAAAGTTGGTCGGAAATTCCGAACATCAAGAACGCAGTGACGTACAACACGTACGATGAGCCAAGAAAAATGAAGTTCAATAGCCAGTGCTGTTCTTCTGCTTGATTCTGAGAATGCGCTGTACTTTGTGCGTTGGAACTGTGTACAATTGTGTACAAACGGATTTTGTTGTCGGAAAATTTGAGAACCAGATCTCAAATTTTGTGTGACGAAAATTCCTATGGAAAAATGTGTGATGGAGCCTACACACGGTCGGAATTTCTGACAACAAGGTCCTATCACACATTTTCCATCTGAAAATCCTATCGTGTGTACAGGGCATACGTCTAGGCCTGTAATGGTGGAGTATCTCTCTCTCTCTTTTGTAACTGGGCAGTCTCTCTCTCTCTCTGTAATTGAGCAGACTCTTTCTGTACCCGAGCAGTCTCAGAAACCTTAGCGCCACTGGGCAGTGTAAATCTGTAACGATGCAATCTCTGGAAATTCTGGTTCATCAGGCAGTCTGTTTCTGTAATGCCACAGTCTGTAATGTCACTCGAAGTTGTGTAAATGACAGCTGTGCCTGTTATATGGCAACTCTCATATGCACCATGTCACGGTAAAAGCAGGTTTCAGGTAGGGCTGTGAGTACAATCTCAACAGGCTCATTCATGCTGTGTGTGCAAGTTCTTCAAAGACCCAGGCTGTAGGTAGGGCGGTGGGTTGATTGAGGGTCTGCGGACCTGGTATTTACACATATACACCAGGCAGCAAATGTTCGAAAGTATTACTGACAGCTATATTGTGTCTACACATCACCAATCCATATTCTTGTATCACATGTGCACTTCTGTTTTGTCCACCTTTATAAATAAAGATTGTTCAAAAGTGCATCCAGACTCTGTGTGAGTTTTTCAAGCACAGGTCTACAAATGAAAGCTTGTTAACATGACAAATCTGTTTATTTCTTGGCTCGGCTGTGTGGCGGTGTCATATATAGTACGTGTGCACATGTTTCAGTTATATGGTCGGTCTACTTACTTAATAAATCAGCTTGAATTTCCACTTCAGTTTTTCCACCTGACTGTCGTTTCTCCACCGCCTCCGTAACCAGGAACAGGAGTGGAAGCACGATGCATGTATTCACAAGAGCCATGCCTGAAAGATGTGAGGAAAGCCACTGCCATTAAAACTGGAAATAAGATGAGTGAAGATTAAAGCTGAACTTAAACCTATTTCTTGATAGCCACCTAGGATATAAATCAACTTTGTGTGCACCACATGCCTTCAAAAAACGATGGCCATAGATGAATCGAAATTTTGCTGCTTTCTGCTGACCTGGACGTATATGGAACCACCTATGCACAGCTTAATCACCCCTCTCCACTCCAGCAGTACATTACTTAACTGCCCTGCTGCCTCATTCAGCTGCTGGGAGACAAAAAATATCCAGTACTTCCAAGTATATTGGAACATGTGACTCCCTTTCCTTTCACTCATGTGACATTCTTGGTGCCTATCCTCAGCCCTGTGGAAGCTTCAGTTGGAGAAACTCTGAATTTACCAGGGCTTCCTTTCTCATATCTAAATGGAGGGTCAGAAGAGGAAAAATGATTATGTGCTACCGGTATTAGGGATGGGGGGCATAAAATTTTGCCCTGCATAGGCAAGTTTTCATCCTCATCTGCCCATGACCTCCTGTGACATATCACATTTCCCAGGACCATTCTCAGAGTGCAGGATGGCTCGAGCAAGGAGTCACAGCCAGCTTCCTACACCCAAGATGGTGGAGTCAGGGACCACAACACTGGTGAAGAACCAGCCCGGGTGAGGACAGCTCTAGATCCCTGGACAGGTAAGTTTCCTTTTATTAAACAATACAATACAATGGGGGTTATTTACTAAAGGAAAATCCACTTTGCACTGCAAGTGCACTTGGACGTAAAGTCACTGTAGATCCGAAGGGAACATGCAAGGAAAAGAGCTTAGACTCATTTCAGATCTACCCCTCAGATTTAGGGCGACTGCACTTCCAAGTGCACTTCCAGTGCAAAGTGGATTTGCCTTTTGTAAATAACCCCCAATACTTGTAGCTGCTGTCTTTTAACCGGTTCCCAACCAGCGCACGCCGATGTACGTCGGCAGAATGGCACGGGCAGCCATATTGGCGTACAGGTACGTCCAATCTTTAATGCCGCCCTGCCATCGCTCGCGTGCCACCGGCGGCATGCTGGTCGGGACCCCCGTGAGTCCACTCGATCGCCGCGGGCATACCCGCGATTGTCTCGCGGGGCGGCTGAACGAGGAAATGCCGTTGTAAATAGCATTTCCTCGTTCTGCCTAGCAACTAGTGATGCTGATCTCTGCTCCATGTGATTGGAGCAGAGATCAGTGTTCACTTAATTAAAGCCCAGCCCCCAACAGTTAGTAACACACCCCTAGGAACACTTAACCCCTACACTGCCACCCACTGGTTAACCCCTTCACTGCCAGTGTCATTTACACAGGAATCACTGCATTTATATAGCAGTGATTGCTGTATAAATGACAATGGTCCCAAAAAATGTGCCAAAAATGTCTGACGTGTCCACCATAATGTCGCAGTCACAATAAAAATCGCTGATCGCCGCCATTACTAGTAAAAAAAAAAAATGAATAAAAATGCCATAAAACTATCCCCTATTTTGTAAACGCTATAACTTTTGCGCAAACCAATCAATAATAGCTTATTGCTTTTTTTTTACCAAAAATATGTAGAAGAATACGGATCGGCCTAAACTGAGGGTAAAAAAAATGTTTTTTTATATATTTTTAGGGGATAGTTATTATAACAAAAAGTAAAAAATAATGCGTTTTTTTCAAAATGGTCTCTCTATTTTTGTTTATAGCGCAATAAATAAAAACCGCAGAGGTAATCAAATACCACCAAAAGAAAGCTCTATTTGTGGAAAAAAAAAGGACGTCAATTTTGTTTTGGAGCCACGTCGCACGACCGCGCAATTATCAGTTAAAGCGACGCAGTGCCGAATCGCAAAAAGTGTTCTGGTCTTTGACCAGCAAAATGGTCCGGTCTGTAAGTGGTTAATTTAGTTTTTTTAGACTGAAGACATTTTTTAAAGTGGACCTTAAGGTAAAAATAATACTTTGCAGTATTCTAATCCCCCTCCACTTTAAAAAAAAACAGATTTTTCTTTAGTTATTTTTTATCCACTTTTTTCTGCCTAAAGAAGAATGACTTTTCAGTCTTCTGTAATCTACTGGGATACTGAAATCACATATCCCTGGAGGTTGTAGTACTTTACACCATCTGTATAAACAGACGTAACACCAGTTTTCACACATGCATAGACATAGATCTAGCGCTGGGTCTGCTTACATGTTGTTCTATGAATGGTGGAATGTAATGTCTCATGGGAGATGTGACATTGATATCCCATAAGGCAGTGGTCATCAACCCTGTCCTCGGGGCCCACTAACAGGCCAGGTTTTATGTATTACCTTGGGGAGATGCAGACTAGAATACTGCAATCACTGAGCAGCAAATGTCACCTGTGATGTATTTCAGTTATCTTGCAAACCTGGCCTGTTAGTGGGCCCTGAGGACAGGGTTGATGACCACTGCCATAAGGCATTACTTTCCACCATTCATAGAACAATGTAAATGGACGTGGAATCAGATCTTTACATGTGCAAGGTCTGGCGTCATGTCACTGGGGGGCAGCTGCAAGAACCAGAAAGACAGTCATCTCCCCATGATGTAAAAAAGGAAGTTGATGGTGCAGGGCAGAACCTGTAGGAGGAGAGTGGTGCAAACGACAATGCCGGACCCCCTGGACTTATAAGTATGCCAGAGGGCCTGGTCATTGTGTTACACAATGGCCACCTTTTTCACTCTCCTCTTCACTATCCCTTCCCCACTTTATTTATTTATTTTTTGTGTGTTGTGTCACGTCTTTGTTTGTCACTGTGCACGTGTGATGAGTAGGGTGTCGGTCCTCAGGCCAACCTTGAGTCTTGTGAGGGGGTGGACATAGGCCTTCTGGGTTGGTTCGCTCTCTCTCTCTGTGGGTCTCCCTTCGGGGGGAGCCCCAACCGAGTACTTGGGTGGGTCTGATTTGGCAGACCTTCCAGAGAAAGGCGTCGTCTGGTTTCGACCAGATGGGCCATGTATGGTACCTCAGTCCCCGTCTGGAGCCTAACGCCCTGGGGGATCAGGGTAAGGTCCTTCCTCGTGGAGGACAGTGGTACACCAGTTGCATGTTTTTGTGATACACTCTTTATGTGTGTGCACTTTTTTTGGCACTGGGTGGAAGTTTTTGGGTGTGTTTTGCACGCCACAGACTTTTATAAAAAAAATAAATAATTATTACAGTATAAAAAGGGCATCAAAAAGCTAAGGGGGAAAAAGATCTACACTTTTATTTTTAAAGCTGAATTCCAGTTATGGCATTTTTTACTTTAATTACAAATTAAATACAATTTAATTATGCATGTTCCATACCTGGCTATTCCTGTGGAGAAAACACTTTGCATTTTTTCAATGAATGCACAACATTTTCTGGTTGGACAAGCTTGGGAGGCAGGGCAGTGACAACACAATCTCCAGCTTGTCCAGAGGACACTTTGCATTCTTGAGAAAATACAAAGTGTTCTCTGAAATGGCGCCCATGCCGAGCGGGTGACCTACTGTGCTCAGTAAGCAGCTGCTTTCACACAAGACCCATACAGTCACTGTAGTAGTAATGCCAACTACAATGATTTCCAGATTCTATTGGAATCTCATAGGTATGGCGCATACATACTTACAGTACACCGTTCCAAGCTAGACCAATGTAACGTCGTAAAAATGGCCATACCTGGACTTCAGCTTTAAGGTACATTTTTATGCCTAGCCTAGTTGACCAGAATCAGTGAAAGCCTTTTCTTAGGTCTACAGGCCTAAAGCTTTGCAGAACAGTCTTTTTTTTTAATTATGAATGGTGCCAAAAAGAAAATGTAGGCAAGGGTAAATATTTTTTTTTGCACATTATTACTGCAGCTCGTTCTCCTTGAAGGAGATGAAGACAATTAAGACACAGTTTTCAGTCTGGATGAAATGAAGTGTAGAATCAGCAGAACACAATGCACCGGCACAGTTCTCCCAAATCCACAGCTGTAATAGCTATCCAGACTTAAAAACCTTTAACAGACACCTCTGCACACAGACGTTCTAGGAATCTGACAGCCAGACTTATTTGCCCCCAAGTGACACACAAACACTGAAATCTTCCTCCAGTTTATGAGCTTTCATCAGCCACCTTTTTTTACTTACACTTACTTATGGCCATGATTTATAACCTGTGAAGACTTAAAGGTATATTTTGTCTTGGAACGAGTTTAAGGAAAAGTAATTTCAGATTACGGCAATATAAAGACTTCAAAATTTGTCTACGGTGATGGTCCTATTAAAACAGGAGTTTCTTGCATGTCGGACAGTTTAACTCAAGTCAACTTTGGCTGAGTAAACCCTCTGGAATTCTTTGGCAAGATCCCTTTTTTCCAAAAACATAACTGCACATTATATTCACATGGAGTGGTAGTTTACACCACTAAATAGACATTCAAGGTTGCAGTCATTAAAGTGCAACTCCACTTTTAAATTTTTTTTTGCCCCGCCTCCCTTTTACATAGATGAGAAAGGGAGCCCAAGCTATATTTGACCTCTCCGTGATTCAGTAATGTCTTCATCTTCTTCCTCTGTCATGTGCTGCCAAGGACATCACTCTGCCAATTTCCATTAGCATGGTGGCCTGTCACAGACACAACCTTGGGGGATGTTATTATGCAGGCTGGGCTGGTACTTCATTACTGGGAGGAGCTCACGTCATTACATGAGCACCGCTCAGGAAAAGTGTCCACAGTGGTGTGCACTGAAACAATGTACAGCCCACCACATATGGTATTGTAGCACCTCTTAATGTAGAGTAGGCTGCTGGGGAAATTTAGTTTGGCTCCACTGTAATCAGAGGAGCATGTGTTTATTATATAAAGCTCCTCAGTGTTTCACAGGCTGCTGCTCTGGTACTTCCCCCTGTCTTCTAGAGGATTCTAGAATCACTGTGGGAGGAAGGATGGGGCATGCAGCCTGAATATTTATGGGACTCTGGTGAGGTATGCCCAGTAGGTGGTGAGAGAGCCCATAAATAGTCTATAGGGCAGCAGGGTGCAGTGTTTCTGGGTCCAGTCCTGCAGAAGGAGACCCCTGGTGCAGGACCTTAGAGGAAACTTTCAGGAAGACATTGATGTTCCAGCTAGGCTTACTGTAGCTGGGGTGCCTATTCACAAGTTCAAGTCCAGGGATCAAGTTAGTTCTGGAGAAGTTCACTGGAGAGAGCCAGGAGGAAGTTGGCGAGAAAGAGTTCAGCTCTCCTATGGTGGTGTGAGTCTACATCTCCCTTACTAGGAAGAACCTGGTGGATATCAGCAGGAGGCAATTGATAATCCTGTGGTTGTGTGTGTAAATAACCCCAAGGCTGAAGCATAGTGACAGTGTGTAGCTTTTAACTCTGGAAGCATTACAGGTCACCAACAGCATAGAGATCATGTGAGACATTCAATTTTGTGCAGAGCAGCCAGAAATGAGGAGTCCTCATATGGTTCAGTTCTACATTTTACCAGGGTATCCCATGCTCCCTACCCAAGTTCATTGTCCCCAATAAAAACCCAGAAAGACATCTCTAGACTGATCTCTGAAGCAAGTGGAAGAGTGCAGGAAATTCTGAGTGCCTGGCTGTGTGTGCGCTAAGGGGGAAAAGGACAATAATTCACCAGCAGCTCTTTAGCCCTTGTACACGCGGTCGGAGATTCCGACGGAATGTGTCCGATTGGACCGATAATCCGACTGTGTGTGGTCTCCATCGGACTGTTTCTGTTGGAATATCCGACGGACCAAGTTTTCCAACGTGTCTATAAAATTTTCCGACAACATGCTCTGATCGGACATACTCCGATCATGTGTAGCCTACTCCGATGGACAAAGTGCCACACATGCTCAGATCAGATTCCTAGACCAAAGCTATTGGCTACTAGCCTGAATGTAGTCCCGTCGTAATGAAATAACGTCATCACGTTATGTACAATCAGATTTTCCGACAGCTTTGTCTGACCGTGTGTATGCAACAGTTTCGGATAAAATCCGTCGGACAAAATCCAACGGATTTGGTTGTCAGAATATCCGTCCGTGTGTACAAGGGCTAAGAGGGTGTGCTGCAGTATAGATGGGCCCTCATTTTTCCCCACTCTAACTAAAAAAAATGCTTGGCCTTTACTTATACTTTGACACATTTTTTTCTTTAGAGAAAATATTCAGGCCCTTTTTACTGCCTTGAAACTTTCCTTTTGCGATTTTAATAGACTCGCAAAGCTTGTGCCCTAAATGAATAAAACATACTTTGGGTGTTATTATTATTTCTTTAGCTTTTTTACATGCCAGCAGATGAAAGGCTAGTTAGCACACCATCCACAAGAAATAATGATCAATAATAAAGACACAATTTTGTTCAACCTTAATTATAAAAAAACATGAAGGTCCTCGCTGCACTCTTGATTCCCAACAGTGCATATGAATTGGGTTCATCTAAAAATCATTTTCTTTTAACTGTGTTATCTCTATATCTTTTATCACTGAAATCTTTAATTATGAAAGGTTTGATTATGTCAGCTTACTGCTTATAAATCTGGTAAGGCTCTGATTCCTGACGTATACAAAGATGCATCACTAGTAGTCCGCACAGGTTCATAACTTTTTATTATGCTGGGAATAAATGGAGCGCTGCTGGGAAACAACAAGCTCAAGTTTGCAAAGAAAAATCAAAAATCCCCTAACCCCTCACCACCCTAGCAACCTCGCCTATTATAAGCCTTAACACCCCCATCCAAGTGCTTACTCACTTTTTGCTGACTGCAGTAGCCTTTTGCTGTATTTTCGAATCCAGTACTGTCCAGGTCTGCACAGTATCTACCTTTAAGTAAGCCATACATGGATGAAATGTTGGCCCATTTCTGCTAAATAAGTTCAAATTCTATCAGCACCCTAAGAACAAAAAACACGGAAGAAAAATGGGAGTGCTTTAAGAGCATACTAAGTAAAGGTATTGGTCAGTACATTCCAGTGGGAAATAAGTTTAAAACAGATACAAAAAATCCTGGGTTGCTAAACTCCAATGTAAAAATGCATAATAAAAGAAAATGTCTTAAAAAAATACAAGGCTGAGAGGTCATTGTCAGCATTTCAACTTTACAAAAAATGCAATCACAAATGTAAGGGTGAAAGCAGGGCGGCCAAGATAGAACACAAAAGGCACATAGCAGAGGAGAGTAAAAAAAAATAAAACAAGAAATTCTTTAAGTATATAAACAGTAAGAAATCAAGACCAGAACATATTGGCCCCATAAAGGATGACAAAGGGAATTTGGCTACAATGGACAGAGATAGGGCAAAGGTTCTGATGATATTCTTCTCCTCAGTCGTCACAAAGGAAACTGGGGGATACAGTAACTAAGACTGCAATGGTAATTTTCATAACACGTCACAGGAAACACCCTTATGGCTAACAGAGGACAGAATTAGAAATACTAACATAATTGAAAAACTTAACATAAATAAGTCACCGGGACCTGATGGCTTACACCCGAAGGTCCTTAAGGAGCTTAGCCAGGTGATAGCCAGACCATTGTTCCTAATTTTTTATGGACAGCTTACAGACTGGAATGGTGCCAGCTGATTGGAGAAAAACCAGCGTGACACCAATATTTAAAAAAGGGCAGAGACATATCCCTGAGAACTAGAGGCCAGTTAGCCTAACATCAATAGTCTGCAAGCTATTGGAGGGAATGATATGGGACTATATACAAGATTTTAGTAATAAAAATGGTATCATTAGCAGTAATCTGCATTGATTCATAAAGAATCGTTCTTGCCAGACCAATCTATTAATCCTCTATGAAGAAGTGAGCTGCCATCTAGATAGAGGAAGGCCTGTGGATGTGGTGTACCTGGATTTTGCAAAGGCATTTGATACAGTTCTCCAATATGTGTTTACTGTACAAACTGAGGTCTGTCGACATGGACCATAGGTTGAGCACCTGGATTGAAAACTGGCTACAGGGGCGAGTCCAAAGGGTGGTGATAAATGGTGAGTACTCGGAATGGTCTGGTGTGGAAAGTGGGGTTCCCCAGGGATCTGTCCTGGGACCAATCCTGTTTAATTTATTCATAAATGATCTAGAGGATGGGATTAATAACTCAATCTCAGTATTTGCGGATGATACAAAGTTAAGCAGGGAAATAACTTCAACGCATGATGTGGAAACCTTGCAAGAAGACCTAAATAAAATAATGGGTTGGGCATTATCTGGCAAATGAGGTTTAATGTTGAAAAAATATAAGGTAATGCATTTGGGTGCCAAAAATAGGTTTGCAAGCTACTGGCTAGGGGGATAACCTCTGGGGAATCTAGGATAGAAAAGGACTGGGGGTCCTAGTAGATGATAGGCTCAGCAATGCCAAGCTGTTGCAAGCAAAGCCAACAGAATACTGGCATGCATTAAAAAGGGGATTCACTCCAGAGATAAAACAATAATTCTCCCACTATACAAGACTGTGGTCCGGCCGCATCTTGAATATGCTGCCCAGTTCTGGTCACCAGTCCTCAGGAAGGATGTGCTGGAACTGGAGAGAGTGCAGAGAAGGGCAACAAAGCTAATTAAGGTAATAGAAGACTTCAGCTATGGGGAAAGACTACAAGCATTGAACTTATTCTCTCTGGAGAGGAGACACTTGACATATGATATCAATGTACAAATACCGTACTGATGACCCTAGCATAGGGAAAATCTATTTAGTGAAAGGGAATGTAAAAAGACACGCGGGCATTCACTAAAGTCGGAAAAGAAGCGGTTTAACCATAAACTGTGTAGAGGGTTCTTTTCTGTCAGAGCAGTAAGGATGTGCAATTCTCTTCCACAAACAGTGGTATCAGCAGGGAGCATCGATAGTTTCAAAAAACTATTAGGCCGCGTACACACGGGCGGATTGTCTGTTCATCGTGTGTGGTCAAGTCCGTTCATTCAAAATTTGGACGGACTGTCTGTCGGATTGTCTGACGAACTTAGTTGGCCAGACAATCCGCCCGTGTGTACGCGGCCTTAGATGGGCACCTCAATGACCACAAAAAAAAAGGGGTATACAATGTACTATTGACATAAACACATACACACACACACACACACACACACACACACACATCATAGGTTGGACTGAAAGGACTAATGTTTTTTTTCAACCTCACCAACTATGTAAATATGTAACCACCTGACCAGAGGAAGCATAGGGAAAAATTCTCAGCCAAACAGCTCCTGCATCCAGTCTGATGCAGGCCCTGTTGGGTATTTAGAAATACAATAGCCAGGACCACAGTTTCGAACATCCACACTGTTGATCATGGATGGGTGATGGTCAACTTATCCCTCATGTTCAGCCCTGTGGCTAGCTTAACCTCCCTGGCAGTATGATTATGTCTGATTTTAGGTGCTGAAAGCGGTACAATTATTTTGCATGAAAATTTGGCATTTTATATTGTAGTCCTGTAATTCTTAGGAATAACTCACTTAAATCTGTCCAAACCAGAGTCTAGCAGACATCCCGGGTATAAAATTTGAAAAACAAAATCATAAAATTAAAATATAATAAATAACTATAAATAATTATACCAAATAATAATATAACAATAATAAAAATTATTCAATAATGTAATCAAATAAAAAACACTGAAATTTGCTCAGTTGCAGAATTGTCACTGTCATTACTTTTCAATGTTTGATGACGGATCTCCCCACAAATCGCTATCGCTAAATTTTGCGAGTAATTCTAATTTATTATCGCTGTTTTCTAGCTGGTTTAAAACCACTTTTGATGTAACTGTTTTGGTTGCTATGGACAATCTCCAGTTTCCAGGCAGAAAGAACAGTTTTTATAATATAAAACTGCATACAGGGCACTGGGCCGACCACTAGAGACAAAGAGGATGTGAAATAATTACATACAGTAATGTAATCTGTAAGATTACATTATACTGTATGTAATGTGTGTGTTTCACTTTTTGAATTTGGCACCGTTCTCCGTCCCCGTGCGTCGCAAAGCTCACAGGGAACAGAGTTCGGCTCCGTGATAGATCGAGCAGAGGACAAGCCGCTCACACTGCGGGGAGACATCGCTGGATCCAGGGGATAAGCTAAGCATACTCATCCTGGATCCTGTGATGCAATCCCAAGTCTGGCTCGGGGTTACCGCTAATTTTTCGTAATATTCACCCCGAGCCAGACTCAGGAATACCGCCAGGGGGGTTAAGACTTGAATAGGGTTGTTATTATACTGTAACAGTATGGCACCATGCAATACCATAGGTATAATACCTGTCATAGTAACTGATGTACTCATGAAAACATAATATTTTCTCACATTCATGATTAGTAGGGAAGTGTTCCTCTACATTGGTCGTCAGTGAAAAAGTGCTAACTTACATTGGTGGTCATTAGGAAAATGCCTCCTTACACTGGTGGTTAGTAAATTTCTCTCATACAATGGTGGTCGGTGGAGAAGGAGCCCCTTGGATTGGTGGTCAGTAGAATAAGAACCTCCTAACATTATTGGCCATTGCGAAAAGGGCCCCCTTACACTGGGGGTCAGTAGATGAATGATCCCATTGCACTGCCAATAAATGGAAAGAACAGTCCTTACATTGGAGGTGTATTAGTGATAAGAATATCCACAGACTGGTGTCAGTGACTACTACTATCAGAGAGGTAGAAATTGCATATTGCTCAAGGGAACCCTAGCAACCTCTGGAGGAACCCTAGTTGAGAATCCCTGCTCTAGAGGAACCCTAGTTGAGAAACCCTGCTCTAGAGGAACCCTAGTTGAGAAACCCTGCTCTAGAGCAACCCTAGTTGAGAAACCCTGCTCTAGAGCAACCCTAGTTGAGAAACCCTGCTCTAGAGCAACCCTAGTTGAGAAACCCTGCTCTAGAGCAACCCTAGTTGAGAAACCCTGCTCTAGAGGAACCCTAGTTGAGAAACCCTGCTCTAGAGGAACCCTAGTTGAGAAACCCTGCTCTAGAGGAACCCTAGTTCAGAGACCCTGCTCTAGAGGAACTCAAGTTGAGAAATCCTGCTCTAGAGGAACCCTAATTGAGAAAGGCTGCTTTACGCTATGCATTCTCCTTCTCTGAGAACTACAGAGAACAGTGCTCCTTACCTGAGGACATGAGGTCAGCATTTGCAGAGCCAATCAGGTAATTTAAAACTCCAAAACCAATAACACGTCATCAACAAGGACTTAGGTAACAGGGTGGTAAGCACAAGAAAAAAGGTCACAATCACTCAGCAGGCATTCAGTGTATCTTGAAATATGTTCATGTTTGATTGTACTGTACATCTAACATACTATATACAAGTAATGGTTTTAAATGACGTGAAAAGGAAAATTTTATATTTTGGCTGCTGGCACATAGTTTTCAGATCATTAAATAAAAGCCAAGTTTATATAGTAAAACTGGCATAGAAACCCATCTGTCATCTGCTTTCTATATTAGACTCTGGCACCTAGAATTTATGTTTTCCTCTAAAGGTAAAATGAGCTCTAAATATGTCAGTATCTTCATTTATGTCCATTCTCAGATAAAGTTAGCACCCTGTGGGCCAGAGGGACCTGCCATATTGCCTGCATAATGTCTGCCTATGTGTCCTTGCTCCATGCTATGAGATGCAGTTTCCTGCTAGATGAAGTGGTGAAGGATCTCATTTGATACTTTGTGGTCGGGTAATAAAGATAGGTGACTCATCTATTTCCTCAAACTCTATGTACTTCTCCCTGGAAGCCTAGCCACTTTTATTTCTGGAATTATTTTCAGCTACATAACCAGAGCTACTGTGTGTCAAACGGGAGTTTCCTGGTGAATAATGGAAACAGCAACCGTCAGAATGTATTAAAGGTGTACTCCAGTCAACACTGCATCTGATGCCTTGATACTGTATGCCTGTAGGGAACATAGGCTTCATCCAACAGGCTAATACAAATAACACACAACTATCAATTTGGAGGATGAATTACTACATACGCAAACCAAAAGGGAACTTCATCTTCAATTAAATCATATAAAGCCCACCGAAGGTACTGCCTCCCCCACCTGACAGCCCAGGTGTCCAGTGAACGTCTGTTTGCGTTTCTCCCTTTTGGTGAATGATCACAGAGTCAGAGGGTATTATGTTACTTCTAGGCTTTGGCTGACACTTTCTTTGGCTGCTGTGTTGAGAAACAAGCTAGTGGAGCACAATTTGTGCTTCATTAGCTTCAGTGAACAGGGGAAACATCAGGGATTTAATAGATCCCTGGTTTCCCAATTAAGGAAACCTGCTATTGCAGTGTGGTATCACAAAGGGGGTGTTTGGTCCCCGTTGTGATAGTAATAAAGTAAAAGTGTTACTAAACCCACAACAGTAAAATTAGTCTGTATATGAGGCATAGTATGCTTGTTATACTCACTGTGGAACTTAAAGCGGGAGTTCCGCCGTTTTTTTTTTTTTTTTTAAGTCAGCAGCTACAAATACTGCAGCTGCTGACTTTTAAAATAAGGGCACTTACCCGCCCAGCGCGCCCACGATGTCGGCACCCGAAGCCGATCTCTTGATCGTCTCTCGGGTGCTGCCGCCGCCATCCTGGGTATGGGAATCAGGAAGTGGAGCCATGCGCGCTGCGCAATAAGGATGGTCCCCGCTGTCTCTGGGATCTGTGTGTTTCCCAGCAGACAGCGGGGGACCCACAGGAAGTGGCGTAAATATCCTCAGATTCTGCGGATATCTATGCCGGAAGTGGGTCAGATACCTGTACTGTACAGATATCTGCACCCCCCTGAAAGGTGCCAATTGTGGCGCCGGAGGGGGGAGGGTTCCAATGAGCGGAAGTTCCACTTTAGGCTGGAGCTCCGCTTTAAGGGATTAATTCTCTGCATTGTGTAAAAAGGCTTGTTTATCCTGTATGCACAGATCCTTCCCTCCTGCACTGTCTGTCTGGGAAAGGCCAGCTAACACACAGGCAGGGTAGCCAACCTGCACATGCTCAGTTGTGTCTTTTATGCTGGAGAGAACAGTCACTTGTTCTCAGAGATAGCCAGGTCACATGATATGTATACAGGCTGCAGTGGAAATCTCCACCTTCCTGAACTCTCGGCACTGGGGAAACTGTGCAGTTTATCACTGATTGTGGTATACAATATATATAAGCTGTGGGCACTGTGGGGGGGAGGGGGGGGGGGTCAGATGAACTATCTTCATATTACTGGGTTTAGTAACGCTTTAATGTTAAAAAAAGAAAAAGTGTTTTAAATGCAATGTGATGTGAGAGCAATAATTATAGGGCCCCCATTCACAGTTAACTTTAAACTGATGACCTTTGAAGCCTTTTTTTGTATTTTTATTTTTTATTTAAGGTATGCGGAATGAACAATAAGTTATGGCATTCCATATGGTAACGAATGACATCCAGAAATAGACATTAAAACTATCACTTCAAATAGGCAGAGGATATCAGAGAGAAAAATAAAGTTCTCTTATGCCGCGTACACACACTGACTTTTCGATGGACTAGGTCTGGCGGACCGGAATCCGTCGGACAATTCGATCATGTTTGGGCTCCAACTGACTTTTCTTTCCCAAAAGTCAGACGGACCTAGAAATAAAACATGTTTCAAATCTTTCTGACCGACTCGAGTCCGGTCAAAAAATCTGCTCGTCTGTGTTCTAGTCCGACGAACGAAAACCGACGCTAGGGCAGCTATTGGCTACTGGCTATGAACTTCCTTATTCTAGTCCGGTTGTACGTCATCACATTCGAATCCATCGAACTTTTGGAGTGAGAGTGTGTGGGCAAGTCCGTTCATTTGGAAGTCCGACTGACTTACCGTAGTCCATTGAAGTCTGATCGTGTGTACGCAGCATTACAGCCATATGGAAGAAAATGTCAACAGTAGGTTATTGCCTCTATAACAAATATTGCCTGTTTTTCAGCCAGAACTGTGGTGGGAACCTCAAATTATAAAAGAAAAATAATTTTATGGGTCATACACATACCTATAAGAAAAAGAAATAGGGTGAAAAGAATGTGACCCTAACTAGCAGCTACCGAGCCATTGTGGGGTAGGGAGCATCATGCATATATCTTAAACTGTACCAGATACTGCCCCCTTACCCGGTATTATTCAGGTGGCACCTACTGATCATCGCATACTGGTAGTATTTTTCTGGGTAATATAGAAAAATGGATGACACCTTAGGTGTCAGGACGAGAGAGAAAAATGGGGTAATGGGATGAGAAGGGGAAAAAAAGGAGGAAATGAAGGGGATGGAAGGAGGCGAGTAAGAGGAAAGGGAGGGTAGGGAGTTTCGGCGAGGTCGACGGCTTCAAGCTTCCGATTCTCGTGAAGGAAATTGCTTAAGTGTATGTCCCATAGTCGTTCAAGCATCGGAACAAATCCCAGTATGTCATTCACCTTGGCAAACCACTACGACACCAAAAGCGGAGACTGTTGATTCCACATGCTGGGGAAGCAGGCCCTCAGTAAAGATTTGTGATATCGTTTACAGGACATAGGGGCCAAATTCAGGAGTACAGCTGCCAGATTATCATGAAGGGAGATATCAGTAAGCTTGTGGATGATCTTCAGGACCTGTTGCCAAAGAGGTGCCTTCATCAGACATTCCCAGAAGATTTGAAGTAATGTGCCAGTCTGGGTACCACACATCCAGCACAAAGAGCTATGTCCTGGGAATATTGACGCTAGCACCGATGGGGTCCTGTATCAGCATGTCAGGATCTTGAATGTAATCTCCTGATATTTGCTGCACAGGGATGACATATGTGTGAATAAAAGGATACAATTCTTTTGATCTTTCGTGAACGTAAGGTTGAGGTCTCTCCCCCATTTTATCAGATACAGGAGAGCATGTTGAGATGTAGCTGTCAGTAGAATATTATAAGAACAGGCTAGAGATTTGCGTACGGGCTCATCTCCTAGGCATAGATCCTCAAACGGCTTGGGTTGTCTACGAAAGCAGCCATAATCTATGAGGGATCGAAGAAAGTGTAAGAGTTGTGAGATCCTCCACTTGCCAAAAATGGGGGACTTAAGGGTGGGGTATAAACTTGAGGGATTAATCCACTCAGAGGACCCAAGAAAGGAAGAAGCTCTAACTAATCTCCTGTCAGGCTGAAGCCAGAAAGCCCTGTCAGAGATACCTGGTATAAAGTCTGGATGGCCGATAATAGGCATTAACAGAGAGGGAAAACTGTCCGTATCTGCTATTCTATGGTAGCTGTGGAGCTCGTGTAGGGTGGGTTCAATTAATGGGTGTGGAGAGGAAAATCGGGAGTAACTGATCCCACTCTAGAGCAGGCCCCCCAGGGGAGTTGGCACTATTTCCTGCTCCAACGAGACCCATAAGTTATGAGTTAGGTGTCTGCACAAATCTACTACTCTATTCATGTGGACAGCTGTGCAATATAGAGCTGGGTCGGGGGGAGTCCAACCCCTCCTCTGAGCTTTGGTTGCTGTAAAAGGGATCTTCTGAGTCACAAAGATTTGCCCTGCTAGACGTAGTTAATAAAAGTCATTCGGAGCTTACGAAAAGAACTCTGCGGAATACTAATTGGTAATGTTTGTAAGAGGTAAAGCAGCCTCGGTATAAATGTTCATCTTTAAAACATTGCATTGCCGAACCAAGAAATCGCCATGTTCTTCCATCTGTCTAAGTCTGTAGGAAAAATGTTCAGAAGGGGCTGGAAGTTGAGTTGGAAAATGAGGTGAAGGTTGGAGGGGATCTTAGTGCCTAGGTATTGGATAGCTTGAGGAGCTCATCTGAAGGGGAAGTTGCCACTAAGGCGATCAAGAGAGCTAGGAGTAAGAGAAACGTTGAGCGCTTCCGACTTTTGCAAATTGATTTTAAAATCTGACAGGGCGCTAATTGCGGATTGCTGATAAGAAGATCGGTAGAGAGATACAGTGGGGATTGAAAGTTTGGGCACCCCAGGTAAAAATGTGTATTAATGTGCATAACGAAGCCAAGGAAAGATGGAAAAATCTCCAAATGGCATCAAATTACAGATTAGACATTTTTATAATATGTCAAAAAAAGTTATATTTTATTTCCAACATTCACACTTTCAAAATTACAGAAAACAAAAAAATGGCATCTGCAAAAGTTTGGGCACCCTGCAGAATTTATAGCATGCACTTCCCCCTTTGCAAAGCTGAGACCTGCCAGTGTCATGGATTGTTCTCAATCATCATCTGGGAAGACCAGGTGATGTCAATCTCAAAGGTTTTAAATGGCCAGACTCATCTGACCTTGCCCCAACAATCAGCACCATGGGTTCTTCTAAGCAGTTGTCTAGAAAACTGAAACTGAAAATAGTTGACGCTCACAAAGCTGGAGAAGGCTATAAGAAGATAGCAAAGTGTTTTCAGATGTCAATATCCTCTGTTCGGAATGTAATTAAGAAATGGCAGTCATCAGGAACAGTGGAAGATAAAGCAAGATCTGGAAGACCAAGAAAAATATCAGACAAAACAGCTCGCAGGATTGTGAGAAAAGCAATTCAAAACCCACGTTTGACTGCACAATCCCTCCAGAAAGATCTGGCAGACACTGGAGTTGTGGTACACTATTCCACTATAAAAGAGATACTTGTACAAATATGGTCTTCATGGAAGAGTCCTCAGAAGAAAACCTCTTCTACGTTCTCACCACAAAAATCAGTGTTTGAACTTTGGAAATTAACATATAGACAAGCCTGAGGCATTTTGGAAACAAGTTCTGTGGACCGATGAGGTTAAAATAGAACTTTTTGGCCGGAATGAGCAAAGGTACGTTTGGAGAAGAAAGGGTACAGAATTTAATGAAAAGAACCTCTGTCCAACTGTTAAGCATGGGGATGGATCAATCATGCTTTGGGGTTGTATTGCAGCCAGTGGCACAGGGAACATTTCACGAGTAGAAGGAAAAATGGATTCAATAAAATTTCAGCAAATTTTGGATGGTAACTTGATGCTATCTGTGAAAAAGCTGAAGTTAAAGAGAGGAAGGCTTCTACAAATGGATAATGATCCTAAACACACCTCAAAATCCACGGGGGATTACATCAAGAGGCGTAAACTGAAGGTTTTGCCATGGCCTTCACAATCTCCTGACCTCAACATTATTGAAAATCTATGGATAGACCTTAAAAGAGCAGTGCGTGAAAGACAGCCCAGAAATCTCAAAGAACTGGAACACTTTTGTAAGGAAGAATGGGCAAAGATACCTTAAACAAGAATTGAAAGACTCTTGGCTGGCTACAAAAAGCGTTTACAAGCTGTGATACTTGCCAAAGGTCGCAGTACAAGATATTAACTCTGCAGGGTGCCCAAACTTTTGCAGATGCCATTTTTTTGTTTTCTGTAATTTTGAAAGTGTAAATGATGGAAATAAAATCTAACTTTTTTTTGACATATAAGAATGTCTAATCTGTAATTTGATGCCATTTGGAGATTTTTCCATCTTTCCTTGGCTTTGTTATGCACATTAATACACATTTTTACCTGGGGTGCCCAAACTTTCCATCACCCACTGTATGCATTCTGATATGTAAAACAGTAGGTCGTCCGCAATAAGTGGCAACTTTATGGTGGTATGCACTGGTTTCGAGTCCTCTAATATCAGGGTTGAGCCTAATGTGTTGCAACAGGGATTCCAAAGAAAGTATGAAGAGGATCGGGAAAAGCGGGCACCCTTGTCTCGTGCCGTTACTTATTGCGAAGGAGTTGGAAGCTACTCAATTTATCTTGACCTTTGCTGTAGGGGTTGAGTATATGGCAAAAATTCTAGACAGGATGGTTGTCGGCATCCCAATATGTCGCAAGGTGGCCAAAAGGAAGGTCCAATTCACCCTGTCTATCACTTTTTTGGCGTCTATAGATAACATGATGAATGGGAAATTAAGATGTTTGGTCCTTGCTATGACATCAGTAGTCCTGATCTTATTGTCCCATGCTTCTCTGTTGTGGATAAACCCGACCTGATCCAAGCACTGCCCTGGAGGATTGACCCCAGTCTCTCCTCCAGGATTTTCGTGAACAGCTTAAGGTCACAATTAAGCAGGAAGATGGGCCAATAGCTGGCACATAGGAGTGGGTCCTTTACAGGCTTGGGGATTACAGTGATGCTTGCCTGTAGAGGGTCTGTTGGCATGTTGTGGTTGTCTAGAATTGCATTAAAGGCGGTAACAAAATGGGCTGCTGGTTGTGTTTGGAAGGTTTTGTAATAAGAAATTGAAAAGCTGTCAGGGTCAGGGGCTTTCCCCTTTGGGGGCCCTGCCAGGTAGCTCGTGAGTTCATCCTTGTATATAGGTTACTCTATAGCAACTCTACTTTCTCTGCACAAGAGAGGGCAGGTTAGTGGCTCCAAGGTAGGCATCTATTACCTCCAACCTATCTGGGGATTTGTCCATAGGAGTGCTGGAGTGCAGGTTGTAAAGTGCCTCATAGAAAGCACGGAAGGACTCTGCTATCTCCAGGGACTTATGGATTTTGGTGCCCGCAGGAGTGGACAATGCTGGAATGTATGACAAGTTACGTTGGGTTTGAATGGTGTTTGCTAATGATCTGCTGCATTTGTCTCCATGTTCATATAGGGCTCTGCGTGCCTTCAATAGCTTGATTTTGGCTTGAATAAGGAGTGTTCCCTAACTTGCTCTTGTAGTTTGATTACTACTGCCTCTAGGTCCTTGTCAGGGTGAGTTTTATGTTGCCTTTCGCAGTCGTGGAGTTTGGAGAGCAGTCCAGACAGTGTTTTTGCTCTCTCTCTATGACCATGTTTAATAAACATTCCGTTAATATAACACTTATGTGCGGACCATATAGAAAGAGGGTTGGAGATCGAGTCTTTGTTAGTCTTGAAAAATAGGTCTAGGTCTCGCAGAATGTCTGCTTTAATCTCTGGTTCCTGTAAGAGGGATTCATTCAATCACCAAGTGGCTGATCTAGGAGTCGGGCATTGTGAGACAATTTACAATTAGATCAGAGCGTGGTGCGATGTGGGCAATCTGAGCACTAGAGATGGTCGGAATTGTTGCATGGGAGACCAGGAAGAGATCTATCCTAGAGTACGAACCGTGCACTGGTGAGAAATAGGTATAGTCTCTCTCCTGCGGGTGTAGGATACGCCAAATATCAACCAGCTGATGGGAATAAGGCAGTTCTCTAACTCGAGATTGGGTTCTCTGAGATAGGGCAAAGGAGCCTGTCGAAGAATCTTTGCAGGGATCCATGGTGAGGTTAAGGTCTCCCCCAACACAAGAGTACCCTCGGCAAAAGAAGCCAAGGCGATAGACATGTCTCAAGCACCGGGAGCTGCTCCACATTTGGAAGATACAAGTTAGCCAGGGCGAACATCTGCGACTGGAGTTTGCCCTTGACAAAGAGGTATCCTCCTGATTAGTATGGAGGTCTAAGAGCTGCCAGGTTATAGTTTTGGCCAGGAGGATACACGTGCCTTTTGATTTAGCTGAGGGCGATACACTATGGTATACTGTTTACTGTATCGTTTCGGAATCCTATCGGCTCGGAAATGTGTTTCTTGTAAGAATACCACTCTGCCGCCATAGTTCAGCAAGACAACTGGATCACTTTTCAGGAGCACTGAGGCCCTTCATGTTCCAGGACACAAGTTTCAAAGTCATTTTTATGGAAGCTGAGTCTGGCTGTCGCCCTCCGCCAAAACTTGGGGGTATTGTGAGTCGGGGGGGGGGAGAGGTTGGGATAAGGGATGAGGAGGGAAGAGAAGGGGACAAAGGGGAACAGTAAAAGAGGGTAAAGATAATATAGGAAGAGGTAAGAAACGAGGTGTGGATGAAATGGGCAAAAACTTTTGTATGTCTCCAGGTGAAGGGCTACTGCCAAAAAGGGCAGCCAAGGCCTAGTAGGGGATGAGGTAGGGCACTTCAGAGGTTGAGCCCCCAGGCCGCAGGAACTCCCCAAACAGCCCTGTGCCAAAAGCGGCTCTAAAAATAGCAGTTCTAATAAAAAATAAATAAATATTAACTTCTCTTACACCTAATATATGATAACAATTTCAAGAATACAAGGAGTGGTAACAAGGGCGGAATATTCAAAACTTTAATGTTAAACAAAACCAGAAATCGTTAGAGGGAGAGACTGTTTGCTCTCCAATAGCTGCAGCCCAAGAAGACCGAGCTGTGGCTCTCTTGCTTGGCCCCCTCAGGAGCGCTAGCTGTATATGGTTACATGCATAGGCCTATGCAATTAAGCATGATATATGCCCCACCAGGGGACGTCCCTGGAGAATGATGTCCCCCCCCTGCAAAATAAACCACAACGTTCAGAGGTGAACTAGATCAGGGAGTGCATGCGCTGCAGAACACACACCACCGAATAAGCATTCTTACCATTATATTGTGAGGTATATATATTAAAAAAAAAAAAAAAGCATCCAAATACTTATACATATGGGGAGGAGGGGCACTCAGGAATTCAGCGCCTAACGGGGCACCTGGAGAACCTCAATATTGCCTAAATATACTAGTAAAGGTACGTGCTCCTCAGAATGCCTTAGGAGCCCCCCTCCAATCCCACAAGCTAGGCATGAACCCTAGTGAGAAAGAGCGTAATGATATGATTACTCTATTACTTAGCCCCTAGCAAGTCAAGTCTGCATGTCATGCGGGAAACAAGTGGGTAAAGGACCCCCCATGGAACGCCCTAGGTCAGGGATATGCAATTAGTGGACCTCCAGCTGTTGCAAAACTACAAGTCCCATCATGCCTCTGGGTGTCATGCTTGTGGCTGTTAGAGTCTTGCTATGCCTCATGGGACTTGTAGTTCTGCAACAGCTGGAGGTCCGCTAATTGCATATCCCTGCCCTAGGTGGTGCTCCAACCTCTGTTTGTTCTAAAAGGCCCAGACGGGCTCTCCCACTTTGGGTGATGACCTCAATGTGGAGCAGAAAAGTAAGTCCATACTGTACCCCCTCCCACCAAGTAATTCAACCATGTACCTAAGACTCTTAAAAGTCTGTAGCTAGGGGACCTAGGGGATATTCCCAAAGAGAGCCTGGAAATATTTCCGAAGATAGGTCCCTGGTCCATGAGCTCTCACCAAGTGCGGTATTCGGTACCGGTTAAGGTACTGCATGACATATACATGTTGGGAGTCTCTGGACCTTGGGACAGTGCGTCAACAAGGATGCAGTTCTTACTTCAGAGTATTAAGGCTCGTTATCCTGAGGGGCTGGTGGTCTTCTGCACTGAGACTGGCGATTTTGACAGGGTCACTGGGGTCAGCCAGCTGAGATCATAGTGGGATTGCTATTCTTCTACGGTAGGACAATTGTGTAGAGGTAGAGGGTGCATCTCTAGAGATCTGAAAAATACTGGAAGATCTGAGGGGTGCCGGAGAGTGTACGATCTGCCCCCCTTCCGTGCAATCAGATGAAAAGGATGGCCCCACTTGTTGGTGATCCCCAATTCGCTGAACTTTTCAAGTAAGGGCTTCATACAACGGCGCATCTATAGGGTCCTCTGGGACACATTTGGTAGGAGAAGGATCTGTGCACCATCAAAGTTCATGTGCCCCTTGTGCCAAGCCCGTTGAAGTATGTCTTCTTTAACAGAGTAATTGTGCAGGCAGCAGAGGACATCTCTGGGTCTGTCTTCAGTGGGACCCCTGGGGCCTAAGGTCCTGTGGACCCTATCAATGGCAATGGTGGTCTCAGGGGGGCGCTCCAAGCAATCGCTGAATATGGCAGTTACAGTTGCCTTGAGGTCTGCCTGTCGAGTGGCTTCTGGCAGGCCACCAAATCTAATGTTGCGCCTGCGATTTTCCAGATCATCTAATAGCAGATGCAGCTGTGCAACTTGGTTTGACACCTCATTTTGTGTACCTTGTAAACTAAAAAATTCTTGATGGAGGGCAGCGGAGTCAGTTCCTAGTGTGGAAACTCGTGAGGCCACATAAGCTCTGACTCCGACACGGCGCATCTCCTGATCGGCAGGAGAGCTCTGTGATTGGCCCTCCTGATCACATGATGGCTGTGTCCAATCAGAGCTATCATGTGATGTAAACAGAGAGCTGGCTGCTAGGCAATCGGCTCTCCTCTCCTCACATGGAAGTTGTCAATGAGGAGAGGAGAGCAGATCGCTGCAGCCAGCCGGTGATCAGTGAGTATGAGCTGTTTTTACAGACTAATCACCGGCACAGTGTCCCCACACAATGTAAACACACACAGTGTCCCCTAAATAGTGTCCCCAAAACACTGTCCCCATGCACATGTCCTTATACAGTAAAAAACACCTGTCCACACATATGTAACACTAAACTCATATGTCCATGACCATCTGCACACATATGTCAGTGATCATTGCGCACATATGTCCTTGATCATCTGCACACATATGTCAGTGATCATTTCACACATATGTCAGTGATCATTGAGCACATATGTCAGTGATCATTGCGCACATATGTCCGTGATCACACAAACCAATTATTATACACTGGATTTTTTTTTTAGCAAAGACATGTAGCAGAATACATTTTGGCTTAAATTTATGGCAAAATTCGATTTTATCGGATTTATTTTAAAACAGAATGTAGAAAATATATATTTTTTCCAAAATTTCCGCTCTTTTTTTCCGCTTATATCGCAAAAAAAAAAAAAAAAGATTTAAAAATAAATCCCCCCAAAAGAAAGCTCTATTTGTGTGAACAAAATTATAAAAAATGTAATTTTGGTACAGTGTTGCAAATCTTATTGAAAGTGCAAGAGCGCTGAAAGCTGAAAATTGGCCTGGGAAGGAAGGGGGTGAAAGTGCCCAGTATTATAGTGGTTAAAGTGGTTGTAAACCTACTTTCTGGACTTCTACCTATAGGTAAGCTTACCTATAGGTAGTGGAAATATCTCCAAAACGTGTGCTATTTAGGAGATATTTCACTTGTAGTCTGCTGAAAATTTCAACGGCGCATGTGCGGGGAAGTAACGAAACTAAGTGCTGTTTCTTCCCTAGCCTGTGCCATTAATCGCGGCTCCCGTGTGCATGCGCGGGAGTGACGTCACGCGGCTCCGACGAATCGTAGAGCCGGAGTCTGCGGCCCAGAAGGAAGAGGGGCCAGAAGATGGACGTTGCCTAAACAGGGGGGGGGGGCATCGCTGGATTCTTTTGCAGGTAAGTGACACATAATGGGCTAGTATGCGATGCATACTAGCCCATTATGCTTTTCATTTGCAGGCTTTGCAGCGAGCAAAAGAGGAAGTAAAACCCATCAGGGTTTACTTCCTCTTTAACATAACACATTTTCAGTTTTTGAGTTCAGCTCCACTTTACTGTCCAGTCTGAACCCGAGACCGTCAGATATAAAACTGATTTCTGATAACGATGAATTTAATAATATAAATAGATGGATGTAGTCGCTATATTTGGATGGTAGTGTTGGTCTGATCAGGACACGTGGCTTCTGATTGATGGTTGTCTTTTAAGTCATCATGTAATAGGGAAGCAGGCCATTTTGGCACACTTGCTAACAGTTACGTCGGCATTCTAATAAATATCTGAAGATCTAACAAATATCTGCTACATTTCTCACAAGGGTTCAAAGCACAAACTCAGCTGACTGCACAACACAGACCGGCTTTTTAAAGCCCAATTTCAGGCAGAAAAGAAAATGTAAATAGTGCATTGTACATCAATTATCTTACTCCTCAGTCTTGATTCCAAACACCTCTACACATGGGCCAAATATCGTGTGGCATTGAACAGTTCAATACAAACCAGCCAACATGTATACGGCAGCTGGTCTGCCAGAAGTCGTCCCTGCTGAGACAACGCAGTGATTATTGCTAGCAGCTATAGCATAATTGCATGTAAAAATCCGACATGCTGGTTGTCAATGGATCGACTTGGGTACAATCAGCCTGCCCATAGATGGTTCAAATCTTGCCTGGTCCCTGCTTAACTGGCTGAGATTTGTACCATCTATGCCCAGCTTTAGTGATCCTGCAGTGTAATGGATCAAAATCACAATTTCCTCTATGAACCAAGCTAATTTCCTGCTCTGTAGCCGGGGTTTTTCTCTGCATGTTATCATCTTTAGCACTGGTCCCCTCGCCACTATGGGAAGTTCTCCTGCCTCTGGAGCCTCCATCTATAGGTGTCCACATCATGCAGGAGTGACGTGGACACCCAAAGAAGGACCCCAAGAAGTAAAGAGAAGAAGAGAGAAGAATCACCATGTGACTGTGGTATCGGGTAAGTAAAATGGACATTTGGATAGATTTTCTATAGTATACTAGTGGTTAATTAACGTGGTGGTAATTAAAGTGGTTGAATACCCCTTTAGCACATTTTTACCTACAGGTAAAATGAATATTTTTACCTATAGGTAAAATGAATATCTCCTAAACCTGTACGGTTTAGGAGATATTTACTTTGCATGCAACTGCTGAAGTCAGCGGGACATGCGCTCTGAAGGTTCGGCGGATGCTGCTGGAAAATCAGATCTCCTTGCTGGAAAGAAGACTCTGGTGTGCATGTGCGAGAGTGACGGCCAAGAACCCGGAAGAATCGGGAGGCAAAATGTCAGCTCCCTTGGCGTTGACCAGGAGACAGTGCAAGAGCTTCGTTCAGACTGATCACGTTCCATTGTTCCATTGCGTGCCACTGGCAAAAGGTGAAATATAACTAAACCGGGCCATACATGGGTCTAATTCCGAAATAATTTTCTTTTGGAAATTGTAAGAATTTTTGCTTGAATTTCGCACCATTGGTGGGCTGCAGCAACTGCTGATTTTCATGCAGCCATCGAATTTGAGTGATGGGGCATGTTGGAAAAGTTTTGAAAAATAAAAAAAAGTATTTATAATCAATGATGGGAGAATCATGCTAGAAATATAATCGAAAAAGAAATGCGCGTAAGCGCAAGAAAAGAAAATTCCCGGCCACAAAAATTCTTTATGTAGCAACATGAGGTGAAATTGAAGGCTTGGTTGGTCTAATTTCAAAACCAATGGTGGCACAAAAGATCAAAAAATGCTTGAAATTTCAGATTTTTGAAAGAAAATTTATTTGGAATTCGGACCTAGGTATGGCCTGCATTAGGGCCTTTCTGAGATTAAACAGGGCACTTTGTGTATGTTTTTTGTTCCAGCTGGACCCATGTTTAGTAAAAGTCATCAGCTACAAAAAGTGTAGCTGCTGACTTTAAAAAAAACACACACTCACTTGTCCCACGGTCCAGCAAGGTGGCCACCCAAAGCCTCCATTCTCTCCCCCGCCTGTCCGCCGTGCAGGCATTGCAAGTGTGGGCTCCCAGATGTGACAGCTTGAGGCCGTGTGCACACTGTGCGAGTCGCGATGAGCATCCTGAATGGCCGGGCAATCTTCTGGGACCTGTGACGTGTCCCAGAAGATTGCAGGGAGGAGGTGGAGAGGTGGAGTCGCCTAGGCGTCGCGGGTGGAAGTGGGAGCTGGGTACCTGTCAAAACTAGGTACCCGCTCTCCCTTCAAAAAAATGTGGCATGTCAGGGGGTCAGAATACCTTAAAGTGGAAGTTCCTCTTTTGGGTGGAACTCCGCTTTAAGGCCTCTTGCACACTTCAGCTTGAAAAAGCTCAGTGCAGCTTTTTTTTTTTTTTTTACTGAGCTAAAATACAGCCCATTAATTATTATTATTATTCACGATTTATATAGCAACAACAGTTTAAGCAGCGCTTTACAATGTATAGGGGGCACAACACAATTACAGTACAATACAAAAGGTACAGGAGGGCCCTGCTCATAGAGCTTACATTCTAAAAGGGAGGGGGTGGTGGTACAAAAGGTAATAGCTAATAGCTGCAGAGAATGATTTGATTAATTGTAATGTACCTATACACACAGGCATGTAAACAAGCGTGGTGCATTCTTCTGTAAGTAAAGAAAATAGAAAAATATTTTTTTTTGTCAGTAATTTACATCTCATGCACGCAAATGCTCATTTACATATTGTGCAGAAAGAGAACGTGAGAATGAGCCTGCTCGAATTTTCGAGCAAATGCACGCAAGCTTATTCTCATGTTCTCTTTCTGCACAATATGTGCACAAAAATGTGCAAACGCATATATGCAAAAATGTGCGCAAATACATACCAAAAAAAAAAAGTCTAAAAGTAGATGCTCAAATAGGAGTATCATGAGCAAGAGGCCTAAAGAAGCTAAAGAATTGCTTCTTACAACCGTGACAATGAAATGGACAGGCTGAGTTAAAAAAAAAAAAAAAGTGCAAAGGTTAAGAGCGCCACATGTTCAAAAATGGCTTCCCAATGCTTAAAGTGGAAACGAAGGAAAAATGTTAAAAATTGCAAACAGGCAACAGAAAAATGCAATGGGAGTTATTTACTAAAGGAAAATCCACTTTGAACTGAAAGTGCACTTGGAAGTAAAGTCGCTGTAGATCCGAGGGGGACATGCGAGGAAAATAAAAAACAGTATTTTAGCTTGCACATGATTGGATGATAAAATCAGCAGAGCTTCCCCTCTTTTCAGATCTACCCCTTAGATTTACAGCGACTGCACTTTCAAGTGCACTTGCAGTGCAAAGTGGATTGGCCGTTCGTAAATAACCCCCAATGTGTTCTCTGCAATAAAATACACTTACCTGCCTGTTCACAGCTCAGTTTACATTATGGCACAGTGTTCCAGGATGACTGCATGTGTGGCACCCTCCTGCGATGGACAATCTAAACAACCAAAGACTGGCACCTGGACGAACCCGGAGAGAAGATGCTAGCGTCGGTGAGGGACCTTTACAGCCATTGCACCGTAGGAACATAGGTAAGTACTTGTGCCTTTACTTCCACTTTAAGAAATAAGAGGAGAGTTTTCAAAGAGTTTGCAGGTGCCCAAGGCCTCTTTCACACGAACGATCCATTCAGGTCCGCCTGTTTTTTTAGGCGGACCTGAACAGAGGCTCCATAGACCTCTATGGAGCGTCGGATGTCAGCGGTGACATTCCGCGGACATCCGACCCGCTCTGATCCATTCGTCTGAGGATCGGATCGGGTGACGACAGACTCAGCGGTCTGTCGTCATCCGATCCCCCCATAAGGGAGAGCGGCGCTCTGAGAGGTCCAACCCTGCACAGGGATGGCAGAGCGACAGAGTGATCCCCCACTGAGCAGAGCAGGCTCCATACATGGACACGTCCCTGTGAAGGAGCCCTAACTCCAGGTTTGATTTAGTTTTAATAAGTTTCTTAGGACCAAGCTGGTCCAAATAAACGATTTCCTTCACTAATTCATACACTTGCTGGGAGTGCTGTATAAACTGTAGGTATTCTCAGCTGCATACCATATACAGCACTGTGTTCCATCAATGGCATGGGGGAAATGCCCGGTCCAAAATTGAGTCGGGCTAAGCTTTGCTCAGCCATTCACAGGAAGCTTTGTATTTTTTTTTTTTTTTTTTTTTTTTTTAGAGGAAGTCTTGTATAGTATTTATACAGAAAATACAAACCTCCCTATGAATGACTGAGCACGCTGAGCCCAACTTAATTCTGTTTTCGGAAAGGGGTCATGAAGTCCTCATACCACTGATGGAATGCAGCGCTGTACAGTACACGGTATATAGCCAAGGCCGGGGCTTGACAAATTTATTTTTAATCTAGGAGGCAGCTAAAAAAGTTAGGAGCCCGTTTTTTAGCATAGCAAGGTTTATCAGGGCCCGGGGCAGGGCAAGTCATTTGTGCCCACCAACCTTCTTAACCTTAACTTACAGCAGAGCAGCAAGCCAATAACCCCAACGTAACACCGCTACATCAGGGTTATAATCTGAGTGGAAAGAATGACAAATTATGGGGGAAACTCCGCTCAGTTAGGCCCCGTTCACACCTTGACGTTTGGAGATTGCGGCAGAATAGCTGTAAATCTCCCTGCAATCTCAAAATGCACTAAAATCGCAAAACGCGGAATCACCTAAAACGCTGTGTGGTTTGGCCGCGATTGTTGTGTGGCATCCATTTTTTTTTTCATTATTGTTGTACATATGATTTGTCTTTTGATTTGATATGATTTGTTTTACTCAGCAAGTGAGGTCAGTGGTGTTCTAGATGGGAGTGTATACGAGTCTCGGCCTCCATAGTGCTCATATTATGTGATGTTATATGGAACCCACAAAGGGAATAATCACTTTCACCAAATGGAAATGTATGTTAAGACTTTCCTCCGCTGATCTACATGGAGTACACCCATCCCTTCACTGAGGTCATTAATAAATACACACACTTAACACTCTATAGCCTGGAAGGGTCTTTATATCACTTTTCTGCCTAGTAAAAGCCTTCATTTTTCCATGTCCTCTCAGGAGAGACTTAAAGACAAGATATGGTAAATCTAATTATATTAGTTTATAAGGACACAGGATTCTTTGCCGTAAAATGACCGCCACACAGACAGAAAACACAATTTATTGTAGTTATGTATTCCTTAAAAATCATGATCTGTGCAATCAGGCTAGTGTAATCCCCTGTAATTCTCTTCTCATAATCCCTGTACAGTAAGGCCTCATATACAGGGGAGGCTTGGGGAAACAGTAAAAACACAAGGTTGAGCCGCAGTTTGACCAATCCTGACCACCCAGCCACAAGTTAACATGCCACTGGCCATGTTAGTGCATGTAGTGGCAGTCCTAGGGTGGCAAAAATGCCACAAATAGCGTTCTTCAGGCATTATCACCACCAGTGAATTGAATGGGGCCGCACTGCAACTGCCCTGCAACACCAAGATGTCATCAACCCACCTCTCCACCTCAGCCAATCAGAGGAAGCTTTGTATTTGTTCATAGTGCTCAGCCTGACTTGATTTTGTTCCAGGAGTGGGATGGGAAGTTCTTGCCCCCACCATCAACTGTCCCCTCTGTACTGCCTGACCCCACCATCAACTGCCCCCTCTGTACTGCCTGCCCCCACCATCAAGTGCCCCCTCTATACTGCCTGCCCCCACCATCAAGTGCCCCCTCTATACTGCCTGCCCCCACCATCAAGTGCCCCCTCTATACTGCCTGCCCCCACCATCAACTGTCCCCGCTGTACTGCCTGTTCCCACAATCAACTGGCCCCTCTGTACTGCCTGACCTCACCATCAACTGTCCCCTCTGTACTGCCTGACCTCACCATCAACTGTCCCCTCTGTACTGCCTGACCTCACCATCAACTGTCCCCTCTGTACTGCCTGACCTCACCATCAACTGTCCCCTCTGTACTGCCTACCCCCACCATCAAGTGTCTCCTCTATACTGCCTGCCCCCACCATCAACTGTCCCCTCTGTACTGCCTGTTCCCACCATCAACTGTCCCCTCTGTACTGCCTGTCCCCACCATCAACTGTCCCCTCTGTACTGCCTGCCTGGCTTTAAAAATTTACAAATGCAGCAATTTAGAATTTGGATTAAAGGTTTAGCACTGGGAAACATTTTTGAAAGATAAAAAGTGCATTTTATATACATCTCTACAGATCAGACCAAAATGAGGGACAAATGAGGGGGAATGAGCGACAGAGGGACATTGCTCCAAATCAGGGACTATATAAAGTGTATTGCAATGTTAATAAACACGGCAACACATTTCTTGTTTTCTTTCATTTCAATGGAAAGGTCATGAGGCAAAAGACACACCAAAAACAAAGGTGAGCATGGGGTCTGAGGGCCAAGGGAAGGCTTTAGGGCGCCATCCTCAGCTAGGGTTCCTCCAGAGGCTGTCTGGGGCCCCTTGAGCTGATTGACCTCCCATCTGATGATGTAAGCATAGTTCCTGGTCCAATACCCACTGGCAGAGCCAGCAGTATGACAACCAATGATCTTTTCAGCTGCCTGTAAGGTGGCGCTCTGACCACAAGTTCTTCCTACAAGCTACCATATAATATATAGGGCATTCTTCCCATTTATCACAAATTATTCATTTTAGTAAGGCCGCGTACACATGCGGGGACTGTTCGCTCAACTTTGTTCGTCAAACAGTTTCAGCGGACAGTCCGCTCAAAATTAGCATGGACGGACATGGCCACACACGACGTACGAACAGTTTGCTGAAACCGTGCGCGATGACGTGAACGGCACGTACGACGGGACTAGAAAACGACGTCCTATACACTGCAATGCAACCTTCGGCGTATAAATTCTTTCTGAGCATGCGCGGAACTTTGTTTGACGAACAAGCCTACACACGAGGGGACTGTTCGCTGAAACAAGGTTTCAGCGGACAGTTTTTCGGAAATTCCGAAAAACCTTGTTCAGCAGACTGTTCGCTGAAACTGTCCGCTGAAAGCCCACACACGAGCGGACTGTCCGCTGAAACACTGTTCAGCGGACAAAGTTGAGCGAACAGTCCCCGCGTGTGTACGCGGCCTAAGCATTCCCTGACACCTGAAAAATATTTCAAGGGTTCCTCTATTGTAAAAAATGTGGGGTTGACTGCATTAGAGCTCGTTTGGGGGGTAAAACTATACGGTTGAGCCCTCAACCACTCCCCTTTTAGCTGCAAAGGCAGTGATCAGAGGTGTACACCGTGATGCTTTGTGGCTGCAGCACGAATTTTACCCCCTACCAAGTGGATCAGGCCACACTGTAACTGCCCTGTAACTGCGCGCAATGCACGTATTGCTACATTTAGGCCCCCCGTCATCTCCTTACCCCTTGTCAACCACCTTTGAACAGTGATCCAAGCTTGCTTCGCTTTTTGGAGAAGCGGTGGTCCTTGCTACTAATGTAAACAAGTCCTTAGGGATTTAAAGAATTACATTTGCAAAGTTATCCCATCTGTGCTCTTGGCAGAGTGGGGGAAAATATTCCTTTTTTTTTATGGGCCCCTCTACCAGATACTTTTCAAGGATAAGGGTCTGCTTTGTATTTTTGGGGGGGGACCACAGGCTCCTTTTTTTCTGTGGGTTCCCCTATTAACATCTATACCATGCCCTCATCTGGGATAAGAGTCTGGAATAGATGAAGAGAAGCCCCGGCTGTTTGTTTACAAGCAGCAATAAAGAGGCTGACGCTGCCATTTGACAACAATTTAACCACTTGCTGACCAGCAGTTTAACTATTACTGTTTGCCAGTGGCTTTTTTTGTACCCCCCGCGAACGAACAAACTGAAATAAACTGTGTTAAACATGCACTAATGCACAAAAATATACTACGTTAAACGTGCAGTAATGCACTGAAATTTACTGCTTTAAGTGTGCAGTAACACACTGAAATATACAGCGTTAAACTTGCACTAACGCACTGAAATATACTGCTTTAAGTGGGCAGTAGCACACAGAAATATACTGTGTTCAACTTGCACTAACGAACTGAAATAAACTGTGTTAAACATGCACTAACACGCAGAAATATACTACGTTAATCTTGCACTGACGCGCATAAATATACTACGTTAATCTTGCACTAACACACTGAAATAATGTATGAGATCTGGGGTAATGCAATAGGCTGTGCACATCTATGCCTGCTGATAACCCCTAAGCCCCCATACACACGGTCGGACATTCTGCCAACCAAATCCGTCGGATTTTGTCCGTCGGATTGTGTCCGAAACTGTTGCATACACACGGTCGGACTAAGTTGTCGAAAAATCCGATCTTTCAGAACGTGATGACGTAATTTTGTTACGATGGGACTACGTTCAGGCTAGTAGCCAATAGATTTGATGTAGTAATTTGATTTGAGCATGCGTGGCACTTTGTCCGATTGGAATTCTCTACACATGATCGGAGTATGTCCTATCGGACCAGTTTGTCGGAAAATATTTCCAACAAGTTGGAAAATTTCCTCAGATGGATATTCCCTCGGAAACAGTCCGATGCATACCACACACAGTCGGAATATCCGACAACGCGGTCCGATAGGACACATTCCGACGGATTCTCCGACCGTGTGTACGGGGGCTAACACACACACAGAGTGTCATTACTACAGTGGCAGTGGTATTATCACTGATGACTGTATTAGTGTCATTAGCGATGTCAGATAGTGTCAGTTAGAGTCCGTCCCTGATTGCTCGCCACACTATCATAGTCACACAATAAGCCACTGATCACCATCATTACTAGTATAGTGTCTGTCTGGATCTGTATCCTGGTCACGGTCAGAACTATACTAGTGTCCCCAATAGTATAGCTTACCCAAAAAGTTTTTATTTTTTTATTTTTTTTTTACCAAAGACATGTAGCAGATAGTAGAAGAAATCGGAATTACACACAATTTCACATGTTTTCATCTATATAAAACAAAAAAACAAAAAAAAAAAACCTAGTGGTGATCCAAAAGAAACCTCTATCTGTGTAATAAAAATGATATAAATTTAATTTGGGCACAGCATTGCATGACCACGCAATTACCAGTTAAAGTAGCACAGTGCCGAATAGCAAAAAATAGTCTGGTCATGAAGGGGGTAAAATCTTCCGGAGCGCTATTTCACAGGCAGGTTCAGGGCATCACTCAGGAATGTTAGTTAAAGGGATTAATGTTACTTTTTAGGCATTATTAAAATCACTGCTCTTGGTAAATTGTTTTTTTTTTTTTGCTTTGGTACATATCCCCCAGGGCAGTGAAATCATAAAGTCTGTTTTATTTCTTTTTTGCTAGAATATTAGTTAGAACCCCCAAACATTATATATATTTTTTTAAATCAGAGGCCCTAGAGAATAAATTGGTGGGTTTTGACATCCTTGTGACAGCAATAGGGATGTGACATGAACTCTTTATGGAGGAATCTGGGGTCTACAATAACACAAATCCCTCCTTTGCACTTAAAAGTATTCAAAACGCCAAGATCAGTGTTTTTGAATACTTTAGATTTTCAAAAAATTAAGATGCCGGTAAACCGGAAGGCCGCGTACACACGGGCGGACTGTTCGCCCAACTTTGTCCGCTGAACAGTGTTTGGGCGGACAGTCCGCTCGTGTGTGGGCTTTCAGCGGACAGTTTCAGCGGACAGTTTGACGGACAAGGTTTTTCGGAATTTCCGAAAAACTGTCCGCTGAAACCTTGTTTCAGCGAACAGTCCGCTCGTGTGTAGGCTTGTTCGTCAAACAAAGTTGCGCGCATGCTCAGAAAGGATTTTCACGCCGAAAGCTATAATGCAGTGTATAGGACGTCGTATTTTTCGTCCCGTCGTACGTGCCGTTCACGTCATCGCGTACGGTTTCAGCAAACTGTTCGTCCGTCGTGTGTGGCCATGTCCGTCCATGCTAAGTTTGAGCGGACTGTTTGCCGAAACTGTTTGACGGACAAAGTTGGGCGAACAGTCCGCGCGTGTGTACGCGGCCGAAGTGATGCCATATAATCGCTTCCGGGTTACCATAGCGGCGACCTGTTTAAAGCCGATTCCGGTTTTCTTTGGGTCTCCGTCTAGCGGGCGGACATGCCGGCTAGTAGCTTGGGTCTCCAAGTGGGATGGGAGAGCCCAAGCGAGCCATGGAAATTGGCGGAAGGGGGGACGTCCTCTCCTGCTGCTCGTAATAAGAAACCAGTTGTTATTACAAGAGAGATGACCATCAGCTCTAATAAACGATACCGGGTGATGCCTGCATCACTTCGGTACAACCACTTGAAGTCAAATAATGTACCAGGTACGTGATTTGGCAGCAAGTGGTTAATTTGCATAGATTTCATCCCACTTCCTGTTTGGCTATGGGACAGGAAGTGAAGGTAAATCTCCCCAATGGGACAAAGATGGCAAAAATAAACATTACAGGTTTTATAACCCCCCTTACTCTATCCAAAATGAAAAAAAAAAAAGTTTTGCCTATAGTTCTACTTTAAACTTCTTATATCAGTGGATAAGGAAATATTAATTGCAGAAAAACTACAATGTTAGTTACCATTTACATAATATAACTGGGAATTTTTTGCTTGCATAGTTCCTTTCATCCAAGCAGCGCTCACTGTATCCGAGAGTAATGGAAAGATTCTTATCCTGTAGGCGGATTCAGGTGGACAAAAGCCAAAACCTCTCTCATTCTTCTCCAAAACTCCCCCATCCACTCAGCCATAGCCTGGAGTAAAACTCAAACTCTGATAGAAACTTACAGATACTGGCAGGACCGCACTTATACTGGCAGGACCTCAATCGTACTGGCAGGACCTCACTTATACTGTCAGGACCTCACCTATACATGCAGGACCACACTCATACTGCCAGGTCCTCACCTATAATGACAGGACCTCACCTATACTGCCAGGACCACATTCATACTGCCAGGACCTCACCTAGAATGACAGGACCTCACCTATACTGCCAGGACCACACTCATACTGCCAGGACCTCACCTATAATGACAGGACCTCACCTATAATGACAGGACCTCACCTATACAGGCAGGACCACACCTATACAGGCAGGACCTCACCTATAATGACAGGACCACACTGATACTGCCAAGACCACACTCATGCTGCCAGAACTTCACTCATACTGCCAGGCCCTCACCTATACAGGCAAATCCTCACTCATACTGCCAGGACCTCACCTATACTGCCAGGACCTCACCTATACCGGCAGGACCACAATCATACTGCCATGACCTAACCTATACTGCCAGGACCTCACTCATACAGCCAGGATCTCACTTAAACTGGCAGGACCTCTCTCATACTGCCTGGACCTCAACTATACTGCCAGAACCACACTCATACTTCCAGGACCTCACCTATACTGGCAGGACCTCGCCTATACTGGCAGGACCACACTCATACTGCCACGACCTCACCTATACTGGCAGGACTTCACTCATACTGCCAGGACCTCACCTATACTGGTAGAACCACACTCATACTGCCAGGACCTCACCTATACTGGTAGGACCTCGCTCATACTGCCAGGACCTCACCTACACTGGCAGGACCTCACCTATACTGGCAGGACCTCATCTATACTGGCAGGACCTCATCTATACTGGCAGGACCTCACTCATACTGCAAGGACCTCACCTATACTGGCAGGACCACACTCATACTGCCAGGACTTCATTTATACTGGCAGGACCACACTCATACTGCCAGGACCTCACCTATACTGGCAGGACTTTACTCATTCTGCCAGGACCTCACCTATACTGGCAGGACCAGACTCATACTGCCAGGTCCTCAACTATAATGACAGGACCTCACCTATACTGCCAGGACCACATTCTTACTGCCAGGACCTCACCTAGAATGACAGGACCTCACCTATACTGGCAGGACCACACTCATACTGCCAGGACCTCACCTATAATGACAGGACCTCACCTATACAGGCAGGACCACACTCATACTGCCAGGACCTCACCTATAATGACAGGACCACACTGATACTGCCAAGACCACACTCATGCTGCCAGGAACTCACCTATACTGACAGAACTTCACTCATACTGCCAGGCCCTCACCTATACAGGCAAATCCTCACTCATACTGCCAGGACCTCACCTATACTGCCAGGACCTCACCTATACTGGCAGAACCACACTCATACTGCCAGGACCTCACCTATACTGGCAGGACCTCGCTCATACTGCCAGGACCTCACCTACACTGGCAGGACCTCACCTATACTGGCAGGACCTCATCTATACTGGCAGGACCTCACTCATACTGCAAGGACCTCACCTATACTGGCAGTACCACACTCATACTGCCAGGACTTCATTTATACTGGCAGGACCACACTCATACTGCGAGGACCTCACCTATACTGGCAGGACTTTACTCATTCTGCCAGGACCTCACCTATACTGGCAGGACCAGACTCATACTGCCAGGACTTCACCTATACTGGCAGGACCACACTCATACTGCCAGGACCTCACCTATACTGGCAGGACCACACTCATACTGCCAGGACCTCACCTATACTGGCAGGACCAGACTCATACTGCCAGGACTTCACCTATACTGGCAGGACCCCACTCATACTGCCAGGACCTCACCTATACTGGCAGGACCAGACTCATACTGCCAGGACTTCACCTATACTGGCAGGACCACACTCATACTGCCAGGACCTCACCTATACTGGCAGGACAACCACACTCATACTGCCAGGACCTCACCTTTACTGGCAGGACCACACACATACTGCCAGTACCTCACCTATATTGGCAAGACCTCACTCATACTGGCAAGACCTCACTCACACTGCCAGGACCTCACCTATACTGGCAGGACCACACTCATACTGCCAGGACCAACTTAGTCCTGTCTCAAGCCAAAGGAGCAGACACATGTATGATCACACCATGACTGCTATATGCTTTGTGCACTGCCCAACAAGGGTTAATACATTTTTAGCAAATGATTCCACATCAACTTGAGAAGAGGTAAGCTGGCCACCAACAGTATGTAACTTGGTGAATCATTCAGGTCACATGTGTCTCCAGTTCTTATAGATCATGGGTCTCCAAACAAGTGACTCGCAGCAATCTCAGCTGGCTGGCAGTGGATGCGCCAGGCCGTCTATCGTAATACAGAGACTGGCGCATCCACTGCTGGCCAACCAGCCCTCTTCCTTCTCTCCACCATGGTCAGTTGCTGGGACTGCTAGCATCCTACCAACCAATCCTTTGGTGATATTAGGGGCCATTCTTGAAGCTCCCCATATTCAAAAGTTTGGCCACTGCTGCTTTAGATCATGTAATCATGTTGTCTGGGAGGCTGTCAGGTGAGTAAGAGCTGGTCACATCCTGAAGATGGAAATAGAACGCAAAGTGGTCAAAGTGGAACTCTAGCCAAAAATAAGATAACAACATGAATAGACCATTACAAGTTTTAAAAAAAAGATCAGCTTTTTCTACAGTATTTATCTTCAATCCATAGACTTCCCTGCAGTACATTTCTTCTTCCTCTGAATGTCCTCAGCCTGATGGTCAGCATTCAACCCACATCTTCTGAGCCCAGGTTGTCCTAAATATTATGTGGGTCAGTAGGAAGAATTCCCCACTGATAGTGCTGATCGGAATGTCCCACCTATACACAGCTGTCATGTCACTGGCTCTGCCAAGTGGTGTTGGCCTTGGAACCTGCAGGCCCCATCAAATGGTAGGTCAATCAGTCACAGATCAAGGAACCCCTAACAACTTAGGGAGGAACCCCAGGGATCTGGTGAACCGTTGCTACTGGCTACTCTAATAGAACAACTCCACTGTGCACAAGCCGCCTGCTTTCCAAATTCTCCAATATTCCGTAGGACCCTTTCTCTTGTGCAAACATCATGCCATTTTTGACCCATAATTAGATGGATTAAGAATGGACTGCAATGTATCCATTCGAATGGAAGGATGTAAGCGAATGTGCGCTTGTTTAACTCCAGGTCTGCCGGATCAAATGCAATATGTTTGTACCAAACATGACCGATGTGGGCAGATATAGACGGACATGCGTCCATTGACATCCGGTTGCCCATATGGATTATATGTGTCAGATTTTCCTTATTCACAGAACGGAAGAGAAATTGAAACGGACTCGGAGGTCACGTACGTCACTTCCAGCTCCATTCTGATCCCGTTCAGGAGCCGACCAGTCCATATATCTTCTGCTGAACTGGCATTTTATTTCAGTTTTGTTATTTTATTTTTTTCAAAATTTTTAAAAATAAAGAATTTACAAAGAGGATTTCTGATTGGTTGATATGGGTAACAGCGCATCTCATATCCTTATAGGTTGGTGGTAATAGGCTCATTCACACCATGTTTACTGATCTATATTATGTCAATGCAAGGGTACATAGAAAACAATTGTTCCCTATATGCTCTGCCCACGCCATACAAGTGCAGGGAGGACCACTTCATAAATATACAGAGCACTCCGCTACATAGAGAGGAATGAGGCTGTCATACCCCAATAAACTTCAAACAAAGAGAGAAAAGTAAAGTGTGAGGCACTACCCCTCCCCCCCCCCCACACAACGCACACCATGACACGTGTCACCCCCCCACACAGCGCACACCATGGCACGTGTCACCCCCCCACACAGCGCACACCATGACACGTGTCACCCCCCCACACAACGCACACCATGACACGTGTCACCCCCCCACACAGCGCACACCATGGCACGTGTCACCCCCCCACACAGCGCACACCATGACACGTGTCACCCCCCCACACAGCGCACACCATGGCACGTGTCACCCCCCCACACAGCGCACACCATGACACGTGTCACCCCCCCACACAACGCACACCATGGCACGTGTCACCCCCCCCTACACAATGCACACCATGGCACGTGTCACCCCCCCTACACAGCGCACACCATGGCATGTGTTATCCCCCCTACACAATGAACACCATGGCACGTGTCACCCCCCCCACACAGCGCACACCATGGCACGTGTCATCCCCCCACACAACGCACACCATGGCACGTGTCATCCCCCCACACAACGCACACCATGGCACGTGTCATCCCCCCCACACAACGCACACCATGGCACGTGTCATCCCCCCCACACAGCGCACACCATGGCACGTGTCATCCCCCCCACACAGCGCACACCATGGCACGTGTCATCCCCCCCACACAGCGCACACCATGGCACGTGTCACCCCCCCCACACAACGCACACCATGGCACGTGTCACCCCCCCCACACAACGCACACCATGGCACGTGTCACCCCCTCTACACAACGCACACCATGGCACGTGTCACCCCCCCTACACAATGCACACCATGGCACGTGTCACCCCCCCACACAGCGCACACCATGGCATGTGTTATCTCCCCCACACAACGCACACCATGGCACGTGTCACCCCCCCTACACAAAGCACACCATGGCACGTGTCATCCCCCCTACACAACGCACACCATGGCACGTGTCACGCCCCCTACACAACGCACACCATGGCACGTGTCACCCCCTCTACACAATGCACACCATGGCACGTGTCACCCCCCCACACAACGCACACCATGGCACGTGTCACCCCCCCACACAGCGCACACCATGGCACGTGTCACCCCCCCCCACACAGCGCACACCATGGCACGTGTCACCCCCCCAAAACAGCGCACACCATGGCACGTGTCATCCCCCCCACACAGCGCACACCATGGCACGTGTCATCCCCCCCACACAGCGCACACCATGGCACGTGTCACCCCCCCCCACACAGCGCACACCATGGCACGTGTCACCCCCCCTACACAATGCACACCATGGCATGTGTCACCCCCCCACACAGCGCACACCATGGCACGTGTCACCCCCCCTACACAAAGCACACCATGGCACGTGTCATCCCCCCTACACAACGCACACCATGGCACGTGTCACGCCCCCTACACAACGCACACCATGGCACGTGTCAGCCCCCCTACACAACGCACACCATGGCACGTGTCAGCCCCCCTACACAACGCACACCATGGCACATGTCAACCCCCCTACACAACGCACACCATGGCACGTGTCACCCCCCCAACCAACCCACACCATGGCACATGTCATCCCCCCTACACAACGCACACCATGGCACGTGTCATCCCCCCTACACAACACACACCATGGCACGTGGCATGGCTCGCCAGCTGGTGTAAGTGAGCCCTAAAGGTAAATGTGCAAATTCTGTACATAATTCTCTCATAGAAAGACAAAGTTTCTCATCAATTTCCCTGTGATTGGAGGAGATCAGATAGGAACCCTTCACAGCCAGGAACACCTACCAACAGATTATACAGGATGTCACCAAGAATAGAACCCCTCAAAAACTGCATTCATCTACACCCTGCGGAACACTGATCGTCTACACCTGGCGGAACACTGATCGTCTACACCTGGCGGAACACTGATCATCTAATCATTGCAGAACACCGATCGTCTACACCCTGCGGAACACTGATCATCTAATCATTGCAGAACACTGATCATCTAATCATTGCAGAACACTGATCATCTAATCATTGCAAAACACTGATCATCTAATCATTGCAGAACACTGATCATCTACACCCTGCGGAACACTGATCATCTACACCCTGCGGAACACTGATCATCTACACCCTGCGGAACACTGATCATCTACACCCTGCGGAACACTGATCATCTACACCCTGCGGAACACTGATCATCTACACCCTGCGGAACACTGATCATCTACACCCTGCGGAACACTGATCATCTACACCCTGCGGAACACTGATCATCTACACCCTGCGGAACACTGATCATCTACACCCTGCGGAACACTGATCATCTACACCCTGCAGAACACTGATCATCTACACCCTGCAGAACACTGATCATCTACACCCTGCAGAACACTGATCATCTACACCCTGCAGAACACTGATCATCTACACCCTGCAGAACACTGATCATCTACACCCTGTAGAACACTGATCATCTACTCATTGCAGAACACTGATCATCTACTCATTGCAGAACACTGATCATCTACTCATTGCAGAACACTGATCATCTGCTCATTGTAGAATACTGATCATCTACACCCTGCAGAACACTGATCATCTACTTATTGCAGAAAACTGATCATCTACTCACTGCTGAACACTAATCATCTACACCCTGCAGAGCACTCCACCACTACTTGGTACAGATATCAATCATCTATTCTATACCCTGCAGAACACTGATTATCTACACCCTGCAAAGCACTCCATCTCTATTGTTGCACTGATCAACTTCACATTGCAGACTACTGATCATCTAAACATTGCAGAACACCGATTATCTATACCCTGCATAGCACTATCACTCTACTTGTTACAGAACACCGATCATCCATTCTTTACTCTGCAGAGGACTGATCAACTTCACATTGCAGAACACCGACCATCTACTTGTTGCAGAGCACCGATCACACGCCATAAAGTTTGTGCAGAGCGGTGTGTGTACTCGGTGCTCTCCTGAGCCGTTCAGTATCCTCTCAGTAGATCGATGACATATGATCGGTCCCCGCACACACAGACCCCCCTTACCTGATCACCGGACGGAGACAGCGGAGAGCAGACAGAGCGGAGAGCCCGGTGTCCGGCCACAGTACAGGGAACACCCCCTCCACAAGCCCCGCCCCTTTCTTCAGCCCGACCACTCAACGGCCACTGGGATACCTTCACCGGCTCCGCACCCCGATCCCCCGATCACTGTGCTGTGCCCCCGGCTCCGCACCCCGATCACTGTGCTGTGTCCCCGGCTCCGCACCCCGATCACTGTGCTGTGCCCCCGGCTCCGCACCCCGATCACTGTGCTGTGTCCCTGGCTGGGAGCGGAGATGATCCGGTGTGTGGATGGAGGACGATCCTCTGAGGGCACATCAATCGGATATAAGAATACATTGTATCTCTCTACAATCACAATGTGGGTGTATGGAGTGTGGATGCGTTTTGCATCCGCTGACACTTGTAGTCCCTCTCCCAGTCAGTATGATCTCTATAGTATATGGTCTGATCCTCCCTTGCTCCAATCCGCTGCCCTCCTCCTCCTCCCTATATGATGGTGAACATTTTACACCACAAATTAATAGGAGATGGACAGTGATTGGCATTGTCTGCTTCTCCAGAAATACCAGCTGCCTGGCTGTCATGTTTGATACTTTGAATCACAAACCCAGAACAGGTGTGTAGATGAGGAGTTCCGACTTTTCTCTGACTTTCCTCTACTAACCTGCTTGTTCCAGGATAGAGACACTATAAACCCTTTGACTGTAAACAGTGCCAGGACAACATGCCATTATGCCAATCTTCGTCCCCATCCCCTCCCCCCCACAAGATGTATGATTATGTGTCAGCAAAAAATCCCCCCCCCAAAAAAAATTGAGCACTTATCTACATGCTCCCCCTTCCTCCCAGGATAAATCCACCCCCCCCCCACAAATCCTCTCTCTCTCCCCAGCACAAATCCCCCCCCCCCCCAAGAAAAAGACTTCCCCCTCTTCTGCTCAAATATCCCCTCTTAGCACAAATCCCCCCCCCCCCCCCCACTCATAGTTGCCAACACTGTAAAAAAAAAAAGGGACACTTTTTTGGCTGTAGTCAAAGTCTTATTATAGTTAGGGGGCGGGGCAAGTGTTTGTAAAAAGGGACATGGTTTACGTTAAATAGTGTGTGTGGCTTGTGTGGGCGTGGTCCAAATGGGGATGTGGTTAGAGTCTGACATGAATGAGAGATGGAGAAAGAAAGGGGAAAAGAGGGAGGGAGAATAGAAAGAAGAAGGGAAGGAGAGAGAAGGAAGGAAAGAGAGGTGGAGGGACAGCAGGCCCAGATCCTACACCACAATAGAAATGTGTATTTCAGAGTTTAACAATCAGCAGATAAAGATACTCCAAACACCTGGTGTTAGCGCGTCAATCATCCTAGCACCACAGCCTTGTCAGTGTGTTTTCAGAAGCCACTTGCATCTCATTCTCTTGTCCGGGCTTTCATTCAGGGGGCCATGCGGTTAAGGCCGCCAGTCAAACCTCCGGTATGCCCATGGGATCTGAATTTGGTTCTCTCGGCATTGCAGGGACAACCATTTGAACCATTGCATCAGTCTTCGTTAGTTCTTTTGACTAAAAAAATAGTTTTCTTGATAGCCATATCCTTGGCTAGAAGAGTGTCAGAGCTGGCAGCTCTCTCGAGCAAGGAACCTTATCTAGTTAATCATAAGGACCGAGTAGTGATGCGTCCTAATAGGTCCTTTCTACCTAAGGTGGTTTCAGGATTCCATTTGAATCAAGGTGTAATCCTACCATCCTTTTTTCCAGATCCACAGTCTACAGAAGAAGAGTCTTTGCACACATTAGATGTGGTTAGAGCAATCAATGTCTATCTCCAGGTAACTGCTCAGATAAGAAAGACAGATTTTTTATTTATTTTGCCAGAAGGCCCTAAGAAGGGCCAAGCGGCATCAAAATCCACTCTCTGAAGATGGATTAGACAAGTTATTTCTCAGGCCTATAGTGTAAAGGGGAAGAGTCCTCCTTTTCAAGTGAAAGCGCACTCAACTAGGGCTTTAAGTGCTTCTTGGGCAGCGCATCACCAGGCCTCCCTGGCTCAGATCTGTAAGGCTGCAACTTGGTCATCAGTCCACACATTCACCAGATTTTATCAGGTGGATGTCAGAGGGCAGGAGGATGCCGCCTTTGGGCGCAATGTACTGCAGGCTGCAGTTTAGGTCCTCCGATCCCTGACGGTCTATAATTATGATCTGTGTCTCCCTCCCCTCAAACTGAGCATTGCTTTGGGACATCCCACTATGTAATGAAGCTCCTGTGTCCCGTGATGTATGATCAAGAAAATAGGATTTTTATATACAGCTTACCTGTAAAATCCTTTTCTTGAGAGTACATCATGGGACACAGGGCTCCCGCCCTTCTTGGGTTTTACGTGGTTTCTTATTGCTTTGCTACAAAACTGAGGTGCCTCCCATATGGGAGGGGTTATATAGGGGAGGAATTCTCATTAATTGGGGTCAACCAGTGTCCAATCACCAGAGGTGCCTATATAACCCACTATGCAATGAAGCTTCTGTGTCCCGTGATGTACTCTCAAGAAAAGGATTTTACAGGTAAGCTGTATATAAAAATCCTATTTTTTTAATTCATAGAAGGGTCTGATATAGATAATAATATGGGACCCCCACAAAACAAATGTATGGGGTTCCCCATAAAAAATCATCTACCAGACCCTTATTTGATTGGGACCATACACTGCGGAGATCAGAATATTTTTGCGGTGGGTACGGCCAGGTGTTTGCAATTAGCAGCGGACAGGAAGCCTGCTTAAATCAATGACAGGCTGACACTGCTGTCTGGATGTAATCACACATGGAGTGACTACCTGCTGTGAGGGATGGATGCACACCCCTGTGTACAGACAGTTTGTGTCTAGGGGAGCACTTCTGTTCCTAACCACAGGTTATTGCTCTTTGTGTGATTACATGCGAACGGCTAAGGACAATGTTAGCCTGTCACTGATTTGTACAGCCTCCTGTCCACAGCTGATCGCACCCACCTGGCCGTACACTGATCTGGGTGGTGTATAGTGTTATTCAACCATGTACATGGGCCCCTAAAGAGACTGCTGGCAGTTATGTAGAGCAGCACCCAGAAGTACCTGTGTCCCACTCCGCATCGCTTTTTAGTAGTGTCAGAGTTTTAAAGTTTGGCTGCTCACCCCCCCCCCCCCCCCCCCATTGCCTATTCCTTATAACTTTCATGGCTGTCTCAATCAGAGCTGTTGTTAGAAACCACGGGGCCCAATACAGCCAACCTAACAGGGCCCCCCCCAAATAAACACAGTTTCCAATGCTTCAGCTATGAATGAACACAGTGAGTGATCGATACAGATTACTCATTGTGTTCATTCAGGAAAGGAAGGGGCTGGTAAATATCACATATTCTCTGGGACCCTTCCCCCACTCTCCATCCTGAAGGATCCTATTGTATTCTTGAAGCTGCCAGCAGGAAGAAGAGGAGGGAAGCCAGCAGCACTGCAGGGGTAGAAGAAGGAGCCAGTTTTCAGCTGTTGCAGACCATACAGGGGATCGGTTCCACTAATTGCCCCCTCCCCCCGTGGTGTTGATCGCCATCCATGCTCTCATCTGAGTCACCCTGTTGCCTGGGTCCCCTTTCTGGTCTGGGCCCCCCCAACAGGAGGACCGGTGGTACCCCCTTACCCACAGCCCTGGTTTGAATGACCAATAGGAATGTATAGAAGTCATGAGGCATTGGGCAGAGTGGGGTCCTGGAAGCTGCTGGTAAAGGCAGGAATCTCTAAGTTCTTATGCCGCGTACACACGGTCAGAAATTCGGCCAGCAAAAGACCGGTGAGAGATTTGTGTCAGAAAATGCGATCACGTGTGTTCTCCATCAGACTTTTGCTGGCCGAATTTTGGCCAAGAAAAGACTGAGAGCATGTTCTCAATTTTTTGGTCAGAAAAAGTTCCTATCCAAAAATGTGTTCGTTTGTATGCAATTCCGGCGTGCAAAAACTCACACATGCTCAGATTCGACTACGAGGTGGAAGCTATTGGCTACTGGCTATTGAACTTCCCTTTTCTAGTTCCTTTGTATGTCACCGCATTCTTGACGGTCGGAATTTGGTGTGACCGTGTGTATGCAAGACAGCTTGAGAGAAATCCCGTTGGAATTCCGTCGGGAAAATCATCAGAGCCCTTTCCGACCAAAATTCCGATCGTGTGTATGCGGCATTACTCTTTTTCTTTCTTTTTTTTTTGCTCAAGAAACCCTTTCACTTCAGGTCCAATTTTCATGGTAAAGTTATAAAGTCGGCATAGAAGCCAGGAAGCTAGTATTTTCAGTTATCAGCAATAACAGCCTCTCCATATTTTTTTTATGACAGGTTTAAGCAATAGAAGTGACAGGTGAATGTGTGGAAGAATAGCTCCTCTGGGTGAACCTGATAAATCCTCATAGGCAAATTTAAACAGGAAATAAAAAGATTTGCCTACATCAGAACATCAAATGCAAATCAATGAATCTCATCGGATGTGAGCTGAAGCAGAAGTTTAAGAAATTTACAAGTTGAACAAACAGTGACCCAATAGAGTTTAATACAGTGCCCTGAAAAATTATTCACACTCCTTGAAATGTTCTACATTTTTTCATGTTACAACCAAAAATGTAAATGTATTTTATTGGTATTTTATGTGATAGACCAACACAAAGTGGCACATAATTGTGAAGTGGAAGGAAAATTATAAATGGTTTTTAATTTTTTTTTTACAAATAAATATCTAAAAAATGTGATGTGCATTTGTCAATACTTTGTAGAACCATCTTTCGCTTCAATTACAGATGCAAGTCTTTTTTGGTATACATCTACCAGCTTTGCACATCTAGAGAGTGACATTTCTGCCCATTCTTCAAAATAGTTCAAGCTCTGTCAGATTGGATGGAGAGTGTCCGTGAAAAGCAATTTTCAAGTCTTGCCACAGATTCTCAATTGGATTTAGGTCTAGACTTTGACTGGGCCATTCTAACACATGAATATGTTTTGATCTAAACCAGGGGTGCCCAACCGCTGGCCTTCCGATGTGGCCCACCATGTCTTGCTATGAGATGGCAGGTCGGCAAGCCCAGATTGCGGGTTCGCGACCCACCATCTCCGAGCATTAGTGCGAAGAACGGAGCCACCGCTAGAGGAAGCAGAGCCGATGCTTCCTGTATACCGCCGGGTCCTTCACAGGCGGAGTGATACCAAATGTACTCCGCCTGTGACGGGAAGCATCGGCTCTGCTCTCTACTGCAGCTGCATGCTTCTGTCACAATTATGCTTGGGGATGGCAGATCGGGACAGTATCAGTACCAGTACCAGCCTACCAGCCAGCAGTACCAGTACCAACCAACAGTACCAGACAGAAGTGACAGTACCAGTACCAACCAGCAGTACCAGTATCAGCCAGTAGTATCAGTCATCAGTAACAGTACCCGCCAGCAATACCAGTACCCACCATCTGTACCAGTCATCAGTACCAGCCAGCAGTATAAACCAGCAGTACCAGTACCAGCTACCAGTATCAGTACCAGCCAGCAGTACCAGTACCTGCCAGCAGTACCAGTCATCAGTACCAGTACCAGCCAGCAGTACCAGTACCCGACAGGACTACCAGTCAGCAGGACCCACCAGCAGTACCAGTACCCGCCAGCAGTACCAGTACCCACCAGCAGTACTAGCCAGCACTACCTATAACAGTACCAGCCAACAGTACCTGCCAGCAGTACCAGCCAGCAGTACCAGCACCTGTCAGCAGTACCCACCGGCAGTACTAGCCAGCTGCAGGAATCCTGAGTAAAAAGTGAAGATTGAGGTCAGTTGAATGGCAGGTAAACCGCTGTGCATCAGTGTGAAAGCAGCCTTGGGCCCCTTTCACATGATCGGTCCAATCGGCTTCGCCTGTCTGTTTTTCAGATGGACTCAAATGGACTCTCCATTCACCTCTATAGAGTGGCAGATGTAAACGGACTTGTGTCCATTTACACTCGCCTATCTGCAATCCGATCTCCTTAAAAAAACAGAAGGGGATCTGTCCTCTTCTGTCTGAGCAGATCGGAGGGCCTTTAGGGTAGAGTGGGTTGCATCCATGTCTGCTCTACATGTGCAGAGTGGACACAGACTTGCCACCCCCCCCCTTTACACTCATTGTGGCCCGCGACTGGTTACCAAGTCGATAAGTGGCCCTCGCTCCTCAAAAGGTTGGGCACCCCTGATCTAAACCATTCCATTGTAGCTCTGGCTGTATGTTTAGGGTTGTTGTCCTGCTGGAAGGTGAACCTCCTCCCCAGTCTCAAGTCTGTTGCAGACTCTAACAGGTTTACTTCTAAGATTGCTCTTTATTTGGCACCATCCATCTTCCCATCAACTCTGACCAGCTTCCCTGTCCCTGCTGAAGAAAAGCATCCCTACAACATGATGTTGCCACCACCATGTTTCACAGTGGGGATGGTGTGTTCAGGGTGATGTGCTGTGTTAGTTTTCCACCACACAGCGTTTTGCTTTTAGGCCAAAAAAGTTCAATTTTGGTCTCATCTGACCAGAGTACCTTCTTCTACATGTTTGCTGTGTCCCCCACATTGGTTTCTTTCAAACTTCAAATGGGAGTTCTTATGGCTTTCTTTCAACAATGACTTTGTTCTTGCCACACTTCCATAAAGGCCAGATTTGTGGAGAGCACAACTAATAGTTGTCCTGTGGACAGATTCTCCCACCTGAGCTGTAGATCCCTCCAGAGTTACCATGGGCCTCTTGGTCACTTCTCTGATTAATGATTTCCTTTCCCGGCCTGTCAGTTTAGGTGGATGGCCATGTCTTGGTAGGTTTGCAGTGGTGCCATACTCTTTCCATTTTTGGATGATGGATTCAACAGTGCTCCATGAGATGTTTAAAGTTTTGGATATTTTTTATAACCTAACCTTGCTTTAACCACTTGCTTACTGAGCACTTAAACCCCCCTCCTGCCAAGACCAATTTTCAGCTTTCAGCGCTGACGCACTTCGAAACGGACTTTCGGTCCCGGTAGTCCCGATGGCCAGTACATGCCTGTCAGTAAGAAGAACCCCACCTTACAGATCGCTAAAAAGATTAATAGTGTCAGTGGTTACGTATGTGAGGCACAGAAATTGCTCATTGCTAAAGGAACCTTAACAACCTCTGGAGGAACCCCAGAGTTCCACAGACCCCTTCTTGAGAAAGGCTGCTTTATGGCCCATACACACGATCCAAAAATCGGACCACAGATTGTCAGTTTTTCTGTGCATGCTAGTCACATGCCGAAAATGAAGAGTTTACTAAAGTTATGAAAAATTCTCTTACGACAGAATAAAAATTTGGAAGTGATGTAATGTGTTGTAGTGTATTCATATTGTATTTTCGAGTGACAACTGTACTAATTAAAATAGTTATACCCTGTAAAAAAAACACTACATACTAGCTCATTATGAAATACTAACCTTAGAATGAACCCCAGCAACCATGCCTGGTCACCAATGAGGGGGCTGACATCTTTCCCCAGCGTTACTTCGGGGGTTCATGGGCGCTGTGAGTGGTCGGAGCCGTAATGACTTACCGGTAGGTAAAAATCATAAAGCGGAGTATACAATCGCTTTAAAGTGGATGTAAACCCTCTCCTGTACCCAGTGAAGTGAACAGCCTCAGATGATATACAGACACTGAACAAACCTCCCTACATACGTTTTACATGTATATCTGTACATACCTCCCAAAATTTTGAGATGGGAATGAGGGACACCTACTAACAAACGTATGTAGGCATAGGACACGCCCCTGCCACCCCCCCCCCCCCCCTTAAAGAAGAATTAACCAAAAAAGGTTAATTAAATCCACAAGGGCTTTTTTTTTTATATATATATTTTTTTTTAACTACAACTATTCCTTTATCCACTTGAGGACCGCCGTATTGCCATTGTACGTCAGCACAATGGCACAGGCAGGCATAATCACGTACATCTACGTGATTGCCTTCCAGCGGGTGGGGGGTCCCATCGGACCCCCTCCCGCTGGTTACGGCGTTCCGATTCGGTCCAGGAGCGCTCCGTGATGAGGGGATGGCCGTTCGTTTTCGGCCACCCCCTCTGGATCGCTCCTGGCCAATGAGAAGCTTCCTCCCCTGTGTATTGTTTACACAGGAAGGAGGAAGTGATGTCATTCTCCTCGGGGCAGTCTTTTTGACCGGACTACGAGGAGAAGAGTAAAAGTAAGTCTGCACGAACACTACACTGACATGTAGGTACACACAGGCACACAAACCCCCCCCGATCGCCCCCCGATCCCCCCCCCGCCCCCCCTCCCCCCCCAGTCACAGTGTCACTGATTGCATTGATCATTTCTTTACTGATCAATGCATTCAGTGTCAGTTGTGACAGTAAAAACTGTCAGGACAGTTAGTGTTAGGTCCAGGGTAGCCCCCTATCACCCCCCAATAAAGATTTAACCCCCTGATTGCCCCTAGAGTTAACCCTTTCACCCCCTTTTGCCAGTGTCACTAAGCGATCATTTTTCTGATCGCTGCATGTGTCGCTAGTGTCGCTAGGTAGCTAGTTATTTTTTTAGGTTCACCGCCAGGTTTTTATATCGCTAGGTACCCCGATATACTACCCAATAATGTTTTTAACCCCCTGATTGCCGCTAGTTAACCCTTTCACCCCCTTTTGCCAGTGTCACTAAGCGATCGTTTTTCTGATCGCTGCATTAGTGTCGCTACAGTCGCTAGGTAGCTAGTTATTTTTTTAGGTTCACCGCCAGGTATTTATAGCGCTAGGTACCCCGATATACTACCCAATAATGTTTTTAACCCCCTGATTGCCGCTAGTTAACCCTTTCACCCCCTTTTGCCAGTGTCACTAAGCGATCATTTTTCTGATCGCTGCATGTGTCGCTAGGTAGCTAGTTATTTTTTTAGGTTCACCGCCAGGTTTTTATATCGCTAGGTACCCCGATATACTACCCAATAATGTTTTTAACCCCCTGATTGCCGCTAGTTAACCCTTTCACCCCCTTTTGCCAGTGTCACTAAGCGATAATTTTTCTGAACGCTGCATCAGTGTCGCTAGTGTCGCTAGGTAGCTAGTTAACTAGGCTCCCAAAAAGTCCCCCACATGTGGTATCCCCGTACTCGGGAGAAGCAGCAGAATTTATTTTGGGGTGTAATTTGACTCCTGCCCATAGCATGTGTGAGCAATATATCATTTAGTGACAACTTTGTGCAAAAAAAATAAAGTTTGTAATATTCCCGCAACTTTTGGCAAAATATAAAATATTCCATGGACTCAACATGCCTCTCAGTAAATAGCTTGGGGTGTCTACTTTCCAAAATGGGGTCATTTGGGGGGGTTTTGTGCTATTTTGGCATTTTATGGCCTTCGAAACTGTGATAGGTAGTGAGGAGTTAAATCAAAAATTTGCACCCTTAGAAATCCTGAAGGTGGTGATTGGTTTTCGGGGTGCCGTGCGCGACTAGACTCCCAAAAAGTCCCACACATGTGGTATCCCCGTACTCGGGAGAAGTAGCAGAATGTATTTTGGGGTGTCATTTCACATATAACCATGGCATGTGTGAGCAATATATCATTTAGTGACAACTTTTTGTAAAAAAAATTTTTTTTTTTTTTTGTTGTCATTATTCAATCCCTTAGGACAAAAAAAATAAATATTCAATGGGCTCAACATACCCATCAGCAATTTCCTTGGGGTATCTACTTTCCAAAATGGGGTCATTTGGGGGGGATTTGTACTGCCCTGCCATTTTAGCACCTCAAGAAATGAGATCGGCAGTCATAAATTAAAAGCTGTGTAAATTCCAGAAAATGTACTCTAGTTTGTAGACGCTATAACTTTTGCGCAAACCAAAAAATATACGCTTATTGACATTTTTTTTACTAAAGACATGTGGCTGAATAAATTTTGCCCTCAATGTATGACTAAAATTTAGTTTATTCGATTTTTCTTATAACAAAAAGAAGAAAATATCTTTTTTTTTCAAAATTTTCGCTCTTTTTCCATTTATATCGCAAAAAAAAAAAATCGCAGAGGCAATCAAATACCATCAAAAGAAAGCTCTATTTGTGGGAAGAAAAGGACGCAAATTTCGTTTGGGTGCAATATTGCATGACCGCACAATTACCAGTTAAAGCAGCGCAGTGCGAAATTGCAAAAAGACCTCTGGTCCTTAAGGTGTTTATTGGTCCGGAGCTGAAGTGGTTAAATTGGCTTTTTAAAATTTACAAATGCAGCAATTTAGAAACCAGATGAAAGGTTTAGCACTGGGAAAACACTTATTGATAGATAAAAAGTGCATTTTATATACAACTCTATAGATCAGACCAAAATGAGGGACAAATGAGGAGGAATGAGGGACAGAGGGACATTGCTCCAAATCATGGACAGCCCCTCAAAATCAAGGACAGTTGGGAGCTATGATCTGTATGTCTTCAGCTTACAGCTTATTCTATAGAAAGTGCACATCGTGTTAGAAATTTTCTCTTCCTGTTCATCATTGGAAGTGAAGTCTTGGCATACACTGTGTGCAGGGGCGTAACTATAGGGGGTGCAGCAGTCGCGACCACAACTGGGCCCTGTGATGCAGGGGGCCCATGCAGCCCCCTCTACATATGGCCGGCAGCAGCATAGGCAGCTAGGGGTACCAGTGCACCATGCACACGGGTGGCTGGAGGTGGAGGGTGACTAGCAGAGCTCCATGCTGTACTATCGCACTGGCTGCTCTTTAGTTGTGCATTCCCCGCATGACCTGTGTCCTCGGACGGCTCCTCGGAGTACCCCTCTCCTGCTCCATGCATTGCCGCTCAGTCCGATGTCTGTTCTCCCCAGCCAGAGTCACGCCCTCCCTGAGTCCGGCACACACTGCACTGCATACTTCTCCCAGGTAAACAAACTTTAAGCACACAAATGCAGTGCAGCCCTATGAGAGACGGCTCCCCGGAGGACACTGCAGGCTTGTCTGCCAGCCCCCCTCCACCCCCGTCATACACAGATGATGAAAGGTCTTTCTGGGAGATATGCTGATCGCCCATCCAGCACACTGGATGGAGTCCAGGCCAACATGGATGAGTGTGCGGCCTGCAGCTTGGTCATGGTGAGTGAGAGGACCCCATCCCCCACACACCATTACATAACCCTCCATCTCCCCCTGGGGACAGGGACCCCCACCTCCCCTGGGGACAGGGACCCCTTCTCACCTGAGGGCAGTAACTTCATCTGCCCTGGAGAAAAGGACCTAATCTCTTCTGAGGACGGGGACTCCATCCTGCTTAGGGACAGGAATGGGGCACCTAAAAAAAAAAAAAAATAATAATAAAAAAAATACTGATACCAGTGGTGGAACTACAGGGCTCACAAAGGTCATACCTGTGACCACGCCCTGGAGTTACACTGCCGGACTTCGGAGGGAGGGGCCCTGGCTGGGGTTCAGGGGGGCCCTTCATGGTTTCTTGCATCGGGGCCCTGAAAGTTCTAGTTACGCCACTGACTGTGTGACAGCTGATTGGAGCATAGGCTGAGAAAGGAAGGAATGTGCAGAGCTGTCCTGTGAATAGACCAGCTCTCTGCTCAGCTCTCTGCTAATCTATTTATAGCACCCACCCCAACACAAATTTCAGGCCGGTTTTATCTGGGTCGTTATCTGGGTTGTCAGAAGTTATCATGCTGATAACAGAAAATTTGATCAGCACAGGACTTAGGGCTTTGGAGAGAGATAAGAAAACACTGCAGATACACATATGTGCCTAGGTCAGATTTCACAAATCAGGTTTTTCATCACTTTAAATGAAAATCGTACGATCTGGGATCGTACAAGAAAAAGGTTTGTGCTTGTCCGATTGGATAATATCAGATAACCTGACGTGATCAGCTCTCGAAAGCTGTGTACCAACGATCGGATTATTGTATGATCATTTCGAAAGCGGTATTTTTTGCCTTATTTTGGGATTGTGTGTACGGGACATTAGGCAGTGCTGGATGACAGGTCCTCTTTTATACTTTGTCAGTTTGTGGTTCTTTCTACCGACCCCTAGGTGACCACATGGGCCACTGTGGCCAGATATCGTATAAATATTATAAGGTTTGTCCTAAATGCTGTAATCAAAAAATTTTGCGGGGGGTAGCTTTGATGGTAAAGGAAGTGGGAAAATAGTAAATCTACCACCAGCAAGAAAAAAGGTTAATTTAAACGGTTAAATGGGAACAAACAAAAAATGCTGTAATAATGCCAGTGACAGATTGCATCATATACTGTATGTCATTTCTATATTTCGCCCATAATTCTATTTTCATAAAAAGAAAATATGGGCATTAGCTGTACCTACGACTACAAATTACCATATTTATCGGTGTATAACACGCGCCGGTGTATAACATGCACCCCAAGTTTAGGAGGGAATTTTAAAGAAAAAAACTTTTAGGGAAAGGGGAAGTTTAAGGAAAAAACTTACATTTAAATGCTCATCATTGCAGCCGTGTTAGTCATTTGCAGCCTTGCATTGCAGCCTTGTCAGTCATTTGCAGCCTTGCATGTCATTTGCAGCCTTGTCAGCTTCTTTTGCAGGGTTTCCGTTTAAAAATGGTGCCGCCGAGATACAGAGCGGATGTCCCGTGTATCTTGGCGGCGCTCTGTAGCTCTCGGCCGTTCTCGGCTATTTTCTGCTATTTTCGGCCGTTCTCGGCAGCTTTCGGCCATTCTCTGTGGCTTCCGAAAGCCGCCGAGAACGGCCGAAAATAGCTGAAAGCTGCCGAGAATGGCAGAAAAGGCAGAGGAGCTAGCAATCGGCGGGGGATCAGCATATAACACGCACCCACGATTTTCCCCTGATTTAAAGGGGAAAACGGTGCGTGTTATACGCCAATAAATGTGGTAAATATGTCTTCTTATTCTTTTAAATTCCTGTTTGCTGAAATCTAATATATCAATGGTAACAGCAACAGTTTTCGTTGCTCAAACCTGAAAACCAGAGCTACCATCCTAAGGAATTTAACCAGTTTCAGTAACTGAACCATGAAAGTTGACGTTTGGTTGCTATAAGCTCCAGCTCCAGTGTTTATCTAGTTTTTATAGCACAGCCTATACCATCATCATTACTATAGTACCTCTACTTGGTACAAGATGTATAGAATACCCTGCATGGAACAGCTCGAAATAACAGTTTTTGGGTTTCAAGCTTTAGAACTGCATTCAGCTATTCCTTTTATACAATGTGATTTGCATTTTATTTTAGAGCATTCTCAAAGAACACAGGAATGATGAAGTGGGAAAATACAACGCAATGCCATGAACTGAGACTGCTGGGCAGTTTTCTTGGACTGTCACTTCAGAATCTGTTATTTTAGTGCTTGTTATGGTTTCATTTCTTCCATTGTCTCAGTTATCTAAAAGGGGAACATCAAGCGGATAAAATGTTATGTGACCATTGACATCATATAAGAGGCTACAAATCTGGGTGACAGAGATGAAGACCTGATGTCTATGGAGAAAACAATTTTTGGGAGACCAAGAGATTTGACTTTGCCCAATCGGGTGTTCCCAAGATATGCTGGGACTGGAGCTGTCTCCATGCGATTTCTTTCACCCTCCTCCATTGCACTAAACTGGAATGATCATATGACCAAGGGATTCCATTTTAGGGCTAAGGTTGTGCCTATAACCATTGTAAGGTGGCTGGATTGTACAAGCATATCTGACCGCTTAGTAGTTTACATGGTCAGCATAAAGAACAAATGTTTTTTTTTGTAACATTTTAAACTTTGTTTCATGTAGCACCCCCTGTGTACAGTGTAGGTAAATTTACTGTAGCCAGAGGAGCCAGAGTTATTTTTTTTTTAGAGTTAGCTTGGCAGAGCTCCAATGGCTCAGTCTCTGTCACCTCCCCCTGGCTTCTAGAAGCTCCTGGAGAGTTCTAGAACTTAGAGGGTGAAGGGCAGAGATAAGGTCTGAATAATTATGGACTGATCAATATTCCTATTGCACACATTCCTGGTATGTATGGCTCATAAAACGGCGGGTGCTGCAGCAATTACCAGTTGGGTCCTGGAAACATCAAACTAGCATACATATTTGCCAGCACATCATGGGTCGGCAATTTTCGTCCAAAAAGTTTTAATGAAAAAGATCACATCACAAAGGAAGGTGCAATGTTTTTTGGAGCTGCACAGGGCCCCTTGATTACATGTCTGACGAAGTGGTCCTGCACGGCTCCGAAATGTTGCACCTTCCTTTGTGATCTTTTTCATTAAAACTTTTTGGACGAAAATTGCCGATCCATAGTGTGCTGGCGAATATGTACACTTGAATATTTATGGAGTCTCCCCCAATCCCTGGGTGAGGACAGCCCAGAAGGTGGAGAGATAGCCCATATATATTTTGGAGCCTGGCCATGTGGGAGCAGAGTCTTGGGTCCAGTGGCCTGGGAGGGGACCCCTGGGCTGAGGCCTCACACCCTTTCAGCCTCAGCTAGGCTTAGCTGAGTCACCCTGGGAGCCATAGGGACCTGTCCAGCAGAAGGCCTGTTCAGCAGTCACCACATGAGCTACTGGAGCTCTACAAGGGACTGAGTGAGCAGTTTCAATTTTACACCCCAGAGCCTATAAAAGGAGAAGCAGCCAGGTGCAATACTCAGCTAGTTATCTACAAGGGACTAAATGAGTAGCTTCAATTGTACACCCCAGAGCCTATAAGAGGAGAAGCATCCAGGGGCAATACCCATCTAGCTATCTACAAGGAACAGCTTAGAGCCATCAAAGCCCATACAGCTACTCTGCACCTTTTGCTTGGGAATCCTAAAGAGAAGCCAGGTGCCTAAGTGCCCGTTCACACAGGGGCGACGCGACTTGCAGCGCGACTCACAGACGCGACCTGCACACGACTTCAGCGGCGACTTGCAAAATGACTTCTGTATAGAAGTCAATGCAAGTCGCCTGAAGTCGCCCCAAAAATAGTACAGGAACCTTTTTCTAAGTCGGAGCGACTTGAGTCGCTCCTATTAGAACGGTTCCATAGTACAGAACTAAGGCTAAGTCGCCTGACAAGTCGCGGTAGTGTGAACGGGCACTTAGGATTATTCTACAGAGATAGAGTACCTGCAGTCAGAAGTTGTAATTGTCTTTTACACGTTGGGCTGTTCAGTTTAAGAAGAAATTATGGACCATAGGGTGAGTACATGGATTGAAAACTGGCTACAAGGGTGAGTTCAGAGTGTAGTGATAAATGAGGAGCTCTGTCCTGGGACCAATCCTATTTAATTTATTCATAAACGACATGGAGGATGGGATGAACAGCTCAATCTCTGTGTTTGTGGACTAAGCTAAGCAGGGCAATAACTTCCTCGCAGGATGCGCAAGAAGATATGAACAAATTAATGGGGTGGGCAACTACATGGCAAACAAGGTTTGGTTTGGAAAAAAGTAAAATAATGCATTTGGGTGGCAAAAATATGAATGCAATCTATACAATGGGAGGAAAACCTCTGGGGGAATCAAGGATGGAAAAGGACCTGGGGGTCCTAGTAGATGATAGGCTCAGCAATGGCATGCAATGCCAAGCTGCTGCTAACAAAGCAAACAGAATATTTGCATGCATTAAAAAGGGGATTAACTGCAGGGATAAAACTCCCGCTCTACAAAACTCTGGTCCGGGTGCACCTGGAGTATGCTGTCCAGTTCTGGGCACCAGTCCTCAGGAAAGATGTACTGGAAATGGAGTGAGTACAAAGAAGGGAAACAAAGCTAATAAAGGGTCTGGTGTATATTAGTTATGAGGAAAGGTTGTGAGCACTGAACTTATTCTCTCTGGAGAAGAGACGCTTGAGAGGGGATATGATTTCAATTTACAAATACCATACTGGTGGTGACCCCACAATAGGGTTAAAACATTTTCGCGGAAGGGAGTTTAATAAGACACGTGGCCACTCATTTAAACTGGAAGAAAAGAGGTTTAACCTTAAACTGCATAGGGTTCTTTACTGTAAGAGCGACAAGGATGTGGAATTCCCTTCCACAGGAGGTGGTCTCAGCGGGGGGGGGGGGGGGCATCGATCGTTTCAAAAAACAATTAGATAAGCACCTGAACCACAGCAACATACAGGGATATACAATGTAATACTGACATAAAATCACACATATAGGTTGGACTTGATGGACTTGTGTCTTTTTTCAACCTAACCTACCATGTAACTATGGTTGGCACTCAGGATGACATCCAAAAAGTAATAATCCTTTATTAAAAATTTGTGAGATTTTCTCTTCTTTTTCATCTTATGTTTTTTCATTCTTTTTTTTTCTTTTGTTACCATTTTGTCAAAGGCACAGTATCAAGGCAGTGACATCTTTTATGAAATCATGTCAGGTTTTGCAATTTAAATTCAACTGTGTTGGGTTATCATGTGACCTTTTAAACATATTTAAGTGTGATTTATAAAGTTTTTTTTTTATCAGCCATGACTAAGGACTAAGGTAAAATGTGTAGGCTGTTTTTACAGCATTGCACGTCTTTTCAATAAAGGATTATTACTTTATGGATGTCATCCTGAGTGCCGACCATCTCTTCTTCTTTTTTTGTTCCAAGAGCTTAATTTGAAAAATAAAATGAAGTGCACAGATAATGGTATTACATTTGGGTTGTTGAACAACAAAGTAGGATTCCCAACCAGGAGGAAATTGGTATGGAGAAAGTCATACAAACCAAGTTGTTTATTCTTTAACAATAGTAACTGTCTATGTGCAAGACACGAATATCTTGAACCATACAGGATAATAGCCCAGGAGGTGGTGAAGATACTAGAGAGGAGTCAATTCAGATAACGGTCTAAATAATATTAGTGTGTTTGGTCAGCCTGACAGGTTGTATCGAACAATTTCCCATGTGATAAAGGTCAACGGACCCCATGTAATCGTTACGGGAGTAAGATCAGCGAGCAGGCATCCATTTGATCTGGCAAAAGGTGTATTTTAAGAAAATAGCTGGATTCTATATGTAGACCATCTCTCCTTCTTATCCTGGTCTGTTGGAGATATCGGCAGACTCGAGGTCTGAGCACCGGGCAGAGCTGTTATCTGGGAAGGTAGAAGTGCCCACATATTTTCCAGGGCTGTTCAGTTTGTCTCACAGGAACACAGGCTTGTGACCTTTATGGAAACCAGAGACAGTTTGTTTTCGAGTCATGTTCAACTACAGTTGCGGTCATTCCATTTTATCAAATCTCCATTCAGGCTTATTTCCCTAGTAAACTAAAAACAAAACAAAGCCCTTGGACTGGTTTCTGGCTACTGGGTGCATGCTGAAAATTCCTGTTGCCTGGCTGGGAATGTAAAGGGGGACCCAAAAATCCAGTGGTTCCAAAGGGGGTAGCACAACTTTCACAAAGCTTTGCATGAACAGGACGTTTTGCTTTTCTTGCAGTCAGTTTGTCTGCAGAATACAGATTTCTTTGTGCTTTGATAACTGCCATATACAGTAGGTCCCAGGTCAGTGTAAACCAGGGGCAGACTGACCATTCGGGCACTCGGGCACTGCCCGAGGGCCCCATGCCACTAAGGGGCCCCATCAGGGTTGCCTGCCTCAATAAAACCAGGGACAGTATGTAAAAATCTGTGTTTTTTTTTTTAAATCCCAAGATTATAGCTGCCCCGCCTCTCCAGTAACTTTTCAGTGTGTGTATGTGTATTTTGTGTGTGTATACTGTGTGTGTATATTGTGTGTCTGTGTGTTTATAATGTATGTGTGTGTGTGTGTGCGTATACTGTGTGGCCCCATAATCTATTGCCTGGGGACTCCATAATCTCCTATTGCCTGGGGGCCCCATAATCTCTTATTGCCCGGGGGCCCCATAATCTTCTCCTATTGCCCCTGGTGTAAACACAGTTTTGTTTACATTCAGCCGGTCTGCAGTGAAGCGATCAGCATCTCTTCAGGGCAGGCTGAGGATTATATGGCTCTTAAATGGAACAAATATAGAGGATGTATCTCCCTAATGAGTGCACAGACATCTATAAAAGCTGACAGGCGTTCTTATCCCTCTCCACTAAAAAAAAAAAAAAAAAAAAGTTTTTCCTGTAGTTATACTTCAATTTAAATTGAATATACATTTCCTATGATCTTTAGCATCTAAAGATAAAGTGGTATATCTGGCTCCATAAAATGCTTATTGTAGCATGGGGAGGGAAGTAGTCTTTTGCTGTATATAATTGCAGTGACTGCAAACATATGAAGCCAGGAGGAGTTGGGAATCCTGGGCAGTAGAATGCACATAGAATAAAGGGCTTCCACAACAGGTAACCACACACAGGGATTCTACACAACATGGTAGACTGAGGCACTCAAGCAAGACTAGATTAGAAAAAGAAAGTTTAACCTCTTCCCGGCCACCTTATGCAGATATACTGCGGCAGAAGGGCACATACAGGCAGAATCACGTACCTGTACGTTGCCCTTTAATAGGCGGGTTGCGGGCGATGAGTCAAAAAGACCTCAGATCTCATATTTACACTAAAATGCAATAAAATAAAATACATTGTCATTTAAAAAAACGCAAAAAAAAATGTCCCTTCAAGAGCTATGGACGGAAGAGACGTTTTGATGTCACTTCCGCCATGCAATGGTATGGAGACAGGTGGGGGCCATCTTCCCCTCACTCGTCTCCATACCCAGCAAGGAAGAGCATCCGATTGCCTCCGCTGACGTCGACAGCTCCGGTAAGCGGCGGAGGGCACCGGAGCGTGGATCTGCCGTAGAGACCACTATTATCAGAAACTGGGCCGCCGGCCGAAGAAGAGGATACCGGGGTTATGGCAGCTAGCTGCTGCCATAACAACAATATTCCTCTTCAAAGTTAGGACATATATCCGCGGGCTGTGGTCCAGAAGTGGTTAAATGGAATTATGAATATAGTAAATTGGAAGTTAATTTCTTGGATTTAGTTGTTATGAGAAAAGGTAATGGTTTTTGTACTAAGATTTAAAAAAAAAAAAAAAACAGATAGAAATGGCTACATACCAATGTCCAGTTGTCATCATCCCAACTGGCTTTCTGGTATTCCAAAATACCAATTTCTAAGGATCAGAAGAATAAGTTCTGATAAATGTGATTTTCTGAAGAAATCTAAAATAATCAGGCAGAGATTTTTAGAAAAAGGTTATCCAGAGGATTCTTTAGAGGCTACCGTTCAACAAGTAGCAACATTGGATAGGGAGGTCATCTTGGCCCCTAAGGATAAATCTGTCAAGAATGGGGGATATGAATGGTCTTTCCACACTACCTATTCTAGTCAGCACAGAATGGTTAACCATCGGCTTAAAAAGCACTGGAGAGTATTAAAAAGTGATGAGATTCTGGGTCCTGCTCTCCCTCAACAACCAAAAGTGATCTTCAGGAAGGCACCCAGACTGAGACATCTAATGGTCCCAGATGTAGTGGAACCACCAATCAGGCCTTCTTTCTTTGCGAATCTAAAAGGTTTTTTTCCTTGCTGGAAGTGTCCAGTATGCAAATGTGTGGGTCCAAATTCTGTTGGGACCACAACATTTGCATCTAAAGTAACAGGTAAATCATACCAGATTGACAAATTCATATCTTGTAACATGAAGAATGTGGTTTATCTACTGGAATGTAGTTGTGGCAAACAATATGCTGGGAGGACCAAGAGGGCGCTACACGTTAGAGTGGGTGAGCATCTAGCCAATATCAATAAGGGATTTCTAAAACACAACCTTTCCAGGCATTTCACGTTAAAACATAATAAGCTGCTCCGTCAAACGCAGCCACTATGCCCAAACGCAGCCACTGCGCCATAAAACGCAGCCACTGTGCCATAAAATGCTGCCACGGTGCCCATCAAACGCAGCCACTGTGCCTATCAATTGCTGCCACTGTGCCCATCAAACATAGCCACTGTGCCCAAACACAGCCACTGTGCCATAAAACGCAGCCACTGTGCCTGTCAAAAGCAAGCCACTGTGCCATCAAATGCAGCTACTGTGCCCGTCAAACGCAGCCATGGTATCCATCAAACACAGCCACTGTGCCCGTAAAACGCAGCCACTGTGCCATCGAACACAGCCACTGTACTATCAAATGCAACCGCTGTGCCCTTCAAATGCAGCTACTGTGCCTGTCAACTGCAGCCACTGTGCCCGTCAAATGCAGCCACTGTGCCTGTCAAACACAGCCACTGTGCCCGTCAAACGCAGCCAATGTGCCATAAAACACAGCCATGGTGCCCGTCAAACACTGCAACTGTGCCCAAACAAAGCCACTGTACCATAAAATTCAGCCACTGTGCCCATCAAACGCAGCCACCGTCCCCATCAAACACAGCCACGGTGCCCATTAAATGCATGGGGGGGCTGTTTGCGGGGGGGCCCATACAACATTTTGCTATGGGGCCCTGTGATTTCTAGTTACGCCCCTGCCCTGGGGGGTCTTAAAATCTGGTAAGCAGATATACTTACCTTGTCTATCCTGTGGGGAGCACCGGGTGTCTTCAGAAATTCAACATTGGATCAGCACATGTTTTGAGTTCACTTTATGGATGTGGAATTGGGACATTTGGACTATTAATAATCACTTTTCTTTTTCCCTTTTTCATTTTTTCACATTTTCATCTTTATTGTTTTTTTGCACTTTAGTCATTAAGATCATGGTTTGACAGCGCTACATGTTTTGATTTTAATTTTTGTTATGAAGTGTACATTGTTGTGAGAGCTGCTATTGGTCACGGATCATTCGTGTCACTTACATAATTTAATTTACTCTATATTCACTTAGCGCAATATCGCTTATTTACTACTGTGGTAGAACCAAGCTTTGGTTAATGTCACTGCGCTCACCTTCCTCATGGAGAAATCTGCCCTTAAAGGGACACTGTAAAGGATTACTGTACTTCCACTGAATGTACAGATCCTTAACTCCCAGCACCTAACCCCACTTCCCCATCCCATAATTACCAGAATCAGATGAATGTTTCCCACAAGAGTTTTTTGTACCTCTAGACAAAATCTTCTTTTTCCTGGCTCTTCCTGAGCAGAAAACCCCTTCTATGGGGTCACTGCTAAATACAGGAGTCAGTGGGGGTCTACTACCCAGGCACAGCCTGGAAAATATAGTTGAAGATTCCTCTGAGCTACCATGGTATTTACAGGGTGGGGGGGGGGGGGGGTTAGTTTAGGCAGCAGTGATCAAAAACGATACCTTCTATGAGAATACACTTTTCCTTTAAAGGTATTTCTTTTGAGTTGAAACCACTCATACAGTAAATATCTGAAAAGTGTGGCATACATTTGTATTCAGCCCCCCTGAGTCAATACTTTGTAGAGCCACCTTTCACTGCTATTGCAGCCACAAGTGTTTTTGGGGATGTCTCTACCAGATTTGCATATCTAGAGAGTGACATTTTTGCCCATTCTTCTCTGCAAAATAGCTCAAGCTCTGTCAGATTGGATGGAGAGCGTCTGTGAACAGCAATTTTCAAGTCTTGCCACAGATTCTCAATTGGATTTAGGTCTGGACTTTGACTGGGCCATTCTAACACATGAATTTGCTTTGCTCTAAACCATTTCACTGTAGCTCTGGCTGTAAGTATAGGGGCGTTGTCCTGCGGGAAGGTGAACCTCTGCCCCAGTCTCAAGTCTTTTACAGACTCTAACAGGTTTTCTTCTAAGATTGCCCTGTATTTGGCTCCATCCATCTTCCCATCAACTCTGACCAGCTTCCATGTCCCTGCTGAAGAGAAGCATCCCCACAACATGATGCTGCCACCACCATGTTTCACAGTGGGGATTGTGTGTTCAGGGTGATGTGCAGTGTTTGTTTTTCCCGCCACACATAGCATTTTTCTTTTAGGCCAAAAAGTTCAATTTTGGTCTCATCTGACCAGAGCACCTTCTTCCACATGTTTGCTGTATCCCCCACATGGCTTCTCGCAAACTGCAATTGGGACTTGTTATGGTTTTCTTTCAACAATGGCTTTCTTCTTGCACTCTACTATAAAGGCCAGATTTGTCGAGTGCACAACTAATAGTGGTCCTGTAGACATATTCTCCCACCTGAGCTGTGGATCTCTGCTGCTCCTCCAGAGTTACCACAGGCCTCTTGGCCGCTTCTCTGATTAATGCTCTCCTTGCCTGGCCTGTCAGCAGGGCAGGACTAAGGGTCCTTTCACACGGGGCGGATCAGTTCTGATCCGCCCCGTGGATATCCGTTTGCTCAGCGGGGATCACTCAGTCGATCCCCGCTGAGCAGGGAGATGACCGGTCCGTCTCTGCACACTGCGCAGGGACGGATCTGTCACAGCGCCGCTCTCCCCTATGGGAGATCGGATGACGACGGACCGCAGTGCCCGTCGTCACCCGATCCGATCCGCAGACGGATGGAAAAATAGCTTTTTCCTCCGTTACACTTTTTCGGATCGGAGCGGGTCGGATGTCAGCGGACATGTCACCGCTGACATCCGACGCTCCATAGACCTCTATGGAGCACCCGTTCAGGTCCGCCTGAAAAACTGACAGGCGGGCCTGAACGGGACGTCAGTGTGAAAGAGGCCTTAGAGTGGTGGGGGCCACTGGGCTTGAGTCACTTTCGGGCCCTACCTTCTATACATTACCATATTTATAGGCGTATAACACGTGCCGGCATATAACACGCACCCCAAGTTTAGGAGGGAAGTTTAAGGAAAAAAAACTTACATTTAAATGCCCATCAATGCAGCCTTATTAGTGTCCATCTGCAGCCTTGCCCATCCATCTGTAGCCTTGTCATTGTAGCCTTGTCATTTGCAACCTTGCCCCAGTGTCATTTGCAGCCTTTTTATTGCAGTCTTGAAGTTTAAAAATGGCACCGCCGAGATACAGAGTCCTCTGTATCTCGGCGGCTCTTGGGTCCCCTCGGCAGCTCTTGGGTCCTCTCGCAGTCCTGAGCGGAGCCAAGAGTAGCCGAGTGTACTCGGCTCGGCTCACAGTCACGCCCAGTCCCTGTGTTATGTCCATCATAGGGCAGGACTGGGCGTGACTGTGAGTGGAGCCGAGCTGAGTACACTCGGCTATGTATCTCGGCGGGGCCCCCTATTGGGAGGGGCCCATGGGCTTGAGCCCAGTCAAGCCCAATGGTAAGTCCTGCCCTGCCTGTCAGTTTAGATGGACAGCCATGTCTTAGTAGGTTTTTAGTCATGCCATACTCCTTCTATTTTTGGATGGGCAGCACAGTGGTGTAGTGGTTAGCACTTTCACCTAGCAGCAATAGGGTTGCTTGTTCAAATCCTGAAACCAACACCATCTGCCTGGACTTTGCATGTTCTTCCTTTGCCTGTGTGGGTTTCCTCTGGGTACTCTGGTTTTCTCTCACACTCCCAAGACATGCTGGTAGGTTAATTAGACCCTGTTTAAAAATTGGCCAAAGTATGTGTTTGTAAGCATGTTGGGACCCTATGGGGTAAAGGACTGCACTATACTGCAGATGGACACTGGTGGCAAATCACCCTCATGTGATTCAGTTTGCATAGGTAGTGCTATACAAGTAATTTATTTATGATGGATTGAACGATGCTCCATGAGATGTTCAAAGCTTGGGATATTTTTTTATAACCTAATCCTGCTTTAAACCTCTCCACAACTTTATCCCTGACCTGTCTGGCGTGTTCTTTGGCCTTCATGATGCTGTTTGGTCACTAAGGTTCTCTAACAAACCTATGAGGGCTTCCCAGAACAGCTGTATATATACTATTTACTAATTAGGTGACTTCTGAAGGCAATTGGTTCCACTAGATTTTAGCTAGGGGTATCAGAGTAAAGGGGACTGAATACAAATGCATGCCACACTTTTCAGATATTTATTAAGAAAGAATATGGAAAACCATGCATCATTTTCCTTCCACGTCACAATTATGTGCCACTTTGCGTTGGGCTATCACATAAAATCCCAATAAAATACATTTATGTTTTTGATTGTAACATGGCAAAATGTGGAAAATTCCAAGGGGTATGAATACTTTATCAAGGCACTGTGTAAAGTATAACAGACACATCACTCGTTGACACTATACAACATAGCTGATCTTGGCACCAAACAGAGATTTATTTTACTAGGCAGACTGGATACTGAACTGTACATCTGAATTTGTCAGAAATCATTACAGTTCCTGACTTTTCGGAAAATTGTATTTTCCCTTCTGGGCACTGTGAATGAATAATGTGAAAGCAGAAGCCAAGATGGGATTAGGAGAGAGTCAGGAGAAAGGCAGGTGTGGCTTCATGGAAACACTAAAATCCATTGAAGGGGTTGGGCTGTTTTAATGAAATTATCAAAATTTGCAATTACTTGTCCATGCATGCATGCATAGTTACATAGTCAGGTTGAAAAAAGACACAAGTCCATTTGTTCAAAAAAAAAAAAAAATACAATCCCATATACACAATCCTATACCCACAGTTGATCCAGAGAAACCACCCTAGCAAACCCTAGCAAAGCATGCTCCAATTTGCTACAGCAGGGAAGGGGAAATTCCTCCCTGATCCCCTGAGAGGCAATCGGATTTTCCCTGGATAAACTTTACCTATAATGTTAGTACCCAGTTATATTATGGTAAGGTAATATGCATATAATATGGATATTATGCATGATGCCAGAAAATAAATATATAAAGGCCAGTCTGCAGGAAGAAATGTTATTACACTATAACTATCAACTACCATCGCTTTATTAAATCTTACCAGCAGTGGTAAAGAAACAGGGATCAATGGGGTTCCACTGGAGAGTCTGATGGTTATTTTGCTAGTATGTCATTTTTTATCACATATCTGTAATAAGTCCCTCAAAAATATGCGGGATGGTGTTGTACAATTATTATGTCTCCTGTTTAAGGGAAGGTGGCGAGTTGATGGATGGGTTTATGGATTGGATCCCATATCTTCAGTTTTGGAGGCCTTATTTACAAAAAGAACTTGATAATATAGCCTAATGTACACACAACCGGACTTTCCGGCAGACTAGGTCCGACGGTTTTCCCGACGGACTTTCAGTGGACTTCTGATGGACTTGGTCACACACAATCACACCAAAGTCCGATGGATTCTAACGTGATGACGTACGACCGGACTAGAACAAGGAAGTTCATAGCCAGTTGCCAATAGCTGCCCTAGCGTCGGTTTTCATCTGTCGGACTAACATACAGAAGAATGGATTTTTCGACTGGACTCAAGTCCGTCGGAAAGATTTGAAACATGTTCTAAATCTAAAGTCTGTCTGATTTTTAGACAGCAAAGGTCCGATTAAGCCCACACACGATCGAATTGTCTGAATTATACTGCAAATATTAATTTCCACATCAAGTGGTAGTTGCATTGTGTATGTGATATGGTGAATGACAAGGTTACGTAAGGGAAGGGTTGATTTGAGGTATGCTAGGTAGGTGCTATTGGTATTGTGTAGCAGATATGGAGATTGAAGACGTTATATAAGGGTATGGTTGATTTGATGTATGAAAGGTGTTATGCCGCATACACACGATCGGACTATCCGGCGGACTTAGTCCAGCGGACAACCTGCCGGACTTTGCAGCGGAGGTCCACCGGACTTTCCAAACGAGCGGACCTGCTCACACACTACCAGACTTTTTCGGCGGACTAGGTTCAGCGGACAATCCGCCGGACTATGGCGGGAGTCCGCCGGACTTTTGAAATGAACGGACTTGCCCACACACGGAGTAAAATCCATTCATTTTGAACGTGACTCCAGGTAGACGGAACTAGAGAAGAAAGTGAATGTCGCCGCCTCCATCGGCGAGATTGACACCTAACGAGCCCCGTCACTTGCTATGGATTTAAAGGGGAAGCCCTACACCGAAAAAACAGTGTGGGGGCCCCCCCAAAGTCCATAGCAGACCCTTATCCGAGCACGCAGCCCGGCCGGTCAGGAAAGGGGGTGGGAACAAGCGAGCCGTACCAGGCCGCGTGCCCTAAACATGGGGGGTGCTTTGGACAAAAGCACTTTGTCCCCATGTTGATGAGGACAAGGGCCTCTTCCCGACAACCCTGGTCGTTGGTTGTCGGGGTCTGCGGGCGGGGGGCTGATCAGAATCCTGGAGCCTCCTTTAATAAGTACATGGTACCCCTACCCATTCACCTGGGGGAAAAAACACAACACAGGTTTTTAAAATACTTTATTAGATAGCTCTGGGGGTCTTCTCTACTTCTGTCTTCTCACCGGACTCCTCCGCTATCTTCTGCTAGCTCTTTTACTAGCGGAGGAGCCCGGCTTTCTCCTTGCCCGGGGGTCTTCTTCCGACTTCGGGGGTCTTGTCCCGCTCTTCAGGGGTCTTGTCCCACTCTTGGGTTCTTCTTGCCGGGCCTCCGCTTTTTTCTTCCAGCTCTTTTACCAGCGTTGGCCCTTGTCTTCTATCACTGTCGCCGTCGCCGCCGCCTTCTGCTTCTTCTTCTTCCGATGTTGACATGACGCTCTCTTCAGCCTTAATGGCAGGGAATGCGTTGTGCGGCGACTTATATAGGGACAAGGGGTGGGGTCACCGGGTGATGTCACAGTCCCGGAGGATGCTGTTTTTTATGTACACTTTTTTCCCCCAGGTGAATGGGTAGGAGTACCATGTACCCCATACTCATTCACATAGGGTATGATAAAAAAAACAACACAAGATACTAACGCTTTAAAAGATACTGGTGTGTCCTTTTCAGTTCAGTCTGTATTGTTCATTAAAATAAATTCAAAACAGTTTTTATCAAAGAAAGATGTTTTTTAAAAAAGTTATCTGAGAAAACAGTACTTGGAATTTGCTGAAAATCCAGAAAGGTTGCTTGCTGTCCTTAGAGGATAAGGGATGTATGTGCACAATCACCTGCGGCAGCTGCTTCTTTAGAGTGAAGTCATCTCATGAATAGGATACCAATAAAGGAATATATAAAAGAGCGCCAAATCAGTAAAAAGTGCATTTATTTTATACAATTAATAAAAGTCTCACTTACATCCATAATTATTATTGTCCTCCGTTTGATAGTCAAATCACTGTTCCCTTTTGCTGGTGCTGTTACTGGATGAATCCTCCTCCACAGCGCGCTAGGGGAAGCTCTGCTGTGTTCTGTGATGCACAGAGACTCAGACTGGCTCGTAGACAGAGTGTGACGTCAGCCAGGGGGGTACCCAAAAGCACAACACGTTTCTGAGCTTGCGCAAGCCTCGTTCGGGCATGCGCGCTCCTTTCTCAAGTGCAGGTATAAGCTATACTAATGATAATACTATACTGGATATTTTACTGGATATTTTACTCACTTGCAATAGTATTATCATTAGTATAACCCTCTCAACCAGCTTGCATCAATTATAGGGTTAATTGCTATCTTGTCTGTCATTATCTATTCACTCTCCTATTTAAGAGCAGTCCACTGCAGCATTGCCTATACCTGCACTTGAGAAAGGAGCGCGCATGCCCGAACGAGGCTTGCGCAAGCTCAGAAACGCGTTGTGCTTTTGGGTACCCCCCCGACTGACGTCACACGCTGTCTACGAGCCAGTCTGAGTCTCTGTGCATCACAGAACACAGCAGAGCTTCCCCTAGCGCGCTGTGGAGGAGGATTCATCCAGTAACAGCACCAGCGAAAGGGAACAGGGATTTGACTATCAAACGGAGGACAATAATAATTATGGATGTAAGTGAGACTTTTAATAATTGTATAAAATAAATGCACTTTTTACTGATTTGGCGCTCTTCTATATATTCCTTTATTGACATTCACATAGGGTAGGGTGGGGGGACGGGATCTGGGGGCCCCCTTATTAAAGGGGGCTCCCGGATTCTGATAAGCCCCCCGCCCGCAGTTCCCGACAACCAACGGCCAGGGGTGTCGGGAAGAGGCCCTTGTCCTCATCAACATGAGGACAAGGTGCTTTGGGGTAGGGGGCACGCTGCCTGGAATGGCTCAGGACGGGGGGTGCTCGCTCGTCCCCACCCCCTTTCCTGACCGGCCAGGCTGCGTGCTCGGATAAGGGTCTGCTATGGACTCTGGGGGAACCCCATACCGTTTTTTCAGCGTAAGGCTTCCCCTTTAAATCCATACCAGGTGACGGGGCTCGCAAGGTGTCAATCTCGCCGATGGAGGCGGCAACATTGACTTCCTTCGCTAGTCCCGTCTACCTGGAGCCACGTTCAAAATGAACGGACTTTTTTCCGTGTGTGGGCAAGTCCGTTCATTTCAAAAGTCTGGCGGACTAGCACACAGACGGGCAGATTGTCCGCCGGACTGCTGAGTCCGGCGGACAATTTTGAGTCAAAATTTCTTTCTAAGTCCGCTGGACTTTTGGGAAGAAAAAGTCAGCCGAAGCCCACACACAGGTGGATTATAATCCGATCTTGTGTACGCGGCATTAGAGGTATTGGGTAGTAGATATGGGGGTTGAAGTGGTTACATGTGGAAGTGAGCTGGAACCCATTTCTTCCATCTGGGCCTAAGTTATGGTAGATATTAATGGGCAGATTCATCTGAAATAATAATTAGTTATGGGTGATGGTCATTGGGTCTAGTCACCTATTGGCCTATTAAAAGCTCAGAATGAATAAAGGGAAGATTCTTAATTTCACTGCATGTTCGATGCAAACCCAAGGGGCTGTGAAACATTGCAAACTCTTTTATATTAGACAATAATGTCACTCTGCCCTTTATTTATAGGGAAAAGCACCAAGCGATCAAAGTTTTCTAAAGTTGAGTGATATGTGTGGCAGCTACAGTAGGAGAGCTAACCTGGAATATTGAGAAGGAAATTTCCTTACCAGTGTATTCAAGTTTTTCAGGTGAATGTGAATGTTTCAGGTGAATGTACCCAGTTGTGGATCACATGGAATTATATTATTACGGTGTATTGTCTATGATCCATTGTGTTGTGTGCAACAGAAAAGTGGTTTTTCATCAGCCTCTGCAATGCACTGTAGTAACATTGAAATCAATAGACTCAGCTTTATCTTTTTTTAGACCTCATGTTGAAAAATAAAATCCAGTCATTCATATTTCTCTTCAGTTTAACAATCCCTCAAGTGCATTGTCAGCAAGAAGTAGGGACACATAGAATGGAAACCACAAGCCCCGCTAGACTTTTGGCATTGGATAGACATAGAACCAACCTGCACTAAGGCCGCGTACACACGGGCGGACTGTTCGCCCAACTTTGTCCGTCAAACAGTTTCGGCAAACAGTCCGCTCAAAATTAGCATGGACGGACATGGCCACACACGACGAACGAACAGTTTGCTGAAACCGTGCGCGATGACATGAACGGCACGTACGACGGGACGAAAAATACGACGTCCTATACACTGCATTATAACTTTCGGCGTGAAAATCCTTTCTGAGCATGCGCGCAACTTTGTTTGACGAACAAGCCTACACACGAGCGGACTGTTCGCTGAAACAAGGTTTCAGCGGACAGTTTTACGGAATTTCCGAAAAACCTTGTTCGTCAAACTGTCCGCTGAAACTGTCCGCTGAAAGCCCACACACGAGCGGACTGTCCGCCCAAACACTGTTCAGCGGACAAAGTTGGGCGAACAGTCCGCCCGTGTGTACGCGGCCTAAGTCAGTTCACACAAGACTTCCGTTACCTCTGACTTTAAATCAACCACTAGATCAAATGCTCAGCACTGAGTCATCTGTGGATATGCAGTCAAAATAAAGCATATGTTTTTATTTTATGAGCAACGATCCTGTAGCTGAAATGAGTTTTCACTTGCATGCTAGGTAATGGAATGCAATCAGTTAACAAAGGACTGACAGAACTGCATTAAATAACTTTAGAATGTCAGTGTCATGACAGGGACAGGTTAGAATTTCATTGTTTTAAGAAAAGCATTGCAATTCGATATTAAAATCAACATAAAAAAGATTATATTATTATATCAAATCATTGTGATTTACTGAAATCTACAGAAACCAATCAAATTAACATTTTCAGACATTTGCTATATTCAGACTAATAAAAAGTGAATTCTGTTTGGCAGTTGAGGGATACGCCTGAATATTATACTATGCTAAAGTCACAAACATATAATATATATGCATTTATTTTACTTCATTCATTAAATATATCTAAATCTATTAATATAATTAATATATACTTTTTTTTAGCCTAGATGGAGGATGAATCCTGATATTAATTGGTTTGTACAGTGGGATATTTATGACTTGAATAAACATATTTGGACTCCTAATTATCAATGTGACACTCTTTAGGATTTGTCCCAGAATGCTGTACACTAGGGTCGCCAACCTTTCAAAACAAAGGCCCAGCTTATGCCTTTCAGACTTTAGGGGGGCCAGACTGGGGCTGGTGGGAGTCGAAAATGTCTTGGTGTCAGTTAGCAATATCTCAGGCTTGGTGGTTAGTTGGTGGAGGAATAGTGCCCCATTATTAGTATTAGTGGGAAGAATATTGCCCCATCATTGGTATTAGTGGAAGGAATAGTGCCCCATTGTTGGTATCAGTGGGAGAAACAATATCCCATTGTTGATGTCAGTGGGAAGAATGGTGCCATGTATACATGGGAGGAATAGTGTCCCAAGGGCTGGATAAAGGCATACAAAGGCCCATGGAACTGCAGTTTGGAGACCACTACTCTACACCATGGATTATCTTTGGATCCAGCATCTCCTACCCACATTTCCCTTACGTTGTTGGGCAGTGTTGTGTCCGTTTATGTTGGTGGTCAGTGGGTGTTAAATACATCAGATGTAGCACTCTGGGGTTTAGTCAGGGAGCTCCTCACAAATTTACTTGCCAAGAGTACTCATCTTGGTAGATTGATAGAGATCTATTGATTTCCCCCTAAGTTTGGCCTTGTTGCTCTGTTCTCTTCTACCACTAGGTGGTCGAAAACTTGGTGGTACTAGATATGAGAAGGGCAACCCAAGGCTAGGTTATGGGAAAAAGGGATATCTAAGCCAATGGGCAGGGGTTTTCTTGAATCTCTTGGCCTGCTGGGAGAACCTATATATTCGTGAAGTCAGGTGGTTGCTGTTCTGTGCCACCTGGATGGCTGTCTGAGTGGACGTGTGTTGTACGCCCCGGGCTGCTATGCTGGAGACTGGGCCTATCTAGGGGGCATCTGGCTGCCAGGCTGTGTGAAGGCCCTATCCAGAAGTAAGAGGGCAGCACAGGGTTAGGACTGTGGCTTGCAGTCCAACCGAAAGTGACAGTTCTGTCGGCCAGAGAACCTGTCAGTGGATGGAGGTAGAAGGGAAGCTGTCACCACAAAGGGACCAACCACCTTTACCAGGGACCACATTGAGTTCATAAAGAAAGTACAGGAACCATATTCTCACCGAACTGATAAAGTCAGGGACACAACCCGCGGAGGAGATGTTTGCAGGGCAGCCTTGTGAGTCAAGCCAGGGACCTCGCCGCTTAGCAGGGGTGAAGCTTGAGAAGTTTCTGGAGTGCCAAGCTAGGGACCCAGCAGGAAAGCATGGGTGACGCTTGAGGGAGATACCACCGCCAACCTTGGGGGAGCTCAAGGGATTCAAAGTCAATGAATCAGTGGGTCTAGTGAGAGATCGGGAGCTCAGTGTTGAAGAACTACAAGAGGCAGTTGTAGTGGTTCTGAAAGTTACGTTTGAGTTAGGAACTGTTAAAGACTGTTGCCATAGGAGACAGCATTCCTGCATGTGCAGAAGTGGTGCCTTGCTAGGGCCTTTCCCTACATGGCCGTCCTTCTATTGAAGTCTCGGAATCTGCCAATTGAATCTATAACCACTTAAGGGTGTCCTGCCCCAAACTCTCTTTCCGCCAAAAATACAAAAAGGACTGCCAAATGAAATAAAACTTCTTTTACATCCAAGAAATGTCTGGCGCCCAAAGACTTTAACCATTTTTGCACCAACTATGCCTCACAACCCACTACATATTGAAGGATGTCAGCGATCTTTGGCCTTGGAGGTCCTCATTAGACTGGAAGAGGCTAAAGACTTTGCTACACATACAATATGTGTCAGGGTTTACTTACTTCAGACGGGAGTGCCAACTGCGACGTTGATATTTAAGTTACACAGGAACTATTATGTTTCAAATGCTGTTTTATGCAATGACATATCTCCTTAGATGGCCACTTTCTGATTTGGCAGAATTTACAAAGAGCAAAACACTTCAATAAGACAAAGAAGTTAAATGCAAACTAGTTTTAATTTAGATAAGTGCAAGAGAAGAATGTTTTTCTCGTCTTTTGAACTGTAAATTGACAATGACTTTCCTAAGCCCCGTCTCTGCAATACAAGTGGAATTAACAAGACAAGCATTGGGGAGTATGGAGGATCTAGCTAGGGCCTGTATTACTACACCAAAGCAGGAGGAGAAACAAGGAAACATACCAAAGCCACAACATAAACAGCTTGCTTTGGCTGCACACTCCCCAGTTCAATAATATAAGACAACAATATAAAAAATTGTTTGTTCCATAATGTTTTCATTGAAATTTCACAAATGTATAACATCACAACTCTAAAAATCAAGGGGAAGTCATACATAGTAGAAAATAGAAGAACTCCACTTTCCATAAAAGAAAGAGAATCAGCCCTGTAGGGCTCCACAATCAAAAGAAAACAAAAAGAAGTATCCATGAAAATGGGCAGGCATATGGCTGGGCATAGTTTATCTGTATGCTCAGACAGGGTCCAGATTTCCACATATGAGCCACAGAACTGTGACAGTCCTTCTCCCTGACATTGCTTAACGCAACCTTAGAGAGAAACGGTGCACCATAAAAGTCTAACAAGCCTGTCTCCAAGATCTGATTGTCATTTGGAACACAAAAAGAAGAATGAGGACAAACGAAAAGAACAAAAAGGGGAGCGGTTGGACAAAGGTATAGGGAAATGGAAAAAGAATAGGGCAAGGAAAAGAGCTTCCCATCTCCATTGGGAGGCCGGGGAAAAGGGGGCAAAACCGCCATTTGAGAGCCACAAACCTTCATAGGCTCTGGTCAATAACAACTATCTCCTTACAAAAAAATCCCAGTTCTAGACCATGAGGAACTCCCTTGCCCAGGTCCACACAATCTTAGGTTCAGACCTTTTATACAGTTGTTTCTCCACCTGTGATATGATCTGTGTATATGAATCGGTGGTATTATAATGGACCTAGCACGCCCAGATTTTCGTGAATGAAGTCATTCTGTTTTGTGTGATGAATCAATTCTTCAGTCTCCTCCATCGTATTCAGCCTGAGGAACCATTCTCGTAGACTTAGGGGGTGTGTATCCAGCCAATGTGCAACAATAGAAAATATGATTATATGGGAGATAACAGGCACTATTAAGAGGATTGTTACTCCACCCAACAATGCCTATCTCCAGGCTAAGTGTGGCACGAATTGGGACACCCAGGTTCAGTTTGGGGGCTCATACCCTAGATGCCAGGCTCTAGTGACACCCCTGGTCAAAGAGGGTTATTTAAACTTTGTGTACCTGGCATGTGTACTAATCCTAAATGAAATAATCCAACAACAGTGCCAATGTATCCCATTTGTATAAATAATTGCTGAGATTTTTTTTTTCTGCATTCTGGTCTATAGAAGAAGCAAGTTGTTTATTCCTGGAGAATTTGTTTTTCATGCAAAACAGTTGGATGGCTGTTGTCACTAAACTATCTGGAAGAAAACATTGGCTAATAACCACTGAGCTGATGTCTGCACTGTTTTACAGAGTAAAATTAATTATGTCTGTTCTCATCTTATTACAAACATCCATAATTAATGAAATGTTTTCCTTGGGATGCTCGTGCTTATTGCAACACAAGTCAGGAGCCAGATGTAATATAACTGTGATAAAGGATGCAGCCCATATTGTGATTCAGAGAGAGGATTATGGTGTGCTGGCTTGTGGGAGCTTAAAGGGAAACTCCAGGCAAAATGTCTGTTTTTTTTAATAGATGATGAAATGAGACACAATTAAACGAGAGGAAATCTCTCCAGTATGAGGGGGAATCCCAAATTTGACAGCTGTCACCAGGAGAAAGTGAGAATGAATTTCCCAGTGAAGTCACCGACCGGAGTAGTCGCCTTTCAAACCCTTCCCCTCTTTAACTGAAACTAGCAGAAATGGTTTGGCTGTGTTTTCACTTCGACATTCCACTTACCTTAATTGAAGGCATTCCATATTTTGTACTCATAGCACATAGAATAACTCTGTGACATTCAAACAGAATTTGTTGCTCTCCGTTATCAATTGTAGTGGAGTTATTTAACAGTCTCACCATGAATCAAGTGAAAAAGATTGTACAGAACTTCTCAGGAGGTGACCATGATGGCAGCAGGAGGCCATAAGATTGGAACGTTTGGGCTGTTATGGTACCGTTCTGTGCTGATTACAGATAAAACTGTGCTATGGTAACCTGGGTATGCAGAAAAAATGATAGATTTTCCATCATACACTGAATGTTCCTGCTGGGTAAGATTGATGCTAGTATGTGACTTTTTCAGAGCCTTTCACAACCTTTTCAACACAGATGAAACCTTGAAATTGTATACCAAGCTCAGGGAACTCCTGCTAAAAATTACTATATCTACAACTCAAGATACATTAGTGTGATGGTCAGTGGGAATAATGCCCCTTACAATTGTGGCCATTGGGAAGAATTACCCCCTAAAAGGATCAGAGATGTCAGTGGGAACTTATCAGAGAGGCAGAAATTGCTCATTGTTCAAGGAATTCCTAGCAACCTCTGGAGGACCCCTATGGTACCATGAAACCCTGGTTGAGAAATCCTGCACTAGACCATAAACCTCCTTGGAGACAGGGACATACAAATATTTTTGTGTTTTTGGGCACCCGAGGTCTAGACTGAGAGTATTTATATTCAATTAAGCCTCGGTTCACGTATATGCGATGCAGGAAACGCAGCGCATTGAAATCACATGGAGTTCATGTTATCTGCTGCGGGTGTCAACGTTAAATTAATGAAAACCCAAAATAGCTTGCAAAATACAGATTGAGTGCCTGAATCAGATGGCATGGGTGTTCACGCAGCAATACTTTAGCAAAAAACAGCCAATAAACACACATTAGAGGTCTATAGGCCTTTCACAACACTGAAGCTCTGATGTTCTTCTGGGAGCACTCGTTTCCTCAAAAGCCACTCCTATAGACAGGATGGATGTGGATGAAACTTAAGCCACGTACACACGGGCGGACTGTATGGCCAACTTAGTCCGTCAGACAATCCGACGGACAGTCCGTCCTACTTTCGAATGAACGGACTTGACACGGATGTAAAACAGTCCGTCGAAAGTTTGCGCGATGACGTGTACAGCACGTACGACGGGACTAGAAATAGGAAGTCCAATACACAGCAATGCAACCTTTCGCCGTGTAAATCCTTTCTGAGCATGCGCCATACTTAGTCTGTCGAACTAGCCTACTCACGAGCGGATTGTCCTCTGAAACCAAAGTCTGACGGACAATATTACGGAAATTCCGAAATACTTAGTCCGCCAGACTGCACGCTGAAAAAGTCCGCTGAAGCCCACACACGAGCGGACTGTCCGCTGAAATGTGTTTCGACGGACTAAGTTGGCCAGACAGTCCGCCCGTGTGTACGCGGTTTTAGGCTGCAACTTCTGGGTGAGGTTAGACGAAAGGCAGCCTGCAGCTCTAATCCTCCCTCTCAAGCTTGCACCTCTTTGAAATCTCTTCTTTTGGCTCTGCCCTGAAATGCCATGCCACTATAGATCTCTGTAGTCAGTCTCTAGGCAGCACATAGCACAACCTGCAGTCAGGGCCGTCTTTAATATTGATTGGACCCTGGGCAAAAAAATTTCTTGGGCCCCCCCCCTTTTCACTCTCCACCTGCTCTGAGACATACAATATATAGCAGCTAGACTTAAAATCAGTTTACTGTATCAGATCAGACAGCGATTGCGATTAGTTGCCAGAGGTTACAGCATACAAATACTGCTTACTGACTGGTTTCTAGAGGTTACAGCAAATGATTTCTGCTTGTTAATTGGTTGCTAGAGATTACTGTACACTAATGCTGCTCACTGATTGGTTGCTAGAGTTTACAGCACATCTCCTCACTGCAGGGGAGCATGTTATACTTATACTGTACATATGAATGGCGCCTTTATTTACATATCAATGCTGCCGGCCACAGCTATTAGCTTAGTAATGCTGCCGCTATTTACATATGAATGTCGGTTACTTACATGTAAACACAGGGTCTGCAGGTGAGTCCTCTGTACACAGCAAAAGGGCAGAGCTGGGCAGCATTAGTACCAACACTTCACACTGAGATATCGGGACACAGCATGGGACAGACAATTCAAGGGACAGAGGAATTTAAACTGGGATAGTTGGCAAGTATGAGGCAGCTGCTTTGGGCCCCACAACAATGACAGGGCCCAGGGCAGCTGCCCCTTTTGCCCTGCCTTAAAGACGGCCCTGCCTGCAGTCTGCAGCACAGTAGTGGCCTTGGAGTTTGTGCAGCTTGATTCTCTATGCAGCAACAGTTCAGCACATGGCTCTTGGCACAAACAGACTTGGCACAACACGCAACAGCTTGTGTGCAGCTCTCTCTCTCTCTCTCTTGTATGGGCTTCTAGCCTCAAGCCCTGTCCACAGGCTCCAAGCTGCTCCACTCCCCGGAACCTTTCAGGCCTATTCCCAGGTATCCAAACTTTCCCTGAGCTCAGTGGGTGGGCCCCCCATCCCATCTGCGGCTGTGGCCAATCTGAATCCTTGTGCCACATTTATAGGGGAAAGTTTACTTCTAGGTTGTGAAACTATTAGCAATCCAGCACTTCCAAAAAATCATACAGCCCCAAAAAACATGTGCATAAATTAAATGCAAATCTCCAAAGTCAAAAAAAGTCCAACATCTAAATCTACTTCTTGTCTTCTCTTCTAATACGAGAAGATTTAGAGGCTTTGGAGATCTGGATTGAACTTTTTGCACAAAGCACATTTTTGGGGGTGTATGCTTTTTTGGAAGTGCTGCATTACCTAGAATTTTATGGTATCTGTCCAGGGGGACAAGAATTACCAGCAGGTGGGGGATTAAGAATAAAGTGGATTTCTACACTTGAGTGCTGAGAAATCTATAATAGTTTACTCCTAGTTTGAGAAGGCAGCCAATCAAAGTTCTCTTCTGCTCCCCTCTCTCTGCGCTGTTGATCTTGTGCAAAGAGGGAGCAAAAATATTTGGTGAGAAGAAATGCTCTGCAAGGTGGCTTAAAAAGGAGCTTGCACTTAGCTGTCTGGGTGATGGGGGCACTTCCCTTTGGCTGTGCAGCTGTGGGGTCCTCTCAGGTCCTAAAGACAGCAGCAGCTGTCATTAAGAGGGACAAACTCCAGCCCTGGATCACCAGTATTCGTAGAAGAGGTGCTGTGGGGAGTCACGTAACAGATATCTCAGGAAAGATAAAAACACTGTTACAGGATTTTTTTAAGTGGTTGTAAACCCTTACAGACCACTTTGACCTACAGGTAAGCCTAGATTAGAAATATCTCCTAAACCTACACGGCTTAGGAGATATTTGCAAAAAGACAGGCACCGCTATCTACGGCGCATGCGCCGTAGACAGCGGTGCGCTGTAGACAGCGGCACGCCGTAGACAGCACTGATCATGCCGCTGTTAACGGCAATATGCCATCAGTGGCGGCTCCCATGTGCATGCGCGGGAGTGACGTCATCGCAGCTCCGGCCAATCAAAGCGCCAGAGCCACGATACCCGCAAAGAAGATGGATGCTCCGTGGAAGAGAAGACAGAGGTGACATCACTGGCTCCTGTTTCAGGTAAGTAACACATAATGGACTACTATGCGATGCATAGTAGTCCATTATGCTTTACCTTTGCAGGGAAACAAAGAGGAAGTAAACCCATCAGGGTTTACTTTCTCTTTAAAATGAGGGAATGGGTGGACAAAAGGTACAAGGATGATTAATAAATACCCAAATATGGGATTTAATGGTGCTTAATGGTATTTAAAGGAATAAACTGAAGAACACTATATTGTAATAACATTTTCATATTTATGTACATGCCTTAGGGCCAGGGGTGTATCATACAATGAGCGGGCCTGTGTGCAAGATAAAAAGTGGGCCCTAAGCATTGAAAAAAACTAAATACATGCGGCCATGGCAAAATGTGGGCATGGGTTAAATTGCGCTAAATAACAGCCAGGGATGATTGGTGAGGGACAGCTGTAAACACTGATTTCCCAGCATGGCTTTTCAGCTGACAGCCGCGGGAGGGAGAGGAGGAGAAGCATCTGTCAGCTACTTCATTGATAGCTATACAGGGAGATCGGTGTTTGCAGCCGTACACAGACAGAGGCTCCTGTTCAATCATAAACGGAAGCAGAGTAAACACAGTTTACTCTGCTCAGTTATCACAGGACACTGGAGTGATTGGGAGTAATCGCACACTGTGTCCAATTCAGAAAAGGAAGGGGCGGTAAATGACATATGACAAATTACAATGACAAATGCTCACTGTGGTCTCAGTTTCTTCAAAAGCAGAGTCTCTGGAACCGCTATTTTTCGTCTCTCCTCTCCTTCTGCCCATTCATAAAAGCCTTTGTATTATGTGAACACATCCAAAAATTACAAAGGCTTCTGTGAATAGGCAGCAGGGGACATAGCAGCTGTGTGTGCTTCTCTCCTCTTACAGCTGAAGTGTGTCCTCCAGGCAGTGCAATAAATCTGTCACATACAGTATAAGTAATAGCGATAAGTCCTGGAAGTAACATGAACCTAACTTGATTTTTACTTGTAGTGTGCCTGGACTTTTTGCAAAGTTGCTGAATTCCTGGAATTCAGTTTTAAAATGACACAAAATGACAATTAGTTTGACCCTCCACCACAGTGTACTGTGGAAAGGTGAGGTACACTACATAAAATTGTATCATGTCTTCATTTTAACACAACACACTGCGGCCCACCTCAACACAGCATTATGATGTGAACAGGGCAAATAGAAGACGAATGTTTTGTGGATCTATGTGGATCAACACAGCTCAAGGGACATGGAATGAACAAGACACTATGGCATAGCACAAAATGAATGCTGAGAAAACCCTCTAGCATGCAAATTACAGCAAACCTATTTGAAGAGGAATATTTTGATCAGTAATGGCTTCCTCTGACTTGCAAGGAAATTCTTATGATGTCTTCTTTGTTTACATACATTTTTTTATTTTTTTACTGCTTTTTAAAGGTTTTCTCTCATCTGGAATGAAATTCGCATGTGGGATTGTGAAAGTAGACTGATTCATTTCTCTTCCAGATCGGAACTGTTTTCTACTGGATTGTTACCCAAAGTACAGTTCTGCCGCTTTACAGGAATTCTTCATTTAAATGGATTTATCAGAAGTTTTCTTAAGAGGTCATGACGAAGGTGAACATAGTAGCAGTGCTGTCTACATAGGTCGGGATGACACATTTGTCTACTAGGTTTGGGAAAGGTTGTCAATCACCCCGCAGACAAATACTGAACACAAGGGGATTTCAGGTCACGGCTAAATCTTCTACATTCCTGTCTGCCCACATAGCCTTGGCTTTACATTGCATTTATTATTAAAAAAAACGCTCTATAATAAGATGAATGGCCCGTGATCATTTCTTGCATCCCATACTGATTCTTTCTATATGGTAATTAATTGCATATTTACAGTCATCTGCTACCATTATAAGAAGACTTTTTTTATTTTATTCTGGATCTTGAATAAAGATGTTATGCTGCATGTTGGGAAGCAATTAAATTGTAGACAGTGAAGGGTATTGGCATAAAAACGCACCAATTTTTATATGCCTTCTTAATTAGCTTTTCCTGTGTGAAATAATAACAGTGTTAATTTGTGGCAGGTTGTGTGCCAGATTTGCTTGGTAACTCTGCATTTGCCAAAATTTTAAAAACTGAAGCTATGCTCACTATTGTATTTGGGGGAGAGTGACCCCCAGTGTGCAGTGTTTAGAGGGGAAACTGCTGAAGCAGCACCCAGAAGATCATGGCTATCGCTGTATGTAGTGCAGACTACTACCATCATTTTCAGGATACCCAATGGCCCTCCGAATATCAAATATGGACACTGAGCCTAGGTTCACACTGACTGAGGCTTAGAAACCATGCGAATTCAGCTGAACTCTCACTATTTCAAACCAGCAATGCACTCCGACTTCAGGGGCAATTTGACAGGTATCTGTGCGGGTTCATGCACAGATGTCTATTTTAATTGCCCCTGAAGTCGCAAAAAGTAGTACAGGAACTACTTTTGGGAATCAGTGCACCTATTCAGATGGTGTCATTACCAGTAATAGGTGTCGATTTGACATGCGATTTGACATGTCAAATCGCATACCAAATTGGCCTGATGTGAGCGTGGACTTCATGTAGTAAGAAGAAAGTACCAATCAAATTAGCATAAACATAAATTATATCAGAAAACCAGGGCCGTCTTTAAGGCAGGGCAAAAGGGGCAGCTGCCCTGGGCCCTGTCATTGTTGTGGGGCCCAAAGCAGCTGCCGCATACTTGCCAACTAGCCCAGTTTAAATTCCCTTGTCCCTTGAAGTTTTATTCCCTTGCTGTGTCCTGAGTGCCCTCAGTGTGAAGTGCTGCTACTAATGCTGCCCAGCTCTGCCCTATTGTTGTGTACAGATGACTCACCTGCAGACCCTGTGTTTACATGTAAATAACCGGCAGTTCATATGTAAATAGCAGCATTCATACGTAAATAGCTGCATAGATATGTAAATGCAGGCAGGATCCATATGTATATCATGCCCCCTGCAGTGAGGAGATGATGTGCTGGAACCTCTAGCAACCAATCAGTGAGCAGTATTACTGTACAGTAATCTCTAGCAACCAATCAACAAGCATAAATCTTGCTGAAATGTGCTGTAACATCTAGCAACTAATCAGTGAGACGTAATATGTGATGTAACCTCTAGCAATCAGTCAGTAAGGGTAATGATACACTGTAACCTCTGGTAACCAATCACAATTGCTTCCTGATCTGATAGAGTAAACCGATTTTAAGTCTAGCTGCTATTTATTGTATGTCTCAGAGCAGGTGGAGAGCGAAACTGTATGGGGGGGCCCAAGAAAACATTTGCCCAGGGTCCAATCAATATTAAAGATGGCCCTGCAGAAAACCACAACCCCTATACAGCATTTATATTATAAATCATAAAATAAAAGGAAAAAATATTTCATCCAGTACAAAGTGCAATAAAGATAGTTTAGTGCCTATACATATACTATATTGTCAAAAGTATTTGGACACCTGCCTTTACACACATAAACTTTAATAGCATGCCAGTCTTAGTCCATAGGGTTCAATATTGAGTTGGCCCACCCTTTGCAGCTATAACAGCTTCACCTCTTCTGTGTCCAGAAGCGCATTTGTGAGGTCAGGCACTGATGTTAGATAGGAAGGTTGTTCTATCAGGTTGAGGTCAGGACTCTATGGACCTTGCTTTGAGCACTGGTCCAAATCATTTGGTGGAGGGGGGATTATGGTGTGGGGTTGTTTTTCAGGGTTTGGGCTTGGCCCTTAGCTCCAGTGAAGGGAACTCTTAAGGCGTCAGCATACCAAGACATTTTGGACAATTTCATGCCCCCTATTTTGTGGAAACAGCTTGGGGATGGCCCCTTTCTGTTCCAATATGACTGCGCACCAGTGCACAAAGCAATGTCCATAAAGACCTGGATGAGTGAGTTTGGGGTAGAGGAACTTGACTGGCCTGCACAGAGTCCTGACCTCAACCCGATAGAACACCTTTGGAATGAGTTAGAGCGGAGACTGCAAGCCAGGCCATCCGTGACTGACCTCACAAATGTGCTTCTGGAAGAATGATCAGACATTCCCATAGACATACTCCTAAACCTTGTGGGCAGCCTTCCCAGAAGAGTTGAAGCTGTTATAACTGTAAAGGGTGGGTCAACTCAATATTGAACCCTACGGACTAAGACTGGGATGCCATTAAAGTTCATGTGTGTGTAAAGGCAGGTGTCCCAATACTTTTGACAATATAGTCTATATGTTCAGAAAAAAGGGTCTTAAAATTCATCCACGTGCATACAAAAGATGAATCCTCCAGCGACAGATCAAAATTCATACTGAATCTTCCAGTGCATGGGCATACACCCCCACTCAGTGCATTAAACCCTTACCACAAGTCAATGCTATAGCCAGTGTAGCAGCTTATACCATCACACATGTAGTCCACGCCACCTCTCAGTTACCTCCTCGCCCCAGTTATGGATGTCAATATCGGCTGTAGCAGCAAAGTTTGCAAAAGGATCAGACAGGATGTGGCAATAATGTAGTATTTTACTTGGATAAATTGAATAAAATCCACTACATTAAGAATCTTCCATGTAACAAATGAAAAAGAGCCACTGAACACCTATATCTAAAGCTGCCGCCAGGATTGTGCAACGGTGTGACATCAGCACATAGACTCTGATCCAACGCATTTTGTCCAATGGGACGTCTTCAGGGGACTCTAGTGCTGACTGCCGCCATCTTTTTGCAGCCAACTTTACTCTTCCAATGGGAAGGAACTTGGACCATTTCAGCTGGAAAGATGACTCCAAGAAGCTGGCGGCAGTCAGCATTAGAGGACCCCCAAAAATGTCCCCAACCTTTTTGGCACCGGGGACCGGCGTAGTTGAAGAAAATTGTGCCAAGGCCCAGGGGGGCGTTCGCGGCTTTTCGCGGGCAATTTATCGGGGCGATGGCTGGCGTTGGTGCTTCAATCATCCCGGCACCATCATTGATATGATGTTAGGATGATTGAAGCGCATTATTTCTATTATTACATTGTAATATATAATGAAATAGTTCAACTCACCATAACCGTAGAATGTGCCAGAGTGTCACTTGCCACGTCGCCTGTCACCAGATGCAGATTGTCACTTTCTACGTCGCCTGCCTTCAGATGCAGCTTGTCACTTGCCACGTTGCTTGTCACCAGATGCTATTTTGTCCCTTGCCATGTCACCTGCCACCAGATGCAATTTGTCCCTTTCCACGTTACCTACCACCAGATGCGGATTGTCCCTTGCCACGTCACCTGCCACCAGATGCAATTTGTCCTTTGCCACGTCCCCTGCCATCAGATGCAGTTTGTCATTTGCCACGTCGCCTGCCACCAAATGTGGATTGTCACCTGCCAGTGGTGGCAGCACAGGTGTGCACATTAGTTCAGAGGCAAGCCTGGACTAGTGGGTAGTAAGGAAGAACAGCGGTAATGGGGGAGGGGGGGGTTGGCGCCGGTAGTGAGAGATGATCGATGACAGTGTATCAGTGTTCTGCCGCGCTGTGTCGGCAGAGGAGCAGTAAAGTGGGCGGGCAGTGAGAGATGATCTCATCTTTGTTCCCCCCGCCTCACCTCCAGCATTATAGCATCCCCGCTGTGAGCGTGGAAGAGCGGCGATGCAGGTGGGCGGTTGGAGATGATCTCATCTCTCTGCTCGCTCGCCTCCGTATAGCGGCCCCGCTGCGAGCACGGAACAGCGGTGATGCGGGCGGGCGGGCGGTGAGAGATGATGTAATCTCTCTGCCCGCTCCGCTGCCGCTCATCAGAGACAGTGCAGCCTTCGCGGCCCGGCTGCAAGCAAGCCACAGCCCGGCAGTGGGCTGTGGCCCGGGGGTTGATGACCCCTGTCTTACTGGACAAAACATGGGTTGGTTCTGAGTCTATGTGCTGACATCATGCTGCTGTACAAAAGTGGTGAGACCCTATTGTGTGGAGGGACAGAACTAGGAACTGTTTAGAGCAGCCTTTCTCATCCCTTTTAACAAGAAGGAACAGTTGAAACTTTCTGGTCTCAGGGAACCCCAACAAATAATTATTATATCTACAGCTCCTGGTACATTAGTGTGATGGTCAGTGGGAATTGGCAAGAATTCCCCCTCAGGGCTTGTTCATACAGGTGGCCAGGGGGTGATAAAGGCAGAGTGTTGGGCCATGATTTTACCACAACCCCCACTGCCTACATAAACGCAGATATACAGGTTTTCAAAGCTATATACATGTAGTGGCCACCATGCTTTGCTTCACAGCTGTGGCAAAAGTTAAATGAGGCTGCACCGCAACTGCCCTGCAATGACATACATTACACACAGTTGCGGTACAGTGGTTCAGCCTTTTGAGGTGACATATGACCTCCTGGCTGCCTGTCAACCACTCTCTGAAAAGCAATCTACCAATAGTGGCAAAATCTGAACGAGTCCTTATAGATAGTTAAAAAAGATTGGTGTTATCAGTGGTTACTTATGTGAGAAACAGAAACTGCTCATTGTTCATGGAAGCCCTAACAACCTCTGAAGGAACTTCCATGGAATCTTGGTTGCGAAAGGCTGGTCTAGTCTAGGGGATGTGGGAACACACCATTCAAAGCCACCTGTGAGGATCTGATGAGCTGCTGAGGCGATCCGGGTGCCTGCCTGGTCTGCAGCCATGGAAATCCAATGGAAACAAAAAAGAATGGCGGCACATCCAGAAGTAAAATCAAAATAATTTATTGAAAGTACATGAAATCAAGCAAACATGACAAACATCAATCCAAAAAAGGTGCTCAGTGGACGCGTTTCACACAGAAGTGCTTACTCATCACTGCGATGAGTAAGCACGACTGTGTGAAACGCGTCCACTGAGCACCTTTTTTGGATTGATGTTTGTCATGTTTGCTTGATTTCATGTACTTTCAATAAATTATTTTGATTTTACTTCTGGATGTGCCGCCATTAGTCTAGGGCAGTGATGGCGAACCTTGGCACCCCAGATGTTTTGGAACTACATTTCCCATGATGCACTGGCACTCTGCAGTGTAGTGGAGCATCATGGGAAATGTAGTTCCAAAACATCTGGGGTGCCAAGGTTCGCCATCACTGGTCTAGGGGATGTCCCAGTGCTGCAGCCCCCAAAAGATATAGTACAGTAGTACAGTTGCAAACAAAAGTATATGAACCCTTTTGGAATTATATGGATTTCTGTACAAATTGGTCCTAAAATGTGATCTGATCTTCATCTAAGTCACAACAATAGACAATCACTGCATGCTTAAACTAATAACATACAAAGAATTAAATGTTACCATATTTTTATTGAACATCTCTTTTTTACTTTTTACTTTTTGCACCTGCACTGTGAATGTTTACATGGTGTGTTCAATAAAAACATGGTAACATTTAATTCTTTGTGTATTATTATTAAAGAGGAAGTAAACCCTGATGAATTTACTTCCTCTTTCATTCCCTGTAAAGGCAAAGCATAATGGACTACTATGCATCGCATAGTAGTCCATTATGTGTCACTTACCTGACACAGGAGCCAGCGAAGTCACCACTGTCCCCTGTAGTTCCGAGCGTCCATCTTCTTGGTGGGTCTCCGTGGGTCTCACTGCTTCGGCGCTGCGATTCGCCGGAGCAGCGATGACGTCACTCCCGCGCATGCGCACGGGAGTCGAGACTCGCGGCATTGCCGTCATCGACGATGCCCCGCTCAGTGCGCCTGCGCGCTGCTGTCTACGGCGCATGCGCCGTAGATAGCGGTGCCCGTCTTCGGGCAAATATCTCCTAAACCGTATAGGTTTGGGAGATATTTCTTGGACCTACAGGTAAGCCTTAATCTAGGCTTACCTGTAGGTCAAAGTGGTTTGTAAGGGTTTACAACCACTTTAAGCAGACTGTGATTGTCTATTGTTGTGACTTAGATGAAGATCAGATCACATTTTATGACCAATTTGTGCAGAAATCCATCATTCCAAAAGGGTCCAGATACTTTTTTTTGCAACTGTATGTAATGTGCCTACTATCATATACACTTATATAAAATATCAGTTTTGGGTTGGGTTACCTAATAACGTAATTTTTATTTTATTTGTGCCTATAATGTACGCATTACGGTTCAACAGTCTAGGGAAAGATCCTGCACAAGGTGCTAGTCCTTGGACAAAGCAATTATAAATATGCACACAGCTCGATAAAGCCACACACAGCAATGTAACAGTAATGATTTTTAGCCATAACAGCCCATTAAAGCTCTTCATATAGGACGTGATAAAGGGCATGCTTTTGTGTTGGAGTTTATCCAAGCAGAGAGGACAGATTGGAATCGGCATGATGACAGTAGAACTCAGACCCAGTAAAGTGCCGGCAGGATAAACTCAGCATTGAAACAATTTGTTAAATAAAGTGAGCATTACAGATGAATGTGATAATTATATAGACAAGGACAACATATAGGTCTGGTGGTGGTTACAGAATGCTGAACATGCAGATTTCAAATGATGCAGATTTCGTTAGAGATCTTTTTTTTATTTTACAGATGTATTGCTTTTTTCACATGCAAGCTTAAATCGTAGCTAAGACAGGCCGTACACGATGCGAATTTCAAATGATCAATCGATCGATAAACGAAAGTGGCGATCACATACAGCATGCAAGTGTACCATCATTGGGGTTTGAAAATCGTATTTCCAAACACATTTTTGTTATGCCAGTATGGTAAATGACACAATGTTGTTTGACCTTTAACGACACCTCTACTGGACACACCCCTACTGTACAAATGCTGTTTTCTCCAGTTTCGAACAGAGCATTCTTTATTCATTATTATCATTATCATTGAATGGCTTGCCTTTTTTTTTTCATGTTTTCCTTCCGGTTCGTACTTATCAGGAATCATGCACAGTTGTGTTCATTATGTCAAATCGTACAATTCACCCATTAGTGATGTGAAATTTACCTGGTTTACTCGAAAAAAACAACACGTTAGATCAGCCAATTTCAGCTGTCATATGAAAATCGCATGTCGCACCTATCACAATTTACTCTTGACTTGTAATTTCATTCAAAATTTGCATTGTGTATGGCCTGCCTAAAGGAGGAAGGTGTTACATGCAAACAATACATTCAGCTTTAACGTGAATTCCAAACAGAAGCAAGTGAATCCTGAAAAACAAAGTGTGGCATGCAAAGCGCCAATATATATTAACACAGTAACTCAGGTGCTACAGGGTGCCGGCATCCAAGATATAGGGAGCCAACAAATAGTCCAGTCATTGTGTACAGTGACCAGCTTCAGCTTATTTCCTCCTAAAGCTACACCCACTGACGCATTTCACCCTCCCACAGGCTTAGTCATAGAGATGGATATTTACGTTTCTTGCTGCCTGTGCCTCCAGAATGCCGCTTTATTCATAAATAAAGGAGGACTTTGCTCGCTTCGGAAACGGCAGCTTGGCATTGCATGCTATTATTGAGCTTATGATCTACCAAAACTCCCAGATCCTTCTCCACCATTCATTCCCCCCAGTTGTACTCCCCCTAGTATGTATGATACATGCATATTCTTAGCCCCCAAGTGCATAACTTTACATTTATCAACATTAAACCTCATCTGCCACATAGTCGCCCAATTAGACAGTGCATTGAGGTCGGCTTGTAAATTGGAGATATCCTCTAAGGACGTTATTCCACTGCATAGCTTGGTGTCATCTGCAAAGACGGAAATGTTACTTTTAATCCCAGACCCAATATCATTTATAAAGATATTAAAAGTAAGGTTTCCAACACTGAACCTTGGGGTACACCACTGATAACCTTAGACCATTCAGAGTAAGAATCATTAACCACTACTCTCTGAATTCTGTCTTTTAGCCAGTTTTTTATCCATTTACAAATTGATATTTCCAAGCCTGTAGACTTTACTACTACTTTAGGACTGTGTCAAACGTTTTTGCAAAATCCAAGTATACAACATCCACCACCACCCCTCTGTCCAAGGTTTTTGCTTACCTCCTCATAAAAAGAAATCAGGTTTGTTTGCCAACTTTTGTCTTTCATGAATGAATGCTGCCTGTTGCTTAAAATATTTTTTTTCCAGCAAGAATTCATCTATGTGGTCTTTTTTTAATCTCTCCAGTATCTTCCTGACTATAGAAGTTAAACTAACAGGTCTATAGTTACTTGGTGAAGACTCGTTCCCTTTTTAAATATAGACACCCCATTGACCCTACGCCAATCCAGTGGTACTTTAATGATGGTATATTAATGAGTCCCTAAAAATTAGATACAATGGCTTTGAAATTACAGAGCTCAATTCTTTTAGGATCCATGGGTGGATGCTATTTGGTCCAGGTGCTTTATCCACCTTTATTCCGTCTAAATATTTCTGGCCCATATCCCTTTTGAGCTATTGTGGATCATTTGGGGCTGTGCCACTACCACCCCCATTATGGTCATGAGCCTCCCCCATGCTCCTTTGTATACACAGTGCTGAAAAAATTATTTAATAAATTTGCTCAGACCTGACCTTTTTACTATTAATATATTTGCAGAATTTTTTGGGGTTTGTCCTACTATCTTTTGCAATCTGTCATTCGTTTTGAGTTTTTGCATCCTTGATTTCCTTTTTACATATTCTGTTATATTTTTTGTAACATTTAAGTGTATAGATTGCATTCATATTTTTGCCACCCAAATGCATTATTTAATTTTTTTCTACATTAAACCTCATTTGCCATGTAGTTGCCCACCTCATTAATTTGTTCAGATCTTCTTGCAAGATTTCCACAACCTGCGGAGAAGTTATTTCCCTGCTTAGCTTAGTATCGTCCGCAAATACAGAGATTGAACTTTTTACTCAATCCTCTATGTCGTTTATGAACAAATTAAATAGGAGTAGTCCCAGCACAGAACCCTGTGGGACCCCACTACCCACTACCCACCCCTCACCATTCTGAGTATTCCCCGTTTATCACAACCCTCTGAACTCGCCCTTGTAGCCAGTTTTCAATCCATGTACTCACCCTATGGTCCATGCCAATGGACCTTATATTGTACAGTAAACATTTATGTGGAACTGTTACAAATGCTTTTGCAATTCAGATACCCCATGTCTACGGGCCTTCCTTTATCTAGATGGCAACTCACCTCCTCATAGAAGGTTAATAGATTGGTTTGGCAAGAACGATTCTTCATGAATCCATGCTGATTACTGCTAATGATACAGTATTCATGACTAAAATCTTCTATATAGTCCCTTATCATCCCCTCCAAGAGCTTGCATACTATTGCATAGTTCCCTCTTCATCCCCTCCAAGAGCTTGCATACTATTGATGTTAAGATAACTGGTATCCTGGTCATTCCCAGGGATGTATTTTGTGCCCTTTTAAAATATTGGCCCTACATTGGATTTTCTCCAATCCATTGGTGCTATTCCAGTCAGTAGACTGTCAGTAAAAAATAGGAACAATGGTCTGGCAATTACTCGACTGAGTTCCCTGAGTATCCTCGGGTGCAAGTCATCCGGTCTTGGTGATTTATTAATGTTAAGTTTCCAAAGTCTAATTCTAATTTTGACCTCTGTTAGCCATGAGGGTGCTTCCTGTGATGTGTCATGAGGATAAACAATGCAGTTTTGGTTACTGAAGCCTCCCGATTCTCTCATGAAGACTGAGGAGACTGAGCTTGTTCAATTAAGCGTTGGCAATGAAACCTGAAAGCTGATTGATTTCTATGCAGTCTCCAGCTTTAGTAAATAAACCCCTAACTGACACTTTTGACACTTTTTGGGAACCAGTGACACTAATACAGTGATCAGTGCTCAGTGCTAAAAAAAATACTGTGCTAATGACACTGTCTGGGAAGAGGTTAGCATCAGGAGCAATCAAAGGGTTAACTGTGTACCTAGCTGGTGCTTTTACTAGGTTAAAGCATAGATCCGTGTCCCTGCTTTGCCTTCTTTATTGACAGAACTGTGATCTCCCTTGTTTGCATTCAGCGGGTGCCAGCGGACATCTGGTCTGCAGGACCCGCTGATCAGTTTCCGCTGTGTAGAATCACAATGGGAGTGAGCCGCCGGCATCGGGCACTTGCGCCCAATACAGGGACGTGCAGGATAACGTATATATATATATATAGCAAATGGTTTTTAAGAATGAATATAAGGCTTCCTCTGATTGGCTGAGGTTGAGAGGCAGGCAGATGACATCATGACCTCCACCTCAGCCAGTCAGAGGAAGCTTTGACAAAATGTTGTTTCGATTTTGTTAGGAAGTTCCCGTAGCTTTCCCGGAACACAGTGCTGTATACTGTATGTAGTGGATGTTACATACATTTGATACAGCGCTGTAAGTAGGCGCATCTATTAGTAAAGGAAATAGTTTGTTCCCCAGTTTGGCCCAAACAAACTATTTAGTAACAGAAAACCTGGGGCCAGGCTTTAAATCTGTGTATATAATGTTACTTTTATAACAACATCCAATTAATCTGTGGATATCACAAAAGCTGCCTGGAGTTCGTCAGCTCCTCTGATGGCACATGTTCAGTCTTCGCATGAGGACGTAAACTTCTGTGGTTTGGCTTTCTTTTTGTATTTTGCTGACTTTACACAACTTGTAAAATGTTCACGATAACGGAGTCCAGTTTTTAATGAACATTTGTCCTTATTTATGTTATGTGATTCAAAGAAAGCCAAGCAGATCTTTTGCAGGCTGCGCCTGGACCAAACATTCCCTGCTTGCTGTTCCAAAGTCCAGAATAATGCAGAGGATTCTCCATGACAACAAAACTGTTGATTTTACATTTTCGAGGAAATCTAAACACTATGAGAAAAGTATTTGCTCATTAAATCGGCATATCCTAATGTGTAAATCCTAAGAGTCATTTACTAGCCTCAAAGTATTTGGAGGCTTACAGAAGGAAGGCTCTCTCATTAACGGGAATGTACTGAATAGTGGTTTTATAAAAATAATATTTACATTTTTTCGTTTCTTCTTTTTTTAAGACTGTTAAATATGAAATCATATTTAATTATATATTTTTTAGCCAGTAAGTTGAGTTTTTGGCTCCTTTTCACATATTTTCTTTTATCTGTTTACAGTCTGTTGCAAAAAAAAAAAAAAGCCTGTTTACGGGCCACAATAACTCAAGCTGAAATGTACATGCACAAGTGAATAAGTCTTTTAAGTGACTCACTCCCTATCAGATGGTTTATTAAAGCTCCGTTTGCACTAATACGACATAGGACCTGACTTGTGAGACCCCAAGTTGGATGACATGTCAAATTCAATGTTTCCCTATGAGAGCTGACTTAACTGATACTACACCAGTCTGTCTGACTTGCTTCTCTGTCTTTTGGCTGCGATCTTGTATTGGAGTTGAGGAGTTGAAAAGTCTACGGGAAGGCGATTGTGGGCCGTGGTTTGCCGATCCATGGAGATGGGATGGCAGGAGATCCGGAACACATTGAGAATTCTGGTTGAGCCAGTATACCAACAAGAAGTTTTTTTGAGGACAATCGTAGTGGAAATTTTGGATAAAATTCTGAATGTTCCAGTGAGTTTAATCTACGCTTTGCAGGATTTTACAAATACTGGTACATATGATGTTTCTTTTTTTTCAGAGAGGGATTGTCTGGATGTGTATGAAAATTCCAGATTGAGCAGACCTTTATTGAAAAAGTTATCTTTTGAGTTACTTTTTCTGGAAGTAAGTACGTGACTGTACATCTATTTGATCCCTTTCTGGAAACTGAGTTGGTACGCGCTATTTTTGGGAGGTAGATGCAGGGGAGGAGCTACAAAATCCTTTTGGTGTATACCGTAGCAAGATTAAGTTTAAAGTTAAATTTAGAGCTGACCCAGGGGCATATGGTGGAATGTCACATCTGCCCGCCTTTTTTGCCATTGTCGGGAATCGCTATTCCCTATCCTATGTTGACCAGCCAAAATATTGTACACAATGCTTTAGGTACGGCACACAAAAGAATAATGCAACATTGGTATGTGCTGTCTCTCAAATTCTCTCAAATTTCTTTTGAAACTAATGGGGTTTGTTTTTCTGACCATTGTGCATTGATTATGGCAATAGAGGCCAGTACTAGAATTAATTATGGTAGGGACATTTGGAAACTGAATGTTAAGTTATTGTAAGAGGAAAGGGTGGTAAAGCAATTTGAGATTTTTTTTTACTCCTTGGTAAGACGGAGATGAGATTTCCAGGATAATTTTGAATGGTGGGACTGGGTTAAATTCAGGATTAAAGAGTACTGCACTAAATGGGGGACCCGGCTGGTAAGGGAGGCGAGGAGGAAGAATTAGATAAAAGGTTACATACCCTATACAAACAAAAAGCCGTGGGGTTGGAATTGGCTAAAGTAAAGGAGGAATGCAAGAATTATCTCAGTGAGTGTGAGAGGAAAGTAATATACCAGTCCAGAGTGGAATATCTTGAAGAAAACGAAAAAATGTACCTGTTTTCTTTTTTAAAAAGGTCATAGGGAAAAAAGAGGTTTTGTTTTCTGTGCTGGGCCCCAAAGGAGAGGTGGGGGGGTGAAGAAAAGCGGTTTTATTCAGACCTTTTTAAAGGGTGACAAAATGTTGATAAAAAAGAGATGGAAGTGTACTGCAAATTGTAAAAGGGGGTCTGGTGGAGGAAGATAGGGAGCTAATGTGGAGGATGGGGAAATCCTTTGTGCATTAAAAGGTATGGTTGTAAATAAAACTCCAGGAAAGGACGGTTTGTCTGCCAAATTCCACACTAGAATGTGGCATGTAGTTGGCCAACATGTTTTCGCAATAGTAAGGCAGGCTTATACTGAAGGGAACATGAGCAAGTCCATGAGGTAGGGGATGATAACCCTCATCCCTAAAGCAGGTGATAAGAGGGACATGAAGAACTGGAGATCAATTTCCCTTTTAAATGTGGATTATAAAATCTTGTCCAAACTGCATAAAAGAGGTAGCAAACAAAATGATTGGGGATTACCAGGTGTGCACTGTCCCTGGAAGACAGATAGCGGACAACCTGGTTCTCCTAAGAGATATGATCTTTTATGTGAATTCTCATAATAGTCCTCTCATAGTGGAGAGTATTGATTTAGAGGAGGCATTTGATAGAGTGTCACATGATTTCTCTTTCCAGGTTCTGTAAAGTATGGGTCTCCCGACTGGATTAGTGAAAGCAGTGAAGGGTCTGTACAGTGGAATTACGAGCCAAGTTCTAGTGAGCGGACACTTAAGACCTTTTTTGTTTAATCTGGAGTGTGACAAGGTTGTCTGCTTTCTTTGCTGGCATTCATTTCGGTGGACGAGCCACTACTGAGAAATATTCAGGGAGACAAGGTCTGTAAAGGCTTTGTTATCCCAGGTAGTAGTGAGCTAAGGGTTAAAACCCTAGCTTATATGGATGATATAGCTATCGATTTGGATCGAGCTGAAAATTTTATGCACTATGTCCAGCATGTCAATAAATTTGAAGAAGACTCAGCTTTGTTAACTAGGACAGGAGATTCCTGTAAAAGTGGAAGTAATACAGGTGGTGGAGGAGGTTAAAATCCTAGGAGTTCATTTTGAGGGTAAGCTGAACGGGTCAAGTAGCCATAGGCAGTTATCAGAGAAGGTCACTAAAAAGTTGAACTTTTGGAGGTTACGGGACCTATCCTTAAGTTGTAAGGTCCTAATTATTAAAGCTGTTATTTTGCCACTGCTGCTATATACCTGCATTATTCTGCCACAGGTAAACGATGGGTGCAAAAAGTTACGAAGGAGCTTTTTGTTTTCATTTGGAGAACAAGAGTGGAAAAAGTCTCATGGGAGGTGGTAATGAAAAAAAGAAGTGAAAGGGGCTTAGACTTCCCTAATGTAGACCTCTTTGTAAAACTACATTACGTATTGCTTGTAAACAGGATCCTTCACAGTGGCAGTAAAGCCACTTTTTTAGTAAGATATCTAGGTGGGTGGAAATTTGTGAGGTGAAGATGGATAGAGAAGACCAAGACAAGACCATGGGCGTTGGTGATAGCCCCCTTCTATTTGTGTCTGGAAGTAGTAAGGAAACAACTGAAAGTGGAGGATTTAGGTCCGGATGAATTTGTGAAAAAAAAGAATAGTAAATAGATTAAGAAATGAAGAGATAGTGAGTCCAATTACTTACCTGAGTTCGGTCCAAGCCACGATAACATGGAACAGGATGACAGGAATCTGTAATAAACAGAGAGATGTTACATGGATGACTCTGTTGGGATGTCTACCAACTAGGGTATTCCAAAAAAGAAGAGACTTATGTAACTCCAAGAGGTGCCCAAGAGAGGGATGTAGAAGTGCACAGCATTTATGTCACCTGTTCTTTTATTGTCCTTTTGTAGTACAGGTTCGAAGGATATTCCGCGGTTTCTTCCCGGCTGTTTTAGGCCAAACGCATTCAGACGTCCAACAATCCGTATGTGCATAGGTGGAAGGAGGGGAGGTAAGTGTTAAATTGATATTTTTTGTGGTTTTCCGAGATGCGATTTCGGATGCTAGGAACCTTTTGATATACAAGAAGGAGGAGTTGATGCTAGAGATGGTAGCAAAGCTGATTTTGGCTAGGTTATACATAGCCTACATATTTGATGTCTATAAGATGGGGAGGAAGGAGGCTAATGATTTATGGAAAGTGGAGGAATGGAGTCGGATTAGTTGTTTTAATGAATGTTCAAAGTGGCGTGATTTGCTTTCTATGTGTGGTTTTACCTATGATACGATACTGCTATCCTGAGTCTTTGATGAAGGTACTTAAGTTGGATTTGTTGCAGTAATAATTAAAAAACAAAACAAAATCTGTTCTTATCAGTTATTCAGTATGGGTACTGTGCTGTCATTCTGGCCTGCCTGACCAAGGCTGGAGTGGTGGCTATGTACTTCTGATGGTGTGATGGGGGCTTGGAAGGTTAGTAGCGGATATGACAGAAACCAGGGTGCCCACAGGTAGTTGGGGCATGAGAGTAATCCCCCCCCCCCCCCGGGAAAATTTGATATACCTTGTCTGGCCATGAACTATGAAGGCAGAGTGTCCGCCATATCTGTGCCCCCTGGGAGTGGTCGCCCTAGAGAGTGTGCTTAGTATCACTTGGGTGTGGGACTCTACAGTGTGAACCGGCGATTGGTTACAGTCATCAAATGCTTATTTTCTGCGCCTTTTGGCAAAGTCCGGGGCAGTTTTTGTCTTCCAGACCTCATGGCCCAGCCAGTGCACTATTGTACAACCACTATTTATTTTATTTATTTTTCTCCCACTGTTTTGTCACTTTCACTCTTGTGTGTGTTTTCTCACAGAATGAAGGGTGTGAGTCAATATAAGGGCGGAAATACACTCCACTGTGGACTCAGAAAACAATACTTAAGATGGCGCTGCCTTACCCCTGGAAACAATTTGTTTTAAATTTCTTTAAACAGTAAGTAATATGCGATTTGGGCTGGATTACAGTGGCTATAGTTTGATAATTACTTATTATAATGGACTAAATTAAAAGAAGCATCAGAGTGGGAGAGTTTACTTACTCTTTAAGGACATATTTACACTATAATGTAGTTAAAGTACAAGTAAAGGCAAAACTTTTTTTTTTGTTTTGTATAGAGTGTAGAGGGATTAAAACACCTGCCAGTTTTTATTGCTGTCTGTGCCCCCATAAGCCCTTGTACACACGGTCAGAGAATCTGTCGGAATGAGTCTTATCGGACCGTGTCGTCAGATAATCCGACTGTGTGTGGTATGCATCGGACTGATTCCGTCCGAATCTCCGTCCGACCCAATTTTCCAACATGTTGGAAATATTTCCCGACCAACTGGGCCGGACGGACCTAATCCGATCATGTGTAGAGCATTTTCATCGGACTAAGTGCCACGCATGCTCAGATCAAATTCCTACATCAAAGCTATTGGCTACTAGCCTGAATGTAGTCCCATCGTAACGAAATTACGTCACCGCTAAATCAGACAACTTGGCCCGACCGTGTGTATGCAAAATTTTCGGACACAATCCATCGGACTAAATCCGACAGACAAAATCCGACGGATTTGGTTGCCAAAATCTCTGACCGTGTGTACGTGGGCTTAGGGAGATTCACCTCTCTATTTTTCCCTTTTTATCATTATTGAAAGTAAAAGAAAAATCACAAATTTTGGGTTGTCCCCCAAAAAGTAATAGAGGGAAAATCTTCCAATGGGGACACTAGTTCTGATGACCGTGTGGTCCCCAAGGAATTCCTTTAATTTGCAGGGATTTCTTCTCACTTCCTGTTTGGCTATGGGACAGGAAGTGAAGGGAAATCTATTGATTTACTTTAAAGTGTCATGAAACCCAGACTATGCAAAACTGTCATTACATGTTATATAACAGTACGCATACTCATGAAGCCACTAAAGTATTAATTTTGTGTAGAGTGAAATATACCTGGTCGATCCTGCCTTCAGCTGTTCCTCCCATTTTCTCTGTGTCCTCATTGCAGCCTGAGATTGTGGAGACCAGCTTTTGATATAGTATGTTGATTGCTGATTAATTACATCCATTAAGAAATCACAAAAAAGCTTAGTTTTAATATAAATCAGTATTACATATATAAAATGTAATTGCCTATACCTATAAAGTAAAAAAAGATCCTTGGATGCAGATGCCATCTGAACAAAATTAAAGCTAGTATCAATCATCTTTACACCATATTAATGCAGAGAACATACACATTTGATTTTGAATAAAAATGCAATGTTGTAAAACAGTTTTTTAATATTTATAATTTAATTAGAATTTCACTTCTGAAAATGTTTTTTTATTTTACTTTTATTTTTTTTAGTCATGTGACCGACAAAGCACCAATCAGGACGGCCAGACACAGACCCATACATCAGCAGAGTAATAGAAGCCCCTCCCAAGGAACTTTCCCTGCAGATGCCAAAGAACAGGGAAAGATCATGTGACCACAAAACAGAACTGCAGGAATAAGTGGCATGATATATGTATACGATTTATGTGAATGAATTGCACAAGAGGCCTCCCTTGTCATCTTGGGCTCCAGAGTTACATATGTGACATATATGCTGATGTCATTATATTGCTCTGCTGCACAGACATGGATCAGGCGCCCGATGTGGGGATAAAAGGTGGCTCCAGGCTTCACCACACCCACTGTTTCATGGATGCATGAGACTTGTAGGGTGGCTGCTACTGAGTGACCTACTTACAGATTAAGCGTGAGCAACATCCTTCCCTGTTCAAATATACGATTATTCCATACGCATTTTCAATTATTTATTCATTGGCACATGTTTTTTTCATGGTCATGGGCTTTTGACCTTATATGACTTTATTATTGGCCCTTGATACATAACATCTTGATCAGATCCTGGGCACTGCCTTCTATCACATACTTTATCAACTCTAGATGGACTTTGTGACAGACCCCCGTACTCAATAGTAGTATGCCCGTCGTATAGGCATCCCTTGCACATAGGGGGGGGGCCGGAGGAGCTGGACATGAGTTTCCAGAGCTCTCTAAGGTAAGTTGAGTTCCATAAGCCCAAACTAACTCCCGTCACAGACATTTTATACTCACATAAAATTGTCTATGGGTAAGTATATATCAATTTATTAAACTTTTACTATTATTTTATTACCTTTGAACTACTATTGACTATTATTACAACTAAATTAGGATTAATTTTGTGACCACTTGCAGTCCCCCACCCGATGCTTAGAACATTTTTTGCCTAGAGTGATATACAGTATGTTGTTGTTATACTATTTTGTGTTATATGTACACACAGAAAATATGTTTTGTAGAAATAATAGAGATTAATACCTAAAGGCGATGTAAAATCTGATATAACCAATTTGTATTGTATAATTATGATATCTTTTACCTCCCTTCCTTCTGATGAAGTAGACTTTTTGTCTAAGAAATACATTTAAAAATGGATACCTTATTGTTTGAAGTTTGAATACACCATTATTGAATGTTGTATATATTTGCAAACATTATTATACATATATTTGAAATTACCGTAATACTAGATATAACTTATATTAGGAGGTTGTTCAGATAATGTGATGTACATCATTCTTTCATAACTAATTTTAATTGATATTTTTAAATAAACTTTTTAGTTTTTTTAATCAAAACCAATTACCGTATTTATCATCATATAACATGTACAGGCGTACGACACGCACCTTCATTTTAGGAGGGAAGTTTCAGAAAAAAAACTTAAATTTTAAGTAAAGACCTTTGAAGCAAAATAAGGGTCAGTGCCCATCAATGCAGCCTCACTATTGCTCATCTGCAACCTTATCAATGCCTCACAATTGCCTATCAATGTAGCCTGATCAATGCCCATCTACAGTATCACAATTGCCCATCAATGCAGCTTGATCAATGCCCATATGCAGCCTCACGATTGCCATGAATGCAGCCTGATTGGTGCCCATCTGCAGCTTCACCTCAGATTACTGCTGCCTCGGAGGGGACAGGGAGGGGGGCGGGACGAGCGCTGTCAGATTACATACAGCAAGAATCTCCTATTTACTCGGCGGCCTCTTTAATACAAAGTTATATGATAGACAGAACAGTGGTCAGCCAGGAGATGGGACTTACTATTACAGAGGCCGCTGAGTAAACAGGAGATTCTCGCTGTATGTAATCTGATGGCTCTCGTCCCGCCCCCCTCCCCATTCCTTCCTAGGCAGCCCAATTGTAGTATCAACGTATAACACGCACAAACTATTTTCACCCGATTTTCAGGTAGTAGGGTGTAAAAAGTCCTATCGTTCCTTATAAATGATTTATAGTCTCCTTGGGATGTTGATACAATTAATATAGTGATTTGTTAATTCCATATACTATTACTTATATTTTAAAGGTTTTATGTTAACATTTCCTTAGCATGTTGATAAGGGAGAGAGGAAACAAATAAGCCATTCCGCTCTAAAGCCCAATCCAAGCAAGATAAGGGAGCCACGGCCAGTGTTTAACCCCTTCCTGACCCCCCTCAACCTTATTGTAAATGAACGTCCCCCTGTTCAGTTCCCCACAATGGGAGGATGATAATTTAAGTCAGAAGATATTCAACTCAAGAGAATCAGTGCAGATTGTCAAAAAACACATAGGGTGTCACAGACCCAAACCCTGCCTTCACAGTATAATTATGTTGAGATTGTCAATGCCACTCTTTGAATCACTAAGGAGGACCCACCTCTGTAATTAGATCCCAAGTGGATGCTTTGCTTCATGTAATAAGGCTGAAGATTTTAGAACAAGGTAAGTTTAAAAAAAAAAAAAAGAAGCAAAAAATACAGCAGGGGCTTCTAGGTGAAACTGTGGGGGTGGGGCGGCTAAATCCAGTGTTGAGATTTAAAGTAAAATGTCAATAACTTTGCCATCCTTATTACCAGAAGCATTGTTTTAATGTCAACATAAATGGGACAAATTACCGAAAAAAAATAAACACTTGAGATTCATGAGAAAAAAATCTGCATTCCCTTGTATTTTATACAATTAAATGGAGGCTTGTGGTCAGATTTCTGAGCTCTCTGTAGTACTGATTTTTCGAGAGGTGCATACTAATTTAGATGACTCGAAGTTTACATTGGGCACTGGAAACTTTTTCCAGCTCTAATGAAAGAATATGAGATACAGAGTAAAGAGAGCGCCCACTTTTTCCCACATTAGCTTGTTCTACTAACACTGCATTAAAACAAATATCAAAATGCATTTTTTAGAAATAATTATTGTTTTGAGATACTTGCATGGAAAGAGCCTGCAGGTTGACACAAAATCAAGGATATATAACTCTTCTCATGTTACTTAGATCCACCTCCTAGTTCCCTCAGGGCCATCCATATTTGATGTAAACTTTGGGTGAGGATGGTCATCGTATGTCCTCCCCACATCCACAAGCTAAGTATGGCACCCCATCCTCATCCAGTTCTAACACAGTTGGATTATGTAAGAAGTTCCTTCTTTAGTACTCATCTGTGTTCATATAGAGAGGGGCGCTGCCAGAATTTTTTTTTTGCGGGCAATTTATCAGGGAAATGGCTGGTGTTGGCGCTTCAATTATCCCGGCACCATGGTTGATATGGTGTCAGGATGATTGAAGTGCATTATTTCTATCATTACATTGTCACTTGCCACATCATCTGCCACACGTTGTGGATTGTCACTTGCCACGTCGCCTGCCACACCTTGCGGATTGTCACCTGTCACACCTTGCGGATTGTCACTTGCCATGTCACCTGCCACACCTTGCGGATTGTCACTTGCCATGTCACCTGTCACACCTTGCGGATTGTCACTTGCCACGTCACCTGCCACACCTTGCAGATTGTCACTTGCCAGGTCACCATGGGGAGGCAGTAAATGCCTGAAAACTGCCTCAGTGGTGTGAAAGGGGTCTGAGAGAAATAACAAGCCTCTGAGGTGAGTCAAGCAACAGCCATATGAAGCTACAAATCAGCACACATTTCATATTTTCACTTGAATGGTGCGTATACCCTTCTACATAGCAGCTCAGAGACAGAGTTCAGTCACAGTCCCACTTTTCCCCCACCAAGCCCTGACAGCACGACCGTTCTCCTCTCTCGTTCACAGACATGCACTCCTTCCAGCATGTGGGACGCGCAAACTCCATCCCAGGGCGTTCTTGCCCATGCCCCTCCCCTCACACACTGCTCAGAGGGCGAAGGGGACCCAGAATTACTCACTGCTTTGCACTGCATGGTGGGCTCATTAGTATTATGGGTCCAGCGTTACATGCTTCTATTGGAGTGTCACTTACCATCACGTCGGTTCTGAGTCTAATGTGACTGACTTAATATCGTCACTCGTTGCTAGACTGCAGGTGGCCCAGGCACTAGCAACGAGTGCAGGGTTGCCATGCCAGCTGCACAGTTTCACCCACCTCCAGGCTTTTCCTGGTCCCGGTGCCGCTTAATTAAACACTAGAGTCTCTCTCTCTCTGTGCTGCTGATCGGCTGATGAGAGTGAGAGAGAGACTCGGGCAGTGCAGCGCTGCAGCCTGCAAGTGACTGTGCCCGGGCGGCGTGACAATCATGTCATTGTGATATTTTTGGGGGGGGGGCAATTGCCCTGTTGCCCCCCCCCCCCCGATCCGCTCCTGCCAAGTGCTACATGCACTTTATCCACTGGCATATACATTTCTGGTAATACTTCTCCTTTAACACCTTACCATTCCTTTAACTGGGCCTTTATGCCGAGGGTGGGGGTGGGAAGGTCTGACTGGCTGTCACAGTAGTCTCTCCAGCTTTTGACCATTACTAGAGCTGGAAGCTGTCCATGACAGCTCAGTCAGTATGCTCTCAGAACAGAAGCCACAGCTCTCTATGGATACATATGTGCGGGATCTGGATGTTTACCACCTGTCAAACTTGTCAAACTCTACCACATCAATGGGTCTGTGCCACAACCCAAAGCAAAATACTGTAGTACTGTATAGTGCAGTCCGTGTAGTATATATAATACAGTTCAGAGTATATAGTGCAGTCCGTGTAGTATATATAATACAGTTCAGATTATATAGTGCAGTCCCTGCAGTATATATAATACAGTTCAGAGTATATAGTGCAGTCCGTGCAGTATATATAATACTGTTCAGTATATATAGTGCAGTCCGTGTAGTATATATAATACAGAGGAGAGTATATAGTGCCATCAGTGTAGTAAATATAATACATTGCAGAGTATATAGTGCAGTCAGTGTAGTATATATAATACAGTGGAGAATATCTAGTGCAGTCAGTGTAGTATATATAATACAGTTCAGAGTACATAGTGCAGTCTGTGTAGTATATATATAATACATACGGGTCCCCATACACTTTTTATGGCAATAACTTGCATAAAAGCCTTTAAAATTAGCACTCCTGATTTTTCATGTTCATGTCCCATAGACTTTATCCTCTTGCCTACCAGGCACTAACCTTCCTGCTCAAGCCATTTTTCAGCTTTCATCGCTGTCACACTTTGAATGACAATTGCACGGTCATGCTACACTGTACCCAAACATTTTTTTTATTATTTTCTTCACACAAATAGAGCTTTCTTTTGGTGGTATTTAATCACTGCTGTTTTATTTTATTTTTTACAAAAAAAAATAAAACATTTTGGCAAAAAAACATTTTTTAACTTTTTTCCTGTCAGTAAATTTTGTAACTAAGTCATTTTTGCCTTCACTGATGTGCGCTGATGAGATGGCACCGATGGGCACTGATAAGCTGAACTGGTGGGCATTGATGAGGTGGCACGTATGGGCACTGATAAGTTGGCACTGATGAGGAGGCACTAATATGCCACACTTATGGGCAGTGATAGGTGGCACTGATATGTGGCACCGATGAGCACTGGTGGGCACTGTTAAGTGGCACTGATGGGCACTAATAGACAGCACTGGTGGGCACTGATAGGTGGCAGTTGTGGCCACTGATAGGCGGCACTGGTGGGCACAGATAGGCGGAATGGATAAGCAAACAGATGGGCACTGATGGGCATTGATGGGTGGCACTGATAGGCGACACTGATTGGCATTGATGGACAGCAGTGATGGGCATTGATGGGCAGCACTGATAGGCGGCACTGATTGCCAGCACTGACTGGAATAGCTAATGGGCACTGATTTGTGGCACTTGTGGGCAGTGGTGGGCACTGATTTATGCCACTGGTGGGCACTGTATGCTGGCATTGGTGGGCACTGTATTGTTATACTTTATTTGTTTATTGTAATCAGGGCACTGATTACATCCCTAGATGTCCTCCTGTGAGGAGATGCCGCTGATCGACTCTCCTCTTCTCACACTCTGTCATGTTTACATGTGACCGGCTGTGATTGGACACAGCTGATCACATGGTTAAAGAGCCGCGGACTAGGCTCTTTACACAGACTGGCATCACGCAGTATCCTAGCAACACGGCACAGCCGCGATCAGTGTGCGAGAGCGCCTGTTCTGGGCCTCCATCATATGACGGTATCCCGGAACAAGAGCTGCACTGCCCCGCCGTCATTTGACAGTGGGCAGACGGCAAGCAGTTAGTTAGATTTGCTCAAACTTTTTGCCTGTTTGCATGTTCCGGTGGGAACCGAACTGGGGGTGTTCGGCTCATCCCTAGTCAAGACTCATCAGTTTTCCTTCACCATGGGGAAAAGGGACATTATTTTAAGTACAGTGAGGTGCAGATTTTGGACAGAAAGGACAACTCATTTACAGAAGACGTGAAAGAGACCATCTACGTCAAACTGGAATAATCATCATTGAACAGGGATGGGGGCCTTTAACATCATCTGTTTTCACATATAATGTCATTTTAACATCTTCATTGCGGAGTTAGTGTTTTGACATCATTTCACACCCATCCTTGTTCTGGGACAATAACATCTACACATTCCATGGTGATTGGATTAAGGTGTCAAAAAAAGGATATGTCACAAGAATACCTTGTGTGGTCAATGGTGGATTTTAAAGGCAACAATCATTTTATTTAAAAGATAATTTTTTTTTAACACATGTTAAAAACTAGTCTATTAAAAGACTTAAAAGATAGCCAGCAAAACAGGGAACATCCCCTGCATATTACTCTCTCATAGAAAAAACAGGACATAAATGACCATAAACATCAGATAGTATATTGTTAATCCAGATCATCCAAGTGGTCTTGTGTAGTTCTGAGCGGTCAATGTGTTTCGTTTAATTTGTAGCTTCTTTAGGACTGTGTATTTTGAGGGAACAACACTATTATCATCAAAAAAAATAAACAAAAATTAAGTATGTATTTTTCTTAGCATAATCATCTGTTGCTAAGTATAAGAAAACTGCACAGCTCACATTGATGGTGGTGGATGGTAAAATTCGAAAAAACAGTCTGGGAGGCGGACAAAGGGGACCTTGGTGTAACAAACCCAATGGGATTGTGTATTGGATGTGGCACTTTCTAGAAAGCTAGAAAGCCCCATCAGTGCCACCTATCAGTGCCCATTAGTGCAGCCAATCAGTGGCCATCAGTAAAACCTCATCATAGCCCATCAGTAAAGGAGAAAAATTACTTTTTTGCTAAATTGTATAACAAACTATGAAATTTCTTTTTTTTTTTTTTTTTTAAATGTTTGGTCTTTTTTTGTTTAGCAAAAAAAGAAAAACAGTGGTGATTAACCACTTGCCAACCACAGTTATACTCACGTCCCAGTGAGCTTTTCCGCCATACAGTTAGGACACACAGTGAGGGAACACAATTAACCCAATTAATATTCCCGATGTTAACCCCTTCCCTGCCAGTGTCAATAACAGTGCATATTTTTAGCATTGACTACTGTAGTAATGTCACTGGTTCCCCAAAAAGGTGTCAAAAATCTGTTAGGTGTCCGAACTGTCCACCGCAATGTCATGTGAAAAAAATATTTCATATTTTCAAAGTGATGCATGACCGCGCAAAGTGTGAAAGCGCTAAAAGCTGAAAATTGGCCTGGTCAGGAAGGAGTTAAAAGGGGTTAAAAGTACTCAGTATTGAAGTGGTTAGGTAACTTCAGTTAGAGGGGTTTTTAAACTAGGCGATGGGGAGAGGGTCAAGAGGTAGAGATAGTCAGCATAGAAAATATTCCAGAGGGTAGTATTGGGGGCATTAGTGGTAGGTTGACCAAAGCACATAAACCCAAGGTAAGTATAGTAGCAAGGTGCAATCTCGGAACACCCAATAAGAGGATAACATGCGACTGGTTGGGGCATGTTCACCAATGCCAGGAGCCTGGCAGACAAGATGGATGAACTAGAAATACTGTTGTATGAGGAGGATTTGGATTTTGTGGGAATTTCAGAGACCTGGTTCAACAGCTCTCATGAATGGCTAGCAACCATTTAAGAGTATACCCTTTGTCGCAAGGATAGAGAGAGTAAAAAGGGGGAGCGGTATGCCTATATGTCAAGAATAATGTACAAGTGAATGTGAGAGATGACATCACTAAGGGAGCTAGGGAGGAGGTGGAATCCTTATGGGTAGAGCTCCAAAGGGATGAAGCTAAGAGGAAAATAATACTGGGAGTATGTTATAGGCCCCCTAGCCTGAGGGAGGAAGGGGAGACAGATCTCCTATCACAATTTGGATTAGCAGCAAGGAAGTGTTATCATAATGGGGGATTTTAATTATCCAGACATAGACTGGGTGGATTAATCTAAGGCTTGCCAGTTCCTAAATGTCTTGCAGGACAATTTTATGGGTCAAATGGTAGACGCACCAACTAGAAATAAAGAGTTACTGGATCTACTGAGTACCAACAATTAAGGATGAGCCTTATGTCCGGTTCGAACATGAGTTCGACTCGAACATTGGGTGTTCGCCGTTCGTCGAAAAACTAACATTATAGAGCGTTCACACCAAGTTATAACGCCCCATAATGCACTGCGGGAGCACAGTGCATTGCTGTATGATGATTGGCCAAAGCATGCACTATGACCTGCATGATTTGGCCAATCCCAGTGCCCTCAGCTAAGAAAGCCATAATTTTCCTTTGGCCAATCATGGCTCAGGGGGACTAAGTCCACGGCCCACACTATATAAGGCTGCCTGCACGTCGGCCCCCGTGTAGTGTGTTGTTGGCATGGATGGAGAGAGAGTGTCATTTAGATTGAGCAGGCAGGTTATTCAGTTAGCTGCAGTGTATTTAATATATGTATACAGTTAGTCTTGTGTATATACTGTATATATATATATACAGTCAGTCTCGTGTATGAATATATATATATATATATATATATATATATATATATATATATACACTGCATCGAGTTTAGCTATATCTGACAGGCAGGTCATTCAGTTGGCTGCTGTCACGATCGACCTACTGTCCCGATCGTACATAGGAGACTCACCCGCAGGCGTCCTCAGACGCAGGTTGGCGCGAACGAACGCATGCGTGTGCGTGTAGATCCTAACAGGCGCACGCGGGTGCGCGTTGACACGAGCGAGCGCACACGGGCGCGCGACCAAGCGAACGGGCGTACGCGGGGACACGAACGGGAGCACGGTTACCCGCGGGGGCACGCAAACTCACCGTGTGACCGTTCTTGGCGCCCAATAGGTTATTTAAGGGATCAGCTCCTGTTCTCCCGTGCTGTCCTGTCTACAGCGTTCCCGTGACTTCTGCTTCTTGCTCCTGCCTGTTCCTGATACTGAACCCAGCCTGTTTGACCTTGTTGATTGCTGCCTGCCTCCGACCCTTTGCCTACCTGACTACGCTTCTGCCTTCTGCCTTGTACCTCTGCTGCCCGATAGATACCGACCCGGCTCGTTCCTGACCACGCCTGCTGCACCCACCTGAACGCCAGTACCAGCTGCTCCTGCTGTTCCTGCCTGCCTGCCAGTACCAGCTGCTCCTGCTGTTCCTGCCTGCCTGCCAGTACCAGCTGCTCCTGCTGTTCCTGCTTGTCTGCCAGTACCAGCTGCTCCTGTGGTGCCCGCTGTCTACCACCTCCCGTTCCAGTCTGACCTCCTGTGCCAGTCGGTGGTAGATCTCCGTTGCTGCAACCCGGCCTGGCTCTTGTGCCCTCCGAACTCTTGAATCCCTGTCTCCACCTCCAGGGGCTCTCGAGCCGGAGGCTTACGAGGCGCCGCTCCCTGCTTTCTGGGCTCTCCTACCAGGTAACGTGACAGTACAGGACAGCCATGTCTGAGCCCACACAGGGAGCCTCCCCAATGGACGAGCTCTGCCACCATCTAGCCGGTCTTACCCAGGCGGTGAAGAACTTGCAGGAAGGCTACGGTCGTCTGGAAGAACAGGTCCAGGCCCTATCTGCCTCATCATCTGCTGTTCCCGGACCCCCAGCTCCACCTTTAGTGGTGATGATGCCGCCCGAACCAAGGGTCCCCACTCCAGATCGTTTCTCCGGCAACCGAAACAAGTTCAGGGCCTTTCGCAACTCCTGCGAGCTCTTCTTCGCTTTACAGCCCCGGACTTTCTCCCTCGAGGCGACTAAAGTGGGGTTCGTCATTTCGCTACTGACAGACGAGCCCCAGGCCTGGGCGCATCGTCTTTTGGAACGGAAGGATCCCTCTCTGGACACTTTAAATACCTTCTTCCAAGCGATGTCTCGTCTGTATGAGGATCCCCAGCTGGCGGCCACCGCAGAAGCAGCCCTGCATGCGCTCCAACAGGGTCGCAGGCTGGTGGAGGATTACGTGTCTGAGTTCAGACGCTGGAGCTCCGACACAGACTGGAATAACTCGGCCCTCCGCTACCAGTTCCGGATGGGCCTCTCTGAATCGTTAAAAGACGAACTGGCTCACGTGGGTATCCCTGAAACCCTAGAAGCACTCATTGACCTCTCTGTCCAGATTGATAGGCGCCTAAGAGAACGTCGCCTGGAGCGCTCTTCTTCTACCTCTCGCCCTGTCTGGATGCTACCACGGGTTCCAAGTTCCAACTCTCTGGTTCCCTCCGCTCCTGTTCTACCCTCTCCAGATGCTCCAGAGCCCATGCAGCTGGGACTCCTTCGCCCATCTTTGACACCTGAGGAGCGCCAACTTCGAAGAGCCGGCAATCTGTGTCTCTACTGTGGAGAACCGGGACATTATGTTCGCACTTGCCCTGCCAAATTGCGTAAGTGCCTCCTCCTTCCTCCCGCTTCTTCTTCTGCCTTGCTTAGTAACACCTCTCATCTGGCTGTGCCTCTTCTCTTGCAGCTCTCAGGAAGGACTATCAAAACCAACGCGATTATTGACTCTGGGGCTTGCAGCGGCTTTATGGACTTGTCCTTTGCCTTAAGAAATAACATCCCGCTTCGGCCTAGGGTAAAAGGACTTTCAATTTATTTGGCCGACGGTTCCACCCTTAAGTCCGGACCAGTGACCCAGGAGACGTCTCCTCTTTTTGCCATCATCGCCGGAACCCACCAGGAGCTCCTGTGTCTGGACATCATTAAGTCTCCACTTTTTCCCGTTATTCTCGGCATGCCCTGGTTGAAGGCCCATAACCCCCTCATCAATTGGTCCACCGGGGGAATTGAGTTCCCGTCTGCCTACTGCAGTCAGCACTGTCTCCCAGTTGTTAACACGGACCTTTCTTCCCTGCTTTGCTTAGAAACGGACACCGAGATCCGACAGGCTGTGCCCAAGGTTTACCACAACTTCTTGGATGTGTTTAGCAAGAAGGGCGCCGAGACTTTACCCCCTCACAGGCCATATGACTGCCCTATCGAGTTGCTCCCGGGGGCAGAGATTCCCTTCGGAAGAATTTTCCCCTTATCCGAAACCGAACTGGGAACCCTGAAAACCTACCTGGACGAGAACTTGGAGAAGGGTTTTATTCGACCGTCCACCTCCCCGGCAGGTGCAGGGATTTTCTTAGTGGAGAAAAAAGACCATTCCCTGCGCCCATGTGTGGACTATCGGGCACTTAACAAGGTCACAATAAAGAACCGCTATCCCCTACCGTTAGTGCCCGAACTATTTCAGAGACTGGGGTCGGCCGAAGTATTCTCTAAACTAGACCTTCGGGGTGCCTACAACCTTGTCCGCATTCGCAAAGGCGATGAATGGAAGACCGCCTTCCGTACTCGTTTCGGGCACTTCGAATACTTAGTTATGCCCTTCGGACTATGTAATGCTCCTGCTACATTCCAACATTTCGTAAATGATATCTTCAGAGATTACCTTGATTTGTTTGTTATAGTGTATCTAGATGATATCTTAATCTTTTCTTCCTCCTTAGCCGAGCACCGGGAACATGTGAAGAATGTCCTAGGCCGACTCCGTCTCCATGGCCTGTACGCCAAGCCCGAGAAGTGTGTCTTCGAACAGCAAAGTATTCAATTCCTTGGTCTAATTATTTCAGTGAAAGGAATAGAGATGGACCCCCAGAAGATCTCAGCCATCCTAGACTGGCCCGCTCCCTCCGACAAGAAAGGGGTCCAACGATTCGTAGGATTTGCTAATTTCTACAGGAAATTCATCAAGGGATTTTCCTCCATCATCTCCCCCATCACCGAGCTGACCAAACAGGGTCAAAAGTTTCAATGGACCTCTAGGGCACAAGAGGCTTTCAAAACCCTAAAGGACTTGTTCGTATCGGCCTCAATCCTAAGACACCCTGACTCAACCCTGCCTTATATCCTGAAGGTGGATGCCTCGGAAGTTGCGGTCGGTGCGGTGCTCTCCCAGAGACAGGGGCCTAAGTCACTCTTGCATCCGGTCGCCTTCTTTTCCCGCAAGCTTTCGGAGGCTGAACGTAATTACGATGTCGGTGACCGAGAACTGCTGGCGATCAAGGCGGCACTCGAGGAGTGGCGCTACCTTCTCGAGGGCGCTTCCCACCCGATCCTGGTCTATACTGATCATAAAAATCTAGAATATCTTAAGTCGGCCAAGAGACTGAAGCCAAGACAGGCCAGGTGGGCACTCTTCTTCTCTAGATTCGTGTTTCACATTACGTATCGCCCGGGATCTAAGAATGTCAAATCCGATGCTCTCTCTCGCATGTACAGTGAACCAGTGGAGCTCTCTACTCCTGATACTATCCTCTCCTCAGGGAACTTTCTCCTGCTTCAGGAGGACCTACTCATCCAAATTAAGCAAGCTTCCAGCGATCCGGTCCTCCCACCTGACATTCCATTAACTTCTAGAGATGGTCTTCTTTGGCATCAGGACAAGATCTACGTTCCCCAAGAAGCACGTGTTGCAGTCCTCAGCTCCTGCCACGACCACCTGCTGGCCGGCCACTTTGGGGTGCTCAAGACCACGGACTTGCTTCAGCGCACCTTCTGGTGGCCACAGATGAAGAAGCACTGCAGGGAATATGTGGAGGCATGCTCCACATGTATTCGGAATAAAGGTAGCAAATCAAAAGCTTGGGGGCTGCTGAGACCACTGCCCGTTCCGGATAGACCTTGGAGGATGATATCCATGGACTTCATCGTGGAGTTGCCTCTTTCCGAGGATTTTTCCACAATCTTTGTGGTAGTAGACCGACTCACTAAAATGGCCCACTTTTTGCCTATGAAGGGGACCCCTTCGGCCGCAGAGACGGCTAAGACTTTTATTAGAGAAGTGGTGAGGCTTCATGGCATCCCTGCCAACATTACTTCAGATAGGGGGGTGCAGTTCACGTCCAGGTTTTGGAAAGCACTCTGTGGGGCCCTGAAAATTGAGCTTTGTCTTTCCTCTGCCTATCACCCTCAGACCAACGGCCAGACCGAGAGAACCAACCAAACACTGGAGCAATATCTGCGTTGCTTCTCTTCCTTCTCCCAGGATGACTGGGCATCGCTCTTACCACTAGCAGAATTTGCTTACAACAATTCTATCCATTCTGCCACCAGTCTCCATTTTTTGCAAATTTTGGCTTCCACCCGCTTTTTCTGTCCAGTAATCTTCCTGAATGTTCAGTACCGGCGGTACAGGAAGACCTCAATTTCTTCGAGACCAACAATAAACTCCTACAAGAGACTCTGGCTAAAACACAGGAACACAACAAGGAGGTCTTCGATAAGAAGAGAAGGGGGGAGCTCAACCTCAAGGTCGGGGACCAGGTCTGGTTGTCCACTCTAAACCTGAAATTGGCCTGCCCATCCAAGAAGCTGGGCCCGAAGTTTGTGGGCCCATTCCCTATTGTGAGGAAGCTGAATGACGTGGCTTTTGAATTGAAGCTCCCGGAGTCGTTTTGGATCCACCCAGTCTTTCACGCCTCATTGCTTAAACCCACTGTTCCGGACCCCTTTCCCAATCGGAATGCCAACCCCCCGGTACCTGTGATGATTGATGGAGAATTGGAATACGAGGTCGAGTCCATCCTGGACTGCAGGAGAAGACAGAATCGGACTCAGTTTCTGGTCAAATGGAAGGGGTATGGCCCCGAGGAAAACTCCTGGGAACCGGAATCCAACCTGCATGCGAAGAGGCTAATCCTTGCCTTCAAGAGGTCTCATCCAGATAAGATGGCACGGTTGGGCACCCGGAGGCTGCCCCTTGGGGGGGGCAATGTCACGATCGACCTACTGTCCCGATCGTACATAGGAGACTCACCCGCAGGCGTCCTCAGACGCAGGTTGGCGCGAACGAATGCACGCGTGTGCGTGTAGATCCTAACAGGCGCACGCGGGTGCGCGTTGACACAAGCGAGCGCACACGGGCGCGCGACCAAGTGAACGGGCGTACGCGGGGACGCGGGGTCACGAACGGGAGCACGGTTACCCGCGGGGGCACGCAAACTCACCGTGCAACCGTTCTTGGCGCCCAATAGGTTATTTAAGGGATCAGCTCCTGTTCTCCCGTGCTGTCCTGTCTACAGCGTTCCCGTGACTTCTGCTTCTTGCTCCTGCCTGTTCCTGATACTGAACCCAGCCTGTTTGACCTTGTTGATTGCTGCCTGCCTCCGACCCTTTGCCTACCTGACTACGCTTCTGCCTTCTGCCTTGTACCTCTGCTGCCCGATAGATACCGACCCGGCTCGTTCCTGACCACGCCTGCTGCACCCACCTGAACGCCAGTACCAGCTGCTCCTGCTGTTCCTGCCTGCCTGCCAGTACCAGCTGCTCCTGCTGTTCCTGCCTGCCTGCCAGTACCAGCTGCTCCTGCTGTTCCTGCTTGTCTGCCAGTACCAGCTGCTCCTGTGGTGCCCGCTGTCTACCACCTCCCATTCCAGTCTGACCTCCTGTGCCAGTCGGTGGTAGATCTCCGTTGCTGCAACCCGGCCTGGCTCTTGTGCCCTCCGAACTCTTGAATCCCTGTCTCCACCTCCAGGGGCTCTCGAGCCGGAGGCTTACGAGGTGCCGCTCCCTGCTTTCTGGGCTCTCCTACCAGGTAACGTGACAGCTGCAGTGTATTTAATATATGTATACAGTCAGTCTTGTGTATATATTGTAACCTGGGGGACAGGTAGCAGGTATAAAGCTCCCTGGGATGAGCAGTTTCTCAGGCACAGATACCAAATCCAGAGATGAAGTGACAAACAGTGCTGTGTTTATTTGTGTTATATACAAGTCCATATACAGGTGCTGTACAGTGTTCCAGAAAACAAAATAAAGGACAAAATAGCAAAACAGAAATCCTAGCCGTGTCCCGGCTCTAACTATACAATCTGCAGGCCCTCACTACCAGGCTGAACAAGCCTAGCGCTTGTCAGTCTCTACAAAAACTGTTTAACAGCTTTTACCAACCTTACTCTCTAAACAGGCCAACTGTGTGTATGTCCCAGGCAGAGAGCAAAGGCTGTCTGTCCAGGTGAGCTTAAATTAGCCTGGGGAAGAGGACCAAGACCCGAACTGGTTAATGGATCACAGATTTCTAAATGTGTACGAGAGGAGCCTGGGAGACGTATAAACCCCGAACAGGACTTTTCCTGGCTCTCTCTGGGATGCTCTGCTACAATATATATATATATGTAGGAAGGCCAGTATGGTGGCCTGAATTTATGGGAGGAGCCCGGAGGGTATTTAACCAGCCCGCTCGCCTGTGGTCTTTGTCGGTTTCCGGTGCGCGGCACGACGTCACTAGGGCGACTCTTCGAAACTCGTTAGCGTCCGTGAGTTACCGCTTCGTAGTTGTTCGAGGTCCTCGTTCCCGTTCGTAATTCACGTACTAACGCGTCGATTCGGCTGTCGCAGGTAGGGTTTTTCGGTTGACTTGTCATTTCATACATTATAAAGGTCTCGTCACTAAACCTCGGTATCATACTTACGAGTTATTCGTAAAGCCCTACACACAGCCGCAACGTCTGTCTACTACTCGTAACGTTATCATACTAAACTTTTCTTTCGTGTTGTGTTCCTCACACCGACGCAAAGACAGCTTCATTTAGGCGTGTCTCACTGTTTTTTGCTCCACAGACTAATCGATATTTTTCGTGGATTTGATGGACACCGGTCAGTGCCATGTCAAGGCCGAACCATGTCAACCATTTCAAACCATTTCAGATCATTTCAAATCATTTCACTCTCACCTACCGCGCTCCGATTCGAATCCAGTCGCATCCACGATGCACCGATTCGTCCCGGTGTGCCCCAGTTGCTTTTCGGCCTCATTTAAGTACATGCTCCAGAGTCCCATTTGTCGAGTCACCGACTCATGCCTCTGTCATGGTAAATCATTTCACTGTCACGTATCACGTTCCGATACAAATCCAGTCGCATCTACGATGCACCAATTCGTCCCGGCGTGCCCCAGGTATTTTTCGCCCTCATTTCAGTACATGCTCCAGAGTCCCGTTCGTTGTCAGTCGCAGGTTGCAGCGCACCGATTCGTGCCTCTGTCATGGGAAATCATTTCACTGTCATGTATCACGTTCCGATACGAATCCGGTCGCATCTACGATGCACCAATTCGTCCCGGCGTGCCCCAGGTATTTTTCGGCCTCATTTCAGTACATGCTCCAGAGTCCCGTTCGTTGTCAGTCGCAATCGCGGCACGACTGATTCGGGCCTCTGTCATGGCAAACTTTTGTCACTCATTTCACTGTCATTTACCGCGCTCCGATTCGAATCTAGTCGCATCCGTGATGCACCGATTTGTTTTGATGTGCCCCAGTTGGTTACGGCCTCATTTCTGTACATGCTCCAGAGTCCCGTTCGTTGTCAGTCGCAATCGCGGCACGACCGATTCGGGTCTCTGTCATGGCAAATTTTTGTCACTCATTTCACTGTCACTTACCGCGCTCCGATTCGAATCTAATCGCATCCGTGATGCACCGATTCGTTTCGATGTGCCCCAGTTGGTTACGGCCTCATTTCAGTACATGCTCCAGAGTCAGGATTCATTATCAGTTGCAGGTTTCGGTTCTCTGATTCATGACTCTGTCATGGGAAATCATTGTCACTGTCACGTATCACGCTCCGATACGAATCCAGTCGCATCGTGCACTAATTCGTCTCGGCGCGCCCCAGGTATTTCAGACACGTTTCAGTACATGCTTCAGAGTCAGAGCCACGGTGCATACACAGGCACAGACTTCTGGCAATCGTTGCAAGCACGCATTCAAGCATGGACGTCTTGCAGTCGTTACAAGTATGCATCCAAGCATAGACTTCTTGCAATCGTTGCAAGCACGCATCCAAGCACAGACTTCTTGCAAATCGTTGCAAGCATGCATTCAAGCATGGACGTCTTGCTGTCGTTGCAAGTACGCATTCAAGGGTAGACTTCTTGCAACAGTTGCAAGCACACATTGAAGCATGGACGCCTTGCAGTCGTTGCAAGTACGCATACAAGCGTAGACTTCTTGCAATCATTGCAAACACGCATCCAAGCGTAGACTTCTTGCAATCGTTGCAAGCACGCAGTCAAGCATGGACGTCATGCAGTCGGTGCAAGTACGCGTACAAGCGTAGACTTCTTGCAATCGTTGCAAACACGCATCCAAGCATAGACTTCTTGCAATTGTTGCGAACACGCATCCAAGCGTAGACTTCTTGCAGTCATTGCAAGCACGCATCCAAGCGTAGACTTCTTGCAAGCATTGCAAGCACGCATCCAAACATAGACTTCTTGCAATCGTTGCAAGCACGCATTCAAGTGTAGACTTCTTGCAATCGTTGCAAGCACGCATTCAAGCATGGACGTCTTACAGTCGTTGCAAGTACGCATCCAAACATAGACTTCTTGCAATCGTTGCACACACGCATCCAAGCGTAGACTTCTTGCAATCGTTGCAAGCACGAATCCAAGCATAGACTTCTTGCAATTGTTGCGAACACGCATCCAAGCGTAGACTTCTTGCAATCGTTGCAAGCACGCATTCAAGTGTAGACTTCTTGCAATCGTTGCAAGCACGCATTCAAGCATGGACGTCTTACAGTCGTTGCAAGTACGCATCCAAACATAGACTTCTTGCAATCGTTGCACACACGCATCCAAGCGTAGACTTCTTGCAATCGTTGCAAGCACGAATCCAAGCATAGACTTCTTGCAAATCGTTGCAAGTACGCATTAAGCATAGACTTCTTGCAATTGTTGCAAGCACGCAGCCAAACATAGACTTCTCGCAATCGTTGCAAGCACACATTCAGGCATAGACCTCTTGCAATCATTGCAAGCACGCATTCGAGCATAAGACCTCTTGCAATCATTGCAAGCAGGCAGTTCTCGCTGGCTCAATAGATTGCTTTAGGAAAAGCCTGGATACTTTCCTAAATGTACATTATATAACGGGGTACTTATATTTATAGGTAAAGTTGATCCAGGGAAAATCCGATTGCCTCTCGAGGGATCAGGAAGGAATTTTTCCCCTGCTGTAACAAATTGGGCTATGCTTTTTTGCCTTCCTCTGGATCAGCTGTGGGTGTAGAATTGGGTGTGTCGGGTTGTGTGATATTTTATTTGTTCGATTTATGGTTAAGACTGGATGGACTTCTGTCTTTTCCGACCTGGCTACCCATGTATCCTACCATAACTCCTTGCAATCGTTGCAGGCACGCATCCTGGCATAACTCCTTGCAATCGTTGCAGGCACGCATCCTGGCATAACTTCTTGCGATCGTTGCAGGCACGCATCCTAGCATAACCTCCTGCAATCATGGCAAGCACGCATCCTGGTGAAACTCCTTGCAATCGTTGCAGGCACGCATCCTAGCATAACATCTTGCGATCGTTGCAAGCACGCATCTTGGCATAACATCTTGCAATCGTTGCAAGCACGCATCTTGGCATAACATCTTGCAATCGTTGCAAGCACGCATCCAAACACACGTTCAAGCACAACTCCTGCAGTCTTTGCAAAGCACATGCGGTAACACGAATTTCTCAGAGTCACCACGAACACATCTCCAGTGACAAACTCCCGTGCAATTGTCGCAAGCACACGTTTAAACACAACTTTTGCAATCATGCCAAGGCTTGCGACTTAGCATAACCTCTGGCAATCATTCTTGTGCTTGCACATTCTCAGTGGCACACAAACTGGCTACACGTCGTTTTCAGCATCACTTAATTGGCCACTTCCTATCTCCTATCTGTCTGTCTCTCCCTTAGGACAGTTGAGTTCAACTTCCGTCCTGCACCAGGATCGGGTTGACACACGCAACTGGCTTCTTCCTGTAACACGCTCAGGCTATACCTAGCCAGCGTTCAGCATTTCTTATCCTTACAGGGCCCGGAGAGCCATCTGTCTTTACGGCCCATACAGTAAGATCCCCACTACGAGGCATCCAGAGGCATCAGCCCATAGCCAACGGCAAACGCTCGCCCATCACAACTGCCATCTTTAGGGACACAAAAATCCTCGCACATTCCCCAGTCTAGTCATCCAAGTGGCCATCTACCTGGCCCTTTATGGTTAGCACCGCCTAGCCAATTTATCGTTAGTAGTACTGGCAGCCGGGTTCGACACAGACACCACCTGACGAATGATCAAATCTGCAATACGGGCCATTCCCCAGGGTCAATCTTTAGGTCGTGCCTCCTGGTCTTCCTCTCACGGACGCAGGACCCCTCTCAGGTCCTTGGTTTAGATACTGTGGCATTAACAGACCTATCAATGTCGGAAGGTTCCTTTCTGCATGGATTGGTATAGCGATCTTTATACCATCTACGATGCCCCTGTCACCCCTGGTAGTGACAGATGCCGCAGCCTCCACAGGCTTCGCTGCAATTTTTGGCCACCACTGGCTTACAGGACCATGGCATCAGGGATACTCCTGAACCCCGGGTTTACCTGGACTTCCTCCCTCTTCAAGCTATACCCAGTCATGACAGCCTCTCGACTCTGGGGTCATGTCAGGACAGGACAGGTCGTGGCTTTCACCACCGGCAACTGGGCCGAGGTTCATCTTGTTGATAAAGCCAGGTCTGGACCGCTCTCGGTTGTGTCCTTCCTGCGCAGACTGCTCCAGTTATCTTGGCGGCACCAGTTAATGTCCATTGTATGTTCATTCCAGGCCTTCAGCAATCCCGCAGGCCAAGTTCTGCATAGTCGTCACTTGGCTCGCTACCAACACCATTTCATCCTCCACCTTGCAGTGTCTAAAAACCCAGCAATCTGGCTGCAGGATAGACGTCCATTTCTATAGAACAAGCAGTGCTTGGTCTCGAGTAACCATACTCGACTAACTACTGTCACTCCTACCGGAACGCGTAATTTATAGTCCCCTATTGCCTTTTCGTGCTAACACTTGTGTACCTGCCAGTTTCCCAAACACATGGGGTTCTTCTACGCAGCCTACACCTCGACCCCGGTCCATACCGTGGTCACTCTTTAGTATTTGAGCAACCTTGGCAGCATGTTGGTATGGGTCCCAAGTCACGTCATTGAGAGACTAAGCAGTTGGAACCCTGCCTACCTTCACCGTTACATCCCCAATCCTCGGGTGGAAGTGGCACTAGCATTCACCAAACTTGCTCAACTAATTAAGCTAAAACTAATAAAACTACACCCCTACCTGAATGTTTTTGCCCCCTTATTTTGGTATACCGACCATCAGACCAGGGCACACTTCAGGTCCATTTCATGTTGTTAATCTTATGGTAAGTCTATTTGTTCATATCCGTATCAGCCATAGGGCTTCGACCATAAGTAGGAAGGCCAGTATGGTGGCCTGAATTTATGGGAGGAGCCCGGAGGGTATTTAACCAGCCCGCTCGCCTGTGGTCTTTGTCGGATTCCGGTGCGCGGCACCCACCCTCCCATCCCCTTTTCAGGGCATTTCTCAAATTCATTTCTCTTCACAAAATATTAAATTCTAATCTAGGGTATGCCCCCTTATTTTGGTATACCGACCATCAGACCAGGGCACACTTCAGGTCCATTTCATGTTGTTAATCTTATGGTAAGTCTATTTGTTCATATCCGTATCAGCCATAGGGCTTCGACCATAAATATATATATATATATATATATATATATATATACACTGTATCCGGTGTAGCCAAGCCTATATCTGACTGCAGGCCATTCATGGTGTACTTTTTCTAACATACTTCAGGCAGTGTACACAGTACACAGTACCGTGCACCCATAGTACAGTTGCTACTACTTTTCTGGTGGTGTACACAATACAGTACATCCATAGTTGTTATTACACTTCTGTTGTTGTACACAGTACTGTGCACCCCTAGTGCAGTTGCTACTACTTTTCTGGTGGTGTACACAGTACACAATATATACAGTGTACCCATAGTTGCTATTAGACTTCTGGTGGTGTACACAATACCATGCACCCCTAGTGCAGTTGCTACTACTTTGCTGGTGGTGTACACAAACAATATATACAGTGCACTCATAGTTGTTATTACACTTCTGTTGGTGTACACAGTACCGTGCACCCATAGTGCAGTTGCTGCTACTTTTCTGGTGGTGTACACAGTACACAATACATACAGTGCACCCATAGTTGCTATTAGACTTCTGGTGATGTACACAATACCGTGCACCGCTAGTGCAGTTGCTACTACTTTTCTGGTGGTGTACACAATAAATATAGTGCACCTATAGTTGTTATTACACTTCTGTTAGTGTACACAGTACTGTGCACCCATAATGCAGTTGCTACTACTTTTCTGGTGGTGTACACAGTACATAATACATACAGTGCAGCCATAGTTGCTCTAATGCCGCGTACACACGATCAGACCGTCCGGCGGGACAAACCGCCGGACTTTGAAGCGGAGGTACGCCGGACTTTCCGAACGAGCGGAGGTCATTACAGCCAGAGACAGCGTCGAGTCAACATCTCAAGGAAGAAGAAGAGAAGGCGGCGAGGCAGCGACAGAAGACCAGGCCACCGCTAGTAAAAGATCTAAAGGAAGAAAGCGGAGGCCCGGCAAGAAGAACAGAAGAGGGAGACAAGACCCCCCAAGAGGTGGGCAAGACCCCCGAAGTCGGAAGAAGACCCCCAGGTTGTGACGAAGAAGAAAGCCGTGCTCCTCCACTAGTAAAAGAGCTAGCAAAAGAGCAGAAGATAGCGGAGGAGTCCGGCGAGAAGACCCCCAAGACGGAAGAAGACCCCCCAGAGCTGTGCAATAAATGATTTTGAAACCTTGTGTTGTGTTTTATTTACATTTTTTTCACAGGTGAATGCGTAGGGATACATTGTACCCCATACTCATTCACATAGGGTGGGGGGCCAGTATCTGGGGAGCCCCTTATTAAAGGGGGCTCCCGGATTATGATAAGCCCCCCGCCCGCAGACCCCGACAACCAACGACCAGGGTTGTCGGGAAGAGGCTCTTGTTCTCATCAACATGGGGACAGGGTGCTTTGGGATGGGGGGCCGCACGGCCCCCCTTCCCCAAAGCCCCCGCCCATGTTGAGGGCACGTGGCCTGGTACGACTCAGGAGGGGGGGCGCTCGCTCGTCCCCACCCCCTTTCCTGACTGGCCGGGCTGCATGCTCGGATAAGGGTCTTATATGGACCTGGGGGGACCCCCACGCCGTTTTTTCAGTTTAGGGCTTCCCCTTTAAGTCCACACCAGGTGACGGGGCCAGCGACGTGTCAATCTCGCCACCGAAGGTGGCGAAGTTGACCTCCTGTGCTAGTCCCGGCTACCTGGAGCCATGTTCAAAATGAACGGTCTTTTCTCCGTGTGCGGGAAAGTCCGTTAATTTTCAAAAGTCCGGCAGACTAGCACACACATGGCCGGATTTTTGAGTCAAAACTACTTTCTAAGTCGCCTGACTTTTTGGGGAAAAAAAGTCAGCCGGAGCCCACACACGGGCGGATTGTCCAGCGGACTTGGTCTCCAACCCCACTATACCTCCAGTCCTTTCAGAAACCTGCACTAAGAGGAATGAAGGTATAGAAATAGGTGTCCCAAGTACTTTCGGCCTATCTGCTAGTGGTACACCAACATCCAATTTTAGCAGACAAATTTTCCTACTCCAGTTGCTAAACTGTTGAAATAAATTTGGTCCCCGCCATCCACATGCTCAGCGTCTGAATGCTAGCTTGGCCAAATTGCTAGCACTGCAACTGCTGCCTTTTCAGCTGGTAGACTGCTGTACTTCAGAGGCAGGTTCCCAAATGCCATTTCTTTTCACGGAAGGCCATTCTGGCTCTCTACCAGCATGTGGAAGGCAATGTCTTGGCCTCGTTGGACAGGGCAGTCTGCAGTAAGGTGCATATTACCGCTGACTCATGCTCCAGCAGGCATGGACAGGGACATTACATTTCTTTCATGGCACACTGGGTAACTCTGCTGGCATCTTTCCCAGCTGCCAGCAGAGTTACCATGTGTGCTGTGAAAGAAATGTCAGTATTGTTGGAGCTTGTTCTGCCACCATGCCTCCAAAATGCTAGTAGTGGTGATTCTGCCACAGCTCTTTCCTCCACCCCCTCCTCTTCTTCTTCCTCTATGGCCTCTTCCTCTGCAGATTTGTCTTTTGAACCAGCGGTGCTCTGTAGGCGTTCAAGGGGCTACGCAAGCACTCAGGTAAAAAGATGCCATGCGGTGCTTGAGTTGGTCTGCTTAAGGGATAGGAGCCACACTGGGGCAGAGATTCTATCAGCTCTGCAGGGGCAGGCTCAGAGGTGGTTGACGCCATGCCAGCTTCAGCCAGGAATGATTGTATGTGGTAGAACGGGGAGATGCTGTGTTTACATCGGCACCCACCTGTTCTTCAGCTCCATGACATGATCGTGGGTATCCCAGCGCACATTGCGGGTCCTGCGAGGGCGGTCACGGAGCTTGCTGCCATTGTCACTGCTAGTTCTCCCCAGAGAGTCCCCCAGAAGTAAGGGGGGCTCTCTGGGGACCCTGATGTAAGGAAGCGTCTCTCTGGGGACCCTGATGTGAGGAGGGGCTCTCTGGGGACCCCGATAAAAAGGGGAGGCTCTCTGGGGAACCTGATGTAAGGGGGCTGTCTGTGGACCCTGATGTAAAGGAGGGACTCTCCAGGGACCCTGATCTAAGGAGGGGGCTCTCTGGGGACCCTGATGTAAAGGGGAGGCTCTCTGGGGACCCTGATATAAGGGGGGACTCTTTTGGGACCCTGTTGTAAGGAGGGCTCTCTGAGAACCCTGATGTAAGGGGAGGCTCTCTGGGGACACTGATGTAAGAGGGGACTCTCTGGGGACCCTGATGTAATGAGGGGGGGTTTGGGGATTCTAATGTAAGTAGGGAGGCTCTCTGAGGAACCTGATGTAATAAAGGGGCTCTGGGAACCCTGATGTAAGGGGGATCCGCACTCAGATATGTAATGATATTTATATATATATATAGATATATATACATAGATATAAATGATAAATACATAAATACACACACATGTATATTATATACATGTGTATGCCTTCCTTGCTATGGGCTCTAGTCCAAGATTTTTGTTAGACCTAGCAACGCCCCTGGTGGGGGCCCTTCATGGTTTCTTGCATCGGGGCCCTGAAGATTCTAGTTAGGCCTCTGGCCTATGACTATGATATTATTAGTTCCTTGTAGAGAAGAGATAGCAACAAAGTAGGATGATTCTTTGTTTTCAGTCCAGCATTCTGGGGTGATGACTTAAATCTGGGACAGAAAGAGAAATTCACTGAAAGTGTAATAATTCCGAAGTAAGGGCCAGCAGCCATTTTCTTCTTCAGGAAATTAAAACGTCATATCGGCACATGTTCAATGGATACATTTCAGAAAAAAAATTCTGGGTATAGCTAAAACTTGTCATCATCCTGCAAAAAATATACTGTGTGCAAATGCCAACATAAAAATGGACACGCTTTTGAATGTTAAAATATTAGAAATATTAAAATCCTAAGTGAAAGCAGACCATATTAATATATAATGTGTATTAGTGGTGCAGAAGTAACATAAAAGTGAGAAGGGGGAAGGTGGAGAAGGTAGGTGTTGTATCTGGTTCGTCTGCTAATGGCAATTTAAATATGTATAAGAGGTCACGTTTGTCTTTTAGAGCAAAGCGACCTAGTGTGCACAAAGCATTATCTAAACTGGACTGCACTGGTTCTTCCAAGAAAGATCTTTGCAAACGTTGACAGTTTGGATGACAGAACCTAATTTTCTGTACCAGATGATCTTACTGTTTTGTATGGAGGGGCTGTGTCATAAGCCTTGCAAGAGAACAACACATTCTGTCCAACTTACATATATCAGGTTATTATTGTTTTGTATTATGCAGCCATCTAGTGGTGATTTTGGGACACTACAACTTTACTATGTGGTTTGGTTTATCCCTCTGTCCTTCCCTCCTGTTTACTGCTAGTTAGTCCAGTCCTAGTCAGACCCTCCCTATTTCCTCCAGGTTCCTTCACAAATTGGCACCTTTGAAGGCAGAGTGGGGTATAAAAAGATGTCACAAACAGCATTCATGTTCCAAGATAGGAGGGGGAGAAGATACCTTGGTGACCCTTTGGTGGCAGGTATTTGAGCAACCTTGTAGGCAATATTCATCTTGGTTTATTCCTTGGTCATAGGGATATTTACATTGATGTGGCTATTTCTTGTGGATTCCAAAGGTGGCCTTCGGTGAATTGGAGTTTTACCATTTATACACCCCTTTTTTCCATCCCCTACCCTTGAGGGTTTCGTTCATTCACCTGAGATGGATTTATATACTGAGAGTCTGGTAATTATACTATATCTGGAATTTGTCACCAAACGTGCCAGCCTGTATTGTTTTTAATAGCTTTATTTGTATCCTAGTGACATTGATTATCCATTATCTTCCCCATAGATGGATCATTAACTGGCATCTATTCATATATACATCTCTTTATGGTACACCAATTGATCCAAATTGGTTCACCACTATGTCTCTGGAGCCTTTGTAATCCTTTTAGATTTACTCATTGAACATACAAGTAATTAATTGACCCAGGCTGGCTGTCCGATCTCGCCTAATCAAGGAATTACATTTTTTTATGTATTTTTACATTTTATATTGTTGCTGTATGTAAAACTGCAGTGTTTCCTAAAAAATCTTTTCTATTTTTTGATTCTTTAGTGATCATATGTACAGTGCCTGATAACAATTCTCCTGAAGAAGCCAATGGTTTGGCGAAACATGTAGAGATCGAATCAGTCTGCGCCTGTGGATGTATTGTATGATCATATCAGACATGTTCTCTATGTCTTCAAATGTTTTTAATATTTTTCAAATAAAATTGTATATTTTTTCCAGTTTTGTTGTACTTTTGCACCTTTAAAATCCCCATAACTCCTGATCTTTATGCTATGTACAGACATTGTTTACCCCGAAGACTGCACCATTCACCAAGACCATATGGTGGTTTGACGAGCATGCATACGAAGTCTCGCTCCTTCCCTGGGCACCGATGTCTCCGGACCTCAATATCATAGAGCCACTATGGTCAATGTTGGTTTGGGCTAGTTTTTAGCCTCTGGCATCTCTGCAAGAACTGGAATGGTTTGTGTATGAAGAGTGGTATCAGGTTCCATTATTCACCATCCAAGATTTATATTTGTTATTTCCCAGGAGAATTCAAGCTTGGATGTTTGAATTAAAAGGTACCAAATCATGACTCAAATGCTCAATAAACTTTAAATTCTAAATTGAAGGGGGCAGAGACAATTTCCCAAATTAGACTCCGCTAAGAAAGAAAGGACTATCTCAGTACCAATGGGACAATGTACAAATTATAAGTAAAAATTGTGTTTTATTATAGATCTAAAAAGAGACAAAACATCACTTTCTAATAATCAAGACAACACAGTATATAAAATCAAGAGGTGTCAATACAGTTGTGTAGATACTTAATGTACTCCGAAATTGCCAGTATAGTAGGTCCTCACGGGACATGTGGTCCTCTACATGTTTCACGGTCTATAACCACTTCATCAGGAGGATGATATCTACAATACAAATATCAAATTTTACAAAGCAATTAAAATTACAAAGAAGGAAAGTCATTTTATATACAGTATCTCACAAAAGTGAGCAAACCCCTCACATATTTGTAAATATTTTATTATATCTTTTCATGTGACAGCACTGAAGAAATTACACTTTGAGCCGAATTTGGACATTTTCACTTAGGAGTGTACTCACTTTTGTTACCAGCGGTTTAGACATTAATGGCTGTGTGTTGAGTTATTTTGAGGGGACAGAAAATTTATACTGTTATACAAGATGTACACTCAATACTTTACATTGTAGTGAAGTGTAATTTCTTCAGTGTTGTCACATGAAAAGGTATCCTAAAATATATACTACAATGTGAGGGATGTACTCACTTTTGTGAGATACTGTACATGTAGTCAACCACATACATATACATGTGGATGCGAAATACATTTAATAACATGGGGAGGGGAACAAGAGGATGGGTGCACCACTGCTTACTCGGGGTTCAATCGCAAATGCATTGCCAGAACACCACAGGGTAGGGGTAAAAGAATCTTGGGTTCAATGGTAGTCCAGTTATTACTATATAAAAACGATAAATCCACCTGAGATGGCGGAAGAAATAAAAATGTCCGAGGGGGAAAAAAAGGGAAAGTAATGCCGCGTACACACGTAGCAGACTATCCGGCGTAGTTAGTCTGGCGGACTTTCCGCGGAACTGTCAGCCGGACTTTCCGAATGAGCTATTTGCCCACACACGGCACTTTTTCAGCGGACTAATACGGCGTACTAAGTCCGCTAGACTATCCGCCGTACTTTTGAAATGAACAGACTTGCCCACACACGCGGAGGAAAGTCCGCTCATTTTGAGCGCATCTCCAGGTAGCCGGGGCCAGCGAAGGAGGTGTCGCTGGCCCCATCACCTGGTATGGAGTTAAAGGGGAATCCCTACGCCAAAAAATCGCCGTGGGGTCCCCCCAAGTCCATTTCAGACCCTTATCCGAGCACGCTACCCGGCCGGCCAGGAAAGGGGGTGAGGACGAGCGAGCGCCCCCCCTCAACATGGGGGTTGCCTTGGGGAAGGGGGGGCCGCGCGGCCCCCCCACCCCAAAGCACCTTGACCCCATGTTGATGAGGACAAGGGCCTCTTCCCGACAACCCTGGCCGTTGGTTGTCAGGTCTGCGGGCGGGGGGCTTATCGGAATCCGGGAGCCCCTTTAATAAGGGGGCCCCCGGATACCGGCCCCTCACCCTATGTGAATGAGTATGGGGTACAATGTACCCCTACCCATTCACCTGTGAAAAAAAGTAAAAAAAAAACACACAAGGGTTAAAATTGTTTATTGCACAGCTCCGTGGGTCTTCTTCCGTCTTCGGGGGTCTTCTCGCCGGACTCCTCCGCTATCTTCTTCTCTTTTGCTAGCTCTTTCACTAGCGGAGGAGCCTGGCTTTCTTCTTCGCCGCCGCCCTCTTCTGCCAACTTCAGGGGTCTTGTCCCCCTCTTCGGGTTCTTCTTGCCGGGCCACCGCTCCTTCTTCTAGCTCTTTTACAAGCGGTGGCCCGGTCTTCTGTCGCCGGTGTCGCCGCTGTTGCCGCTGTCTTCTGTTCTTCTGTTCTTCTCTTCTGGAGATGTTGCCTCGTCGCTGCCTCCGGTCACAATGGCAGGGACGCAGCGCGCGGCGACTTATATAGGGACATCACCCGATGATGTCCCCGCCCATTATGATGTCACAGTCCCAGAGGATGCTGGGACTGTGACATCATAATGGGCGGGGACATCATCCGGTGATGTCCCTATATAAGTCGCCGCGCGCCCCGTCCCTGCCATTGTGACCGGAGGCAGAGACGAGGCAACATCTCCAGAAGAGAAGAACAGAAGAAAAGAAGAACAGAAGACGGCGACAGCGGCGACAGTGGTGACAGAAGACTGGGCCACCGCTTGTAAAAGGACTTTTCCACCGGATTGTTTGATCGTGTGTACGAGGCATAAGAGAGCCAAACTTATACAATTGGTTCAAGATATGAGCAGGTCCCCTCAACAATCCAAGGAGGAGAACAAAAAAATATTTCACCATTAGGTAATGAGGTAGGAGGCTCTTCGAAAGACCAGTTTAGGGGTGGTTCTAACATGTTTTCCAAGAATGTGATGATTAGTGAGCAAATGCCATTGGTCAAAAGTATTTTCCGGAGTTGGTGATCATGAGCCAAATATTTGATAATGACCCTAACCGTATCAGTAGATTGTGGTTTAGATTGTGGTTTAGGGGGGTCATAGAGTAATGAGGTTTTCAAGCGAGACAAGACTCGATTGAAAGCCTTCCTGAGATTGGTCCGTGAATAGCCCCTAAGCCCTTGTACACACGGTCGGACATTCCGACAACAAAATCCGTCGGATTTTGTCCGAAACTTGTGTTGCATACACACGGTCAGAAAAAGTTGTCGGAAAATCCGATCGTACGTAGCCAATAGCTTTGGTCTAGGAATTTGATCTGAGCATGCGTGGCTCTTTGTCCGATCGGAATTCTCTACACACAATCGGACAAAGTGCGATCGGATCATGTCATCGGAAAGTTTAATAGCCCAGCTCTAAAACTTTGTCCGTCAGAAACAGCACAATGGAGACCACACACAGTCGGATTATCCGACAATACGGTCTGATCGGACATTTTCCATCGGAATGTCCGACCGTGTGTACAAGGGCTAAGTAAGAGGTAATCACGTAGCAAGTCAGTTTGCACAGTTTTTGCGTAAAAGCAGGTACTGTGCATATGGAATACAAGGGGCTTGGGGTGTGCACTGGAGGTGTGCAGCAAGATGTTACCAGCTGTAGGTTTACGGTACAGGTCTGTTCCCATAGTTCCATCCAGCTGTTTGATGATAGTTGAAGCTAATGTTGCACTTACCCCCGAAGGAGCTGCTGGTTATTTTTGGGCTTACCGTTACCTTCCGTTCTCCTTGTTGCATGTCTAGGGGATGTCCCGTGGTAGATGGCCCAGTAACTTGAGACTGACAATAGATCCACTTGAATGGATTTTATTTGCAAAACTCAGACAATTGAACAGTCTTTCAACTTGGGATCAGAGGGTTGGAAAGGAAATTCAGGTACTCTTATGCCGTGTACACACGATTGAATTGTCCGGCGGACTTGGTCCGGCAAACAATCTGGCAAACAATCTGCCGGACTTTATAACGAATGGACTTGGCCACACACGGACACTCCGAAAGTCCGGTGATTTCTAACGCGATGACGTACAGCACGTACGACGGGACTAGAAAGAGGAAGTTCAATAGCCAGTAGCAAATAGCTTCCTTCTCCTACTTGCTTCAGAGCATGCGTCATTCTTAGTCCGCCGGACTAGCACACTGATGAACAGATTGTCCGCTGAAAGCCAAGACTCTTTGCAGCTCCTTCTCCTCGTTTTTGTTCAGTAGATGTGAGAAACAATGAAAACTTCCCTTCACTGGAACTAGAAAACCAAGCCCAATCCCTGAAAAACAACCCCACACCATAATTCCCCTCCATCAAATGATTTGGACCAGTGCACAAAACAAGGTCCTGACCTCAACCCAATAGAACACCTTTGGAATGAATTAGAGTGGAGATTGCGAGCCAGGCCTTTCCGTACAACATTAGCGCCTGACCTCACAAAAGTGCTTCTGTAAGAATGGTCATACATTCCCATAGACACACTCCTAAACCTTGTGGACAGCCTTTCCAGAAGAGTTTAAGCTGTTATTACTGCAAAGGGAGGGCCAACTCAATATTGAACCCTACAGACTAAGCCCTTGTACACATGGTCGGACATTCCGACAACCAAATCCATAGGATTTTGTCAGACGGATTTTGTCCGAAACTGGTGTTGCGTACACACGGTCGGACAAAGTTGTTGGAAAATCTGATCGTTCAGAACGTGATGACGTTATTTCGTTACGACGGGACTACGTTCAGGCTAGTAGCCAATAGCTTTGGTCTAGGAATTTGATCTGAGCATGCGTTGCACTTTGTCCGATCGGAATTCTCTACAAACGATCAGACAAAGTCTGATTGGATCATGTTGTCGGAAAATTTTACAGCCCAGCTCTAAAACTTTGTCGGTCGGATATTCGGACGGAAACAGTCCGATGGAGCCCACACACAGTCGGATTACCCGACAACACGGTCCGATCGGACATTTTCCATCGGAATGTCCGACCGTGTGTACAAGGGCTAAGACTGGGATGTGTGTAAAGGCAGGCATCCCAATACTTTTGGAAATATAGTGTATAAGAATGTTTTACTTGAATGATTATTTGTTAGGGATTTGTGCACTATTGATATCGATTGATAGCGCTACAAGTTTTTCAGCTGAAAATAAAGAGCCATTTATCCAACCTATGTAAATTTTCCGCGACTACATGCTATGTGTTTGTGCATTAGTATTAGGTGATGTCAGTTAAAGTGGTTGTATACCCTTATACACCACTGTTCTCTACAGGTAGGCCTATAATAAGGCTTACCTGTAGGTACTGGAAATATCTCCTAAACCGTGCAGGTTTTACCATATACGCTTGCGCCGACGTCATTGGCGCATGCGCACAGAAGAAAGGGCATAACCGTGCCTTTTGTAAAGGGCCCGCACCCTGACCATTACATGTGCGGAGTGACGTCAGGTGACTCCGGACAGTCACAGAGCCGGAGTCCATAGCCCCAGAAGAAAGAGGCGTTAAGATGGACGTGGCCACCAGAGGGGACCTCTGGGACATCACGGCTTTATTTGCAGGTAAGGCCGCGTACACACGGGCGGACTGTTCGCCCAACTTTGTCCGCTGAACAGTGTTTGGGCGGACAGTCCGCTCGTGTGTGGGCTTTCAGCGGACAGTTTCAGCGGACAGTTGGACGGACAAGGTTTTTCGGAAATTCCGAAAAACTGTCCGCTGAAACCTTGTTTGAGCGAACAGTCCGCCCGTGTGTAGGCCTGTTCGTCAAACAAAGTTGCGCGCATGCTCAGAAAGGATTTTCACGCCGAAAGCTATAATGCAGTGTATAGGACGTCGTATTTTTCGTCCCGTCGTACGTGCCGTTCACGTCATCGCGCACGGTTTCAGCAAACTGTTCGTTCGTCGTGTGTGGGCATGTCCGTCCATGCTAAGTTTGAGCGGACTGTTTGCCGAAACTGTTGGACGGACAAAGTTGGGCGAACAGTCCGCGCGTGTGTACGCGGCCTAAGTGAAACATAATGGGTTAGTATGCGATGCATACTAGCCCAACATGCTTTTACTTTGCAGTGGAAAAAAGAAGACGTAAAACCCATTAGGCTTTACTTCCTCTTTAAATACCCACTGCTTTAAGAAGGAAATGTTGTAAAATTGTATCCCTATTTTTGTAATGATGCTGTGTACAATATCCATCCTCATTGCTTTAATAGGATTGTTTTAGATTAGCTTGTCCCACACTTTCTCAAGCCCTTGTGCCATCTACATCAGAGAATGGATATTAGTTGCAGATATAATTTCTACGTGAACCTGTGTACTTTCAGAAGTAGCCATTCAGTTTTATTACACTTCCCCTGTAAAGGTTTTAATGCACTCTATGACCTTTGTTTGGATTGTTTGTATCATTTACCTGTATCTGTTACACGCCTCTGACTGGCTGTGGCTGGAGATTGAGTTACATAAGACGCATGGTGCTATGTTTCATGGACCTCCACACTTTCACACTAAAACTAAACCTAAAACAGATGACACTGGCACATTGAAGTCGGATGAAGGATCCCTTAAATTTCATGTGTACATGGCATACCCATCCTTTATTTTCCTACCACAAGTTCTCTTATTGGGCCTCTGGTCCTAAAGCAATTGACATCATCATAAAGGCTCCAACACATTCCTATCATACTATGTCATATTACTTTTTACTTGTTTTCAAATCCTCTGCATGTGATTTTCAAATGCCAAATAACCTCTGCTTATCGTAGGATCATTACACACTCACCAGCCACTTTCTTAGGTACACCTGTTCAATTGCTTGGTAACACAAAGTGCTAATCAGCCAATCACATGGCAGCAACTTGATGCATTTAGGCATCTAAACCTGGTGAAGGTGACTTGCTGAAGTTCAAACCGAGAATCAGAATGGTGAAGAAAGGGGATTTAAGTGACTTTGAACGTGGCATGGTTGTTGGTGCCAAAGGGGCTGGTCACAGAGAATGGTCATAAAAAGAGAAAATATCCAGTGAGTGGAAGTTGTGTGGATGAAGATGCCTTATTGATGTCAGAAGTCAGAGGAGAATGGGCAGACTGGTTTGAGATGATAGAAAGGCAACAGTCACTCAAATAACCACTCGTTACAACCAAGGTATGCAGAAAACTTTAGGCCCCTTAGTACCAATTGAGCATCGTTTAAATGCCACGGTCTACCTGAGTATTGTTGACCATTGTTGTGGAAAATTTTATGAAGATGTATTTTAATGTATTGTTATAAGAGTCTCCCAGTGTTAGCACTCCCACGGGCCGCTGTAAAGAGCTGGCTGGGGCAGACTGACGCTGGTTGAGATCCGTTAGGTAGTGGAAAACTTCCTGGGATTGGAGAGAGGTGTTTGCAGAGTGGGGGCATGTTCGCCAGCAAAAGGGCCCCTTGTGCACTGCACAGACAATGGTCTGAGGGGATATGTTTGCTCTGCAAGGATCGGTTATGGGCCGATGTATGCTCATTGTCTGCTGTGTCTGATCAGCACATGTCGAGATTCGCAGCGTGCACCTGCGGCTAGTTTCTATCTACAAGGAAGGGTAGCATAATCCAGGTATGCATTGTTCTCTGGAACAATGCATAATAAGGATTTCTATCAGCGGAATTGTAGTCATCATTCATTGGTTATTGCATAAATTTATTTATTCCGTGTCATGTCTTTATTTGATCATGTCCTTATATGGTCATTCACATCCTGTGTTGTTCATTTCCTGTGAGGTCACAATCTGTGTAGGAGGCTATTGGCTGCTGGAGCCAATCCCTCCTCTTTGTCATTTCTTTTGTTGTCTGTGAATAAAAGAAATTAGGGACTGCTGAGAGGCAGCCACGCTGAGATGAGGACGTAAGACTGTGGTAATGTCTGTTTACTGGGGAATGGGGAACCAGGGGAGACATACAATCAAAAGGTACATTATATCATTAGATTGAATGGTGCTTAATAACCATTTCAGCCCCGGAAGAATTTACTCCCTTCCTGACCAGAGCACTTTTTGAGATTCGGCACTGCGTCACTTTAACTGACAATTGCTCGGTCGTGCGACAATGTACCCAAACAAAATTGATGTCCTTTTTTTCCCACAAATAGAGCTTTCTTTTGGGGGTATTTGATCACCTCTGTGGTTTTTATTTTTTGTGCTATAAACAAAAAAAGAGCGACAATTGTGAAATTTAAAAAAAAAAAATTTCCTCAGTTTAGGCCGATACGTATTCTTCTGCATATTTTTGGTAAAAAATTTTGCAATAAGCGATTATTGATTGGTTTGCGCAAAAGTTATAGCGTTTACACAATAGGGGATAGTTTTATGGCATTTTTATACAAAAGATTTTTAAATGGCGGTGATCAGCGATTTTTATTGTGACTTCCACATTATGGCGGACACATCGCCATTTTTGACACATTTTTGGGACCATTGTCATTTATACAGCAATCAGTGCTATACAAATGCCCTGATTCCTGTGTAAATGACACTGGCAGTGAAAGGGTTAAGAACTAGGTGGCAGTGTAGGGGTTGTGTTTCCTAGGGGCGTGTTGCTAACTGTGGGGGGCATGGCTATGTTTCACTGATCTCTGCTCCAATCACAGGGAGCAGAGATTAGTGTCAGTTGTTGCTAGGTAGAACGGGGAGATGTTGTTTACAACGGCATCTCCCCGTTCTTCCTCTCCGTCAGGCAATCGTGGGTATCCCTGTGGCGATCGAGTCTGCGGGACCCGCGACCAGGCTCACGGAGCTTACCGTGAGCATTCCTCCGCCGCCTCTAAGGGCAATGTACAGGTACGTGATTTTGCCTGTACGTGCCCTTCTGCCGACGTATATCAGCATGAGGCGGTCGGGAAGCGGTTAAGGCAAGAGTGTGGTGGAATATCCATGACACAATGTCCATCCCTTTATGACTACAGTGTGCTCATCTTCTGATGTCTACTTCCAGCAGGATAATATACCATGTCAAAAAGCTCAAATCATCTCACCACTGGTTTCTCGAACATAACAATGAGGTCACTGTACTCCAATTGTCTCCACAGTCACCAGATCTCATCCAAAAAGCACGTTTGGTATGTGGGCGAACAGGAGATTCACATCATTGATGTGCAGCCGACAAATCTGGAGCAACTGTGTGATGCTATCATGTCACCGTGGACCAAAATCTCTGAGGAATGTTTCCATCACCTTGTTGAATTACGGTAGTTCTGAAGGCAAAAAGGGATCCAACCTGGTACTAGATAGGTGTACCTAATAAAGTGGAAAGTGTGTGTATATCTAAGTTTACTGCAGCCTTTTTCACGCAGGGAGTCCAGGCACTCTGGGGAGCTTCCAGGTTTCTTCAGAGGTGCCTTGGCAATATGCCTACAAATCGCCCAAATATTATATACGAGCCAGTGGGTGGATCATGCCTGCCTTTGAGTTACACAAAGCTACAGGTTTTCATTGTACATCATTACAATCTTTTAGCTGTCGTACTTGTAACAACCAACTACATCATTGGTTGATGAGGAGGATTTTAGGCGCCTGCACAGCATCTTTGTTTGCCCCTCCCTTGGCCCTCTCCATCAGCACTGGGGTCATATTAGCTGATTAAGGGCTTTAACCACTTCCCGCCCAAGGTACGTCCAGGGACGTCCTTGACTTTCTGGGGGTATATCTGAATGATGCCTGAGGCCACAGACATCATTCAGTTATCTGCGTTTTCAGCCGGCGATTCCCTGCACCATAAGAACGATCATAGCGGCTGTTCCGCCGCTTGATCGTTCTTACGGGAGGCCTCCGGTGCTTCTACCGACTCACCGCTTCCATCGGTGAGTCGGTCGCAGGTTCCGCCAGCCCCCGGATAATACCATAGAGATTTACGGTGGACCAGATCGTCCCCAGAGTCTCTATGATCGTTTGGAGGCCGGGCGCGATGTTATGACGTCACGCCCGGCCTCTGCATTCAAAAAAACTGCACCAATTTGGCTAGGAAGCCAGGATCGTTTTTTTTTTTTTTTTATTATTATTTTAGGCTTCCCAGCCTAGAGGTGAGATATGGGGTCTTATTGACCCCATATCTCACTGTAAATAGGTCCGATCGTGCCATATTCCTATTACAAGGGATGTTTACATTCCATGTAATAGGAATAAAAGTAATCAATTTATTTATTTATTTTAAGTGTCAATTTAAAAAAATTAAAGGAAAATTAACAAACAAAAAACAAAACAATTAAAGCGCCCCTGTCCCCATGAGCTCGTACGCAGAAGCGAACACATACGCATGTCCCGCCCACATATGAAAACGGTGTGCAAACCACACATGTGACGTATCGCCGCGAACGTTAGAGCGAGAGCAATAATTCTAGCACTAGACCTCCTCTGTAACGCAAAACATATAACCAGTAAAAATTTTTAAAGCGTCGCCTATGGGGATTTTTAAATACCAACGTTTGGCGCCATTCCACAAGCGTGTGCAATTTTGAAGCGTGACATGTTGGGTATCTATTTACTCGGCGTATCTTCATCTATCACATTATGCAAAATTGGGCTAACTTTGCTGTTTGTTTTTTTTTTTTTTAAGCATGAAACTGTTTTTTTTTCTGAAAAAAACGCGTTAAAAAAATTGCTGCGCAAATACCGTGCGAGATAAAAAGTTGCAACAACGCCATTGTATTCTCTAGGGTCTTTGCTAAAAAAACATATATAATGTTTGGGGGTTCTATGTAACTTTCTAGCAAAAAAAATGATGAATTTTACATGTAGGAGAGAAATGTCAGAATTGGCCTGGATGGGAAGTGGTTAAACTGGGGGAGGAGAGAAACACTGGAATACTAGTCAGTATCAGTATGCAAAGGTGTATTTGCTTTGGAAGAATAAATCACCACTAACTTTGGGTGTCCTACGCATGTGAATGTTGCTACATTATGTTAAACTATTGTTTACATTTTTTGAATTTTAGAATAGGATGCCTCAAGATTGTGCATAATTTTGTGCAAAAGGTTGCCTTGATGAAAAAAAGGTTGAGAAACACTGGTTTACTGTACACATTAGTTGTTCAAAATTCCTACCATGGAAATAGTTTGGATATAGGTGTATGCTTGGCTCTTCCAAACACCAGGTGATTAGTAACCTTTTTTTAAATCATGCTCTAGTTTTTACTATGCCATGGGCAATGTCCTCTTATTCTGGGACACCATCCCTCAATGCTTTTTCTGCAAACTGCAATATTTAATTGATCTTGGTAAGTCAGGTGCCAGTATTATGTCTTTGCATGTCAATCTGTTTATTTAAAATTCCCACGAAAGTTATCTCAGTATACCAGAACTGGAATAAATTTTAACTGAGACAAACAGATACTTATTTACGAAAAGGTAAATTCACTTTGCACTGCAAGTGCACTTGGAAGTGCAGTCGCTCTAAATCTAAGGGGTAGATCTGAAATGTGTGGAAGCTCTGCTGATTTTCTCATCCAATCATGTGCAAGCTAAAATGCTGTTTTATATTTTCCTTGCGTGTCTCCCTCGGATCTACAGCGACTTTACTTCCAAGTGCACTTTCAAGTGTACTTGCAGTGCAAAGTGGATTTGCCTTTAGTAAATAAACCCCAATATATCATTACCAGCATAATCACTCATTTTCACATTATTATCTTGCACATCATAGCCATATCCATTTTCAAGGCACAAGAATATACAGAAGAACTTGATCACATCAAATCTTAAATAGAAGCAATCCAGGACATGAGAAAACATGCCAGATTTTACTGCATAAAGAAGGCTTCAAGTAAAAGAAGACATGAAAAGATATTCCTTCTGAGCATCAGCAATCCTAGGGAAAAAAAAATGAATCCACGGGTCTCAAGTTTTCCCAAATTTCTTTTGAATGTTTGGAAACGTGAACGTGAGTTTGTCTTTAATCATCATCCAGTTTAATTTATGTTCCATCGTTGAACTGTATTGTTTTTTATAACATTTTGCTATAGTTATTCTAGCTGCCAGAAGAAGGTTCAAGATTATTTGTGTAGAGAATCTTGAAAGAGCTGGAAACACTTGTATGTGTATGTAAATCATTTTAAAAATTCTGATCCAAAATGCTTTAACCTTGGGATATTGTCACCATACATGGTGCATATTTTGCAGCTGAGCACAACCCCTGAAATGCAATTGAGAGGCATGTGGGGTAAATTTGGCAATTCAACTTGGGGCCATATACCATCTCACGAAAAAATCAGAGACATACTGTATTTACAGAGGTCTAGGGCAAGTTATCTGCCATTCCCATCTGCCAAGACATTCCCATTGTAGCATATATTGACATTTGTGAGTTGGTGTGACTAATGCCATAACAATAACAGATAGCCAAGGTTTTACTGCCTTCTTGGAGCTACATATAGCTAATGTCTACAGTGGATGTGAGCTTGGTCCTCAGAAAAAGGCTATTTGCAAGTAACAAAATATTGCCAAAAAGGGTATTTTATATTCTTTCTAAAGAAAGTTAAAGTCAATATCTCGTCCCTCTTCTAAAAGGTCAACTATGTAAAGTAGACCTTTATTGGTTGCCAGTTTTCTCAGATTTGAATTTCTAACTATAATGATGTCATCATTATAACATTTGCCAATTGCTGTCATCGTTTTGCAAGTGCTAAAGATGCAATTCCCATTAGAGTGTATTCTGTATACAACAGCTAATGGATCCCATTACCAGATGCTGCATTGCTATGGATCCTGCAAACTTACAGCATAACTGACTGTTAAATGAATGAAGCATTCAGAACAACCTGAACCATAAATCAGCTTGTAAATTCATTCAAATGCTGTATGTGGGTGGAAGATAAAACCATCTTGGCTAAATAACAATTAGCACACAGTACACATAATATGAATACATCCATTGAGCCATGTTCTGAGTTCATTTTATTACCATTATGGAAACTATCTTCTTGGAAATAAAGATTTTCCCATCGTCTCTGTGCAGTGGAAGTTCACTATGATGCATTGCTGGACAACAGGCTTTCTGTGCTGAAGGTCTATATGCACTATGTTAATGCACATCCATCTATTGGTGTATTTGTAAGGAACTTCCCAGAGACATACTTACATGTGATGGGGCTTTATAACACATTTATTATTAGGCTTCTGGCTTGTCAACTTTAATCTTAAAGGCATTCACACGACTGTTACTTTTATAATTTCCCCAAACCTAAAAATACTTTATACATATTTTGAAACTGAATTTTAATCTACTTTTATTATATTTTCCTTACCCAATGGTATTTTTTATTTCTCTGTGCTTCTCTAAGCAATGCAGGCAGATTGTGGCAGGTGGGAGGGGCCAGCAGCATGCTGTACATAGCTTGCTGTAAACTTCACAGCATCCTGCCTCAGTACTCCTCTCTACAGTAGACAAGAAAAAAGAACCGCCGTTCCAGGTGTATGTTGAGAGCCTGAAATGGAGTATCTCATAGAGTGGCAGCCCCGGCCCGCCTCCGTTGGAAACTTGTAAGAAAAGGAAGAAACAGCTGTACATCCAGAGATCCCGATTGCCTTTTATTGTTCAAAGTGATAACACCAAAGACACCAACATGAGGTCACGTAGACGCATTTCACACATACATCCTGTGCTTAATCATGAACCCAAGATGTATGTGTGAAACATGTCTACGTCACCTCATGTTGGTGTCTTTGGTGTTATCACTGTCGGGTTCTCTGGATGTGCAGACATTTCTTTCTTCATCTTACTCCTCTCAACAGCCCTTGGCCCTAATACAAGCAGTGGGCTGGCATTTGGGAGGAGGTACACAAATATCAAAGTGCCTTAATGAGTGGATGTCTGTCCGGAGGAGTGAGAATTTCTAGGTAAACTGCATTTGCTTGCAGACCTCTCCAGATAATGCCGCGTACACACGACCGGACTTTCCGGCAGAAAAGGTCCGACAGAATCATTTCATCGGATATTCCGATCATGTGTGGGCTTCATCTGACTTTTTCTTTCGAAAATTCTGACAGACCTAGAAATAGAACATGGTTTAAATCTTTCCGATGGTATCAATTCCTAGCGGGAAAACCATTCTTCTGTATGCTATTCCGACGGACAAAAATGGTGCAAGGGCAGCTATTGGCTACTTGCTATTTAACTTCCTTTTTCTAGTCCCGTCGTAGATGTTGTACGTCACCACGTTCTAAATGATTGGACTTTGGTGTGATTGTGTGTCAAGTCCGTTTCAGTGGAACTCCGTCAGAAAAACCGTCAAAGTTTATTCTGATGGAAAAACCGATCGTGTGTACACGGCATAACACTTAGGTGTGATGCTAAGCCTGAAATCCACTAAATGAAACAAATTGGCCAGAGACAGTACGGCTGGACAGAAAGAGCTGGATAATGCAGGGTGCCCTCCAGAAAGGCAATGAGGTGGGTGTACCTGAATAGTGATATCAATCAGTTCAGGAGAGCAGCTTGTACAACTGTTCAAGACTGAAGGTAAGGCATGAGCTTAGCTTTAAATCCAGTTGTCTTCAGGCTGGTCACATGACAAGCAAGATCTTTATTCTTCTTCTTCGCTAATGAGCATTCCCAAATGCCGCAGAGAGAGTTCTGTGCAAAACTCAACTGTGAGCTCATGTAATGACACAAGGCCAGCCTGGGCTCACAGGAGGAAGATTGAATGAGGCTGGTGAGTATGCTGCATATTATATTTTAACAGAGGAAATTCCTTTTTTTTTTTTTAAATCTCTTCATTATTTTTCAATAAAATTATATATTACAACATATACTTTTCACTTCTATATTCCACTCTCGCATGAGCTTCTACATAGGAGGAAATACGTGTTTAAATATATTTAAAAAAGCTGAGATATAGAGATATATTAGAATATTAAAAGCGTTGAAACATCCTACATGGAGATGACTTTCAGGATTGTAGACTAGAGATTCACCCTCATCCTTCCTTTTTTCCTTTTCCTACACTTTATTTTCTCACTCTTTCATTCTTTTCTCTTCTTCTTTACCTTCCACTCTAGTCCTTTTTATGTGTCCCCACCCCACCTCTTTTTCTCCCCCTCCTCATTTATAGTAATTTCGTAACCCCAAAAAATTACTGAGGATGGTCGACATTGGATATGATTTTGATATTTCATATTTAAGTTAAATGTTTTATTATTTTACAGACCACCTTATAGATTCTAAGTATTATTGGTGCCTTAGCCCTTGTACACACGGTCGGACATTCCGATAGACAATGTCCAATAGGACCGTGTTGTCGGATAATCCGACAGTGTGTGGGCTCCATCGGACTGTTTCCGTCAGAGTATCCGACGGACCAAGTTTTCCAGCTGGGCTATAAAATTTTCCCACAACATGATCCAATCGGACTTTGTCCGATCATGTGTAGAGAATTCCGATCGGACAAAGTGCTGCGCATGCTCAGATCAAATTCCTAGACCAAAGCTATTGGCTACTAGCCTGAACATAGTCCCGTCCTAACGAAATAACGTCATCACGTTAGTACGATCGGATTTTCTGACAACTTTGTCCGACTGTGTGTATCTGTCAGACAAAATCCATCGGATGTTGTTGTCGGAATGTCTGACCGTGTGTACAAGGGCTAAGGCCTCATGGTCTGTTAAGCTATCTTTCTGGATGGTCCTCTTCTATTTTCCATCATTTTTCTACAAGTTTGGTCTTCCTGTTTGTATTCAGCCACACTGGACCTCCTGGATAGTTGATCACTGTTGTTAGGATCCCTTTTATTCCCCTTTTTGTGTGCCTATTATATTGTGTACACAGAGCTATAAAAGAATTGTTTAATGCTTCGCTTTGCATTGTTCCTCCTTTTTTCTCATTTGAACAAGAACATTTTAATAAAAACGATAGAAACAGAAAAGTTTAAACATCCTTCCTGGAGAACATATTACTCCAAGCTCCCTCCACTGTTGGACCTGTGAAAAAAAGCTTTGACATATTGTTCTGCAACTTTGTTGAAGGTGAAGATCTCAAAACAGGTCTTATCTGGCAGGGCTTGGATACGTTTTGGGGTAACTTGACCACTGCTGTGTCCTGTATCTCTGGAGGACACTGCTTCCTCCCATACTCAGAGCAAGGCAGATCTAAGCATTACTGTGAAGTTATTGATGACTAGATCTTAGAATGCTGAAAACAGACTCCATCATAACAATGTGAGCATACTCGGCCTACCAGAAGGGGCAGAGGGTTCCCATCATATCAACGTTGCGGAATCCCTCATTAGACAACTTCTGGATTTACAGCAAGTGTCTCCATCACCATGATGTGGTTTTCCCTTAGCTCCATTTAATATAAAATTAGTTTGAGATGTTTAAAGTTTTTCATTTTTTTCATGAGGGAGCTGGACACTGCCCTACGGGCATACACACCAAGTGTATCCATTTTATTGCACAAAAACTGCTATGTTCTGCTTGTCAGGTATTTTCTGATTATGAGGGGAAAGATGTGGCAATTGAAACCAATTCACAGTTACTGGCTTTGCTTTATGTGTATGCCCCCTTTCATAGTAACCTCCTCTAAACGATTCTACAAAAGTTGGCTGCTCTTATGCCTACTAAAATACTTATTAATGGGGACATTAATAATGCGTTAGACTTCTCCTTACCGACACTCCTAGACCTTAAGTCATGGGTGGGCTCCACTATGCTTATGGAACTTTAAAGGTGGAAGCACCCCACTGCAAGAAGATATTCTTATCTGTCTCATTTCATTCTCTCCTCCTCTAGAATAGATATAGCGTTTGCTAATTCAGCCCTACTTCCTGTGGTAATGGACACCACGTATCTCTCTGGGGGTATATCAGATCACACACCCCACCAAGTTATTCTGCAATTGATAAATACTAGGTGTCCCTGTCTTTGGCACCTAAATCCTGGCATGGTGGCAGAGCCAACTATTAAACCTGTGGTGTTAGCTCAGTTCGACATCTTTTGGTCTTTTAATAGGGACTCCTCTGCTCCCCAGGTTCTGTGGGATTCCTTTATGGAGGTTACAAGGGGAGAATATATTTCTGCCACTAAGGCAACACAATGGCTTTGTGGGAGAGATTCCCCCATCAGCACAGTCTGTGTTGATGGGGGTAATCTAGTGATTCCCTTTCCTGCGACCCATGGTTGTCTATGGCTGGCTTAAGAGAGATCTCTCAATACAGTACCAAAACCTAATGCAATGTATTAGAAAATAAACTGCTAAAGACCTTTATGAAAAGAGCGATAAGAATGGCAAGCTGTTGGCTCTGTTAACAGCTGATTGTAGAACTCACACCTCCCTTGTATTTACTCCTCTGATGGTACACTCCTGATCTCTAAAGAGGAGATTCCCCAGACATTGTTTGGTTTTACAGTAAATTGTATTCTCCTACATCCCCATTTGCTGATTGCCACCTTCATTCCTTCTTAGGCCACGTACACTCGACCGGAGTTTCCAGCAGAAATTTTTCTGATCATGTATGGGCTTCATCTGACTTTTTTTTCCCCAAAATTCTGATGGACCTAGAAATAGAACGTTTTAAATCTTTCCGACGGAATCAATTCCTATCGAGAAAACCGTTCATCTGTATGCTATTCCGACAGACCAAAAACGACGCAAGGACAGCTATTGGCTACTGGCTATTGAACTTCCTTTTTCTTGTCCCGCCGTACGTGTTGTACGTCACCGTGTTCAAAACGAAAGGACTTTGGTGCGATTGTGTGTAGGCAAGTCTGTTTCAGTGGACCTCCATCGGAAAGACCATCAGAGTTTATTTTGATGGAAAAACCGGCCGTGTGTATGTGGCATTAGACAACCTTCCTATACCCACTTTGCCTGATAGTGCTAGGAGTCTTTTGAGGATCGATTACATAGATTACAGTTGCTCAATCTGGAGAAGAGGTGGTTAGGAGAGGATATGATTACAATGTACAATTATATCAAATGTGACACCAGTAACTGTAATAAAAGGTCCATGTAGAGGCCATGGTTTGGCCCCTTTCACACATGCTGACTGCTCGTTTGATTAGTTCAGTCACGTTTTTTCAAATCAAAAACAGATGAAGTTTACATCAGTTTTTCACTTCTGGTAGCTACTAGCTAGAGTCCCAGGACCTGCATTTACTATATCTGTCTCCCACAGTACACAGAACATGGAAATGCAATTGATTTAGTAAATATAAACTGCTAAATACCGTATTTATCGACGTATAACACGCATCGGCGTATAACACGCACCCCAAGTTTAGGAGGGAATTTTAAGGAAAAAAACTTTTAGGAGGGAAGTTTAAGGAAAAAAAACCTTACATTTAAATGCCCATCAATGCAGCCTTATCATTGTCCATCTGCAGCCTTGTCAGTGTCATATGCAGCCTTGTCAGTGTCATATGCAGCCTTGTCCACCATTGCAGCCTTGTCAGTGTAATTTGCAGCTTTGTCATGCAGCCTTGTCATGCAGCCTTGTCCACCACTGCAGCCTTGTCCACCACTGCAGCCTTGTCCACCACTGCAGCCTTGTCATGCAGCCTTGTCCACCATTGCAGCTTTGTCAGTTTTATTTGCCTCTTTTTTTTTTTTTAATGCCGCCACCGAGATACAGAGCCGGATGTCCTGTGTATCTCAGCCGCACACAGTAGTTCTCGGCCGCCTTCGGCTCTTCTCGCCAGCTTTCGGCTGCCTTCAGCCGTTCTCGGCAGCTGTCGGCTGCGTTCGGCCGCTCTCGGCAGCTTTCGGCCAGAAGCTGCCAAAAACGGCTGAAGGCAGCTGGAAGCCACCGAGAAGAGCCGAGGGTGGCCGAAAGCTGCAGAGAATGGCTGAAGGTGGCCGAAAGCCACCGAGAATGGCAGAAAGCCGCTGAGAAGAGGCTCAGAACTGCAGGGGACCGGCATATAACACGCACCCGCGATTTCCCCCTGCTTTTAAGGAAAAAAAGTGCGTGTTATACGCCAATAAATATGGTACATTTTCTTGTCAGCAGTATATATCAGTGTCTGGTTAAAGCTTGTAGGAGGAGTTTTCATTCTGCTCTGATTGTCCTATCAGGCTGTAGGACGCCTGACCCTCAATCTGGACAATGCTGATTGGCTCTGTGCTGATGCACATGCACTCTCCCAAGGAAAAAAACCTCTCAAGCAATACACACCAAATTGTGCATGTGCAGCTTGTCCCCTAACCTCTATTCTAGCAGCAGATGGTTTGGGGACCGTGGAAGAAGGGGAGGAATAGAGAAGACGGGATCAAACAGTCTTTTAACACAATAGAGAATTAACCCTTTAGGTTCCACAGTGAGTATAACAAGCATGCTTTACTGCATATACAGACTGATTTTAATGTTGTGGGTTTAGTAACACTTTAACCACTTGAGCCCTGGAGCCATTTTTTCATGCAAAAACAGACCGTTTGTCCGTTTACATCTTTTTGTCCATTTACATCTGATTTTCATCCGATCTTTTCTTTTAACGGAAGAAAAAAAGGGATTTGATCCATGTTGTGAGCAAGCACGATGTACCCATGTACCCAAAAAATTATTACTGATAAATCACTTGGTGCCAAGACATAAAAGTGTATATAACAATATGTGACCAAAATCCAATAAATCCAAGTGAAAAGTGAGTGAAAATCCTTGATAAACAGACACCACCTGATGTGATCCACCACTACATGAATAACACGCTTACTAAAGGGCAAGCTTGGATAAGCCTGTATGATGAATTAACATCCAGACACCAAACCAGCAGCGTCACCTCTCTGTAGTCAGCACCAAGGGTAAGCCAGGAATTCGGCAGGTACACGGAGCACACACCAATCAAAGGCTCATAGGGATGGAAGAAGGCCAACCATAGTGTGAATCCACACTAAAATCTAGCAGAACCAATTGCCTTCAGAAGTCACCTAATTAGTAAATAGAGTCCACCTGTGTGTAATTTTATCTATAAAAAATATATAAATAAAATAAATACAGCTGTTCTGTGAAGCCCTCAGAGGTTTGTTAAAAAACTTTAGTGAACAAACAGCATCATGGAGGAACACACCAGACAGGTCAAGGATAAAGTTGTGGAGAAGTTTAAAGCTGGGTTATGGTATAAAAAAATATCCCAAGCTTTGAACATCTCACGGAGCACTATTCAATCCGTCATCCAAAAATGGAAAGAGTATGGCACAACTGCAAACCTACCAAGACATGGCCATCAACGTAAACTGACAGGCTGGGCAAGGAGAGCATTAATTAGAGATGCAGCCAAGAGGTCCATGGTAACTCTGGAGGAGCTACAGAGATCCACAACTCAGGTGGGAGAATCTGTCCACAGGACAATTATTAGTCGTTCACACCACAAATCTGGCCTTTATGGAAGAGTGGCAAGAAGAAAGCCATTGTTGAAAGGAAGCCATGTGGGGGACGCAGCAAACATGTGGATGAAGGTGCTCTGGTTAGATGGAATCAGAATTTAACTTTTTGGCCTAAAAGCAAAATGCTATGTGTGGCAGAAAACTAGCACTGCACATCACCCTGAACACACCATCCCCACCATGAAACATGGTGGTGGCAGCATCATGTTGTGGGGATGCTTTTCTTCAGCAGGAACAAGGAAGCTGGTCAGAGTTGATGAGAAGATGGATGCAGCCAAATAATGGACAATCTTAGAAGAAAACCTGTTAGAGTTTGTAAAAGATGTAAGACTGGGGCGGAGGGTCACCTTCCAGCAGGACAATCCCAAACACGCAGCCAGAGCTACAATGGAATGGTTTAGATCAAAGCATATTCATGTGTTAGAATGGCCCAGTCAAAGTTCAGACCTAAATTCAATTGAGAATCTGTGGCAAGACTGGAAAATTATTGTTCTGAGATTCTCTCCATCAAATCTCACAGAGCTTAAAGAGGAGTTCCCCTTAAAAAAATATTTAAAAGTCAGCAGCTACAAATACTGCAGCTGCTGACTTTTAATAATCGGACACTTACCTGTCCCAGGGTCCAGCGATGCAGGGGAACAAAGCCCCGCTTGTTCCCCCTCCGCTCGGTGGCGCCGGCATTCTAACTGTGGGCACCCGGCTGTGGCTTCACAGCCGGGCACCCACTGCGCATGTGCAAGCGGTGCCGCATGCTGTGATTGGCCATGCAGTCATCTGGGTCCTGTCACGTGTCCCAGGTGACTGACGGGGGGAGGGGGCAGAGCTGAGCCCTTCCTGCGCTGAGGGGAAGTGATGTCACCAGCCCAGGCACTGAAGGAGGCAGACTACGAGGGACTCCCTAGCAACAGGCATTTAGAGGTGAGTTTAAAAAAAAAATCGAAATGTTTTCTTTTTTCGGTTTTTAGGAATTTTAACTTTAAGCTATTTTTCAAGGAAGACTGGGCAAAAATGTCACTCTCTAGATGTGCAGAGCTGGTGGAGACATACCCAAAAAGACTTGTAGCTGTAATTGCTGGGAAAGGTGATTGTACAAAGTATTGACTCAGGGGGATCAATACAAATTCACGTCACTTTGCATTTTCCTTCCACTTCACAATTATCTGCCACTTTGTGTTGGTCTATCACATAAAATCCCAATAAAATACATTTATGTTTTTGGTTGTAACATGACAAAATGTGGAATATGTCAAGGGGTATGAATACTTTTTCAAGGCACTGTACACACATATGGTGAACTGGATGCACCTGTATCTTTTTTAACGTTATAAACTTTGTAACTACACTATCTCAGAAAAGTGAGTACAATCCTCAAATTTTTTAAAATATTTTCTTATATCTTTTCATGTGACAACACTGAAGAAATGACACTTTGCTACAATGTAAAGTAGTGAGTGTACAGCTTGTATAACTGTAAATTTGCTGTCCACTCAAAATATCTGAACACACAGCCAATAATGCCCAAACCGCTGGCAACAAAAGTAAGTACACCCCTAAATGAAAATGTCCAAATTGGGCCCATTTAGCCCTTTTCCCTCCCCGATGTCATGAGACTTGTTGGTGTTACAAGGTCTCAAGTGTGAATGGGGAGCATGTGTATTAAATTTGGTGTTTTCGCTCTCACTTTCTCATACTGGTCACTGGAAGTTCAAAATGGCACAACAACTCTCTGAGGATCTGAAAAAAAGAATTGTTGCTCTACATAAAGATGAAAAAAAGAGTGGGTTGCGCTAAAAAAATTAAATAAAATAAAGTACAATGAATGTGGTGTCACCAAAATTGAATAAGTGAAGTGTCACCGATTTTAGATAGTGAATTATGTATATCAATCCTATGCAGAAAAAATGTGCAAGAAATATGCAAAAAATTACAGTGAAAATAACAAAAACTAATCCTCAGTACTAATAAAAACACTGAGAATAATAGTTAACTGATCATGTGACCGCAAAAACGGTTATTAAACTGTGTAGGTATTATAAGAAATACACATAAAAAATTCATTTATATTAATAAATTAATAAAAAGAAACATGATTATAGACAGTAAGAAAAACCCTTTGATAGAGGTAATTTTAAAACGTCCATATAAAAGTCCTTAATTGAAGAAAAATGATAGTGACTCCGCAGTGATGAGGTGATGATAGACCATCCAAAATATTGTGAGTAGTGAGCACCTCCACCACAATTAACACTGCCGCTTACCAGAAGTGTATGGTTCTTTGTTATAGAGAACCATAAAACACGAATGACTGATTCCCCCAGTCCAGGGTATTCCCAGGTGGATACAGGAAAAAAGACACTTCTCTCAGCTTCCAAATAATTCCTCTCATCAACGACCATAAAGGAAATATAAGGCTCACAATAGTGTAAAACCCAAAACACTTTAATATAATAGATAAAAAAGCCAATTGCGCACTTACAAAATGTCAGTAAACAGATCGCATGTCAAATTCGAGCCGGCCGGTCTCGATATACAGCGCCCAATACTTCCGGGACATACACGTGAAAACGGTGACGTCAGGACGTCGCTCCTCCTCCCTACGCGTTTCGTCACTACAGGACGTGGTCACGGGGTCTGTTTACTGACATTTTGTAAGTTCATTGAGGGAACCATGAATGCCAACATATACTGTACCATACTGAAGCAGAGCATGATCCCCTCCCTTTGGGGACTGGGTTGCAGGGCAGTATTCCAACATGAAACACACCTCCAAGAAGACCACTGCCTTGCTAAAGATGCTAAGGGTAAAGGTGATGGACTGGCCAAGCATGTCTCCAGACCTAAGCCCTATTGAGCATCTGTATGGCATCCTCAAATGGAAGGTGGAGGAGCGCAAGGTCTTTAACATCAACCAGCTCCGTGATGTCCTCATGGAGGAGTGGAAGAGGACTCCAGTGGCAACCTATGAAGTGCTGGGGAACTCCATGCCCAAGAGGTAAAAGGCAGTGCTAGAAAATAATGGTGGTCACACAAAATATTGACACTTTGGGCCCAATTTGGACATTTTCACAGGGGTGTACTCAATTTTGTAAGATACTGTACAATAATAGAGTTGTTGTTAATGCTGCATACTGATACAATTACAGGGTAAGTGCAGTTTATGTTTTTTATTTTTTCCTTTTCTCTTGATGCATGTTGTTTTTATTTGTCTAATTATAATATACAGCATATAGGTGTGTATTTGTAAGCTCTATCTGTGTTGGATACCGGGTTGAGAGTATTTAACTTGATTTAAATGGTCTGAAAGAAAGCTATGTTTCAGGCGTCACTGGCTGAAATGCGTCTTTGTCATGACTGGATTTTAGGCGTTCGATAATAAATTTTCGATGAAGGATCAGCTACTGGGTGCCAGCAGAAGTTAAGCTATTGGGTGGAGGAGGTTTGGGCACTGTTCTGTGCTGTCTGATTTAATGTTAACACATGTAGAATATCATTCTTTACACTGCATAGATGTTATTGCATCAGTCAGGCAAAGTCAAGCACTTTCCAAGGTCACCCTAACTTCTGTCACCTGTAAATGTAAGCAGTTCAGATGCAAAAATAACTTATCAAGTTATACCGTGTGACTACAAATGCAAGAAGTGACAGCACTTATATGGATGCAACAAAGCATATCAAGACCCCGAATATTTCATAATGAGAAACCAGTGTCTACTTTATTAATATAGATTGTATGACAGATGCTTGATATTACAAGAAACCTCAGTCACAACAGAGAGCAACAATAGCAGGTACACAAGAAATGCTCAGGTGATGTCTTGTTTTCATTACTATTAAAAGTTAAGATTTTCGAGACAAAGGATTTTGACTATAGGGTGTAAAACCCTTCCTCCCTTTTCCCTGCCTTTTCCTGTTTTATTCATTTTTTTAAAATTTCTGTTATAAAATAATAGCTAGATCAAGCAAAAAAGTTATGTGTAACCAAGACTCCAGCCAATCATTCTTTGTGGAATAGTGAAAATATCAGGTTGGAAATATATGCTATGAAAAGTATTTTCTCCTATGATGAGACTGGTATCTGGTTATCTGCTCATGTTGACAACATAAGCAAGTTCAGGTGGTCTCTTGAAAGTGTGATCTAACAACAGTTGGACTATTCCTGGCTGTGGTAGAGCTAAGAGGGATCTGCCTCCACTTACAGGTCCACCACAGCCGGAGAGTCTAAAGTTACCAACCTTTGTAATATACTTTTCCATCAAGATCAATGATGCAACTATCAATCCCTCCCCTCACACCAGAGTACTAGGTGTAATCCTAGACTCTGACCTGTCCTTTCAGCCCCAAATCCAATCGCTATCAAAAGCTTGTAGACTTCACCTCTGTAACATCTCTAAAATGTTCCCCTTTTTTCCTAATGAAACCACCAAGCTATTAATTCACTTTCTTGTTATCTCTCACCTAAACTATTGCAACTCCCTTCTCGTAGGCCTACCTCTGCAAAGGCTATCCCCTCTTCAGTCCATCAGGAATACTGCTGCCAGACTCATTTACCTTACCAACTGCTCAGTCTCTGCCACATCTTTCTGCCAATCCTTCCACTGACTTCCAATTGCCAGTGAATTAAATTCTAAATATTAACAACAACATACACAGCCATTTAGAGAAAAAGGAAAGATGCCGATTCAGGTCAGTAATCAATCAACTTACAGCTTCACATGTGGGTGCAAGCCCCGGCTCGCCTCTGAAAACAGATGACACACAACAGATGACAGAGACAACAAGAGGTTGATGTGTTTCACACAAATAGGATGTGCTTATTCAACTTATTTAATAAGCAAATCATATTTGTGTGAAACGTATCAACCTTCTGTTTTCTCTGTCACCTGGTGTGTGCCATACAGTTACTTCAATAAATTGACAGACTCCAGCCTGATGTACAGCCATTCCTTTCTTACACAGCCATTCACCACTCTTCCCCAAGTTACATCACCAATCTTGTCTCTAAATATCACCCAAACCATCCTCTGCGGTCCACTCAAGACCTCCTGCTCTCAAGCCCCCTTGTCTCCTCGTCCCATGCTCATCTCCAGGACTTCTCCAGAGCCTCTGGAACTCCCTACCTCTGTCTGTCCAGCTACCTCCTACTTTGGCTGCCTATCGGCCATCCATGAAAACTCATCACTTCAGGGAAGTCTATCACACCTTCAACTAAATGAACTTTTGTCACTTCCATCAGCTCATTACCCACAGTTATAACCTTTTGTACCACTTGCTCCACCTTATTAGATTGCAAGCTCTTATGAACTGGGCCCTCTTAACCCTATTGTATTTTATTGTATTGTAATTGTACTGTCTCCATTGATATTGTAAAGCACAGCGCTAACTGTTGGCGCTATATAAATCCTGTATAATAATAACAATACTGTTGACCCATAGTGCCCAGCCTGGGGCCTTTTGGTACTTGTTTCTTAATTCCTGTGTTAAAGTCAGGCATTAATGCTAGTACCAGTATGATCTGGCTGCTGCTGGCTGTGCAGCTATTCTAGTAACACTATTTCTTCTGCTGTCCGCTCTATATGGTAATCTCCTCTCCCCAAAAATAACGATTTTCTGACTCTGATAAATTGGGACTTATATCTGCTCAGCTATCTTTGTTACTCCGGTGCCGCCCAGGGAGAATTTTTGCGTAGGCATTTCCATGCATCTGGGCCAGTGAGACCTGTCTCTATACCCCCCTTGCGTGTGTCCTGAAGAAGCAAACCAGCAAAATGCATAGACACACAGAGGCTTACGTATTTGTGATCAGTAAACGTCCTCTGGGTATTTGTGACTCTTCATTGGGGTCACTTTACAACACTGGCCGTGTTTTAGGTTAACTATAAATATATATGCTTTTTTTTAGCATTTAATATATTATGAACATTTGCATATGTGTTTTTTTTTTTATTTTCACATGTAAATAAAAAAATGTACTTTTTAAACTAATTTTGCTGGTCCAATCTGCCTTCAAAGTCCGACCTAGTGGTTTTCTCTTTCTTTTGTTTGGGATGGATATAGTAACCTCAAATATTCACTTCTAATTCAGTAACATACACAATTTCAATATTATAAATTCCATTAGAGTGCCTTTAAAGTGGCAAATAAAGTTTTGCTAGATCATGTCATGGTGGCTCCTTCTGCAGGTATAGCTATGTAAAACATTATAAATAAGTGCCTATACTGTTCAAAATTCAGTAATACACTGTCTCACCCTGCTCTGCACATGCTTAGTTGCTTTCTATTTTTTGGCACTGTGCCAAACATCAGAGCCACTAAAGGCTGATCTGCTGAGCCTAAAGATTTACTGCTCAGGGGCTCTCGGCTTCAGTACAATGGCAGCCTCCAGCAAGAAAAAACAGGAGCAATGCTGGAGGAAATTTACAAAACACGCTCATTTTGGTAGCATAATTATTATGTTCAATGTATGTTCCTTGCTAAAGAACATTATTTTTTATCAAGTTGTTGTAGGTAAAGTTCCACTTTAAGAAATCGTTTCTCTAAAGTGGAACATGGACAACTGGTGGGTCTCACCCTTACTGTAAGTAGTACAATATAGGGCTCAGAGTTTTTTGTGTAAACATGCTTTGTTGAAGAATAGACTATTTTGTTAGCTATCAGTGCACAGGTAGAATATATGTTTTCCAGTGGACGTTTTGGAGAAGGCGATGTCCAAACTGGATGCTGGCAGTGGAGCTAGGTGGGACACATAGTCATCTTTTATTGTACAAGTGGCACTCAGACACTTTGAAGGTTGTCATGGTGGTGTAAACTTTGGGAAACACTGCCTGAAAATAGTCTGGGGGTTTGGTCATCCACTGCAGAACCAGTGGCTGTAATATACTGAGAACCTTCTCAAAGGAGCTTGACTAAGGTGCCACCACAGATACTAGATTAGTGCAAATATGTGTAATAAAATTATATTTTTTCTAATTTATAATAAGTTATTGAATGTAAATAATATCTATAAATAAATCTGAAATACATTAGTGGCAGGCTTACATTATGACGTGACCTACTGCCCAAACAGAGTGCTTGAACAGTAACAGAAATGCACAATTCATTGCTAGTTTGATACTCTCAAAACATTCACATTTTGGGCATAAACAGCATTTTAAATAGCCACAACTGACTTTTTATAAAATAAATACATACAGTATAAACTTTTAAAACAGGACTCAGGACAGTATCAAAAAAGTAATCAAGATATGCATTAGGCTTAAACACTACATTTACATCTTTTGTAATGTTCAGAAAAAAAATATATATATAAAATTAAAAAGAAACACTCATTTTGGTTAAAGCCAAATTGAACCTTCAGTTTAAAATGGCTAAATACATTCAAACAGCCGTCTCCTACCAGCATGTGTATGGAATCAGTAGTCTCTCTGCAGAAATCTTGCTAAATCAGGCCTACAGCTCTGCAATCATCAAAGCTCAAGCTCCTTGCTGATTGAAGAGAGCTAGCTTTCACTAAGCAGGATGTCTCGGATGTCTGCAGAGAGACCGCTGCATCTACGCTGAGAACAATGATTTGGCAGGGGACAGGCTTTTCTAGTCAGGAGATAGCCATTTTCGAAGAAAATGAATTGTAAGACTTTGAACACCTTTTGCTTTAATGAACCTGGAATGTACTGATTTAAACTAAAAGTTTATTGGGGCTGTAAAACCCTAAATCAGTGATGGCAAACCTTGGCACCCCAGGAACTACATTTCCCATGATGCTCATGCACTCTGCAGTGTAGGTGAGCATCATGGGAATTAAAGTTCCAAAACATCTGGGGTGCCAAGGTTCACCATCACTGCCCTAGATGATACAAATACCATTGTTCTATTGGCTTCTTAAAATGAGAACAAATAGCATTATTTATAAAGACCATGGGTAATATTTAGGTTTTATCATGCATCAGTGGCCTTAGACTGGCATGAGCATGTGAATAATAAATTACACTTTAAATTTTAAACATTATTCATAACAAAAATATTGACAACACAAAAAAAGTCAGTGAGTAAAAGACACAACTAAGAGATGTCTATATATTTTAGCCAATATTGCATTTTCATTCGAAGGGTTAAGAGTTAGTAATGCTTAGCACTTGCATTCTGCCATTCAAAATGCCTAAATATATATCGACTCCAAATGCTTTGCCACACTGTATCAAAATAAAATTCTAATTTTAAGACAATTGAGTATTCATCAATCTGACTGAACGTAGTAAAGCAACAGCAAATTGCAAACTATATCATCTTTAGAATGGATAATGTCTTAACTCCTCAAAGTACACTAAAGTCAGCCTTTAATCCAAACAAAATACAGTAAATATATATATATACAAATGTATAATTCTTTACATATGCATTTCCCATTTACAGAGAGCGCTATATGATAACCTGCCTAAATTCACCTGCATTCATTCATGTTCCATAAAAAGTCATGAAGGTTTATACGAAATCATCAAAAAAAGGAACTTTTTATTTTTACTATTATATATTAAATTGGGTTCACCTTAATCTTTGGACATGCAAAGAGTTACTTAGTTTGGTCATGCAGTCTTAATTTCACTTTGTAATGAAATTACATAGCAAACGCCATATATTCTGTAAGCTGAAAAAAATAATATTATTTGGACCAGAGTGTATTAGGTTTACAAAGATCAAAGTGAAGTCATGCAGCTTAAATATTGGTTATGATTTTGATATACAATGTTCCATACCTAATCTACAATGTTCTACAGCTATACATTGTCTATATGTTGTTTATTAGAAGACTTTGTTAAAGTAATACACAAAAAGTACGGAAAGAGCAAAAGTAACGGAATGAAGACGCTATGGATAAGCAGTCCACGCAAATTTGCAAGTACTCTTAAAATCAGTATATACAATATCAACATGAATTCATTACATCGCTACTCTATTAAAAGCAATGGGACCGGGTAAGTGCGTTTTTTAGGATAAGGAAACAGTATGTATGTTGTACAGAACACTTTGCACAAAGATTTCAAAGATGTCACATTACAAAGCCAAAAGGGAAACACCATAGGGGATGCACTAAGGCCCTCTGTTCAGTCTTCCACAATAACTCGAAAATCCAAGTCATTGACATGACTAGGCTATTTTCTAGTTGTCAGTGGAACATAGTGCATCTAATTCATGGTATGCTTATTGACAAGATATTTGGTAGTGCTGCTGTTCAGTAGAATATAACCAGTGGATGAAATGTATTATTGCCCCAATGCCTCGGACATTTATAAAGCTGCTGATTCTTTCTGATGTTGGGTTTTCAGCTTTTCTTCAGGCTGACATGTAGGGTGGAGGAGGCTCCTTAGATGTTCCACTAGCACTGTCCTCATATTGAGGTAAAAGGACCTGCAAAGTAAAAAAAAAAGGAGAAAACAGGTACTTTAATGGTAAATATTGAAATATTCAACATGACTTTACTTTTAGTTTTCAGGGAATAAAATGTAAAATGTTCTAAGAATATACTATAATCTTTTGTACAGTTTTGCAGGCATGTTCTTCTCTTGAGAATGAGGCCTTCAAGAGCATTCGGTCTTCAATACAAAGTAATAGAGATAAGTGTAAAAAAAAGTCAGCATTTCACCAACTGAAATCCATGGATGGTCATACTCGTGCAAGTAACACCTTCCTAGTAACAAGTACACTTACGTGTTGTACATGCTAATTACTGCTTGCGTTTTTTCCAACATCTTAGATCATTTTTGTACACAGTTCAGGATTTTTTATTTTTCTACATCATGCGCATTCTATAGTGGAAGCACAGTCTTGGTCAGCATAAGCAGATCTCTCATGGCTGATCCCTTGGCAGCCTATCAATGATGAGTAACAAGCAAGCCAATAGTGTTTGAGGATCAGGTGTTCTTAGGTTTCAAGTGCTCAGACATTCTGCTATTATTTGAGTTAGCAATACACTCCATATAAAAATAATAACATAACATATTCTATTCTTACACAAGAAGCCATCTATACCATTTGATATAGTATTTATTACGATATTTCTTCTTTAACAGGGAAAGTCACCACAATTGTGAATGCTATTAGTGCTATTTAGTGCTAAGGAACTTAAGAAGTGAAGATTTGCTATGTTGTACCCTGAAAAAGTTACCCTTTGAAATTCCTCCAGAAAAATAACAGTGCATTTGCTCATGTGTGAGTGTACCTAGGAACTCCTGTACCTACAGCCCACATCTGCAGTGTGAGATATACAGCACTGATGCCTATGTTAGTGACAGGAAAATTGGAACGAGATTTGGTGATGTCAGCATTGTGCTGCTCACTGTTCCCGTTGTTGGATGCTCTGACATGAGGAAACAAAGCCCTACCAAGGGTTGTTGCTAGACCCTTGCACCCAGAGCATATGCTCCGGGTCTTCTACTGAGTGCCCAGGGTCTCATTTGGGTCTCATTTGAGATATGGAGATATACCTTCCATGCATTATAGGGTTTTTAAAACATACAGAGTTTTAAAACATTGTATAAGGCAGGGGTAGGCAACCTTTTTATAACAGTGTGCCGAAAAGTGTTTTCAAAGAAATTGAGCGTGCCAACCTCACACTCTCAATCACGAAAAGGATTTTTATAAAGTAAATGCTGTGAACTACTTTAGTAGTGAGAAATTAACATCCTGCACTCTCACGCCTCAGATCAGCCCCAATTCCTGCAACTCTACACCTCAGATCACTGTACCCCCTGCAAATCTGTTTCACCACTATACCCCTCTGTACATCTGCCCCACCACTGTAGCACATCTGCCCCATCACTGTACTACCCTGCACATCTGCCCCACCACTGTACTACCCGGCACATCTGCCCCACCACTGTAACACCCTGTACATCTGCCCCACCAATGTACCCCCTTTCTCATATGCCCCACCACTGTAACCCCCTGAACATCTGCCCCACCTCTGTACCCCCCTGCTCATCCGTCCTACCACTGTAATCCCCTGTACATCTGCCCCACCACTGTACCACCCTGTTCTTCTCTCCCACCACTGTAACCCCCTGCTCACCTGAACTTATCTGCTCATCTGCCCCACCACTGTAACGCCCTTTCTCATCTGCCCCAGCGCTGTACCTCCTGCACCTCTGTCCCACCACAGTACCCCCTGCTCTTCTGCCCCACCACTGTAACCCCGTGCTCATGTGTTCCGCTGATGTACCTCCTTTCTCCTCTGCACATCTACCCCACCTCTGTACCCCCCTGCTCCTCTGCCCCACTGCTGTAACCCCCTGCTCATCTTTACGACCACTGTAACCCTCTTCTCATCTGGCCCGACGCTGAACCCCCCTTATCTGTCCCACCACTGTAACCCCCTGCTCATCTGCCCCATCACTGTACCCCACTGTTTTTTGGTGCTACTGCTGAACCCCCTTCTCATCCCTCCCACCACTGTACCTCCTGCACATCTGCACCACCACTGTACCCCCATGCTCTTCTTTCCCACCACTGTAACCTCCCTGCTCATCTGCCCCATCAATGTACCCCTTTCTCTCATCTGCCCCACCACTGTACCTCCCTGCACATCTGCTCCACTGTCACATCCCCATGCTCTTCTGTCTCACTACTGAATCTCCTTCTCATCTGTCCTAACACTGAACCCATATGCTCATCTGCCCCACCACTGTAACCCGCTTTCTCATCTGCCCCACCAATGTACCTCCTGCACATCTGTCTCACCTCCATCCCCCCCTGCTCTTCTGCCCCACCTCTGTCTCCCCTGATCTTCTGCCACCACTGTAACTCCCTGCTCCTCTGTCCCACCAATACACCTCTTTGCACATCTGCCCCACAAATCTACCCCCCTGCTTTTCTGTCCCACCACTGAACCCTCTTCTCATTTGCCCCAACACTGAACCCCCCTGCTCATCTGCCCCAACACTGAACCCCCCTGCTCATCTGCTCCAACACCATCCCCTTCTCATCTCTTCCACCACTATACCTCCCTGCACATCTGCCGCACCACTGTACCCGCCTGCCCTTCTGTCCCACCTCTGAACCCCTCCTGCTCATTTTCTCCAATGCTGTACCCTTTTCTCATCTATGATATGCAGAGTGGTGAAAGGAAGCAGAGATGAGACACATCTACTTGTCCTGGCACACTTATCCAGCTGATCCAACTCCCGCATCCAGCCCACATGCTTTAATGTAATTTATGTGATGTATGTAATGTATGTGATGTCATGTACAAGCATCTGAAATGGATGCGCAATGATGAGCTCTGGTCAGGGGCATTTTCTGAAAGCAGTGGGCCTCTGTGCAGGATCATAAGTTGGGCCCCCGCAGCTGAGAAAAAGTGCGGCGCTCTGCGACACAGGAAAAGTTGGGTGTGATTTTAATTGCGCTGAATACTGGCTGTGGTTTAAAGGGACACAGAGTGCTGGGGTTCAGTAGTAAGTGACACAAAGGTTCAAGAATAATTTCAACAAAGTTCCCAGAAGCTCAACAGCAATTCCACAAACTGTCACCTGATTGTGGTTTTCTCAATCGCAGGAAAATCCCTTCTTTCTGAGATCTGTAGTGGCAACCAAGCGAGTCATCTTCCTCCAGATGGTGGATGGGGCTAGCAGGACTGTGATTGGCTTTAGCAGTGGCCAATGACAGTCATCCTCCTCCTAGAAACAGCCCCACCCAGCAGACATTCCCCCCAATCTCTTCCCCATCACAAAAGCTGACGATCGCAACTGCAGCAAAGTTAGAAAACCAAACAATGTTTTCCATCTTTTATAATGTGTGGGGGTGCAGTGCCTCCCCCTCAGTGCAGGTGTGGCGTGGGAAATTCTGAGATTGGAATGCATTAGTACCTCACTGACACTTCCCTGCACTGCTCTGCTGATAGGGAGAGAGTCCAGTGTCGGCAAAAGAGGCTTTGTGTGCCGGGGGTTCCTACCCCTTGTATAATGTATATACTTTCAATCTATCTATTCATTATTCTGTCATGATAATGTGACATTACAGTTTTTAGATCAACTCATTATTGTTCAGATCATAAGATGATATTAGTCTTATATTTGATCCAAAGTGGCGATCATAGTATCCTACCAGCCCTCGGTCTATTAGAACACAAGAAACGCCCTTGGCCTTGCCTGCACTGAGATGGAGACCTTCACATTGGGACACAGTGCAGAACAAGGCATGGGTAAAAGATCAGCTAAATGAAGTCCTGAGACAATACTGGGGACTATATTACTTAGCCCTCTACCCATTTTTTTTTGGATATAGCTTTGAGAGTTCAGTTCCTTTTTAAGGAAAGTAACGAGAGGTGGATTTACCTCTCAGGAGCTCAGGAGTCAGTCAATGCCAAAATGCCTAACTGGGACACAAAGGGAAGAAGCTTCCTGCTAACACTGGGGACCTGTCAGGAAGATCCTCCTCACGGACGTCCGAGCGGCGTAAGTCGCAGAAGATCTTTTGCGCAATTTCGGGAGCGTTACCGCGATCAGCGGTGCGCGCGTGCGCGCACACGCGGGTGCGCGCGCAGCCGTTTGACGCAAATTGGCGCCAATAGCGCTATTTAAACTGGATCCATGCTTCACTGCCTTGCTGCCTGATCAACAGCGTTCCCGTGCTTCCTGGTAACCTGCATCTGAACCTGAACCTGCATCCGTATCCTGATCCGTATTGAACCCGGCTTGTTCCCGACTCTGCTGTTTGCTGCCTGCCCCCCGACTTTGGCTTTGTACCCGACTACTCTTCTGGATTCCGTTTCTGTACCTGATCTGCCCGCCTGTGCCTGACCTGGACTGTTACACCATCCGTCAACTGTAAGTTGCTTGTTCACCGCTGTTGTACTACAGGACACCTCCCAGTCTTCCACCATACCCAGCTGCTACTCCCTCTGCGTTTGTAGCCTTCTACCTCTTGCTGCAGACTACTAGACTCTTCCCACTTCCGCAGTATTCTGTTTGCACCTGCATCCGCTGTCGGACTACAGTACCCCTCCGTTGTTCGCTGTTCCCTGCAATCACTTGCATCCCGTTACTGGACTACAGGAATCCTTCTGCTATCTGCTGAACCCTACCTCACCTTTGCCTGCATTCCGATACTGGACTACAATACACCTCCACCATCAACGGTCTGCTGCTGCTTACACCTACCATCCAGTCAGGCACTTGTGCCCCTCTGTGCTCCTGAGCCCCTGTCATCACTACCAGGGTCTCTTGAGTCAGAGGTCTACGAGTAGCCACTCCCTGCACTCCGGGCTCTGCCTTAAAGGTACGTGACAGGACCCTAGACCTAAGCCTACTGAGTCTTATGTTATTTCTGGTCCTGGTAATATAGAATCCATTTATGTTGGTTTTATTATGATGAAACAAATATTTATTTTCTATTTCACTGTTAGGACTACTAATGCTTGTTTGAAATGCGGACAAACCCATTCTAATGTGGAAAGTTCAAGGAAAGACACAGCTGCAGCGGCTACATTCAAAATCTTGTTACTATTGCTGAGATTTTCCAGAAATGTTTTCCCATTATCAGTTTAAATGAAGCCTCTGATGAGCAGGTTCATCTGCTACAAGCCAAGAATGCGTCGAGAAATAGATGTAGGACTTATATGGAGCATAAATCACTTCTATTACTCTGACTGTAGACTTGAATCACATTACTTTTTCCTGGGTCTCTGGAAGTGTGCTACAAAAATGTGCAAATAGGAAAACTTTATTAGCTGCTTAATTAAAAGTCTGTGTAAGAAAATTCTCCCGAGATGCTGAGTCATTAACACTAAAAGTTTAAATCTTTGAAATAACTGGAAAATGTAGTTTTAATTGTTAGCTAAGGAAAAATGTCTGAAGCCCCATACACACTATCACTTTTTCTGCTGAGTTTTTCCCTCAGATTTACCAAAACCATATAATATGAGGTCAAACCTTAGGAGTTCCAATGTGTATGCAATCAGACAGGCCCTTCTACTACATGGTTTTGGTAAATCTGAAGGAAAAACTAAGCAGAAAAACTTATAGTGTGTATGAGGCTTTAAGCCTCATACACACGTTTGGACTTTATACAAACTTTCCCGTTTCCCATTTTTGTACAAAGGGCGTCGGCCGAGAACTTGTATTGCATACACACGGTAGGACTTTTTCAGCCAACTTTCACCAAATCACGTGGTTTTCTGCTCTTTACCGCCACCTTTGGTCAACTTCTGTATTGTTGTCTGATTTATTGCATTGGTTCTGAGCATGCGTGTTTGTACTTTGTACAAAAGTCCTATGGTTTTCTGTACACACAATCAGACTTTTGTTGCCAGAAAGTTTGTCTGTTCGCACAGCCAACAAAAGTCAGATGAAAACTGAAAAAGTTTGTCTGATGGAGCGTACACACGGTCGGATGTTGCTCCAAAACAGCTAATTTTCATGTTTGTTGTCAAAAAGTCAGATCGTGTGTATGGGCCTTTAGAGTATAAGATCTTAGCATTCTGAAACTAAAAACAGATGGTATTAGCCCCTTAGTAGCGGGATAACATCATCCCTTCATACTAAACATGCAAAAAATAAAATGAGCTAGTTTTATTAGAAATATGAAACAAAGATAAAGGGCCAGCATGGTACCTTGTTACATACATCCCTTTATCACCCCTTAATACCATAGATTGTATTTTCAATATTGTACACACCAGATGTATTGAGTCAGTGCTAAAGTAGAATAAGGCAAGATAAGACAAACACCAAAAAACAATCTGTAAAACAACATAAAGTGCAGCACCTAGACATAAATAGGATATCAAAGTGATATAATGTAAAAAAAAATACAATTAGTGATTACGATATTGAAAAAAGTGAGTAACAAAAATATACAGTATATCTCAAATAGGTAAAAACAGTCCATGCAAAAAGTTAAATGAATCAATCCGTGAATAGTATCATCGTCTGAAATATCCACCACTTGTGAATGAGGACAATACCACACTTACTACATTTCCAGATGCTAATGCAGCCTACAGTGTATTTTCATCAAACATGCCCTCTCCTGTATGAACCTCCAACTCCACATTCATGGGTTATCTTGTTAACCCATGAATGTGGTAACAGTACACGTCCCTTAAGGATACTGAACCACATGCACCACCACTAAGTAGGAGAGAGCGCTCACCGCAAGGAGACAGACATCAAAAGGGTCATATACAGTGTGTTTTTTTTTTTTTTAAATATGGACAAGTCTTAAAAATAAAAACATGCATCCAGATGCTCAAGAAGTAAAAACAAATCACAGTTCACTTACAGAAATGGCCGCCAGAGCGCAGCTCTGCCCTGATGCGTTGTGTACAAATGTACATCTTAGGTGATGCTAGTATCCCATGTTTTCAATATATAACATAGGCTTTTACTGTTGCCTGTTGAAGGTATTGGGCTTGACGCGTTTCATGAGTACTTCTTCAGGAAATAGGGGTGTGTAATCTACAGTTATACAAATACTGTTAGCATATCACATATTATCATCAATAATTAGACCCTTGCTATTTATAGTGATGCATATTAGGCTGAGAAATTGTGGACCAGGTTATTATGACCTTGTATTTATTTTTATAGACCATACCTAAGCAGTGAGATACTCTAGGTCTTTTGCGGTTCCATCAGTCTCCTCAAACATAAAAGGCAATGAACTATATGGTTTTATCATTGGTTCGATTATTATCTGTTACTGAGTAAGTTTTAAGGGCTTGGTTACATTGGCAATGACTGTAGTTATTGATGGAAATCTGTGATATGCATAACAACATTTGCATAATTGTAGATAGGAGACACTCTGCATCTCCCGAAGAAGTACTCATGAAACATGTTGAGCTCAACCCCCTCACCAAGTAACAGTGAAAGCCTATGTTACATATTGTTGAAAACATGACCTATGGTGTTATTGAGGTGATGGAGGGATGTATGTAACAAGGTGCTCTTCTGGAACTACGTCAGCCCGTTATTTTTAGGGATATTTCAATATGTTTCTATCAAAACATGGATTTTTATTGAGATATATATATATATATATACTGTAGTTGACCTCTATTTAACACTTTAAAACTCATAAGTAGTCCAGTTATGGGATTTTCGCAACTTCCATTACAGATCGTTACCTGCATCTCTTTTGTCGATAATGTATGGACCCTCGAGCCTTGAAAGGTGAAAGGATCTCGTGAGTGTTAGAGGCATGGAATATGTTTAGTTCTGCTGTGGTACCTATGTTTCCTAAATTGTGCGAGGGGGTAAAAGCTAATCCCTCCCTCCAGAAAAACCTACGCTTAATTTATCCACTGCTATATGTTCTCCAACTTGGAGATTCTCATAACTGTAAAGTTGGGTCCGCAGTAAACAGAGGAGCCTTGGCATAGGCACTGTGGCTTCCACATACTGTATATTTGCAAATGTGTACAAAGAAGTCCTCAGTGTTTAACATGACGGCAGGCTATCTGGTAAACATGCTTGGAATTTGTCTGTTTATAAAAGCTAATTGGCTAGCTACACTAGAAGAGACAAGTCAAGAGATGGGGACATGGACATTTAATCAAAATAAGTCACACTTACAGGATCTTCAGCCAGCTGTCAGATGTGTCTCTTCATTCCTGACAATTTCCCACCCTCCCATCCCAACCTTTATGGCGATTGTAACAGTTTAATTAGCAGGACTTACAGTACCATGCCAGTATTGAATTGGCCATAATTTTTGCCCTCAGTAGGTTATCTAATCCAATATCTGTCTTGAATTGATGGTTAGAGTGAGGCGAGTCCTGCTGTCTGCGTCAATGAACACAGTGCCCCCCTGGGAATTGGCTTTCCATGGGGGCACTGGACAGAGAGGAGGGGCCAGGAGCGCCGACGTGGGACCTGAGAAGAGGGGGTTCAGGGTCACTCTGTGCATTTCCACTGCATACAGCAACTAAGTATTGATATGTTTGTTTATTTCTTTCCTTTATAATGACTTTAAATATAGATTTGAAGATTAGCCACTAGGTGGGACACTTTGTTAAACTGCACCTAGATCAGGCACACAGAGAGTGCATTGTCTTTTAAAGGCAACCAACTCAAAGACTTACATTGTCAGATGGAGCAGTAAAGCACATCAACTTTTCAGCATGTCGCTTTGCCCTGTGGCCACTAGGGGGCGTGCGCGCTGCCGGAGCCACGCCCGCACGACCACTGCTCGCCCCCGGGCCATTTCTAGTGCCCGGCGGGCGGAATGACCACCGGGCTCCTGTGATCGCTCGTGACACACCAAGAACCGGGATCTGTGTGTGTAAACACACAGATTCTGGTTCTCTGAGGGGAGAAGAGACTGATTGTCTGTTCATAGAAAGTATGAACAGCGATCTGTCATCTCCCCTAAATAGTCCCATCCCCCCTTCAGTTAGAACACAGAGAGAGAGAACACAGTTAACCCCTTTCCTTGCCAGTGACATTTTTACAGTAATCAATGCATTTTTATAGCACTGATCGTTGTATAAATGCCAATGGTACCAAAAATGTGTCAAAAGTGTCTGATGTGTCCGCCATAATGTCGCAGTCCTGATAAAAATCACAGATCCCCGCCATTACTAGTAAAAAAAAAATAATAATAAAAATGCTATAAAGCTATCCCCTATTTTGTAGACGCTATAACTTTTGCGCAAACCAATCAATATAAGCTTATTGAGATTTTTATTACCAAAAATATGTAGAAGAATACATATCGGCCTAAACTGAGAAAAAAAATTAGCTTTTTTTTTTAAAAAAAAAGAGGGACATTTATTATAGCAAAAAGTACAAAATGTTGTTTTTTTTCAAAATTGTCACTCTTTTTTGGTTTATAGCATAAAAAATAAAAACCGCAGAGGTGATCCAATACCACCATAAGAAATCTCTATTTGTGGTGAAAAAAGGACATCAATTTTGTTTGGGTGCAACGTCACACGACCACGCACTTGTCAGTTAAATGGCCTGGTCATTCAGCAGCCAAATCTTCCGGGGGTGAAGCGGTTAAGGAATTGTGTACAATTTTATCATGTATTTGTTTAAGGAACATATCAATATGACAGTGTGGATATCATTTTAGGACAGCGAGGTTGATCGCTGCCCTTTGGCGATAGGAAGGTATTAGTCGCTGCCTAGTATAGCTGGAAGAATGAAAATAAGGTCTTCCTAATGATGCTGTCTGCCGTCCTTGGTCAGTGTGGCGGGATCGGCAGCAGGAATGTCGGGCAGTAATTGAATCACAACTCTTGAAGCGCTGTGTGTTAATCAAGGGTGATATTTTCATAGGGAGCCAGGGCCACACAGGTCAGAGTGACTCACATGTCATGATTGCATTAGACTTCTCAACTAGTTACCAAACCTATTACTGTGCCTGACAGTCCCCTGATAATTAGACTCAGAAAGTTGGAAAGTTTACTTATTTATAGAAGTCATTTTCTGACAGAGCAAAAACTGCGCAGAGTGTCCTAATTGTTTTCAAACCTAACGTTTCATTAATTATTTAAGGAAGAACTCCACGTAACCTCAGTGTAATATCAGAAAACCGATCTTTTCTTGAGAAACTCTTCTTCCAAGCTCTCAATGGTTTCTCACGTTCCGAATATTAATGATGAGATGTAGATGTAAAATTGTGGGAGTTTGGTATGGCAAAATCTTTTTTATCGGCAAATCCCAGCGGAGTGCAGATCAGCTCTCACCCTTCCATGCACAAAGGTCTAATAATTCCAGAGTCCTCCTACCACAATAATAGTGTCATTGATCCTTCTCCTGAATAATGCATCTGTGCTCAGTGGAAAATACGCACCGTTTCATTTGCAGGTAAAGCATGACAAGTCAATTGATTAGATATGTTTGATTGGAGCTTTCTCACTGGAAACTTTCCTAGTGAGGTCATTTTCCTGTAAAATTAGACTTGTTTTATTCTACTCCATTTGTCAATTACAAGTACCCTCGGGGATGTAGCTTTAATCAGGCGGGCCCAAAAATGGAAACTTTCATTCCACAAGCCCCCTTTATTATTTATTACCATACTGCACACGTAAGAACCTTAAAAGATATTAAAGTGGTAATATTATTATTATTTCAGGTATTTATATAGCGCTATCAATTTACGCAGCGCTTTACATATACATTGTACATTCACATCAGTCCCTACCCTCAAGGAGCTTACAATCTAAGATTCCTAACTCACATTCATACATACTAAGGCCAATTTAGACATAAGCCAATTAATCTACCAGCACATGTCTTTGGAGTGTGGGAGGAAACTGGAATACCCAGAGGAAACCCACGCAGGCACAGGGAGAACATGCAAACTCCAGGCAGGTAGTGTTGTGGTTGGGATTCGAACCAGTTATCCTTTTTACATAGTTACATAGTTAATCAGGTTGAAAAAGACACAAGTCCATCCAGTTCAACCACAAAAAAATGAAATAAAAAAATAATATCATACAATAAAAAAAAATAATAATATATAATAATATCATACAATCCCATATACCCAATTCTATACCCACAGTTGATCCAGAGGACGGCAAAAAAAAACAGCAGAGCATGATCCAATTTGCTAAAGCAGGGGAAAAAATTCCTTCCTGATCCCCCGAGAGGCAATCGGATTTTCCCCGGATCAACTTTACCTGTAAATGTTAGTACCCAGTTATATTATGTACACTTAGGAAATAATCCAGGCCCTTCTTAAAGCAATCCACTGAGCTGGCCAGAACCACCTCTGCAGGGAGTCTATTCCACATTTTCACAGCTCTTACTGTGAAGAAACCTTTCCGTATTTGGAGAGGAAATCTCTTTTCCTCTAGACGTAAAGAGTGCCCCCTTGTCCTCTTTGTTGACTGTAAAGTGAATAACTCTACACCAAGTTCACTATATGGACCCCTTATATATTTGTACATGTTTATCATATGGGGATTAATCTCCTCTTATCAAGAGTGAATAAATTCAGTTCCTCTAATCTTTCCTCATAGCTGAGTTCCTCCATGCTTATCAGTTTGGTGGCCCTTCTCTGCACTTTCTCCAGTTCCCCGATATCCTTTTTGAGAACTGGTGCCCAAAACTGAACTGCATATTCCAGGTGAGGTCTTACTAATGATTTGAACAGGGGCAAAATTATATCCCTCTCTCTGGAGTCCGTACCTCTCTTAATACAGGAAAGGACTTTGCTGGATTTGGAAACCGCAGCTTGACATTGCATGCTATTATTGAGCTTATGATCTACCAAAACCCCCAGATCCTTCTCCACTATGGATCCCCCCAGTTGTACCCCCCCTAGTATGTATAATGCATGCATATTCTTAGCCCCCAAGTGCATAACTTTACATTTCTAAATATTAAACCTCATCGGCCACATAGTCGCCCAATTAGACAGAGCATTGAGGTCGGCTTGTAAATTGGAGACATCCTGTAAGGACGTTATTCCACTGCATAGCTTGGTGTCATTTGCAAAGATGGAAATGTTACTTTTGATCCCAGACCCAATATCATTTATAAAGATATTAAAAAGTAAGGGTCCCAGCACTGAACCTTGGGGTACACCACTGATAACCTTAGACCATTCACAGTAAGAATCATTAACCACTACTCTCTGAATTCTGTCTTTTAGCCAGTTTTCTATCCATTTACAAACTGATATTTCTAAACCTGTAGACTTTATCTTGCACATGAGCCGTGTGTGCGGAACTGTTTCAAACGCTTTTGCAAAATCCAAGTATACCACCTCCACCGCCACCCCTCTGTCCAAGGTCTTACTTACCACCTCATAAAAAGAAATCAGGTTTGTCTGACAACTTCCGTCTTTCATGAATCCATGCTGTCTGTTGCTTAACCACTTGCTTACTGGGCACTTAAACCCCCCTCCTGCCCAGACCAATTTTCAGCTTTCAGCGCTGATGCACTTTGAATGACAATTGCGCGGGCATACAACACTGTACCCAAATGAAATTTTTATCATTTTTTTCCCACAAATAGAGCTTTCTTTTGGTGGTATTTAATTACAGCTGGGAGTTTTATTTTTTGCTAAACAAACAAAAAACGATGCAAAAAAAAAAAAAGAAAAAAATTCTTAGTTTGTTATAAAATTTTGCAAACCAGTAATTTTTCTCCTTCATTGAAATGTGCTAATGAGGCGGCACTGGTGGGCACTGATAGGCTGCACTGGTGGGCACTGATAGGCTGCACTGGTGGGCACTGATAGGCACAGTTAAGACGGCACTAATAGGCACAGATAAGGTGGCACCGATAGGCACAGATAAGGCAGTACTGATGGGCACAGATAAGGCGGCACTGGTGGGCAAAGATGGGCACTGATGGGCAAAGATGGGCACTGATGGGTGGCACGGATGGGTGGCACTAATAGGTACCACTGATAGATGGGACTGATGGGCACTGAGAGGTGGCACTGATAGGTGGCTCTGATAGGTGGCACTGCTGGGCACTGATGGGTACCGGTAGATGACACTGATGGGCACGGATATGTGGCACTGGGGTGCAGCACTGTTGTTGAGGCAGATTTTGGGCACTGATAGGTGGCACTGTGGGCACTGATAGGTGGCACCATGGGCACTGATGGGAGGCACTTTTTTATTAGGTGGCACTGCCAGGGGGCAGGTGGGCACTGATAAGCTGGCTGTGGTCGGGACTGATGGTGATCGGGACTGATGTCCCGATCACGGCCGCCGGTGATCGGCTCTTTTTTTTTCTCCTCGCACTGTCAGCGCGAGGAGGAAAAATAGCCGATAACGGGCTCTGTTTTGTCACATGATCAGCTGTCATTGGCTGACAGCTGATCACGTGGTAAGGGGTCGGGATCGACCCCTTGCTCCGATCCGTGATCAGGCGAGTCTCATAGACTCGCTGATCACAGAGCGTGCCGCGCGCACCCCTCAAAGCAAAGCAAGTCCGCGCTGTAGCCGTCATTCGGCTATAGCGCGGATCTCTAGTGGTTAAAATATTTTTTTCCTGCAAGAACTCGCCTATGTGGTCTTTTATAATTCCCTTCAGTATCTTCACAACTATAGAAGTTAAACTAACAGGTCTATAGTTACTTGGTAAAGACTTTGTTCCCTTTTTAAATATAGGCACCACATTGGCCCTGCGCCAATCCAGTGGTACTATTCCTGTCATTAATGAGTCCCTAAATTCTTTTAGGATCCGTGGCTGGATGCCATCAGGTCCAGGTGCTTTATCCACCTTTATTCTGTCCAAATATTTCTGAACCATATCACTTTTGAGCCATTGTGGATTTGGGGCTGTGTCACTACCACCCCCATTAAGGACATGAGCTCCCCCATGCTCCTTTGTATACACAGAGCTGAAGAAAGTATTTAATAAGTTAGCCTTCTCTTTGTCCCCAATCACCCACTCTAGATTATTTTGTAAAGGGCCTACATTCTCAGACTTGACCTTTTTACTATTAATATATTTGAAGAATTTTTGGGGGTTTGTCCTACTATCTTTTGCAATCTGTCTTTCATTTTGAATTTTTGCATCCTTGATTTCCTTTCCTTTTACTGCTAGGCAAGAGTGCTACCCACAACACCACTGTATTAAACCCAAAACCCAAAAATCAAATATATTCCAGCTTACCAATCATTAAATGTGGTGGCTGTATTATTGTTTTTTTTAGACTTTTTTCCTTCTGTTTTCTCCTGGACATCTGGTCATATTATACAGACACCACCCTGGATGAAGGAGCACAGGGGGCAGATTTGGATAGCAGCATTGTCAGTCTGGGGGGGGGGGGGAGTGTTAGATGTATTAGCAGATCTAAATACACTAATAAATTGAAGCCAAACTCCAGCTCATACTTTATAAGCAGTTACAGCAAAAAGAAAATTCCCTTTTGGAATAAAGGTTTTACATAAATATATAAAAGCTGATCATTTTATGCACCACTATCATTGTTAAATGGTTTGTCTCATCCCTGTAACTGCTAGAGAGTGACTGACTGACTGATTTTGTTATTCAAACCTAAAATTATTTAATAATCCATCATTATATTTTGATTACTATATTTTCTTTTTTTATTGAAATAAATATCAGTATACAATCCAACAGTACAGGTTCCATCTGACATATTATCACATTCCACAAGTATGAATGAAAATGCGTATGCAGTACGATTACTATATTTTCACTCTTATTATACCTGCAAATTCTTTTTTTCATCTTGATTTTATGCTTATAATAACACAGTTCTAATTATAAACTGTCACTGTACTGTGTTCATTTATTACAATGAATTCTAAAAGAACATGTAGCGCTGGTTCCTGAAGAGCATGCACTATGTTTTTGAAAATTAATATACCTGAAACCACAGTTGGGTTTTTGGGTTAATTTTACCAAATTATGATTTCAGTATCAGTCCAGCTGGGTTGCACTTGGTTCTCCTTGGCCACAGGTGTAGCTGTCGCTGCCGGCAAGTGGTAGAATGCAGTTTAGCTGGGTGTATTGAGTGCCATGTTTTCTCGGAACCGGCCCAGTGGGAGTGTTCTTCTGCTGTGCATTTTGGGAGGTGGTATTTAAGGTGCTGACATCACGTGTTAGGGGGTTCCGTGCCAGAAGATTTTCTGTCTGTTTGGTTCTGGTCCTCCTGACCAGCCCCCATGGCCCTCCTGGCCTGGGGTGTGGTTCCATGCATTTCCAAGTCTCGGGGCTGGATAGCCTGAGGCAAAGCAACTGCAGGGACAGGCTTGAATGGATGTCGAGACCTGGTGATTCAAGGGTGGTCCGGTGCCGTCTCATCTAAGGAGAGGCCCAGCAACCGGAGAAGCATCCAGGGGAGGACTCTTCTGGAGAAGGCTGTGCACAGGGCTGGCTTCTCTGAAGGAGCCTGGAGGATCAGTTGAAGGACACTTCATGGATCCACACTCATTCGGTATCGCCGGACCGGCTGAGAGATACTGGTACCGTATGATAGCTCTATAAGTTTCTCTATGTCCCTCAGTTCCGCTCAAGTCTGTGGCAGAGACTTTTCCTGAAGTATTCTACGCTCAAGTCTGTGGCAGAGACTTTTCCTCAAGTATTCTACGCTCAAGTCTGTGGCAGAGACTTTACTTTACTTGACACCCTATAGGCTGCTAGGCCTAGTGAGAGGAGGTCTATCCAGGGGTTGTGAAAATTCAGCTGTAAAACAGTTATTCTCTGAATTCCTTCTATAAAGACTTTCCATTTTTGACAGTCCAAAGTACCTGAACTTCCTCCTAACCCTCTACCCTAAACTGAGAGATCTTGTTCCTATTCCAAATAAATAACCCAAAAGAAGATCCAGTGTCAGTTTATGCATTTCTTTGGGCAATCTACCACGTGAAACCCTAGATGGAGACAAGGTCAAGAAGGTAACGGTAAGCCCAATAAAACCAGCAGCTCCTTTGGGGGTCAGTGCTACAAAAATATACAGTAGCTGGTCTGTAGACAGTTTAAAAAACACAATTTAACTGAGTTATTGGTATTAATTAATTAATTACAATTAATTAAAAATCATTAAAGTATAGTTACATGAACTATTATAAATACTTGCTGCACAACAGGCTTTAGATCTGGAGAAGGATCAGCACTCTGAATCAATAGGACTTCGTTCATTGCTGTAATCTTCCTTTCCTGACCCACCTCACATCAGTACAGGACATTGTGTGCCAACGTGAGGATGGGCCAGGAAAGGAAAATTACGGCAAGTATTTAACCACTTCAGCCCCGGAAGATTTGGCTGCTGAATGACCGTACCATTTTTTGCGATTCAGAACTGTGTCGCTTTAACTGACAATTGCGTGGTCGTGCGACACTGCACCCAAACAAAATTGATGTGCTTTTTTTCCCCACAAAAAGAGCTTTCTTTTGGTGTTATTTGATCGCCTCTGCAGTTTTTATTTTTTGCGCACAATATTTTGTACTTTTTGCTATAATAAAAATCCACTTTTTCTCACTTTAGGCCAATATGTATTCTTCTACACATTTTTGGTGAAAAAATTGCAATAAGAGTATATTGATTGGTTTGCGCAAAAGTTATAGCGTCTACAAAATAGGGGATAGATTTATAGCATTTTTATTATGATTATTTTTTTTACTAGTAATGGTGGTGATCTGCGACATTATGGTGGACACATTGGGCACTTCTGACACATTTTTGGGACCACTGGCATTTATACAGCGATCAGTGCTTTAAAAATGCATTGATTACTGTAAAAATGTCACTGGCAGCGAAGGGGGTAACACTAGGGGACGCACAAGGGGTTAACTGTGTTCCCTGGGAGGTGATTCTAACTGAAGGGGGAGGGGAATGATTAGAGGAAGTGACGGATCGTGGTTCCTATCTAATAGGAACACATGATCTGTCACTCCTCTCCTCAAAGAACAGGGAAGTGTGTGTTTACACACATTCGTCCCTGTTCTGTCTCTCATGCTCGCGATCGATCGTGGCTGGCGGTCAGTGTGACCATTGGCCATGAGCATCGGCACCCCCGCTGTTCAGCGGGCGTGCGCCTACTATCCCGAGAGCCGATGTATAGCCACGACAGTTCACGGGATTGTGCCGACCTACCGCTGGAAAATGACGGCGGCTGGATGGCAAGCGGTTAACAACAATTGTCTGGTTTCCTGGCCCACCTCACGTCAGCACACAATGTCCTGTGCTGATGGGCCAGGAAAGGAAAATTACGGTAAGTATTTGATAACAATTTTCCATTTTCTGGAAGAGTAGAGCAGAATGATGATCTCATGCGTCAGTTTCCTCTTCTTATGTATTCCAATCCAAGGCTGTGGTTGGTTACTGATCCAGCAGTACTGCTTATAGTTGAAATACTTTTTCCTTGCAATGGGCCATCCCCCATACTGCAAAGGTTAACGACTTGGTTTGCATACAAGATGCTTTGTTGTCAAGCGGTCGCAGCTATCTGACTTTAATCCTGTATTTTCTGAGGTTGCCAGGGGCCCACTCACAAGACAGGAACCCGAAGTGCTGGTTAACGGGAGTGGGCATAAGGTAAGTATAATACCATATTCATCATTCCTTAGGAAAAAAATGTGCAGTTATGTTTTTTATATTTTCAGGAATATAGCTTTAATGGCAGTAAAAAAAAAAAGTGATGTCACTATACTAGCTGTGCTGTCTGGCGAAAATGCTTAGATCACAGTATTGGCTATCTAGAATTACAAATCTGTCAATTTCTCTTTTAAAACTGTGGAGGGTTCCAGCCAATAATTGTACTGTAGAGAGGCTTTGTTTCTATAAAAGAATATGAACAGTATCTATTATGTGCACTAAGCGTTATCTTGTACAATCTTGCTTTGTAATCATAACAGGATGTATATTTTGTAATTACATTCAAACCTTTCATTCTGACCTTATAGCTTGACTGTGCAAAATTCTAATGGAAAAGAGTGCTTATGATTTAAAATATGGACTGCTTTGCTCTGCTTCCCGCAATAGAAAGAATAAAACTGAAAATAACAGTGGAAGAGACATTAGACCATGAAGTGCGTAGTGTAGAAAATTTAAATAGTGCTATATGTATATAATTAGATATATTATATTATATTGTATTATATTAATATATATATCTATATATATATATATATATATATATATATATATATATATATATATATATATATATATATATAAATATATATTATATTGTATTATATTAATATATATATTAATATACCCATGTGTTCGGGGTTCCAGAGTTGTTCGAGAGACCCGTGTGGTCTGGTCTGGTTCCAGGACCGGGGTAGCCCCATGAGGGTTCGACACCCCGCAACAGTAAAGTTTTGAGAAAGCTTGCAGAAAGAAAAGGAGAAGAGTTTCCTTGTGTCTTTTAATTCTTCAGTGTTTCTGCAATCCACAAAAACTTTGGGGTAGTTAGACAGGTGGTTCTACAGAGAAATGCACGCCAAGTTCTTCAGGCTTTTTGCCCAACGTGTTTATTTGTTAAAAGACTTGCAGTTGCAGCGGCTCTGACCACTAGGTGGCGTGAGTCGGTGGAAATTAGTGGTAGTGCGCAGAGACTTTTGTTTTCACCAGTGTTTAGAGTGTGTTAGGATAGATATTTCACATGCTATTGAAGGAGGAAATTCCATTGTGAAAATACCGGAATTTTGTTCTTCAAAATTTAGGATGTATAGTGTACAGTATTGCCTTTTTGTATTATGTTTCTTTTTCAGGATGCATCGAGATCAGCTATCAAGGTCATCGGAGGATTCTGGGTGGGCTTAGATAGTTAGTTGGGTGGTATGCATACAGCATTGATGTGACATTGTGATAAGTGTTGATGTTTAAACATGTTTCCCTTTCTTTCCCTTCCCCAGCACCAAAAACAAGAACTCAGACACTGTATCGTTTTTTTTGTTATTGTATAGGATTTTTGCCTTGGCTGTTACCTGGACGATGGGGACATTTGTCTAAATGGCTGGGGGGGGGGGGGGGGGATGTGTAGCGGATGACATTTGGGATCAAATGTCACAAGCCTGTAAATATAGTTTTTGGCTTCAGAACAGTAAAGGTTCTGAGGGTTAATTGTGTAGGTAGGCCTTAGCACCAGTCTGGCCAGGCTGTGTTTGGAAGTTCTGCCTGGTCATGTAGACGGTGAGGTGCACATGACAGGCTAGAACTAAGTCTGGTTGGGTGTTTGGGTATCGGCCTTCTCGGAGCCAATCAGTGGGAGTGCCGGGGGCCCGCTGAGGAGTCTGGGAAGGGGTACTTAAACGTGTATGAGTCACGTGTTCGGGGTTCCGGAGTTGTTCGAGAGACCCGTGTGGTCTGGTCTGGTTCCAGGACCGGGGTAGCCCAGTGAGGGGTCCCGGTCACGTGGTGTTCGACACCCTGCAACATGTTCCTGTCAGTGGCCCCTGATAGACCCGCCTGGTCTGGGGTAGGGATCCGCCCGTTCCCGAGTCTCGGAACCTGTTGGTCCGAGGCGCAGTAACCGAGGGAGGATTCATGGTGTCTGGGTGTGCTTTCGGGTTGAAGGGACACCACAGCTCGTGGAAGTGACCAGAGGACTCTTCGGAGGAGGGCTGGCAAGTGGCATCCTAAGAAGTGCCTGGTTACTGAGTTGACAAGGACATTGACGAATTCACACTTTTCCAGTACCATAAAGGAGACGGGAAACGTTCCAGGTACGGAGGAAATAGGTTCCTGGTTGCCCATAGTTATTTGTTCAAGTTTGAGTCAACGTACTGACTGCCATGATCTCTGGCTAGAGATCTGTTCAGCCTTGAAGTACCCAGCGGCGAGTGGCTACTCTCTGGGTGGAAATAGAGACTTTGCTAGACCTGCAGTTCAAGGTGCCTAAGTTCTTCACCCGTGCCCTCTGTTCCCTAAGAGACTGTGTTAATTGAAAGTTCTACTGCAGAATAAAACCTTTTTAAAAGGACTTCATCTGTGTCAGTGTGCAAGTCGTTGGGTATCAACCCTGGGAACCCCTAGAAGTGGAAAAGCAGGCCAAGAGAAGGTAACCGGTAAGCCCATTAAAGAGGGAGTCTGCCGGGAGTCCGCGTTTTTTTTTTTTTTTAAAGCCAGCAGCTACAAATACTGCAGCTGCTGACTTTTAAAATAGTGACACTTACCTGTCCAGCGTGCCCGCGATGTCGGAACCCGAAGCCGATCTCTTGATCATCTCTCGGGTGCTGCCGCCGCCATCTTGGGTATGGGAATCAGGAAGTGGAGCCTTTCGGCTTCATTTCCCGGTTCCCTATTGCGCATGCGCGAGTCGCGCTGCGCAATAAGGATGGACCCGCTGCCTCTGGGATCTGTGTGTTTCCCAGCAGGCAGCGGGGGACTTTCAGAAAGGGGCGTAATCTACGCCCCTTTCCGCAGAGAGCTATCCCGGAAGTGGGTGCAGATACCTGTACTGTACAGGTACCTGCACCCTCCTCCCCCCTGAAAGGTGCCAATTGTGGCGCCGGAGGGGGGGAGGATTACAATGAGCGGAAGGTCCACTTTAGGGTGGACCTCCGCTTTAAGTCAAGGACGCCCTGCAACAGGTTATATAGATAGAGATATAGATATATAGAGATACATATTACATATATATATATATATATATATATATATATATATATATATATATATATATATATATATATCTCCCAGACTTCTCTTGTTAGCTTCATGTTGGCCCATTGCTCAAAATCCACTGTCAGGGTCAATGACATGCCAGGAGTAGTATAATCATTTAAGTACCAGGATTTATTTAAACATCTAAAGCCAGTGACAGTTTCCTCAATGAACAGTGATATTTAACACCTGTATACCACTACAGTACCATAAAATAAACAGCGGTTAAATGAAATCTAGTCTGCATAATTAACTTTGTATGCAGTTGAAGCAACCTTGTCAGGTTTAAAAAAAAAATGCAAATTCAATTCTGAATCAGGAGCTATCTCCAGTTCCGGGTTTCTTCTACATTGACCATGTCAGGCCCCTAAAGAATTCCCAGTGGCAGACCCCTGTAATAGAGGAAATATTATACTCTCCTCTCTGGGAGCCTGTATGTTTTATCCAGCACTGAAACCTCTGTAAGTCTCTACATCTACAGCATTCCACATGTTGGAGGTGTTGGATTCCTGTGTCCCCCAACAATGTGCCATGTTTCAATCCTCAGATCCCCAACATCACTACAGGACACAACAATGACATAAGGATTTGGAGGATGGAACCACCAACTTCCGCTGTAAACACTTCTCTATTACAGGGATCTTAACTTTCGAATGCTTTTATACCTGGAAGGATCACTTTAACCGCTTCAGCCACGGAAGATTTTACCCTCTTCCTGACCAGAATACTTTTTACAATTTGGCACTGCGTCGCTTTAACTGACAATTTCGCGGTCATGCAATGCTGTACCCAAACAAAATTTGCATCCTTTTTTCCCACAAATAAAGTTTTATTTTGGTGGCATTTGATCACCTCTGCGGTTTTTATTTTTTGTACTATAGACAAAAAAAGAGCGACAATTTTGAAAAAAAATCACAATATTTTTTACTTTTTGCTATAATAAATACCCCCAAAAATGTTTTTTTTTTTTTATTTCTTCATCAGTTTAGGCCAATATATATTTTTCTACATATTTTTGATTTAAAAAACAAATCACAATAAGGGTATATTGATTGGTTTGCGCAAAAGTTATAGCGTCTACAAACTATGGGAAAGATTTATGGCATTTTTTTTTTTTTACTAGTAATGGCGGTGATCTGCAATTTTTAGTGGTACTGCGACATTGTGGAGGACAGATCGGGCACTTTTGACACATTTTTGGGACTACTGACATTTATACAGTGATCAGAGCTAAAAATAGCCACTGATTACTGTATAAATGTCACTGGCAGGGAAGGAGTTAACACTAGGGGGGAGAACAAGGGGTTAACTGTGTTCCCTAGTTAGTGTTTCTAACTGTATGGGGATAGGACTGACTGGGGGAGGAGACAAATCACTGTTCCTACTTACTAGGAACAAACGATATGTCTCCTCTCCCCTGACAGAACAGGGATTCTGTCAGCATGCGCCCCCTGGTGGCTCTTAAAGGGTACAACGTACCCAATGCAAGGTTTTGCCCAGCAGAGCCATTCTGCCATTGTATATCGGTGTGAGCCGGTCAGCAAGTGGTTAAAAGAGACCCTACCACCAACTAAAAAAAATGCAGGTAAAAACTCAGATAAATCAAGTATTTAAATTGCTTACTTCCAGCATTTTACATTTCCATAAATTATTTTAAAGGCTTGTATATATACAATGGCAAGGCGGCTCTCCTGTGCAAAATCACAAACCTGTACGTAATTATGCATTTCCGGGTCTGGGGCGCATGAGCTGCCGGTGACCCGCTCCTGCTGTAATTGGACACAGCAGGAGCCAATCAATGGGTCTGACAGACCGATGTCCGCCGGGATCTGCTGATCATTCCAGAGAGAGACAGAACGGCGGTCTACCAATGTAAACAGGCAGATCAAGGCAGAAGGGGAAGTAGAGCTCCTGTGTTTTTGCTAAGCAGGAACACGGATCTCTGCATTCTCATAGTAAAAGCACACCCCCCACAGTTAATACTCACTCCCAAAAAACACATTTAACCATTTGCCCCTAATGTTAACCCCTTCCCTGCCAGTGTCATTAGTACAGCGACAGTGAATATTTTTAGTACTGATCACGGTATTGGTGTCACTGGTCCCCGAAAAAGTGTCAGTTAGTATCCAATATGTCCACCTCAATGTTGCATTTCCATTCCATTCCATTTATAAGTCGCTGATTGCCGCCATTACTAGTAAGAAAAAAAATGACTCTGTAAATCTATCCCATAGTTTGTAGACGCTATAACTTTTTGCGCAAACCAATCAATAAACGCTTATTGGGATTTTTTTTACCAAAAATATGTAGCAGAGTACATATTGGCCTAATTGATAAAGAAATTACATTTTTTTTATATTTTTTTATTAGATGTTTTATAGTACAAAGTAAAAAATATTGTTTTCTTTTTCAAAATTGGCTTTTATTTTGTTTATAGTGCAAAAAAAAAAAAATGAAAAGATCAAATACCACCAAAAGAAAGCTCTATTTGTGGAGAAAGAAGGACAGAAATGTTATTTGGGTATAGCTTCAGACAACCAAGCAATTGTCAGTTAAAGTAACAGTGCCGTATCGCAAAAAATGGCCTGATCATGAAGGGGGGTAGACCTTCCAGAGCTCAAGTAGTTAATATAATTATAATTAATAATAATAAATTGAGTGGCTGACAACTACTACTACTACTGTCTACTTAGCAGATTCCCAGATAGCAGGCAATTGTGCTTTAAGTTTGAAAATGACTTGCTAAGCTAACGCTAGACTTGCCAGGCTTCACACGTTTGTGGCACAATTGCAGCAAGTCCGCATTGCATGACTCCAGATCAACTTTCTTTGCAAATATTCTGCAAGTCTACTGCAAGCTCTGGTTCAGTTATGTTGTGCAATAGTCATCCCACCACAGGGGTCACTGTGGCTGAATGTTAATGCTGTAGACTTGCAGAGCTCTTTCTGTAAACTCACCACTGCAACTTTGCACCTTGCTAGAGACTTGCCACGCAAATGTGCTACACATTGGAAGTTGTGCTTCAAGTGCTCTGCAAGTGTACAACTTGCCCGTGAAAATGTGCAGCAAGTTAACAGACTTACAATTCAACACTGCCACAAACTTATGTCAAGGTATCCTTGTTATCTGGGATTGTTCTCTAGCATTCATATTCTTTCCCCTTTCATTTGCAAAAACATTGTTAAAAGTAACAAACTCACTGTTGTGTCATTGGTGGTTACATAGACCAACACATCTGATGAATTACGGCTGTTGATATATCGATAACAGTTCCACACGCAGCTGATTAGGTAAGCCTGGAAAAAAACACAAAGAATTCATTGAATTAAAATTGACACCACCTATAAATACTGATCATCTTAATATGATTAAATAACAGTTTCCAGAGCCACCATATGGTCTATATATAAGTGCATTTTTCTGTGTAAACTGCATTCTGGATATGCCATAAGTACATACCCATAGACTTTACAGACAATGCGTCTTTCCTGGCTGCCCTTACTGCCTCTGAAATCTTGTGAGAGTTCAAACAAACAATATAACTAGTTGAGAAAGACAGAGGTTGCTGACATCACATGGCCAGCATACAGGTAATCGGGGTAACAGTTCAACATTGTTCACATGCCACAGCGAAATAAGGTGTTTGGGGTCAGACTCAACACCATACATTAACATAGACAATCTTCTTACACATTTTTATTACTTACAATTACAATTATAATTACAATAACAACTTTTCATGAAAGAGCAGTTTAACCATTTGTCTTCAGGAGCAATTTTTTATTTCTTCGCACGCATTAAAATCAGCATTTTTTGCTAGAGATTACTTTAAACCTTCAAAAAATGTTATATATATTTTTTTGCAAAGATCCTGGAGAATAAAATGGTGGCAGTTGCAATGTTTAATGTAGCACAATGTTTGTGCAGCTATTTATCAAGTGCTTATTATTAACATAAAATGCACTAAAATGAGTTTTAGCACAAACAAATTATACCCAATTTTCGAATAAAATATAAGAGAGGTGGTTGCATTGAATACCGTATATACTCGAGTATAGGCCGACCCGAATATAAGCCGAGGCCCCCAATTTACCCCCAAAAAAACTGGCAAACTTAAAACTTATTGACTCGTGTATAAGCCGAGGGTGAGACATGCCTGTCCATCCCTGTGTGTGTGTCCGTCCATCCCTGTGTGTCCGTCCATCCCTGTGTGTCCGTCCATCCCTGTGTGTGTGTGTGTCCATCCATCCATCCATCCCTGTGTGTGTGTGTGTCCATCCATCCATCCATCCCTGTGTGTGTGTGTGTCCATCCATCCATCCATCCCTGTGTGTGTGTGTCTCCATCCATCCATCCCTGTGTGTGTGTGTCTCCATCCATCCATCCCTGTGTGTGTGTGTCTCCATCCATCCATCCCTGTGTGTGTGTGTATCCATCCATCCCTGTGTGTGTGTGTCTCCATCCATCCATCCCTGTGTGTGTGTGTCCATGTGTGTGTGTGTGTGTGTGTGTGTGTGTGTGTGTCCAGCCTACCTGTGTCCCGAGCCTGTGTCCCGAGCCTCCGTCCCGTGCCTTGCCTCCTTGCCTCCGTCCCGTGCCTTGCCTCCTTGCCTCCGTCCCGTGCCGTGCCTTGCCTCCTTGCCTCCGTCCCGTGTCGTGCCTTGCCTCCGTCCCGTCCCGTGCCGTGCCTTGCCTTGCCTCCGTCCCGTGCCTTGCCAGGATCGCCGCTCTTCGTCGGCGCCTCGGCGGCCATTCTAAAATTCAAAAGCCGCGCCTCCGCCTTCGCCTGTGATAGGCGGAACACTGAATTTCCCAGCAGCCTGTGTTCCGCCTATCACGGACATCGTCTCATCCTCGTCCGTAGTACGAGGATGAGCGGATGTCCGTGATAGGCGGAACACTGACTGCTGGGAAATTGAGTGTTCCGCCTATCACAGGCGGAGGCGCGGCTTTCGAATTGTAGTATGTCCGCCGTCTGTCTGCTCGATACGCTGATCGAGCAGTCAGACGGCGATGACTCGAGTATAAGCCGAGGGGGGCACTTTCAGCCTCAAAAAAGAGGCTGAAAATCTCGGCTTATACTCGAGTATATACGGTAAATCAATACCAAACATGTAAAGCCTTAAAATTGCATGCGCTCATAAAACCCCCCAAAAAAACATTGGTACACAAAATTCTCCATAATCGATGCTTTAAAAGACTTTATTAGGTTAGACTTAACCATGAATGTTGGTCCTAGAATTGTTGCGCTCACTCCATTGGTCATGGAGATACTGTGCAGGTGTGGCGCAATTTATGTTTGCATGCATACATTTGCATATCCTACGCTGTGAATTTGCATTGAGGTGTGTAAGGGGGTGCTTAGTTTTGTATATTAATTTTATCACAATTTTTTTTTACACTTTTTTTTTCATTATTCAACTTTATTGCTATCACAAGCCACCCCTGTGATAGCATTGGGCAGGTGTGACATGTCCTCCTTCTGGAGATATCAGATGTCTATTAGATCCTCAATGTCTCCCTTGCCCTCCATTGCAGCTAATCAAGCCCACATTGTGTTTAGTAGCTACAGTGGCCAGGGAATAACAAGTGTGAGTCTGGAAATGATGTAATACATATTACTTCCAGGTGTATTAGTCACGGTAGGGGGACAGATGTTCCCTGTTCTCCTCCTGCTCTCAAAGCTTTGACAGTGTACTGGAGTCCTAGGCTCTCCACAGGAGTGGGAGAACTTGGAAACCACTGTGGGTGCCACTGGCCTGGAGTGGGGGGGGGGGGGGGGAGGTGGATGAAGCTTTGAAGCACCAGGAAAGTGATTGGATGGCTCTAGAGCTACCCGGATCACTGTTACCTGAAAGCCAATACCAATTTTATGTCAAGGGACTGAAGTGCTTTTTTTTACTTTTACTATTTTTCCAAATTTTTTTTAGACTTTTGATGTTCCTTCACTTTCACCTCCAGTGACAGCGGTCACCAGGACAAATTACAAAGAGGGCATCTTGGGCTGTAATAAAAAACCTGGCAGAGGCTTTACTCTATCCAAAACTAAGAAAAACTTCTGTCTTCAGATACTCTTTAATTAAACTTTATCATTACAATTTATTATGGCCAGTGCAATCCTTAAAATATGGCAAAAACTATAAAAAAAAAAAAATATATATATATATAAATAATCTGCATTCTTTTCTATGTTTATTTACAAATGTAGACTGATTGCACTGAATATGCATAAAGCTAGTGAAGAATAAGCAATGTTAAGGCTTGTGGCGTAAGGACCACATGTAAGTGATTATTTGGAGTAGAGAAGTACAGATGTTAAATTTAGATGGATTTATAATAATCTGGGCCAAATTCCTGGACTCATGCATTGTGAAATTACTTTTGTGAAAACATTTTTAGGTACATGAACAGTATTAACTCTATGTACATTTTACTGATATAATACTGTAGTTGACATGCATACTTTCATCATTTTCTCACTTTGCCCTCAAATTGACTTGCCAAGCCACTTTTTTTTTTGCCTGTGATATATCAACTTTGCAAACGCAGGTATCTTCCATATTTGTTCTCTTAGTTTGGATACATTTGCTCGTCTCTAACTGTAACAGAGCACAAGCACACTTGACAGTTACTTTGTTTTGTATATGAACATTAATTACATGCCAAAGATTTCCATAGCACTATGGATTATCTAAAGGGAGTTTAGCCGTAGATGCCTGATTTCAGGTTTGCTTTGTCTGCCTGAAACTCAGATGAAGCCACCAGATAAGGTATGAGTCGCTGCTTTGTTTCACTTGTACATGTCAGCTTGAGCTAAAGAGTTTTGTAAACAATTGGCTTATTATAGCAGATGGTACATTTATATCATTTCATGACATCATTTGCTGCCCTGTAATCACAGCCTATAGTAGAGTAAAGCTTCACATTTCCGTGTCAGCGGTTCCTGTTTGTGCTGACTCAATGCCGCATGGTACTGTACAGGTTAACACATGACCTTTGCAGTGTGAGACCTGACATTTCCTGTGAATGAACTTCATATCCCGCAATCCCTGCTCTAGTGATAATTTGGTGAAACTACTATTGGTTATTACTGTATTTCTGAAATGGCATATTCTAGTTTACCTGCATGTTGGGGCTGCTTGGTTAAGTTCTTAGATAGACCCCTTTCTTCTTCCTCATGCTTCCTCAGTTAGTTACCAGCCTTCATAGTGGTAAAAGGCTTAGAAGATCATTGTCTCTTTACACTTTAATTTGACAAATGAACATCCCGTGTATTGCATTTTAACAAGCAGAACTACATTGGATTAAGCTGCCATGTCTTACTGGAGAGTTGAGCTGTCTGTGGACAGTACAGTAAAACCTTGGTTTGAGAGTAACTTGATTTGAGAGCGTTTTGCTAGACAAGCAACATCTTTAAATAAATTTTGGCTTGATATTCAAGCGATGTCTTGATATACAAGTATCATCACATCACAACTGAGTATAAAAGAGAAGAGAGGCACCTCTGAGTGTAGCAATATGGTTACATTTAATTAAGGTACAACATTTAGCTACACATGGTTAATGATTAAAAGAGGCACATCTAAGTATGCAGGCATCCGGGCAAAGCTGTCCACACAGACTGTCCTCACTGCCATCGACATTGTCCCTTCCACACTGCACTCCACAATCCCTCTACTGCAGGGTAGTCCTCCCGGTCACGATTCCAGACTGACAGTGGTGAGAGCTGGAGGTGTGGGGGGTGGTCTATGTGGGCAGATTTACCCCGAATGCCTCTATACTTAGATGTGCCTCTTTTAATGATCAACCATGTTGCTAAATGTTGTACCTTCATTAAATGTAACTATATTTCTATACTTAGAGGTGCCACTCTTCTCTTTTATACTCTGTAGCTCCTGCTGGATTTTTTCTTCTAATCCCCTTGTGGAGGCTTCCATTTGTGGATGGACATTTTATGGTTATATAATCACATTGCTATAATCTTTTTATATTGACTTTAAACTGAAGGACTTATGAATAAATGGTTGTGGAATGAATCATTTGAGTTTTCATTATTTCTTATGGGGAAATTCACTTTAATATACAAGTGCTTTGGATTACGAGCATGTTTCTGGGACGAATTATGCTCGCAGTCCAAGGTTTTACTGTATATCAATGCATAAAGCAGTGCATGAAACAGAACAAATTAGGTCTCACACAGATACAAGCAGGCAGAGCATTCATAGACATGCATTTGTAATGCAACACAGAAGGGATGACGAGGTATGCATTGGATGCTGTGTGACCAGGAACAGGTCTGTCCCATTGGTCTGTCCCAAGTTGTCTTGTCCCATTGGCGCATAGAGACAAGGATGCTAAAACAATACAGGGATCAATCAGCCATGACACTAAAAACTGCAGTCACAATATATAAACCAATTACAAGATAAGGCATACATATGGCGGAGTAACTATAGTTACATAAATAGCTAGTTAAAACAATGAAAACCTTTGAATGAGTACAATACCTTTAAAATGCTGAATTTACAAATTTTATTTATAATAATAGGTAAAATAAAAAACAGAAAATTGAACCACTATATAGTCCCTAAAATGAGTGCTTTATATAGTGTTTATTTATTTATTTTTTGATAGACCTGCTGTAAATATTCTCTTTAAAACAGACCTTTATGAAGTTAACGTATTTGCTTATATTACTCCTTCATGATCAATAAGAATTCTTTATTGTGCCATCTAACCAGCAACGCTATTGTCTTTATTTCTCTCCTCTCCTCTGTGAGTGCTTTTGTAGAGCATTCTCTACAATAAGTATGGCAGTAAAATGCCCCTGCAATGTATCTTTTACACAACTGTTACATTTAAAAAAAAAAAAAAATTTTTAATGAAAATTTATTTAAAAGTGGCTATAAATGAATTTTTTTTTCTAAAATAAAAAGGAAGTTATACTTTTCTGCTCTGCACAATGGTATTGCACAGAGCATTCGACCGGTACTCTCTGCTCCTCCTCTTCTGTGAGTGCCCCCCATAGCAAGTCTGCTGATATGGGGCCACACAAGTGGGCAGGCTCCCGAGCTGGGCTGTGTGCATCTATAGACTGCCATTTCCTGCTACTGCCTTTGTGTTCTGTGAGGGGATGAGCAACACAACTACTGGGACATTTATTACTTTAATGGATTGAATGCAATAAAGTAAAAAATATTTTGACTTTAGAACCATTTTAATGTATATCCATTTAGCTATAAAAGCATCATGAATGTACACTCAGAGTTGAATAAAGACGACCCTGTAGAAAATGGGAAAACAATACATTTGGATTCCACTGCATAGATTTTATTACTTCATGTACACTGTGAACCTTTCTTTGAATTGCAGAATTATCATGGGAATTGCTTTTCCAAAGATACATGATATAATAACTATTAGAGCAATAATGCAGTGAGATGAGTGTGAGTCTCATAGTGACAAAGCCAAGCCGAAAACTCTGCCATGACTATGTTTATTCAAGTGTTTAAGTTTCCTGAACAGATGTATAACTTCAGGGCTGCTTCCAAACTTTCTTATAAAATCAGAAAACATTGAAATGTACTGTATTTGGGAACAGCGATTGTACAAATAGGTGAACATGTTTTCCTCACTCTAGCTATTGCAGCATTATCATGGGAATGATCATGCTGCCATTGCTTTTCAGTCTATGGGCCAGTTTTTAAAATAATGCCCCACAATCATTTATTGGGGTCCCCAGAAGACAATGATATTCAGCTGATACTTGGGGCCTCAGTATTAAAGCAATTATAGGTTAAAACTATGTAAAAAAGTGCACCTTGCAATAGAACTGGGTTACACTCACCCGTCCCGCCACCCCTTCCATTGAGTTTCACTCTCTCTGGAGAATAATGGCCTCTTCACATCCAATACACGTCCAGGTATGTCAGATGCCTGGTTCTGCTCTGTGCTCTGTGGTTCCTTCTGCTGCCCCCTGTGTCACTACAGGAGGAAGGAACCATAGCGTATGGCAGTGGAAGCAAGCATCTGACATCCCCATTTCAAATGTGAATTTTTTGTTGTTGTTGTGGGTAAGTGGCAACAACACCGTTCATAAATAAATGGGGTTTTGATTGCAGTATATTTTTCTGTAAGTTTTACGAATGGATATAATTTCTTAAATATTGGTACCAAAATAACTATGTCCAATTCACAGCAAGCCAGGTGGGGAGACACCTGACCAGAAACACTCACATGATATAACAGAAATGTGTAGCAGAGCAGGTCTCGAGTGTGCCGACAGCATCTGCCTTGAGGGCAGAATGTGGACTGGCTGGTCTATGCCCAAATGGGAAGACTTCCAGGAAGGATGGTGCCTATCCCTATGTCCCTATGATTTCCATACTCCTCTGAAATCTCTCCCTACTGCTGTTCACTGTCCCTGACAGACAAATGACCTGTTCCTACACTACCAACATGTTAAAGCTCACCAAGCCTGGGGGCCAGGGTCTTAAATAGACTCTGTGTTACCCAAGATGGCCATTAGAGTCACATGGGGTGGCAGCTTCCAACTGGATAGTTTGACCCTGGGAACCATAGAGGCACCATATTCCTCTTGACTTCCTCTCCCTCTTGGACTCTGCTACAGTTGAGTTCCACCTGCCATGGAGACAATAGACTGCATCTGCCTACACACTGATGAGACTGAATTTTCAAAGCATACCAGGGTTCTTGAATACAAAGACCTACTTGTTTGCTTACTAGCAGCCTGAGTAACACTGACGATCTCTGTGTAGCATCGGCTCCTGAAGAGAACGCGCTGTGTGTTTTGTCATTTAACTTTACCCTTGAACCGCAGTTTGGTTTTGGGTTAAATTATCCTAAATTTAGACCTCAGCACCAGTCTAGCTGGACTGCCTGGTGTTCTGCCTGGCCATAGGTGGCGCTGTCATCATGGCAGGGTGCAAAACGCAGTCTAGTTGGGTGCATTAATGTTACTCTCTCTCAAAACCAGCCCAGTGAGAGTGTCATTCTTGCTGTGCCTTCTGGGAGAGGGTACTTAAGATGTGGATGTCACGTGTTTCGGGGTTTCTGGTCCAGAAGTGCTTTCTGACTGTTTGTTCCTGGTCCTCCTGACCAGCTGCCAGGACTGCCATGGCCTGGGGTGCGGATCCACCCGACTTCAAACCTTGGAGCTGGCTAGCCCGAGGTAAAGAAACTGTGAAGGTTTCAAGGGGAGGACTCTTTGGGAGAAGGCTACGCAAGGGTTGGCTTCTCAACAAGAGCCTGGACCAGTTGGAAGACCTCAAGTGAATCCAATCTCGTGTGGTATCGCTGGACCAGCTGCAAGATACTGGTACCATACGAGGGATCTACAAGTTGTCTACAACCTTTCCGTTTTTTACTAAAGTGTTCTACACCAAGTCTGTTGCAGAGACTTGTATCTGATTTAAACACCTTGTTGGCTGCTAGACCTGGTGAGAGAAGGACTCTCCAACACGAGTGAGGATCCAGTTGTGAATGGCCGTGCTCTGGATTTCCTGATAGGAGAGGTGTGTTTTTTTCCATACTGGATTAACACTCAGAGTAGCTGGACTTTTTCCCTAACTAAACCCTCTAACCCCATGTTGAGAGACTATGTTCGTTAATTATCTTTTGCAAATAAAAATCCCTTTGAGTGGATCTGGTGTCAGTCTCTGCAGTTCTTGGGCCATCTACCTCAGGAAACCCCTAGACACGCATGAGGTGAAGAAGGTAACGGTAAGCCCAATTAATTTGCTCCTTCAGGGGTCAGTGCTACATCTGCAAGCAGTAAGAAAAATAAGGTGTGTCCCTCATCTAAAACTGCCCAACCATGGACCAAAATTAGGCCAATTCAGCAGGGACCAGCCGAATTTCCATCCATGTATGGCCACTCTGGTTGAACAGAAGTTGATCTTCCAATCAACTTCTTTTCAACAGCCCTGTTCAGCGATGTAGGCTATCGACTGTAGTGCTGATCAGTGTATTCTGACTGCAGGGAAGTCTCCCCTCTGTTATGATACAAAGACACAGTTGGGAGGTCTCCACCATCCACATCAAATGTGTGTGTGGGGTAATCGGGTCAGTTTTTTCATCTAACTTGCTGGCTGAAGGAAAATAATTGACTAACGTATGAGCAGTTTAATGCTGGCCATACATTATACAAATTTCTTCTATAGATTTCCTTTAGATTTCCCAAAACCATATAATATGAGGTCAAATCTAAACACTTTCAATTTGTGTGCAATCAGACAGGCCCTTGTACCACACAGTTGAAGGTAAATCTAAAGGAAATTGAATAAGAAAATTGTATGGTGGATGGCCAGCTTAAGACTTGTAGCATGTGTAATCTGATCTCCCTCCTATTCAGTCCTATTTTATAGAACAACTTTTATCTGGATCCTGCAGGAAGCTCGTAATCGAAAGCTTTGGACCTGCTGTATTCATATATACTTGAACATATGTATTAAATATTGGAAAACAAAGAAATATACAAAACTTCTTGCAATGGCAGGTGGTATAAACAGAAAAATTACTTTTAATTTATTCCTTTAACTTTCCTACAGCATTTCGCCCCTTCAGTAGAACAGAATTTTACATTATAGATGTTCTTTATACTGATAGATGGTCTTGTCTCGATAAAATGTAAAAAAATGCCTCCACCATTAGAAGAACCTTATTTTCTCATCTAGAAGACGAAGCATGGCCATCACAGCACTTACCTTAAAAGCCAGGATGACACTTATGAAGAATAGAATGATCACAACAAGACATGTGGGATTCACGGACAGAATCTCTTCCTTGTATGGGAAACTGGACGGCTGCAAGAGAGATAGATTGTTGTTATAATGGATTCTATTAGAAAACACAGGATAATAAATTACTGGTGTCATTTCTGCTGGATGGAAAGAGTCTCCAGCTGTGATCCCACTCTGGGCATATGTAACGATGTGAAGGGCTATTACTGCCTGGCGTTATGTCAGGAAAACAAACACAATTAGGTGACATGACAGATTTAATCTCTTATTCTTATTATTCCTTCTACTCTTATTAGAAATAAAAGCTTTCAGAGTACATTGGGACAGCTTTATGGAGATATGTGGATCTCAAAGAAATGTTGTAACACCCGTGGACTTAATTAAGCAGCATGAGGAACATTACTTACTCTGAGTTTCTGAACTTTGTGTGTCTAGGGGAGACTTTTTTTTAAAGTTTTTTAAATAGAGTAGGTAATGATTAGCAACACTGCCAAGGTTTTACCATTGTGTGTGTCCCTAATGGGCAGATTCACTCTCTCTATTTGCCCGGATGAGCATTGTCACCAGGTATGAAAGTAGAGGACGATCCAGAATTTTGAGCTCACAGCAGAACAAAAATAAATGAAAAGTCTTCCAATGAGGACACTTTGTGGTAAAATCAAGAGTAAAGTTTCCCCACTATTCATGTCTACGGAACATGATGTGAAGTAAAATCTCTCCAATGGAAAAGAGATGGCTGAAAAAAACCTGATGGATGTGTATCTTAACCTACTCTATCCAAAACTAAACAAAAATCTTGGGCTTTAGTTTAGAGTCCCTCAAACTTCCAGGATCTGGCAGTCCAGGAAGAATGGAGATGATAGTACCAGCAGGCTGGCCCATGGGTGCCTGTGCTGCCATCTCTTGCTAGCTTTGGGTTGAGGGACTCGCAGGTGTAAAACCAGAAGTGGTCTTTTTCCTGGCTGAACAGCTCTTAGCTGATTGTGGGGAACAAAGAGCCTCTTTCATATTCAGCTAGAATAGTGACAATTAGACATGTGCATTCGTCTTCGTCCGAATTTCGTGTATTTTCTTTATCGTTTTAACAAACGATAATGAACCTGCAGAATCCAAAAACCAAAAGATCCAACATAAACAAATGCTTTATTTTCGTTTTCGTTGTGGCAGCAGTTCGATATAGATAGGATATTCGACATGATGCTGACAATAGCAATCTGTGTCCATCGAACCTGTGGTTGAATGTGCCTAACCTTAGCTATATTAGTCCAAGATTATTCTACATAGAGAGAAAAGATTTGACATTATAGAGACAATAGCAAAAAAAAGTTTGAATGTGCCTAACCTAACTCTACTAGTCCAAGATTATTCGACATAGAGAGAAAAGATTCAACATGAAGATTCGACGAAGCAGTCACCGCAAGTGGACATTTATGGTCAAATGCTCTGCCCATAGGCTATAGAAGAATTCTAATGTTGGTTGACTAGTGATACTAATTAATAAATATAATTCCTACTAGTGTCATACAACATTAGAATTCTACTATAGCTTGAACATTCAATCGGAAATGTACAATTGCAGCGTCGTACAGTTTAGCTGCTCCGTCACATCTTCTTAGAACATTCGACAGACACCATAAGCCTTCGATGATAGATTCAACCTTAATTATTTCAGATTTTTGGACAAATGCATTTTTTAATGAAACAAAATAAAGAAAAACAAATTCCGGAAGTAACAAAATAAATGTATTTTTCGGACGAAAACTAAATTTCGAAACAAAATATTTCAGTGTCCACATGTCTAGTGACAATAGAAAACTTTGATCTGAGGAGAGAAGTTTTGGAAAATTTAAATGAGGACTAATGATAGTCCAAAGCCCCCAAAATGGGTTCTTCCACCAACACCATATAAAAGTCTCGTTAACAGTTATTAACTGCTACCGAATACCTTTTTACTCTTGGGGTCCCTAAAAGTAAACCATTAATAAAAGAAATCTGAGGTTGCCCATTGCTGACCTCCGTCTGAAAAAGTTAGTTGATTTGCTGCACTGCTGACCTTATTTTTATACTTTTTGAGTCTATGGTGTGGAACAAACATGTTGTTTGGGAAAGTCAGAGTGGAGTCATAACTGATATACATATTGACATATTGACCTGTTCTCAGTGAGGCATTCAAGTCATTTAATCAACATAAATATACAAGGAGAAAAGAACCAGAATTATATAGAATAGGTTTGAATTTTTTTTTGAAATGTGATAAGGAGACAATGCATTTATGGAGTATCAAGGGGCTCTCTTCATCAAAACATTGAAAATGCTGGATGGGGCTGTTGCAAAATGGAGCAAACTTAGTGGGTGTTTTAGACTGTTCTCAGATAAAGCATCCCTTGGAAAAATTCATCCATACCATCCAGATCATGCTGCATCCAGCATTTCCAGGGAAGTGGGCCTCATGGAACCTCCATAACGAGCTGATTTCTTTCTGAACAGTGTTTCTTTTTTATATAAAATGTATACTGGACACAAGCAATCATTCTGTTGCTCCCTCCTTGTATCATTATGCTGATGAAATTACCGTAAAGCCGCGTACACGCGGGCGGACTGTCTGGCCAACTTAGTCCGTCAGACAATCCGACGGACAGTCCGTCATACTTTCGAATGAACGGACTTGACCACACACACCACTTTTTGAGCGGACTAATACGGCGTACTAAGTCCGCCATACTATCCGCCCTACTTTTGAAAAGAACGGACTCGTCCACACACGCGGAGAAAAGTCCGCTCATTTCGAGCGGGTATCCAGGTAGGCGGGGCCCACGAAGGAGACGTCGCTGGCCCCGCCGCCTGGTATGGACTTAAAGGGGAACCCCAACGCCGAAAAAAATCGGCGTGGGGGTCCCCCCCAAGTCCACAACAGACCCTTGTCCGAGCACGCTACCCGGCCGGCCAGGAAAGGGGGGCGAGCGAGCGCCCCCCCCCCTCCTAAACCGTACCAGGCCGCGTGCCCTCAACATGGGGGGGTGCCTTGGGGAAGGGGGGGCCGCGCGGCCCCCCCACCCCAAAGCACCTTGTCCCCATGTTGATGAGGACAAGGGCCTCTTCCCGACAACCCTGGCCGTTGGTTGTCGGGGTCTGCGGGCGGGGGGCTTATCGGAATCCGGGAGCCCCCTTTAATAAGGGGGCCCCCGGATACCGGCCCCCCACCCTATGTGAATGAGTATGGGGTACAATGTACCCCTACCCATTCACCTGTAAAATAAAAGTACCAAAAAAAACACAACACACGAGATAAAATACTTTATTGCACAGCTCCGGGGGTCTTCCGTCTTCGGGGGTCTTCTCGCCGGACTCCTCCGCTATCTTCTTGTAGCTCTTTTGCTAGCGGAGGAGTCCGGCTTTCTTCCTCGCCGCCGGCCTCTTCTCCCGACTTCGGGGGTCTTGTCCCCCTCTTCGGTTCTTCTGCCGGGCCACCGCGCCTTCTTATAGCTCTTTTACAGGCGGTGGCCCGGTCTTCTGTCGCTGCCGTCGCCGCCGCCGCCTTCCGTTCTTCTTCTTCTTCTTCTTCTTCTTCTTCTTCTCCAGGAGATGTTGCCTCGACGATCTCTCCGGCTGGAATGCCAGGGACGCACTGCGCGGCCACTTATATAGGGACAAGGGGCGGTGTCACATGGCTTTATGTCACATGGGTTGGTCACATGGGTTGATGTCACATGGGGACTATGACATCGTAAGGGAGCGGGGTCACCATGTGACACCAACCCATGTGACATAAAGCCATGTGACACCGCCCCTTATCCCTATATAAGTGGCCGCGCAGTGCATCCCTGGCATTCCGGCCGGAGAGATCGTCGAGGCAACATCTCCTGGAGAAGAAGAAGAAGAAGAAGAAGAACGGAAGGCGGCGGCGACAGAAGACCGGGCCACCGCCTGTAAAAGAGCTACCCCCCCATGTTGAGGGCACGCGGCCTGGTACGGTTTAGGAGGGGGGGCGCTCGCTCGCCCCCCTTTCCTGGCCGGCCGGGTAGCGTGCTCGGACAAGGGTCTGTTGTGGACTTGGGGGGACCCCCACGCCGATTTTTTTCGGCGTTGGGGTTCCCCTTTAAGTCCATACCAGGCGGCGGGGCCAGCGACGTCTCCTTCGCGGGCCCCGCCTACCTGGATACCCGCTCGAAATGAGCGGACTTTTCTCCGGGCGGGAAAAGTCCGCTCATTTCAAAAGTACGGCGGACTGGCATACACACGGGCGGATTGTCCGCCGAAATGCGAGTCCGACGGACAGTATTACGGAAATTCCGAAATACTTAGTCCGCCAGACTGCACGCTGAAAAAGTCCGCTGAAGCCCACACACGAGCGGACTGTCCGCTGAAATGTGTTTAGACGGACTAAGTTGGCCAGACAGTCCGCCCGTGTGTACGCGGCTTAATTCTTACCAAGTCTCTCGCTTTTAGCTGGGTTCCTCTAGTTTTCTGCACAGAGCCAGCCTTGTTCAATGTTTTTTATTATGGAGAAACACATGAAATAACTCTCAGAACCTCTGCTAATAAGTACTATATCTACTGATATAAGTAAACAGAATAATGTAAATGAGCCCCCTTACATTGACGGTCAGAGGGAGAAGGGCCCTTTGCACTGGTGGCCAGTGGATAATATCTCTGTTCTAATGGTGGTCTGTGGAAGAATGGCCCATTACATTGGTGGTCAGTGGAAAAATGTTTCCCACATTGGTGGTGAGCAGGAAAAATGCTCCTTACATCAGTGGAAGAACTCCTAGCATCTTGTGAAACAATCCTAGCATTTTATGGAACCCTGGTTGAGGAAGGCTGAGCTCAACTAAGAGAAGATGAGGTCAATCTGGAAGCCAATCTAGTTTCACCACATTGCGCATAGAGCTGGTTGATAGTGTAGGAGGGCTGGAGGTTGATCTGAGCAGTGTGTTACTGATATTTCACTATCCAATAACCAGGCTGGGGCAGTCTTTGACCAACCTACTTTGCTTTAAGTGTAGTAGAGGAAAGTGAGGTCAGAACCTGGCTATGCTGCCTGAGAGGGATCTATAGATTAGAACATTGGCTAAAATTAATTACAACTTTGATAGGTAAGATAGTTCATGCTTACACCTCCACAATCAATGAATTACAATCAGATGGGTACATGTGCACTTACCTAATCCAATAGTGCAAATGACACATGGCTATTTTAGCATCTCACCAGATAGATACAATATCCATGTGCTACAAAACACTTTTTCTAGAAATTGATTTGTTAAGCGGTATTAAAAATCAAAACCAAAATGTAATATTTTGCAGCTTACCGATCATTAGATGTGTTCGCTGAATTTGTTTTATTTTTTTAGGCTTTTCCCCTCTGTTTTCACCTGGTGATCTGGCCAGTAAGAGGTTAGAATTAAGCTTTAGCGCTAGAACCCTATGTATGTGCATCTAAGTGCGTACAAATAAGTTTCTTAAGATTATTAGAAAAACTATACGTGTTTAGCAATTATATATCCAATGTCGGTGTTGGTTTGCTCATTTCTTATTACTTGTGTGTGTGTTTAACAGAAAATGTATTACTTATAAATCCAGTGTAGATACTGGTATTTCTTATTACATGCTATATATCAGTGTGGGTGCTGGTTTGCCGTATATATAACTGTGTGATGCTGTCTATATGTTTTCTGATGAAATACACACAGGTACCTGATAAACAAAGATAAACAACAAAAGATTATTTTACAATTATGCACAAAAATGCTGATTAATAATCTTAAACAAGTGTCATGCAACTACTAGTGCAAAAAATGGTAGTGCAAAATAATCGTGCAAAATGCAAGAAAAAAGTCCTTCAATATGCAAAGAAATTTTCAAAATCGCATCCTTAGGTTGCTAGAAAATCGCATGCTGCTGTATCTCTAGAGCGGATAGTGGAGTAAGGTGACTAGTGCAGGAAGACTAAGGACATTCCTCCCCGGTGCGCCACTCAGTGTTGTAAAGATGTATTTGCGCTCACCAGATAAAACACCCTCAGAAGGGTTAGCCGAGCCTTCACAGTATAAGCCACTTTGCTGCTTTTTGGACTCTGCTACTGATGTACTGAGGGAATGTTCGCCCTTCACTTCCAAATGTGTTCCATAATTAGATGCATGAAGGAGGAGAAAAATAACATAAGGGATGTGCCAGTAGATATAGCGAGGAATTGATACAAAAACACGGAATTCCTTAGTAGAAATGGCACGAGTCCTCTGCGCATGTGCAGTATAATACGGAACTCAAGCGTAGTTATAGTTAAGCTAGGGAACCTCACTTAAAATAGCGCATATGATCTGCGCTTGCGCAGCATATGAGGCAATGCTGCATGTAACGAATACAACACAGCTGAACATAAGCCAGGGCATTCCCACATCTAAAATGGCGCGGACTATTCGCGCAAGCGCAGTGGAGCACTGCACCCTATATAAACGTCAAGGTGCACCAATATGGCCGCTCCAGATGACGTCGCTCTGACGAAACGCATAGGGCGTGGCCAAAGACGTGCACCTTTACACTGTCAGCAGCAGCAGCGGCTGGCGGAGCTGTTGTACACGCGATCGAATTTTAACTGCATTGTGAGTAATTTTCTTTTATACGAAATAAAAAGGTTATAAAATGGTTTTGCACTATGGATATACTTTTTTCTCCTCCTTCATGCATCTAATTATGGAACACATTTGGAAGTGAAGGGCGAACATTCCCCCAGTACATCAGTAGCAGAGTCCAAAAAGCAGCACAGTGGCTTATACTGTGAAGGATCGGCTAACCCTTCTGAGGGTGTTTTATCTGGTGAGCGCAAATACATCTTTACAACACTGAGTGGCGCACCGGGGAGGAATGTCCTTAGTCTTCCTGCACTAGTCACCTTACTCCACTATCCGCTCTAGAGATACAGCAGCATGCAATTTTCTAGCAACCTAAGGATGCGATTTTGAAAATTTCTTTGCATATTGAAGGACTTTTTTCTTGCTTTTTGCACGATTATTTTGCACTACCATTTTTTGCACTAGTAGTTGCATGACACTTGTTTAAGATTATTAATCAGCATTTTTGTGCACAATTGTAAAATAATCTTTTGTTGTTTATCTTTGTTTATCGGGTACCTGTGTGTATTTCATCAGAAAACATATAGACAGCATCACACAGTTATATATACGGCAAACCAGCACCCACACTGATATATAGCATGTAATAAGAAATACCAGTATCTACACTGGATTTATAAGTAATACATTTTCTGTTAAACAAGCACACAAGTAATAAGAAATAAGCAAACCAACACCGACATTGGATATATAATTGCTAAACACGTATAGTTTTTCTAATAATCTTAAGACACTTATTTGTACGCACTTAGATGCACATACATAGGGTTCTAGCGCCAAAGCTTAATTCTAACCTCCTACTTTTTGCCCCCTCCTTTATGTAAAGGAGGAGGATCTAGGCATAGGCAGCTTTAACCCTTTGAGATTTTGTTCAGGTTTTTTTCTTTTTTCTGTTTGTAATAGTTACAGAATTAGTCCGTAGCGCAATCTTATAGATTTATTTACGATCTGGCCAGTAACACAACCCAATTCTGGATGAAGGAGCACATTGGGGCACCTTTGGACAGCAGCATTGTCAGTCTGGGGGGAGGGGAGTATTAGATGAACTAAAGTGATATTAAGCCTTTGTTTTTTCTTAAACTAAAATAACAAGTTTTATACTTATCTGCTCTGTGCAATAGTTTTGCACAGAGCAGCCCTGAGCCTTCTTTTCTGGGGTCCCCCCTGCCGCCACTCCAGGCCCCTCCTCTTCAGCAAGTGTCCCCAAGGAAAGTGGCTTTTCCTTGCAGGTCTGCCCTGACCTCTAGTCAAACCTTTCTTTGTAATGGATGCCAAAGAGACTGAGACAGACAATATCTGGAACACAGAAGACATATTTCTTTGCAATAGAAGCAGACTGGGAGGTTCGCTCCCAGGCACCCAGTCTGTGTCTATTGTGACTGTGATTCTGTGACCCCCCCCCCCCCCTCGTCACAGCATTTGGTTGATAGCCTCAGGAGCCAATGGCTGTGATGAGAGCTGGTGCGTTGAGGTAAATGCATTAAAGTAAAAAATTAAATACGCTGACAAATGGTAGCCAAACTCCAGCTAATAATTTATACACAGCTACAGCAAACAGTTTTTTTCTTCTGGGATAAAGACTTTATAAAAATAAATAAAGTCTGATCTTTGTAAGCACCCCTGCTAGTGTTACGTGGTTTATTTCATCTCTGTAACTGATACATTCTTCTGGAGAGCATGTTCTTTTGAAAAGCAAGAGACTTACTGGCTGGACAGGGGCGGACTGACAACTCATGGGGCCCCCGGGCAATAGGAGATTATGGGGCCCCGTGCAATAGAAGATTATGGGGCCACACAGTATACACACACACACACACACATACAGTATACACACACAGACACATACTGTCCCTGGTTTTATTGAGGCTCTCAACCCTGATGGGGCCCCCTAGTGGCATGGGGCCCTCGGGCAGTGCCCGAGTGCTCCAATGGTCAGTCTGCCCCTGTGGCTGGATCACTAGGTGAAAATAAAGTAAAGAAAGCCTAAACCAGAAAATGAATGTGGCCATCACATCTATGAATTGGTAAGCTGCAATATAATAAATGCTTGCTTTTGGGTTTAATACTGCTTTAATTTGTAATGAAAATCCCAGTGCAGAATACAGTGTTGTGATAACTAATTCATTGTGTACCGCACTCCCACAGGAAATGATGTCATCCCACTGGCCTATGTTCAAGGCAAACCAAGCCAAACAGACACTGAATGAAATGTCTCATACAAATACACATCTCAGTTTTCAAACAGACATGCTCTATGATATCATTCAGCAATTAAAGTCTACAATTGCTTAAATGGCAAAATACATGCCAAGTACAGAAATTATAACAATATAACTGACAACAGTAAAACACAAAACTGCTTATTATCTCGATTTATAATTTTTCTTGCTACATGACTGCATGGCTGCTGGCTTTGTGTCAACTTTCTGATATTGGATCATGAAAAAATTACTTTAAAGGGAAACAGTAAATAGATATTTTGAGTTATTATAAGATTTAGCAGGAAGAAATATTTTACAATTTACATGTTACATATGGCAATTATATCTTTATACATACTTGTTGCTTGCCTCTCAAGCGCTTATCTGAATATCAGATAGTAGAATCTGCTAATTTGCTAAACATCTGCTTACTGCTTATACACAGTACATATACACAGAGAATGCATTGTTTATAAGCAGATCCAACTTACCTATAGACTTGCCCTGAGATAAATGAATCAGTAAATCAAAAACACTGCTTAAGCTACTGAGCTCCGTTGACAATGGGTTACAGTATATCTTAACAGACGGTAATGAGAAACACAAAATAAGCATGAAATGAGCCAACAGCTTCAGTCATTGACTGCCTGTGAAGATCTAAAACAGGGGTAGGTAACCTGGGGCCCTCGGCTGTTGCAGAACCACAAGTCCCATCATGCCTCTGGGAGTAATTGTAACTGCCAGTCTTGCAATGCCTCATGGGAAATGTAGTTCCACAAAAGCTGGAGGGCCCCGGGTTTCATACACCTGATCTAAAATATTAATCTTTACTTATAACAGTTTGATAACAATTAGGGTTTGATTTACTAAAACTAGAGAGAAAATCTGGTGCAGCTGTGCATAGTAGCCAATCGGCTTCTAACTTGTTCAATTACGTTTTGGCAATAAAACCTGTAAGCTGGTTTCTATGCAGAGCTGTACTACATTTAGCACACTCCAGTTTTAGTAAATCAACCCCTTAATGTTCTTAAAAGAGCATACATTCTACATGAACAATTATGCCACCAAAATTAGTGTGTATGTATATTGTTTGTATCATTGTTCCTGTTTCTTCTTGCTGGAGGCCCCAATTTTATTGAAGCCCAGAGCATAGTTACATGGTAGGTAAGGTTGAATAAAGACAATAGTCAATCCAGTTCAATCTGTGTAGGTGTGGATGTGTCAGTGTCTATAATTATTTCCCATATCTCTGTATGTTGTGTTCTTTAAGATGCACATCCAGGAGTCTTTTTAAAATATCCATATTCCTCGCTGCCAACACCAATTGTGGAAGAGAGTTCCACTCCCTTATTGGAAACTCACCCCCTTGGTCTCAAAAACTATATGTCACTCTCTGTAAATAAAATATGTACAGTACTTTCCAGCCTTGATTGTATTTTCTTGGCTTAGTTAGACAGAAAGACTGACAGAAGCTTCAAGACTTCATTTTCTGACTAACGTGCCACTATTTTTATTTATCTGACAAAAAAAGAGAAAATATTTTTAAAACAATTGGGCTGACTTACTAAAGGTTTGCAATGTACTATATGTTCAAAGAAAAAAACTCTGCTGGTAAACAACAAGCAAAAAGAAGCTGCAACTCAAAAGTGAAATAAATACACACCAAACAGATAATAAATAAAAAAGGAGCTGCGCTAATATTGAGTGAAATATGGAAATAAATGTGATCCGATAAGCAGATAATGATATTGATTGGATAGACACATAAACAAAACAAAACCTGCAAAATGGACTAATAAGTGTCCAAAAAATTAATGAAATTGAATAAAATCCAAGCAAACAAGAGCGCCTAACTGCGTCAGAGGCAGTGTGGTCCCGTCTATGCACAAAAGCCTACTGAGCTTTTAAATATACAACTATGTGTCAAAAAAAATATATATAGAACTGGAGGGGACTCTAATTGTGCCTCCGAAAAAATAGACAATTTTATTTACTATAAAAACAGTTGAAAAAAGTACATTACAGTTTATATACCCCAATGAGTTGAAAATTTAACTGTATTTGTTTGTGCAATGCTTTACAAATATTTTCATTTTATTGATAAATATTTATGATAACATGCTATTAATATATACTTATGTAAAGACTCATGCATTAATGTCTATATACATTGTGCATTCGATTTGTATTGATTTTTATCTATGTAATTATATAATCTATACAGTACTAATTGATGTTTCATCTATAGAATTCACACAACGCCATGTTGTGCTACCTTCAAGGCCCTGACGAAGCGACACTGTCCACGAAACGTGCAGGCCACATTTCTATTAATTGTTGGGTATCTACACACCCTGAATTCAAACCTAATCGTATAAACTGTAATGTGCTTTTTTCAACTGTTTTTATAGTAAATAAAATTGTGTATTTTTTCATAAGTTTATTATTGTATGTCATTTGTTTATACTCCTCAGAGGCACAATTAGAGTCCCATCCAGTTCTATATATTTTTTTGACACATAGTTGCATATCTTCCTGGGATGGTGCCTGTGTAGAAGTATTAGTATTCCATGCTCACCCCACCCCTACATATCGGCTTTTAAATAGAAAAACCTCAAGTGTCTCCAGGTGTGCAGCATCAATGTAAATCACGCCATCACTTCCGTCTGTAAGACTGCATCTGTAATATATCCCTGGAGTGTCCACATGCAATTCAATCAAAGTTGGGCAGATGACAGCTTGAATTGCATCTGGACACTCCAGGGATATATTACAGATGCTCCCTCTTGTGGAGATCAATGAGATTGCGATATATATTTGTGCCTGAACTGTCCACTATACCCCGTGTCTACATCCTGGTATGCAGAATGATAAAGCTTCAGCAGTTGTTTATACACTTCTGGGTTCACCCGGAAGTGATGACGTGATTTACATCAATGATGCACACTTGGAGACACTTGAGGTTTTGCTATTTAAAAGCTCAGTGGGCTTTTATGCATAGATGGGACCACATTGCCTCTGACTCAGCCAGCCGTGACCGGCAAAACCGGTTATGCTCTCTTGTTTCCTTGTCCACCTTGGCCCTGTGACTGGAGGATATGAACACTTGCTTATACCTGATGGGCCTCATTGGAACTCGGCTATGGTACTGGAACTAAAGATTTGTTTTTCCATCACCACCTGATAAATATCCATTTACTCTTTTTCTACTTTGGACTATATGCTTTGATCCAAGTATGGTCCCCGATGGACCAGGACTGTCAACCTGCATGCACACTCTGGATATCAAATTATGGTTTCTAACAGTGAGGGGGAGGTTACAGGACATTGTTTTGCATTCAAATCTCTGGCGTTTCATGCCACATACATACTATGACTATAACTTTCAATTCCATATACCTCCTCTAGACCACTGTTAACCCAGGGTTTCGTCCGTCCCTTCCCCTTTTCATATCTCAGCAATTCCCCCCCTTCTGGATACATCAAGGTATTAACAATACTCACCACAATATGTAAGCGTGCCTCCTTCCCAGGATCCAGGTCTGATCTTCCTAGGATCCATTTCCCATTGGGAGCTAACTTGGCTCCACATCCTATTCACAGGCATGCAATTTCTATGTTTAAGTTAAGTAATTATTGCTACTCAGGATTAAAGATATTGTACTTTCACATTCCTCGCTATATATATATATATATATATATATATATATATATATATATATATATATATTCTGTAACTGGATAGGGTCATTTAGTTTTTATCACAATATGATTGACACGTTGTTAATGATTCCATTTTTATCATTGGTTATTCCATTTATGTGTTTTTTATATAATACTTTTTGACTTTTTACACCCACACAGTGGGCTGTGTATTTCCTTTTCCTTTTTCCCTACTCCCTTTATGTCATTGAAGTTGGTTGAGCCCAAACAGGGCTTTTATTATGAGTTTTTAATTTACAGTGCTTCTCCTCTCCCCTAGATGCAAATGAACAGTTAACCCTTGCAGTGTGGGAGCATCCCCATCAGAAGAGATAATATTTAAGTTTTCTGGAGTTGGGCTTTAAAACGTTTTTATTATCATAAACATAAATGATGGTGCTAATCAGTAACAAAATAGTTTGAGGCACTTATTAGTTTTATAGAGGCATCCTATCTAGGTTTGACATCTATATTTATTGATAGAGATAGATTCACCCTTGTAGATTCTGGTATTCAAAATTATATACACAGTGTCCCTTGTGGAGAAAAGTGGTACTGTCACTGTGGTCAAAAATTTATATTTCTTTAATACGGACCTACTTTTTTTAAGTATTCATTGTTGCTTATTTGGAAGACCTTTGTAGCTCTCACCTAATGCAAAGAAATAGGTCTTCTGTGCTCCACACATTGCCTGTCTCAGTCTCTTTGGCATCCATTACAATGAAAGGTTTGACTAGAGGTCAGGGCAGATCTGCAAGGGAAACTGAAATAAAAAAAAAATACAGAAGGTGCATTTGTGACTCCCTGATCCAGGCTCTTCAGTGCTTTCTAAAGCTGGCCATAGATAGTGCGATTTTCTTTCCTGTAACCATGGCTTGCAGGAAAGAAAATCACTTGATTTCCCCATCAACACAGTCAGCGATGGGGAAATGCCTGATGAGGAGCTATTGTGTTCTCCCAGGGGTAGCGGCGCAAGGAGCAGTCCATTCTGGGAGAACACAGTAATTATTGATGTTGGCTACAGCATGCAATATCTGACAGGCTGATTGTACCCAAGTTGATTGATCAATCAACTTGGGTACAATCAGCCTGCCCATACATACTTCTAATCTCGGCCGGTACTTGTGGTCTATGGCAAAAGACTGCTGACCAGGAATTCTGACTTTAATCTGCATGCTTGTTCCAGGTCAGTGACACAGAAAGTACTGAATCCAGAGACAGCCTGGCAACTAGTATTTTTAGAACAATTGTAGGCTTTGTATTTTTCTCAGTACAAAAGATTTTGTGTATGTATAGGCAAAAAATATTTTTTTATTTTGGATTATTATTTCTTTTCTATGTGTGTCCAATTGGTGAGATTTCCCTTAACTTCCTGCCCCAGAGACACAACAGGAAGGAAGAGGAAATCTCTACAAAGTGAGGAGAATTTCATTCTTAGACACTAGAACATGTCTCCCCATTTTAAGACTTCCCCACTCAGCGATGACTCAAGCCAACATCAAAAAATTAAAAATCAAAAAAAAATTGGCGACATACTTCTTAAAGCGGAGGTCCACCCTAAAGTAGACCTTCCGCTCATTGGAACCCTCCCCCCCCTCCGGCGCCACAATTGGCACCTTTCAGGGGGGAGGGGGGTGCAGGTACCTGTACAGTACAGGTATCTGCACCCACTTCCGGGATGGCTCTCTGCGGAAAGGGGCGTAGATTACGCCCCTTTCCGAAAGTCCCCCCGCTGCCTGCTGGGAAACACACAGATCCCAGAGGCAGCGGGGACCATCCTTATTGCGCAGCGCGACTCGTGCATGCGCAGTAGGGAACCGGGAAATGAAGCCGAAAGGCTCCACTTCCTGATTCCCATACCCAAGATGGCGGCGGCAGCACCCGAGAGACGATCGAGAGATCGGCTTCGGGTGCCGACATCGCGGGCGCGCTGGACAGGTAAGTGTCACTATTTTAAAAGTCAGCAGCTGCAGTATTTGTAGCTGCTGGCTTTAAAAAAAAAAAAAAAAAACGCGGAGTCCCGGCTGACTCCCGCTTTAAGGTCCTTTAATGCCTGAAAATTGTGGCGCTAAATGATAACCCACACATTCTATAAATGTGATACAAACCAAATAACAACTTCTCTAGATATAAAAAGTATGGCCTCACTATGGTAGTTCAACATGCAAAATCAGTAGTAAAAGAGTCTTAAAAACTTGTCAGTTTCTTTTTTGCCACCTGTTTCAGGGACATTTTCCTTCACTTTCTGTCCTATAGCCACATCAGGAAGTGAGAGGAAAGCCCCCCAAAATAAGAAAATCACCAGGGTCAGCAGACTTATAGTCCCCATTGGAAGATTTTGTGTCTTTTCCTGTTCTGGTGGCAACCCAAAATCTGGGTCTCTTACTTTCACTCTCTGAGAAAACATTAAATAGTACAAATAAAGAGGGTGAATCTCCCTAACGGGGGCGCAGACAGCAGTAAAAACCTGATGGGTCCACTAATCCCTCTCCACTTTATTCAAAAAGAAACAAAAAACTGTCTTTAGTTATACTTTTGTAGAACACTGGAGGTTAGGCAGGGTTGCTCCTCACAAATTTACTTGCCAGGAATAGTTATCCTGGTTGATAGAGATCTATTGCTGTCTCCCCAAGTTTGGCCTTGTAGCACTTTTCTCTTCTACCACTAGGTGGCCGGGCACTTAGTGGCCCTAGATATGAGAACGCAAGGTCAGTTTATGGGTATATGGGGTATCTCAGCCAATGAGCAGGGGTTCTCTTAAGTCCCCACGGACATTGATACCTGCAATCGTTTCATGGAGAGGAAGAATGGGGAAATGCTGATGTAAATCAGCATTTCCCTGTTCTGCCTACTGACACTGGCACTGATCACAGTTCCCTGTAATCGGGAGCGGTGATCAGTATCATGCCACACACAGCCCCTCCCCCCACAGTTAGAATCACTCCCTAGGACACACTTAACCCATCCAGCACCACCTGGTTAACCCCTTCACTGCTAGTCACATTTACACAGTAATCAGTGCATTTTGTTATTTCCCTGATCGCTGTATAAATGTTAATTGTCCCAAAATCACGCCAAAAGTGTCCGATCTGTCTGTCATAATGATGCAGTCACGATAAAAATCACTGATTGCCGCCATTACTAGTAAAAAAATAAAAATAGTAATAAAAATGACATAAAACTATCCCCTATTTTGTAGAGGCTATAACTTTTGCGCAAACCAATCAATAAACGCTGTTTTTCGCTGATGCGTTTTTTTTTAACGAAAATATGTAGAAGAATATGTATCGGCCTAAACTGAGGAAAAAAAATAATATATTTTTTGGGGATATTTATTATAGCAAAAAGTAAAAAATAATGTGTTTATTCCCACGCATACCACAGACGTCTCAGTAACCTTACTCATATAAGGTGTTACCAAGAAGGCCACAGAATAGCTGAAGCCATGCTAGTGATTTAATGGAGAAGGTATTTCTCAAAAAAAATTCCACGAATTAAAGTTGATGGGCCAAGCTGAAACCCACAAACTCAAAGAAATTGGCAACCAGAGAACTACATGTCTACAACAGAATGAGAAGGAACATCAGAAAAACAAACAAAAAGAAGGACAGTGCTGGGCAGGATAATACCAGCCTGTGGGCAGGGCCGACTCGCCCCGGAACGTGGGGATACCTTTTCACATGGAGCACACTCATGAATGCTCATAACCAGGCAGGGGCTGCATTTATGTGACTATCAAACATTATGGCACTTAGCTGGCTTAGAGATGAGCCATACATGGTGTGCAGTAGAACATGTACAGAGTCCCTTTGTAAAGTGCTTTGCATGTCACTGCACACATTTCTCTTGCTGTATACTCCACTACTCCACTAGTTCAGCGTACCTTTGCCACCTCACTGCCAGTGACAGAATGGTGTCCTGCTGTGCACTAGCACTTACCTTATGCGTGCACTTGTTAACTCCTTCTTTCCCGTACCATGGGGCCAGGCACAGAAGGTCTCCATATCATGGGATCGGTCCCGGTTAGTTTGGGAAACTTACCACTAGGGGAGAGCCAGATCAACGACCCCTCCACTACCGGAGGACTTGCCTCTTACACCAGGCTTCACGACTGGCTGCAATGTACCTTGCGCTACTTCTAGTTACCCATAGCAACTGCTTTCTGCCTCTGACTAGTCCTTGCAGGGTTAACCTTCCATAGTGACTTACTTCATTCCCAACATGTGCTTTACTAACCCTGTTCACTCATACACCAGAAATCATCATGCTCCCCTTAGAATGACTTTAGGCAAGGGTTTAAATAGTTGATGCAACTTTACTTGAACATTTGTAAGAAAGTCCAACAGGTACATTTCCAGTGCAACATGTTCCTTTCTAACTGAACTAGACTGCCCAAGCGTACCTCAACAAGGTGTTAGTCCATTGCTGGAATTCCCCCAGAGCTTGGCAATTCTCCAGACTCCCGGTGTCCTCTGATGGGCTTCTGGGCGCAGCAGTCTCCCTTAATGTTGCATAGGGATCGTGTCATCTCCTAGAGTGGGTCGACTGACCGACGTAACTCCCGGAACCTGCACCCCCCCCCCCTATATTTATGTCACAGGTGAGAAAGGCAGGGCCCAAAAAGCCTGGAAACAGAGGTGCAAAATGTTAACCCCTTCCACAGCCTGGACCAGCCAATTACCTAACTAACATACTGTAGGCAACCTGCCTACAAGCCCATCTGTGAAACTTATGTGTGGACAAACACCACCACAGTAAAAAGGTATTTTACAATGGTAGTGGTTCTTTTTAATAACTTATGCTGTGTACACATGATCGGAATTTTGTTTAGAAAAAGGTCTGATGTTTTTCCCGACGGAATTCAGATGGATTTGCGCTCAAGCTGTCTTGCCTACACACGGCCACACCAAATTCCGACCGCCAAGAACGTGGTGACATACAACACGTACAACGGGACTAGAAAAATTAAGATTAATAGCCAATAGCTTCCATCTCCTAGTTGAATCTGAGCATGTGTGAGTTTTTGCGCATCGGAATTGCATACACACGATCATAATTTCCAAAAAAAACAACACAGAGCTGGCAAGTGTTTTTTAATGCACTGCAAATGCATAAAAAAATGTGCCGTTCACACAGCTTAATGTATTATGTGCATTAATAGGTGCTCAAATTTCTTTGCATTTCTAAATGAGCCCTAAGGAAGGGTTACAAGTTATAAACCCTGATAGTTTTTTTTGCCCATTGCTGAAATTTATCTTCACTTCTTGTCCTATAGTCAAAACAGGAAGTAGGAGGAAACTGAGGGAAAATGAGGGACTCCTGGGCTGTCACCGGAACTGGCGTCCCCTAGGAAGATTTTCCCTCTATTCCTGTTTTGGGTATAAGTCAAAATTTGCGATTTAATTCACTTTAACTCTCAGTGGTAAAGGTAAACATGACATATAGAGAGGGTGAATATCCTTAACAGGAAGCACAGACAGCAAAAAAAAAAACCTGACAAGCGTTCTAATCCCTCTCTACTCTATCCAAAACTAAAAAATAAAGTTTTGCCTTCAGTTATAAGATTATATGATTTAGCATTTGATGCTGCATGCACTCCAAGACTGTAATGTTATAGGATGGTGGCTGTATTCTGTAGAAGCTCTATACAGGTAATCAGACTATACTGCAGCCACCAGAAAAGAAGATATGAGGAGTTTGTCATTTATTGAGGTTCATCATTACCTTCTGATTCCTTTTACACATTCCATCTACTTTTATCTTTGGGTAATGCTCTCTGCTAGCACAAGAACACTGGAACAATTATGCCCCATACAGATGTGCTAGGTTTGATTAGTAATTAATGCCAAGCAGATAATGCAGAAGGAAAGTAGGAACTTCCGTCCTGGAAGTCTTCTAACTGCCCATTCACTCCGATGCGTTACAATAACACACAGGAAAATGCATGTCTTATTACAAAGTACTATAACACACATTAACAAATGAATTTGAAGTGCCAACCCAATGCACTACGACATTAGTGGGCAACTCACCCACTTTACAATGCTCCACAATACACATGTAAGTGCAGTGCAGCGTGGGGCACTGTTGTACTTGTTTTGAAATAGCACAGTTCACCACAAACCCAGCGGGAAGGCTGCCTGACTGGGTGTACTCATGGTTTCAAGTTCTGTGAAAAGTCAGCTCAGCACCTATGCATGATGTTTACCAGGGGTCAAGTCCTGGGGGAAAAAGTGTGGGAACTCCCACCCAAGATCCACTCCCCCCACCAAAATAAAATAAAAAATGATATGCTCATATGCACAAACGTTTCAAAAGTGGTATTTTTCATCCAATTTTCGTATTGTGTGTATGAAGCTTAACTGTTAGTACATAAAAAAAAAACAATTCTCAATAAACATAAATACGGTAATTCTCTGAATAATCAGCATTCATTCAATTGTGCTTCCATGCAAATGTGAACATCATGTTCTGATCTTTATTGGGGAATGTTATTTTGTATATAGAGTGTTTATGTGGTCAGTTTACACTTTTCATTGAACAGAGTTTGGATAACACAGGGTTAAACAGGAAGGTGATAAATGAACTGCACATTATCTGGACAGAATGCTTGGGGAGATACTGATGTGTTCCTGCTTAGGAGATGTATGTTAGCTTGGGGGGCTGCAAACTCTGCAGGGCTCCAACACACACTCGCTGCTATTCCAACCCTTCACATATTTCCACATAAACTTCCCTCCTGGCATTAAACTTTGCCAGGTATTGTGCTCAGCTTACCACCCCAAACTGATGTTCCTCCCTCAGCTCACCTCTCTCCCTGCATGTCCTGTAAACAGAATAGCTGTGCTCCTCCTCTGGGTTCTCTCATCATATGGCACTGAAGATAGAAGAGGGGGAGATTCAGCGGGACACACAGAGCAAGTATGCAGGACAAGGGGGGGGGGAGGATGAGGAGACAGAAAAGCAGGAGGGGCCAGCGGGGAGGAGTGCATCACGAGAGGTCTGACTAAATACAATCTCTTAGCAGCAGGGACCTGATCTACCCGTCAGCTAGCTGTGATTGACAGGTAGATCGAAGAGGAAGCTGTCATGGGGCCCCCTACTGGCAATGCCTGAATGGTCAGGTGTGCGGCACTTACTATTGCGAGCTGTGTCGGCGGCTGCTGGTGTAGCACCTGCCACACAGCTCGCATACTTCAAAGTCTTGCAGGACATGGCTGCTAATGGGAACTGAGTTCCTGTTGTGGAAAAAGTACAGGAACTCCGTTCCCGTGAGTTCCCGCAGGACTTGAGCCCTGCATCTACCCCAATGTAATATTGGCTGTGCATGGATGAGTATGGCTGGGTATTGGCAGAGGAAGTATTGGCAGGGTAAGTATTGGCAGGGTATTGCAGAATATTGGCAGGGTATTGCAGATTATTACTGGGTATGGCAGATTATTGGCAGGGTATGTATTGCAGAGTATTGGCAGGGTATTGCAGAGTATTGGCAGGGTATGTATTTCAGAGTATTGGCAGGGTATGTATTGCAGAGTATTGGCAGGGTATGTATTGCAGAGTATTGGCAGGGAATGTATTGCAGAGTATTGGCAGGGTATGTATTACAGAGTATTGGCAGGGTATTGCATTGCAGAGTATTGGCAGGGTATTGCAAAGTATTGGCAGGGTATTGCAGAATTTTGGCAGGGCATGCATTGCAGAGTATTGGCAGGGTATTGCAGAGTATTGCAGAGTATTGGCAGGGTATTGCAGAGTATTGGCAGGGTATGTATTGGCAGAGTATTGCAGAGTATTGGCAGGGTATTGCAGAGTATTGATAGGGTATTGCAGAGTATTGGCAGGGTATTGCAGAGTATTGGCAGGGTATGTATTGGCAGAGTATTGCAGAGTATTGATAGGGTATTCCAGAGTATTGGCAGGGTATGTATTGGCAGAGCATTGGCAGGGTATTGCAGAGTATTGCAGAGTATTGGCAGGGTATGTATTGGCAGGGTATGTATTGGCAGAGTATTGGCAGGGTATTGCAGAGTATTGGCAGGGAATGTATTGGCAGAGTATTGCAGAGTATTGGCAGAGTATTGCAGAGTATTGGCAGGGTATTACAGAGTATTGGCAGAGTATTGGCACAGTATTGCAGAGTATTGATAGGGTATTGCAGAGTATTGGCAGGGTATTGCAGAGTATTGGCAGGGAATGTATTGCAGAGTATTGGCAGAGTATTGTAGAGTATTGTAGAGTATTGGCAGGGTATTGCAGAGTATTGGCAGGGTATTGCAGAGTATTGGCAGGGTATGTATTGCAGAGTATTGGCAGAGTATTGGCAGGGTATTGCAGAGTATTGGCAGGGTATGTATTGGCAGAGTATTGCAGAGTATTGGCAGGGTATTGCAGAGTATTGGCAGAGTATTGCAGAGTATTGGCAGAGTATTGCAGAGTATTGGCACAGTATTGGCACAGTATTGCAGAGTATTGATAGGGTATTGCAGAGTATTGGCAGGGTATTGCAGAGTATTGGCAGGGTATGCATTGCAGAGTATTGCAGAGTATTGATAGGGTATTGCAGAGTATTGGCAGGGTATTGCAGAGTATTGATAGGGTATTGCAGAGTATTGGCAGGGTATTGCAGAGTGCAACTTACACACTAGTGACTAACCTGGTATCCTCTTCCCTTCTGTTCTCGGGGGAGAAGTAAACTGGAAGCAGTGCAACGGCTGTGGCCCCAGGAGGCCAGGACTGTCTGGCACTGGGTAGAGGGGAGGGAGTGGACAGTCCGGATCCAAGCAGGCGCGCAGCGTGTGTCACACTGCCCACTGACTCATGCTAGTACGTGCCCACGTGTACGGCCGACGCCATGTGACCGGTTGCTAGACGCGGAGCGGCCCCTACCTAGCAACCAGTCACTCGGGCGGCCGAGGAGCGGCGGCAGACTACGCGCTGCATAGCCTCAGCCCTCAGGCGGCTAATGGGAACGGCGTTCCCGCTGTGGAAATAGTACGGGAACGCCGTTCCCATGCATTCCCGCAGGACTCGAGCCCTGATGTTTACACATATATTTATATATTTCTTTTTATGAGGGCTCTTTGTGTCAGCTGATGTGAACTTGTTACAACCACACATACTTCACAATACACATATCTTTATAGTCACATCCTTGCTGCGCATAGTCTTCATCTCTATCTTCATCATTTATGTACACATTTTACATTTGGTATTATTGCCTTATAAACATTGAGATTTAATTGTCATCACTACATATTTGTAGTCCAGACATTTAGCTAGCGACATCTGATTCATGCGTATTGATGTAATTGTTTAGGATAACATTTATTCCTCTCTATATATCTGCTTATCAACTTTTTACACAGACTATTTTGTGCTTAACAATTTCCAGGCAGTTTTTTCACACAGTTTTAGAGGTTTCATCGAATGGGGATCTATTTGCCACCTTGATTTTGTTATATTAATTGTCATCCAACGATATGGAGTTTGTTTGTTGTAGGTGTTTTGTGGATATATTTTTTTATTTTTATTTTTTTATTATTATTTTTTTTTGTGGCTTTTTAATGATAGCGCTTTGATCCCTTATGTGTAAACATGTCTCTATGGGTACCACACACTTTCGATGTTTATTGTTTAGTTTTCCGATGTTACAGATGCTACATGTTTATTAATTTTTTACGTAAATACTGCACTATGGGAGGAATATCTCTTTATGAGGATACATCCGGGCAAATCCTGCATATTCCCTTACCAAGTATATGACCGGTGTGGAGTGTCTCTGGGGCATATCAACAGCTGAAGGAGGCAGATAAGGTGTCACTGCTGTGAGAACGGACCAGCTCTCAGGAACCCTATAGCTGTCATATACTCCTATTACCCCTGTAGGGGTACGGGGAGTCGGTGAGTGGGGACCCTGGAGGGGAAGCACAAGAGTCACCTGTATTTTTTGAGCACAAAAAGTTACCAATTATCGCAATTTTTGCTGTGAATTATTGTCTGGGACACACCTTGGAATTTTTGATTATTTTTGAGTTTCACTATATCTATATATATTATATATATATATATATATATATATATATATATATATATATATATATATATACACACACACACAAACACATTTTTATGAACTTGATTATTTATATATAATCTTTGGACTTTAATCACATATTTTTGGACTTTCGGATATGTTTTGGTCTCGTATGGCCCATTAATTATTTATTTATGAATTTATTGATTAATTGAGGGGTCATTTATTTATTTATTTATTTATTTACTTGCTTAATATGTTTTTTAGTCTGGTTCACATAGTATTTTTGGTTTGGTTCACATAGTATTCTGATAATATGTGTGCACTATAGGAATACTTGGGCACTTTTGGTAGTGTGATTATTTACATTTTCCATCTTTGAAGGAAGCGCCACACAACCCACACGTTTTATTTATTCTGGATACATTCAGGCTTACAATGGTACAGTAATCAAAGTCAAGACAGTATCCACTAATCCTAAGGTTATCTGTAGTGCAATATGTTTAACTTCAAGAAATAACTAATCTAACAGAAGAGAATCTCTTTGAGTAGCCCATCTGTCTCTCCATTAGAAGTTAGTCTATGAAGAATTATATGGCTACATCTATAGATAATAACCATGGCGTAAACCTGATCTCCCCCATCCAGGAGAAAGGAGGGGCAAATCCACTTCCCCTGCTGGAGTGTGCATCACGCCAGCTTTATGGAACAAAATTTCTCCTACATCACACTGCGCAACACCTGTCAGCTTAAATACGATGTAGTACGTGCAATGGAGCACCAACAAAAGAAAAGCGAACAGTTGAAGAGAATGGAAAGAAGAAGTGGAAAAACAGGTAAAGAAAAGAGGAAAAGAAGTGCACCCTCTACTGCCAGTACACAGATTTCGCTCTCTCTCAAGAAGAATCCGAAGATATTTTATCCAGGGATCTTTTTCGAAGAAGGCCAATCTGTCATGTAGAATCGCCGATCATGATTCATGTCAACTTGGCATTCAAGAGATCTAACGCATTATGTGTATTTGTATGTGTATTTTTCTTAAAGAACTTATTTTAAAAAATACTGCATTATGTCCACTAGATGGAGCTGATGATCATAGGAAATAATCATATTACAAACAATGTGGTATATACAGTATGCCTAAGTTATCGGCACAGTGAATGTTTCATACATAGAACCCTAAGTGTATATGGGCAGCTCAGTGTATTTAGGTTTTGTGCTGCCCTAGGCCTGACTAAACTCATGTACCCCCTAATTTAAATATGGCCCACCCCTTCCTGTCAAGGCCACACCCCCTGCTGTTTGAGACCCTGACATTTTTGAGTGGGGACACTCTGAGGGCCTGGTGTGGGGGGGGGGGGGGCAATGGATTTCTTTAATTTGCATAGATTTCCTCTCACTTCCTGTTTGGCTATGGGGCAGGAAGTGAAGGACTATCTCTGCAATGGGATAGGGATAGTAAAAAATAAACTGACAGGGGCTATAACCCCCTCGCTTACTCTATCCAAAATGCCTATAGTTCTACTTTAAGCACACATTTATAGATATAACCATGCCAATGGTGTAGCAGAAAACATATAGCACAGTGAGGAAGGTTTGTGGTCCAGGATGATGAGACAGTCAAAATTAAAAGCGCCCCCCCACCGTTGCGGAATGCTGGCCGCCCGCATACTGGAGGAAGTGCGGTCGCTTTATAGGGGGCGCTAGACTAATTTGCCTCTCAGCCCAGTCCGCCCCATAAGACTGGTGCTATGCTAACAGTGTAGCGCAAGCCGGCGGGGACTCTTTCTGTGCTGCCCTCCTGCAAAGTGCTGCCCTAGGCCTGGGCACTAACATTAACTGGGCACTACAGCCTGAAAAATCCCTAGCTTTCACTGTGTGCTTGACTACAAATCAGAGAACCTACACTGTGTGAAATGTTTTTATTAAGTCTATAGTGTTTCCTCTGTGACTCTGCAGGCTAAGCAGTAATATTCCCCCTACAATTATGTTATTAGAGCACGGAATGGTGCCAGCACTTGTGTAGAGGGACAGCCAAGACTATCCAGTTGCTTCACCGGCATAAACCGTCTATTAAAACCATTACTTCATAGTGCCCAACAAAGTGCAAGCTGCAGATGCTCTTTCTAAGATTTTGGAGGGCAATTCATTAGCTAAGTGGGAACGGGATTAGAGAGGGACAGCTGGTGGGACAAACAAAATCAGGTTCATCTAGAATTTCTAAACTTCACTGAAGCACATAAAAAACACCCAGTTCAATGTCTGCAAGAGGAAAAAACTGGCAATGTTTTTTTATAGTGTAAAGGGGCCCAAAAAAATATTTTATTCTGCCAAGTACAGTATGTCTGAGACACACCCTGGAGCTCCCTGTATAGTCATATGACCCAATTATGTCACTGCACTATAAATTGTAGCAAAAATGGGACACTCGAGTCAAAAATAAAAAAAAAGTACTAAGCCTATGTTTATTTTTATTTTTTTTAATCAGCAATAGGCTTGGTAGTTACATTTAAAGTAGTTGTAAACCCTCCTTCCTGACTTTTAACTATAGGTAAGCCTAGAAAAACCTATAGGTAGTGGAAATATTTCCTAAACGTGCGCCATTTACGAGATATTTTACTTGTAGTGCGCCGATGATGTAATCTACGCATGCGCTGTGAAGAAACGGACCTTCGTCCCATTTTTCCCCCAGCGTGTGCCATTACTGACGGCTCCCGCGTGAGGGAATGTAATCACGCGGCCCTGACCAGTCACAGAGTTGGAGTCCCCATCCCCCAGAAGGAAGACGAGCGAAGATGGATGCAGCCTGCACAAGGCATAGCGATGGATTTGTTTGCAGGTAACTCTCACATAATGGGCTAGTATGTGATGCATACTAGCCGATTATGCTTTTAATTTACAGGCTTTGCAGGGAGCAAAAGAGGAAGTAAAACCCATCAGGGTTTACTTCATCTTTAATGGGATGCCCCCTGTGCTGGCTCTCTTCTGCCCCCTATACCCCCCCAGCGCTAATGTTTTGGTGCTACAGGCCTAAAACAGCCGCTGGATCTCTCATAGGCACTCATCAATATGCCCGCCCTTTATGCCCTGCCCCCCTCCATTTATAGAAGCTGTACTATTGCTTCCATCAATGAAAAATGCTCTATAAATGGAGAAAGTGGATCTTTCAACCATACGCCCGTCCTCCATTCATATGATCAATGATGAAAGCTTTAATACAGCTTCTATGAATGGGTGGGGGGGCAGAAGGGCGACTATTTAAGAATGCCTATGATAGGCCCTGAGGCTGCATTAAGCCCCACATCACCAGAAGAGAACCCTCAAAGGACAGAAGATTCAAAACAACATTCATATACAAAGGATGCCCATGGGACTTTAGGAGAGCTACACCAAAAAACAAAACTACTACAGTATTTAAAAGTCAACATTTTTCTTGACGCGTTTTGTGAAGCAACGTTCACTTCTTCAGGAGATAATAATATTTATAAGGATATCTAGAGGGAAACCATGTCATTAATATAATATAGTCAACAGCATGCACCCAAAGAAGGATATATGCAAGGATATATCTCCTGAAGAATTGAACGTTGTCCAGAGCTAGGATATTACCTGTTAATCCTTATATGTACATATATTGCTACATCAGATTTTCTGTATGCAAAGTGTACACCAATTATTTCTGGATATACTTTAAAAAAAAAAAATTATATTAAATGTGAATAAAAAATTGGACTTTTTAATACTGTAGTAGTAGAGACGGTGTAAAAAAAATATATTTTTAGATAAAAATATGTGCAAATGTAAACACATACAAACATCCCACACACATATGTAAACAGTTATTGCACCACACATGTGAGTTATCTTTGCAAACATCAGAGCAAGAGCAATAATTCTAGTGCCAGACCTTCTCTGTAACTCTAAGGCCGCGTACACACGTGGCGGACTGTCTGGCCAACTTAGTCCGTCAGACAATCCGACGGACAGTCCGTCATACTTTCGAATGAATGGACTTGCCCACACACGGCACTTTTTGAGCGGATTAATACTAAGTCCGCCATACTATCCGCCCTACTTTTGAAATGAACGGACTCGCCCACACACGCGGAGGAAAGTCCGCTCATTTCGAGCGCGTCTCCAGGTAGGCGGGGCCCGCGACAGAGACGTCGCTGGCCCCGCCGCCTGGTATGGACTTAAAGGGGAACCCCAACGCCGAAAAAAAAATCGGCGTGGGGGTCCCCCCAAAGTCCACAACAGACCCTTGTCCGAGCACGCTACCTGGCCGGCCAGGAAAGGGGGGCGAGCGAGCGCCCCCCCTCCTGAGCCGTACCAGGCCGCGTGCCCTCAACATGGGGGGGTGCCTTGGGGAAGGGGGGGCCGAGGACCCCCGAAGTCGGGAGAAGAGGCCGGGGGCGAGGAAGAAAGCCGGACTCCTCCGCTAGCAAAAGAGCTACAAGAAGATAGCGGAGGAGTCCGGCGAGAAGACCCCCGAAGACGGAAGACCCCCGGAGCTGTGCAATAAAATATTTTATCTCGTGTGTTGTGTTTTTTTTTGGTACTTTTATTTTACAGGTGAATGGGTAGGGGTACATTGTACCCCATACTCATTCACATAGGGTGGGGGGCCGGTATCCCGGGGCCCCCTTATTAAAGGGGGCTCCTGGATTCCGATAAGCCCCCCGCCCGCAGACCCCGACAAGGAGATGTTGCCTCGACGATCTCTCCGGCCACAATGCCAGAGCCGCGCTGCGCGGCCACTTATATAGGGACAATGGGGCGGTGTCACATGGCTTTATGTCACATGGGTTGGTCACATGGTGACCCCGCCCCCTTACGATGTCATAGTCCCCATGTGACATCAACCCATGTGACCAACCCATGTGACATAAAGCCATGTGACACCGCCCCATTGTCCCTATATAAGTGGCAGCGGAGCGCGTCCCTGGCATTGTGGCCGGAGAGAGCGTCGAGGCAACATCTCCTGGAGAAGAAGAAGAGGAAGAAGAAGAAGAACGGAAGGCGGCGGCGACAGCGGCGACAGAAGACCAGGCCACCGCCTGCAAAAGAGCTATATGAAGGCGCGGTGGCCCGGCAGAAGAACCGAAGAGGGGGACAAGACCCCCGAAGTCGGGAGAAGAGGCCGGCGGCGAGGAAGAAAGCTGGACTCCTCCGCTAGCAAAAGAGCTACAAGAAGATAGCGGAGGAGTCCGGCGAGAAGACCCCCGAAGACGGAAGACCCCCGGAGCTGTGCAATAAAATATTTTATCTCGTGTGTTGTGTTTTTTTTTGGTACTTTTATTTTACAGGTGAATGGGTAGGGGTACATTGTACCCCATACTCATTCACATAGGGTGGGGGGCCGGTATCCGGGGGCCCCCTTATTAAAGGGGGCTCCCGGATTCCGATAAGTCCCCCGCCCGCAGACCCCGACAACCAATGGCCAGGGTTGTCGGGAAGAGGCCCTTGTCCTCATCAACATGGGGACAAGGTGCTTTGGGGTGGGGGGGCCGCGCGGCCCCCCCTTCCCCAAGGCACCCCCCCATGTTGAGGGCACGCGGCCTGGTACGGCTCAGGAGGGGGGGCACTCGCTCGCCCCCCTTTCCTGGCCGGCCAGGTAGCGTGCTCGGACAAGGGTCTGTTGTGGACTTGGGGGGAACCCCACGCCGATTTTTTTCGGCGTTGGGGTTCCCCTTTAAGTCCATACCAGGCGGCGGGGTCAGCGACGTCTCCGTCGCGGGCCTCGCCTACCTGGATACCCGCTCGAAATGAGCAGACTTTTCTCCGGGCGGGAAAAGTCCGCTCATTTCAAAAGTACGGCGGACTGGCATACACACGGGCGGATTGTCCGCCGAAATGCGAGTCCAGCGGACAGTCTTTCCAACATTCCGAAAGACTTAGTCCGCCAGACTGTCCGCTGAAAAAGTCCGCTGAAGCCCACACACAAGCGGACTGTCCGCTGAAATGTGTTTCAGCGGACTAAGTTGGACAGACAGTCCGCCCGTGTGTACACGGCCTAAGCTGGTAACCTGTAAAAATTTTTTAAATGTTACCAAAGGAGAATTTTAAGTACCGTAGTTTGGCATCCTTCCATGGCCATATGTAATTTTAAAACGTGACATTTTAGGTATCTATTTACTCAGCATAGCATCGTCTTTTACATTTTATCAAAAAATGTTGTATTATATTCTGTTTGTGTGCAATAAAGTTCATTGAAATTGATCTTTCAAAAAAAATTGGGCTTAAAAAACCCCTGCGCAAATACCGCGTGACATAAAAAATTGCAAAACCTTTTTATTCTCTAGAGCAGGGGTAGAGTATCTATGTCATCTCCCCCACTGTAATATCCACATCTCCCCCCCACTGTAATATCCACATCTCCCCCACTGTAATATTCACATCTCCCCCACTGTTATAGCCACATCTCCCCACATCCTCCCCACTGTAATATCCACATCTCCCCCAGTGTAATATCCATATCTACCCCCACTGTGATATCCACATCTCCCCCACTGTAATATCCACCTCTCCCCCCACTGTAATATTCACATCTCCCCCACTGTAATATTCACATCTCCCCCACTGTTATAGCCACATCTCCCCACATCCTCCCCACTGTAATAGCCACATCTCCCCCACTGTAATATTCACATCTCCCCCACTGTAATATTCACATCTCCCCCACTCTAATATTCACATCTCCCTCACTGTAATATTCACATCTCCCCCACTCTAATATTCACATCTCCCTCACTGTAATAGCCACATCTCCCCACAACTCCCCCACTGTAATATCCACATCTTCCCCATTGTAATATCCACATCTCCTCCCCACTGTAATATCCACATCTCCCCCCACTGTGATATCCACATCTCCCCCACTGTAATATCCACCTCTCCCCCCACTGTAATATCCACATCTCCCCAAGTGTAATATCCACATCTCCCCCAGTGTAATATCCACATCTCCCCCCACTGTGATATCCACATCTCCCCCCCACTGTAATATCCACATCTCCCCCCACTGTAATATCCACATCTCCCCCCACTGTGATATCCACATCTCCCCCACTGTAATATCCATCTCTCCCCCCACTGTAATATTCACATTTCCCCACTGTAATATTCACATCTGCCCCCACTGTAATATCCACATCTCCCCCACTGTATTATCCACATCTCCCCCACTGTATTATCCACATCTCCCCTACGATTGACTGCTTGCTTACCACTAAACAAGCAGGCAGATCCACGAGCAGTTGAGGCGGGTGATGATGACGTCAGCGTGATGCTCTCCGAGGCTAGTCTGAAGCCGCTGCCTTTCCTATGGGCTCAATCCGTGGATCGGCACACCACGCGATCTGCGGATTGAGAGGCGAGAGCCAGATGCGGCCATCAAAAGAGCCACATCTGGCTTGAGAGTCATAGGTTCCCAACTCCTGCTCTAGAGCTTCTGCTAAGAGATTATATATATATATATATATATATATATATATATATATATATATATATATATATATATATGCGCACAGACACTGGAGATCAAAATTAGAGAACCACCCACAATTTCCTAAATTTCAAGGTCACTGCTTAGTCCTATTTAAAATGACCTAAACAGGAGTGAAAGAGCATTTTTTTTATGCATATTTCATGAGTTACAGATATTTGAAGCACAGAATAAAAAACTTCAATGAGATTTAAAAAAGAACATTGATCAAATTTAGAGAACACTTTTAACATCCCAGTTATTGGTGTTAAATTGGCACCTTGTGCTAATTTCTTTAATTATCTGACAAACCCTATTTAACTGGCAAAACGTTTCCCTGACTTTGCAAGATGGTGAGCCGTTCTAAAGTGACTGAGACCCTCCGGTAACAGGTTGTCCAGATGAAGGCCAAAGGGATGACCCTTCAGCCATAGCAAGAGAAGTTTATTGTTCCAAGCCTGTGATTTCTAAAATATTGCATCTTTACAATGTCACAAACTCATTCAAGTCCCCCAAGGTGGCTGGTCATCCATGAAAGACAAATGCAAGAGAGGACAGGACAATGCAAGGATCTCAATCGCAATTGGTTCAACATTGCAGCTGCAATTGCTCACTAGTAGGGATGAGCCGAACACCCCCCGGTTCGGTTCACGGCAGAACATGCAAACAGGCAAAAAATTTGTTTGAACACCGTTAAAGTCTATGGGACTCAAATGTGAAAAATCAAAAAAGTGCTAATTGTAAAGGCTAATATGCAAGTTATTGTCATAAAAAGTGTTTGGGGACCCGGGTCCTGCCCCAGTAGACGTGTATCAATGCAAATTTTTTTTTTAAAACGGATGGTTTTCAGGAGCAGTGATTTTAATAATGCTTAAAGTGAAACCATAAAAGAGAAATATTCCTTTAAATATCATGCCTGGGGGGGTGACTATAGTATGCCTGTAAAGTGTCACATTTTTCCCATGTTTAAAACAGTCCCTGTACAAAATTAAATTTCTAAAGGAATAAAATCATTTAAAACTGCTTGCAGCTGTAATGTAATGTTGGGTCCCAGCAATATAGATGAAAATCATTCAGAAAAATGGCATGGGTCCACCCCCCAGTCCATTACTAGGCCCTTTGGCTCTGGTATGGATATTAAGGGGAACCCCGCACCCAAATAAAAAAAAAAGGCGTAGGGCCCCCGGCGCCCTATATACTCTGAACAACAGTATACAGGCAGTCCCCGGGTTACAAACAAGATAGGAACTGTAGGTTTGTTCTTAAGTTGAATCTGTTTGTAATTTGGAACACGTACATTTTTTAAGTGTAGCTCCAGCCAAAAAAAACAATTTTTAAGCTTTTTGGATAACATAGGGAAGGGTTATCACCCCTGTAACATTTGTTTTGCTGTCTGTGCCCCTGTTCACAAGATTTCACCTCACTTTGTGTCCCAATGACAATTGGATTTTGAAAATTTGGGGTTATTAGGGAAACTAGGATTGGTGATAAAGCATCAGTGGAGACACCTTTTTCCCAAATTAACTCTTACAGGAGAAAATTTTCCCTTCCTTCCTAGGGGTAGATTTCCTCTCACTTTCTGTTGTCTCCCTCCGTTTGTAATTAGGAGTTGTTTAAAAGTCGGATGTTTGAAAATAGGGGACAGTCTGTATATACTATACGGCCTGCCCTATACACTCTGTGGAAAATTGGGCCTTAGGTGTTGGTGGTATCAGAACACTGTAAGCCCTAACAGTTACTCTTGGTGGGCGCTGGAGCGAGATGGATCAAGAAGGGTTGGAGGCCATTAATGATCCCTCTCCTTGATACCACGAATCCTAGGGTCCTTTTGCAGGCTTTGTAGGATCAGGGAGGCCATGCAGAGGCATTTGATCCTCTGGGTCACTAAGAATCACATGATCCTCAACCACCTCCTCCCAGCCACGTACAACTCCATGGGGTTCTGGGGACTGAATCCATTGACGGCTGCTGCTGCTGCTGAGTGTTATCCTCCACCTCCATGCTGACACAATCCCCCTCCTCCTCCTCCTCTTCATCTTCCTGTGTGATCAGTGGGCCCGCAGGAATACTATCTGGATAAAGGGAGCCTTGAGAGGTAAGGAAGTCCTCCTCTTCCTCCCGCTGTTCTGCCTCAAGTGCCCTGTCCATTATTCCACAAAGCTTGTGCTCCAACAGGAAGAAAGGAGGGACAGTATCACTGATGCATGCACTATCACTGCTCACCATACTCAAATTCTTCTCAAATGGTGACAGGAAAGTGCATGCATCCTTGATCATTAGCTGCTGGCGTGGTGAAAAATAGCCAAGCTCACCAACCCTGTCCTGCTGCCATACTCACACAGGTACTTATTGATGGCCTTCTGCTGCATGTGCAGCCACTGCAGCATTGCCAACGTTGAGTTCCACCTGGTGGGCATGTCACAAATGAGGTGGTTCTTGGGCAGGTTGCATTCTGTTTGAATGTCAGTCAGCCAAG